>NC_092520.1:209749507-210361757 GCF_037038585.1 Patagioenas fasciata
GGGAAGTGGAGCAGTTATTCACAGAGGGAAAGCTCACATTAAAATGTACATTTGATGCTAACAAGTATCGCAGACAGCTCTATCAACTGTCAGGATTTCACTTGGCACTCCTCAAATTGGACATCTCTACATTTGGTAGTCAATGGGATTAGTCATGTGAGAACGACTCATTTGGAAGCAGTGACCTGGCCCAAGTCCTCTGGCACCACTTAACTCTCACGCAAGTCCTTGTACTCAATGGATTCAGTATGAGCAATGGTTGCTGAAAGCTGCCATCTCCTTCAAAACTCTGAGATGAAGATGAGCAGTTCCATCCTAGGCTAACAGTGATAGCCTCAAGGAGTAGTTATGCACTCATTTCAAACACTTGAAAGAGGAACAAAAAAATATGAAGTTGCTATTGAAGTATAATTAAGATGGTGTTTTCAAGTACAGTGTAACCTTAAGCTGGAGGAGTAAGAGAGTTAAATTGGAACCACTTACAAAGCAGTAAAAGCTCCACTGCATGAGGCACTCTGCATGCACAAAATTATAGGATTAGAAAATATTCAGCCAGTCCAGTGCCTGCATAGACAGAAGTTTGTGAAGGACTTTTAAAATGTTTTTCTATTGAAAGAGCAAAGAAATGAGAAAATGCAGGCTGAGAAAGGCGAATATGCATAAATGGCCAGAGGGGTCGTTTGGCTGAAGTATACAGAAGTCCAGAGCACCTCCTGAATACTTTTTGAACCTGTTTAAACTTAGATAAAAAGACTGAAGCTTCCTCTGTGGCTCTAGAGTATGCTGATTTTTTTCTTAGACCGGGGAAGTCTTGGGATCTGCTTACAAGTGTTTAATATTTTCAATCTTTTAATATTTCTTTTTCATCAGAGAAGCTAGAAAAAGTATTTTCTGCTGAAAACTTCAAATCCAAAGTAGTGCCCTGTTGGCAGAAGCCTTGTGTGTACCCACTTTCATACCGTGAGCTCCAATGAGAAAAGACGGCCCTGGTGAAGCTTCCAGGATCATGTTTTAAGTGTCTGTAAAGTACTAGGGGAGAAATACCTTTATTAGCACACATAAATCACAATAGGGCTTAACTTTGTGAGAAGATTTTGGAAAATACTATATTTTTTCGGTCCAAACCTGAAAATACCCAGTTATGTTTGATGCATGGTTGTTTTAAGAGTTATAAAGCTCTTCTCGTAACTCTAATTCATTGCATGCAACAGAACTGTCTATTACTCTCCATTAAGTAATGAGGAAGCCTTGAATGGCTACCTTTGTTTTGAAAAGCTCAATTTTCGACAAAGATAGTTAGGTCACACTAATCCTACTGGTAATAACACATGACATGTTATGAATGAATAGCACATTTAAACAATAATTTAATTTTAGCCTTTTAAGATTTTGAGCATAGAAAATACAACAAATATAGTTTGATTTTTTCTTTTTCTGTAACAAGTAACAAATAGGAGAGAGGGGACTTTTTTTTTTTTCTTTTTTTAATGTGTGAGTAACAAAACTGACATATAGAACTGATTTGGGGTGATTATTAGGTGGATGTGGAAATTCATGCACATGAAATATGGTAAAGTACTTCTTAGTCCATTAATGATAAAGGAAAACATGAAACATCATCCATTGGGGGTAAATATTGTAAAATAGCCAGGCTTGTACCCAAGTTTTGTCTTATGAGATGTCTGACCCACAGGTGTACATTTTAAATAACTATTTGAATACTATAAAAATTCCAGATTATTTGCAACATGCTAACTGCTTAAGTAATTGATTTATTTATCCTAAACAAAATACAATAAAGTATTACAACGGCTAGAATTGATAGAATTACAGTTAATTCCAATCAAGATGGATCTGTGAAGGAATCTTTGCCAAAATGTTGTGAGTTTATGCCTTGCTCACAACACTTGTGAAGGTATAAATAATAGATGTAAGATAAATATAAATACAGAAACATACATGCAGATAAAGTGTGGGAACCTAATAGAATTTACAAGTTATTTTCAATGGGCAATCATTATCACATTTAGGAATACTGTGCCATGTTCTACATGCTGGCACTGAAAATCTAAGCTGGGAATATCAGGTTTCTCCATGACAGTATTTCAATATGATTAATACAGAAAAACCTGGGTAGCATGAGCATAGGAAATCCAGAACTCAGTGCCAAGGATTAACCAGTGGAATGCATTACTACGTTTTGATATCTCTCCATTTAGATATTCCAACTGTCTTTTCAGATGGCATAATTTAAACAAATTCAGATTACTAGGTTCAGTACAGAAGTAAACTGGTGAAGTTTAATGACATACAGTATAAAGATGTCAAACCAAATGATTCAGTAGTCCCTGCTCGCTTCCGACACAATGAATCTGTGAATGAGTTGTGTTTAATGGCTGATTAAAGCCATATTCAATGGGGAATCCAGACTTGAACAGCAGAGGAAACCCTGCAGGGATTCTCAGTGTGATATATATGCTTCTCTGAGACTTGAAGAGTCAAAAATTTCCATCCAGACTACTTCCTTTCTGATTTGTGAAAGGGTTAGAGCGGTTGGATACAGTAGAGAAAGAAAGAAAAAAAAAGTGTAAATTAAACTCATCAGTGGTGCTGGGTCTCAAGAGCTCAGAGTTTTCCAGAGAGTTTCATAGATCACCACTCATTTATTTCGCTCTTCTCAATGTCCCTCGTACAACTCGAGTTCTGGAATTGCTGAGATGTTTGAAGTTAGCCTCAAAAGTGAGATTTTGGTGTTAGGGCCTGAGGAAATCCACAAAAGCCTGTCACGTCAGAAAACCTGGAAGTTAGACAGGTTGACATGTTATTTGGACAGGAAACAGCTGGATGTAGGGAGCTTCTGGTTGCTTTGTATTTTTGGAGTTGTCATCAGAATCAAAACAGCTTGAAGCAGCACTTATGACTCATTTTCAGTATGGAACAAAGTCATAAGTTAAGCACCACACACTATGAGTGTAACACATAACAGGCCCCTTAGCTAGACAGAAAAGTTTTATCCAGTTTTCAAGTGTCAATCTAGTTTTCCTTGTGCCTAAGGCTCCATGACATTGAGACATTCGTAATCAGGTTCATTTCTATCCTCACCACCCACTACAACCTGTCACTCTTCAGATTCTTCACTTACTATTCCACTACTATGAATTTAATCTGCAGTTTTGTATGCACTAAATTTAAGGCCTAGCAGTTTTCATGTATTATTCACTTCCATTTGCTATACTTGTTAAACAGTATATGTTCATTGGAGTTAATAAATCACCATTCACTTTCCTTCTTGCGTTTCCCAGAACAGAGTTATTACTCAATCTATCTCCACCGACAGCAGCTTCATAGCTTCCACAGATTTCTCTGTATTCATGAAGCTATTTATCACTGTACATGTCTTAAATATTAGCAAAGTAAGCTTGCTCAAAAAGCTTAAGCTGTAATCTGTCGGAGGTGTATGTGGAGGCATATATATGTCTGACACAAAAGCATGTGAAATGTACCTATTGGTTGTGTGACATCTACCTCAGCTTGGATAATCTCAGGTTATTAATATGCTTATCAAAGAAGAATAGTAAGAGTTATTTTCCTTATGTGTCTCTTACAGTTAAAGAAGAGATGAGAGTCTGAAGACCTTATTAATTTTGCATATCTACCTTTGCTCTCATTCCCCCAGGAGCATATTACTGGAGTCGGTGACTGGGGTGTTTGCCCTTTCTGCACCTCTGGCAGGAGATGCTCAACTTCTCTTCCACTCCTTTAGCAGGTTCTGAGGCTGCAGACAAGTGACAGGTCAGGGCTGCCCACGCAGGCAGGTGCAGGCAGGCACCAGTGCGTGCTACCTGGTACTTCAGTCAGTGAAAAGTTACTATTTCTATAATCAAAGCTAAGCTTCCAGAACTGAAATGAACAAATCCATCCTGCCAGCAATTTGCTGTGTGATTTGCAGACTTGCTTCTTTAGTTCTGACCTTTATTCCTGTTTCTCATGTCATTTATTTTTTCTTTTGGCTTTATCAAAGCATGTCCTGTCCTGTTGCAACCATTTAACTGCAACACACAGACATTTTTTCAGGCATAACGTGACTTTTCCTAATTTACTAATTCAGTCATCTTCGTATCAGTAAAACAAAGTCTATCAATCTAGCATGAATCCTTGTAGGATACCACTGGACATAATCCCATTCATGAATGTTTCTTCATCATGTTAATCAAACTAACTCTTTGGAAAAAAAAAAAAAAAAGAACTAATTAGAAAGTTTGAACTGCTTCTTCAGAACATGAAGGATTTTTTTTCCAAAGATTATTACCTTGAAATTTTATAATTAGACATAATATTTCTTCAAAGTAGAACACTGCCTTTAGATTGAATTAAAGAATGACAGATTCAGTTGAGTGACAATTCAAACAGTTGACCTTTCATTCCTAAAAATCTGTTCCATTAATGTGACAAAAAAAATCTAAACAGAATGCTTCTAAGCAACAGGAATAAAATAACAGTTCGAATTCTCTACTTGTAAAGAAATTTAGCCAACTATATGGCCAGCAACACTAATATGAAAACATTATTTTAAGCATAGGTTGTTAGAATGATCATAAATTATTTGTTTAGGTCCAGTTCATCAAAGTGCGTGATGTGCACCTTAGATAAGTGGAATTCAGATAACTAAATTGTTTGAGAAAAAAGGCATCGTTCTTTCAAGGGAGTTATTCATAATAGATAGCTTTGCCTAAGGAAGGAATGCTACTGCTTCATCAGCTAGAGCACATTTCCTCTCTTTAGGAACTCTGAAATCAGGTACTTTCGCTAAGGCACTTGTTTCGAATAAGCCCTCAGAGCCCCACTTCTACGTCTGTGCAGCAGGGATAATACGAGATTGTCTTCCTTCAAATGGCATCATGATAAACATTGCCAGGCTGTGGGATCTGTATAACTATCTGGGGTATTTGGGACCTAAGCCAGATATGCAGCTTGGTTAGATTCAAAATAATAATAACAGAAACACGATGACACTGTGAAATAATTTGCTGCATAGTGCTCAAGGAATCCTATGCTGTCATGATAAAGCACTGTCAGAGCTTAGATCATTTGAGTTTGTGCAGTCCATCAGTCACAGGAAAAATGTGAGAAATATTAAAATTAGCTAGGATAAGAAAACACAGGATTTTTTTATTATAAAATTCAGCAAGATTTCAGAAATTTAGAAATGGAATTTTAGGACCTTAAAGAATCAATTTAAGTATTTTTCTTTTAAAAGGCAATTTTTGGAAAATCCTGCATTAAAGTGTCAGTACGTTGTGCAGGAATGGACAAGAAAACTATATTCTTTCATTTTTTTAATCACCTTTTCAAATTCCAAAACCTGAAAAGAGGTAGAACTATAAAAAATCTTGCATTCACATGTGCTAATGCTTAGGTAGATAACTACAGGGAAAAGAGGACCCATTACCTAATTTTAGCTATATAAATTGAAGAGACATGTTTTAGGTCTCATGTAGTTAGTGGAAAAGGTGGGCAGTCCATCTGATCCTAAAGTAGACATTCAAAGTAGTTGAGATGGTCACATCATCCTTGCACAGATAAAATAGGACCGATGAGTCTCATTTGACTAGGTGACACAGAAATAATGTGCCTGTAGATATGAATCCAAACATAAAGAACTGTATTAATTGTGACACTCTGAAGGTGTCATCAACCAGAAATTGCTACTATTCAAAGATACCATTTCCTCTGTCTTTCTAAGGACTGGTAATGTCCGCTGACCAAAGATAGCAGCAAATTGTTTTTTCTTTTAACATTAACTCTGTTAATAAAGAGTGGTAGGACCAAGACCCCACCAATGACGCACTGAAATGTGTCTGATGCAAATCCTGCGTATTCAGAGTCAAAGCTTAAGGAACCCACATACAGCTGTAAAACCAAATGGTTTTATCTCAGTTCTAGTATACAACTGGGAACAAAATGTAGGTGTTTATTTACAATGGATTGACAAAGAGGCAAGAAAATGCTCTTTTTCACACTATTACTATAAAACTCCTCAATTAGGTTTATGCTCTTTGATCAGACTGAGTTATCTTCAACTTGCAATTGCAATCCTGCAAGTAAAACTTCATCCACAGCCTAACTAAATTATCTAGGGGATGGTGAATCTGATGTGTCTAAATGTAATGGTAAAAAACAGGTAAGCCTTTCAGCCTTGCTAAATATTAAACCATAAATATTAATACTTCATAAAATGTTGTCTAGCAAGACAATGAAGAGTTGCTTTCAAAGGAAGAAAAAAGGACAACTAGTTGCTTTTCAAACCTATCCTTGTTTTATATAACACAAGAAAAAAAAGAAGAAAGCATTTGTTCACATCTTAATAGACTGAATTGTAATGTTTCAGTTTCGGGGAAAAAAAATCATGCTTCAATATTAGGAAAAAAATCAACAGAAAACACAAAGTTTGTGACTAAGTTTTTGAAAGCTGACTAATAAATACAGCTCATGGATGAGTATTCTACTATCTCATAAACTTTGCTTAAAGACAGGTCTGTGGTTGGAGCTTTCATAATCTGTTTTTCATTTTATATGTGGATTGTTTAGTGTTTAATGAGAACTCACATTACTGTCTTCCCTTCAGTAGTAGGTGCTCTTTTCTCAGTCTCCGATTTTCATAGGATACGTAAGAACTTCATAACCCTCATACCACTATCCCATGTGTAAAATTTAGCTGAAATCGGACAGACAATTAAAAAGAAACTGGGGTGGGGGAGAAGGAGATAGAAGAATACATAAATTGACACCCATCAAGCATGTTTCTCCTTTTCTCAAAAATCTAAGTGAGTTATGTGCTCAAGAGAAAAATCTAGAGCACTCGTGCTGAACAACAATTAGGTCCCTAATTTACTTGGCAATCCTAGAATCCCAGATTTCTTACACAGAAATTGGAGAGAAGTAGGGTGCTACCAAACAGAGATTCAGGGTATTTGCAACAATTATCCAGAATAAGCAATGAAAATACTACCCTTCCCATAGTCATCCTACTTCATATATGAGTTTCACTGTCACAAAGGGCTTAGAATCTCTTTCTCTGTCTATCATCTTGATACTTCGCCAAATAAAGCTTGGGACTTAAAGTACAGCCTGTTCAGTACAAAAACATAATTAATTTCTTGATTAACATCCATCATTTGGAGTGTTTCAAGCAAAGCTACTTTCAAAAACCATATCTGATTAAGTAGGTAGCACAAGGTCACCATTATGGAATTGAGTTGTCTGGAGGTTGAAGTGGACATTTATTTGTAGTTTAATGTAGAAACATTAAAGCTAGAATTTCCTCATTTCCCACTGTATTATTTACTCTAAGTAAAAATAAATATAATAGCTAAGATCTGTATTGTAACACGAACTTTAAGTTTTTAAAATTCAGCACCTCTACTAAGTTATCTTTAAAGATGAAGTAGATTGATGAAAAAGTATTGGGTAGACGTGGGAATATTTGGCTGGTGTGGATCACCCCAATTTCATTTAGCATATTGAATCAATGTAGGCTTGTATCAGTAGATTTCTAAAATGAATTTTTGCTTTTCCTAACATTATGATTTTAATATTTTGTTAGTCAATATTGTATTAGTTTAAACAAGAGAAGCAGTAGCTCTTCCAAGAGATCAAAAAATAATTCCTCAAAATGCCCAGTGAATACTAATAGTTAAAAATCAGGTACTGATTATCTAAAGAATAGTTCACTATACAAAGATATCCGTACACTGAATACAAATCGTGCATGTATCCTTAGAGTTGTGAAAAAATCTTGACAGACAATTGCTCATTAAAATCTGATAATTGTAATCAGAGTTCTTTGACTCCCTCTAATTGGTAACAACAGAACTAAAGTAATCTGTTCTGTTGGCATTCTGTCTGTCTAATGTCTCTCATAAAAATTAGAAAGCAATATATAGAAGAAAAAATACTTTATTAGTTCTAAGATTTAAAAGACATCAATTAACTTCCTTAAAGCCCCCCCTTTTTCCCTTAAAAGATGAGGCAATTTGTTTCCTTGATGTGTGAGCCATCATCAAATCTAAATTCACAGCAAGAACACTTCTGAGATAGCCCAAACTTATCATGAGGTTAATGAACCATTGCAGTAGTCCGATCAAACCCATTTGTCAATGGATAAAATTGTTCATCTGTTATCTTGCAACATAATTTAGAATAAAACTGCCAAAAGAAAAACTTACTTATGTTTCTCTTTAGCAAAGATTGCTCCTTCAGATTGTAAAATGTGTGTATAACAGGCCAGTAATGTAAGGAGAGTTTATTAGTTTGCAGGAAAAGTCACACATTCAGTCTGAACCAATTTCTGATTTTTGGAACATGGATGTTACATGAGAGAAGAGTTGGACCTATAATATTCCAAGTAATTTCTGTTGGGAGGCCTGTCAAGATAATTTAATACAGGGTTGTGTATGGGTTTTACTACCCAGAATCTTTCAGAGAAAATCAGGGCTGAGAATTAAGCATAGCAGGTCACTATTATCATGCTGTCATGCTACTCTGTTACTGTTGTGTTTATTTATTTTATTAATTACTACACACCATAACCAAACATTAAGCTGCATGTGTTATATCAAAACCAGGAGGTTCCAGGTTTGGAACATTCAATGAGGGAAAGTTGCTGATATGTAATCAATGCATTAGTCACAAGGTCTTTTCTACTGTTAAACAGAAGACAAAAGTGAGTGACACTTTCTCTTATGCAGAAAAAAATGATACAGTGGTCTGTCCATTGACATTGAAGTTACAGATGTGAGAAAACAGAGCCCCAACATAAGAGCCCCATTAGATGCTGAGTGTGTGGGGTGGCTCGTCCAGTGAGTAGGGCAGACAGCGTGCCTATGGAAAATCCAGGTTTAAGTTTTTATTTGTTCATACTATACGGAAGCCTCCAGTGCCACCTGGATATTTTATGTTATTTTGTCTGTTTCTGGAAGGACCAGTGCTGTGAAGCAGAAAGAGAAAATCTTTAAAGAGTGATAAAAATGTCCTACACTGTTCCAACAAATGCCATTAAGCGCAGGACAGTGTTTCCACTTGCTGTCTACATACAACTTCTGGTTTCCATGGCTCACCATCAAATGCTCAGTCATAAATGTAACTTGTAGCAGAATATGGGGCATGGAAGCTTCTCAAAAAAAAGTTACCCAGCCTTTAGACTTACAGAACACTCAAACTCACCCTTCTAGTGTAAAGTTCTTGCTTTGAAAACTTTGTTTTCAGTTCTCAAGATTATCAGTTACATTTTTCAATTAGAGCCAAGTTAAAAGCATTGAGTACATGAACTCTTAACACCTATAACAACCTTGTTGTTTCTTATGACAGGCAAGAAGATAAAAATTGAATACGGTGTTTCTGACACCATGTTTTTACGTTTTTCTTCCCCAACGATTTCCCATTCCTTCACAAACAGCATCCCAACCTTTTTTCTCTTATTTGTTCTCTCTAAATATTTCTCTCCCTTATATGGGTTACTTGAAACATGATTGTCCAGGGAAGAGCTTGCATGGGAAAACCTTGTGCCAGCTAAGAAAGGAAACAAAGGCAGAAAGAGGATGAATACAGAAAAACAGGTATTGGCCTGGTTCAAGGAATGGAATAGGTGTTCTTGAAAGGTTTCTACTGGAGAAGGTCTCTGTCTTCTCGCACTGTCATGAGATGTTGCCTGGAATGATGATGCTCTGATGCAGTTGTATTGTGTATAGCAGTGATACCTCATACCTCTACAATTGTGCTTGCCAAGCAGCAAGTGACAGGACAATAGGAAATGGCCTCAAGTTGCGCCAGGGAGAGTGGATATTAGGAAATAAATTATTCAGGGAAAGGGTTGTCAGGCATTGAAACAGGCTGCCCAGGGCAGTGGTGGAGTCACTGTCCCTGGAGGGGTTTAAAACATGTTTAGATGAGGTTCTTAGGGACATGGTTTAGTGTTAGAGGTAGCTTAGGTTATGGTTGGACTTGATGATCCTGAGGGTCCCTTCCAACTGAAATGATTCTATGATTGATTCTATGACCTGGAAATTCTCCATCAGACATCAAATGTGAATTAATTGAAACGAGAGTGAAATGCAACCCTGTGTGAAGGACCCATGTTCCATTTTTAAGCATATGCTTACTGTTTCAGATAATAAATCAAAGGTTCCTATAATAAGTACAAAGACAGTAAAAATGTGAGCAAATTATGCTTGACATAGAAAAAAAAATCAGGAGACATAAAATTAAAAAGGGTTGATGTGATTGTTAAGTCTGACTGTTTATAACACAGATGCATATGGTTTTAAGAATCTGTTCTTGATCAAAATATAACATAACTTGTGGATAAATATAACTACTATTACTGATCATAGAGAATCTCTAGCAATTGACATTAAATTATTGTAAGTGTTAATCATCTTTACTATTAGAAGCATTTCACATTTTCATCTTGACACTTCAACGTTTTCCAGTGGACCTTGTAATATCTGATGTTATGAAGAGGCTCTTAACAAAGGATTACTTGTTCTTATAGATTGGGATCAAGTCATCCTTTGAAAATCTAATTGATTACATAAAGGCATTGGTCAGCTGGAATCTTTCATACTAAGGTTTGCAGAGAAAAAATGGATAAGGCAAGTAACAAAGTATTTTCTATTCTCAAGGGCAGAATTGTTCCTAAAATAGCCAAGGATAGGATTTTTCAGAAAAGTTTCAGGAGTTACCTAACCAATTCAGCTGCATATGGGTGGCTCTCTTTTGGACCTCTTTGAAAATCCCAGAGTTAATTATCAGTGTTTGTACAACTCTTTGAACCTTGGACATATTCTGAAAAAAAAAAAAAAGTTAAGTGTGATGATACTTTGTATTAAACACAGCTTGTAAATTATATAAATCACACTTTAAATCCCTGAAAGATTGATCGTGTTCTGGGAGTTTTCCCTTTAGGACATGTATAATCAGATTCAGTTACAACTCTATACTGCATAACATAAGCTTATTAAACAGATCATTGAAAACTACAAAGCAAGAGACTCTGAAACTGGCCCTGAGGTAAGTATCTAAAGAGCTTCACCTTACTTTCAGCGTCATGTTTAAACACCACATCTGATGTCTTTAAGTGCTTCTGGTAAAACTAAATGATTGCACTTAAAGGTAATTTAGATACTAATAATTCATGATCTACCCAATAAGAGACTGAGGAGGAAAGAACTCTCTCACATTGTTTCTCTTCCTGAAGTCAGAAATGCCACAGATAGCCATTAGCTGGTGATCAGCAGCTCTCTCAAGGTCTACAAGCTTCCAAACTGAAAGAGTCTAACAACTAACATATAGAGATAAAACTCATGCAGTTGGGACAAAAGAGGAAAGGATTCACATAAATAGATTGTTTCAAGTTATTGTTATCCCATAGCTTAGTTTCAAAGATGTATTAGTTGCTCTGCAATGCCACACAACCGAGTAATTTTCCAGTCCTCCTCTGACATCCTGATTGCTGGAAGGGGCATTCATTTAGTTGTGTTTTGGAGATGTTCTAGGTCCCTGAGATACCTAAGCAGCATCAACTTTTTGGCTTTATCCATGCTGCAACAGATATGCTGAAGTCCTGAAAGGAAGTTAGCATTTATCATTTGTGTCAAGTGCCATAAAAAACAATTACAGATGAACCAAACTACAGACATGGAAAATATCTTTATAATAAAAAAAAATACTAAAAGGCTTTAAAGGTTCCCATGATGCTAGATGAATACTAGTTATAGTAGAAAAATCATCATGTTCCCAAAGCTTAGGATTCGAGCAGATCATGTAGCCAAAATGTTAAGTGTAGAAGCACAGAAAAATGGTTACAAAGAATGTAACGGGCAGAATCAATCCTTCCTCAAGGCCCATCCTAGGCCTTAATCACTATCACTCCTCTGGACTGAAGTAAATCATTAAATAAAATTCACACTGAGAAAGACAAAGTGAGAAGGAGCAAAGAAACTTTCTCTTCAGGGGTGTTTTCTTTGATAACAAACTCAATCAATTGAAATGCTTTTTCTGTTTTCTTCATAAACCAGAACAGGCTGGCTGAGAAAATCAGCCTGTTTGGGACGTAAAGCAATAACAGGCCTTTGATTATCACTTAATTTAAAAGTTTCTTAATCTGATGTTTATTAAGTAATGCAGGTTTTCTACGCAAAAACATTCAGTTAATATCTTTTAGCACCATTTAAGGTATTTTATTTCTGAAACCCATAAAGCTCTTGCACTGGATTCCAACCTGAGGGTTTCCTAACACCGCAATTGCTCTTTATTTTACATATGCCTTCCTAGATATTCTCATGATACGATTTCCATACTGCCTGCAGTTATATTCTAGAAAATACACTGCAGATTTGTATGTATAGGAGCTACAAGGCTTATGGACAGTGGCTCATTGCTGCATGTGTATGTACACTACGAATGTAGTGAAAAAGCCATTTGGGCTTCTGCGACTTGTCATTTATAGCAGTACTGGCTTCCAGGTACAAAAGACTCAGTATTACAAAGGTTGACACTAAGATGCTATGTAGCCCAAGTACCTGCACTTTAGTACCTGGTACTAAATAAAAGGAGGACTAGTGGTCAAGTCAGGCCTTTCTCCACTGAGAGATTACTGCTAAAAACGTTTTAAGATATCACTGTAAAGCATTTTCTATAAAGTTATTATTTTTTGACTGAATAATAGTAGTGCTTTGTGGTCCAACTTGTGTGTGTTCTAATTTGCCATGTACTGCACATATGTGCTATGAGACAACCCCTGCTCTGATTTTCCTGAATAAATTTAAATTTAAGTACAGAAGACAGTGAATCCTGTGAACTACCTACTGCAAATGTATTACCTGTATTATTTTTTTCTTGTCTTTTAACTACTCACATGATGACATTTATTAAAATGATAACAATTAGTTAAAGCCTTGTACTTATCCTATCACTTTTTTATCCTAAAATTGGGTGATACTATAACAAAAGGTAGAGTTTGTCTTTCCTCATTACTGAAATTTGGATAAAAGCTTGACTTGTCACCCTGAAGAAAAAATCATCCATGTCCTGGACATTAATGGACTGCAGACATTTTCAGGGAAACTGTCCCCAGATCACCAATTCATATCTACATCTTTCTCATTTAGGTCTATTTGTCCAGCTTTCACTGGACATCTATCTGGCCTGCACACATAGTTTTTCTTCAGAACTTTATATCACTACAAAGACACACCTAGTTAGGTGTAGATTGAATGGTTCCAGCATAATTAGATAAATACTTTTCAACCATAGTAAGTTAAACGAAAACAAAACAAAGTGTTCTTATGTTACAATAAGTCTCATCTGCTTGTATTTAAAAATAAGCTACAACTCCTCTCTTAACCTTTAGTTACTCTCACTTTCAGTAGGAAATTGTAGTTTTGTTACAGAAACATCTACACAGTAGAAAATTGCTTGTAGGCTCTAACTCCATTGCACTCAGCAATAAACACAACAGGGGGAAATCCTGGTTCCATAGAAATCAAGGAAGAGAATGTGGGAATTTCAGCACCCTGCAGCTCATTTTGCTGAATTCACTGTGGTAATTTTTCGCACAGTAATGTTTGCAAATAAAGTTAAGTTTTTTGAGTGATGTTGGTAAATGAGGCAACTAAAATGTGTTAAATCACCCTGCTGAAAAATCTTGTTATTAAAAAAGAAGTATTGGTTTTAAAAATATATTATCTGATCCTACCTAGCAGGGAAGCTAAGGACAGAGAATTAAGTTATAGGGATAGAAGAAAATACTCACAGCGATAATGGGAAATAATTATACATTTCCGAGTATAGGTGCCTTTGACAATACTGGTGCTTTAATTGTGTACAACAGAAGGGTGTTCATTATTTTTTTTCCCCAAATGACATTTACAATCCATATATAGAAACAAAAGAGTACTTGAGTGGTAACTGAGGAACTTTGCTTGTGCATTCCGGGTCAGCTTAGTCATTACCTGCATTTAGTTCAGCTACTTTCTATAGATTGTTTGTCTTGGTTAAGTGGAGCTTATGAAAGAAATGGAACAGAAATGTTCATAACAATCAAGCGTCTAAGTTATTTCCCCATTTCCACTGTGTAAATTTTTATGGTCAGATCTTTGCAATTTTAAGATCCTAGATATTTTCAGTATCTTGGACACTTCTTGACAATAGAATTCAGCATGTAAAGAGCCCTCTTTTTTCCCTATAGAGAAGGATATAAATTTAAATTTCCTGTGTCCTCTCTGGAAGGTGATTTTCCAAGAGGTTGAGTTCTCATGTTGTTTTACAAGGCCAAATTACACTTTCTGATATGTTGTGCTGGCCAACTGCTCTGCTTGCTTTATTGATCTTTTCTTTATAACTATCAGCACCAAGTGGCTTTTACATATATGACTGTTTGTAACAACTGAGAGCAAGTATTTCTTCAACTTGAAGAGAATATAAATCAGATTCTTAATCTCAACTCTAGAGCTGCACTGTTCTAATACTGTAATAGACGTTCAGTTTGGCAATGTATAGAGGGTTAAAAATGTAGAATCTATATATGAAGTTTCTTGGGAGAAAAAAAAAAAAGGTGGCATTTTTGCTCTAACATAAAGAAAATAAAGTAATATCATTAGCATAGGTACAGGAATGGCTATTTGGCCCTGCTTGACAAGATTAGTATTGTCAATCAACAGAAATTTGTAAGTGGGAAATAGTTCTATGGAAGACATGCATAGGGATTTCTTTTCTTATTTTTCTCACCTTGGTTCCTATTGTGCTGAAGTAGTGACAAAATCAACCTGAGTAGAGCCTATCTGGTTTTCTGTTCCAGTTACTGGACTAGCAATGTTAATTTATCACCTTGGAAGTCAGTTCTCAACTATTTCTAGTTTTCGCCTGGAAGAACTGGCAGGTACTATTGGGCACTAGTGGAGCAAAACAGTGGTGGTGAGAGCAATGAAATAATGTAATTTGTGATCCATTTCATGAATTTAATAGATAGAAAAGATTCATGACACATCATGTATTTTCTTCATATCTAAGAGGCATTGTTAGTAGCCAGGTAGCCACCAGGAAGTTGGGTCATCAGATAATAATGATCATTGCCCTTTCATTAGGAATTTCACCCATTTAAGAACAGTTATGGAAGCCCTGATACAATCAAACTCTGGAGTCATCTAGTCCCTCTGATGCTCTCTGAAAAAGAAGATGTAATATGAAATAAAGGAGCAAACTGTGAAACTTATGAGGGACAGCAGGTTAAGGGAATAAATTTATTTTACAATGGCATAAGAAATACAGCATGGTACAATAATGACGCAAGTACTGTGTAATAACACAGATGCAAGCAGCATCATTTTGAGTTATGACTGTAGTTTATTTTGAAATGAGGATAACACTGTCCAGTCACTACTAATCTGGATTCAAAGCAGCCACAACTTCTACCATAGGCAATTATTAATTCCCTTAGCCATCTAATCTTACTCTAGCAGACTTATCTAAAAAGAAAACAACCTTGCTTAAGGCAACTTTTGGTGTTTTAAGTAAAATGGACATACTACTAAACCATGTTCTTTTTTAATAATACAAAGTGTTTTTCATTCCAGACAGAGTTTTGACTGAAAGACAAAGTATTTTGAAATGAGAGCAATTCGTTTGTTAACATCTAATGGATATTTGATGTAGGTAGCATCTAACTTGTACTGGCCTTTAGGTTTTATAAAGTTTCCCTGATTATTTCTTACAGAACTAACTTCACTGATACGGAGGTTTTGCTCTGAAATGTAAAAAGAAGAGCCACTGATTAAGGGCATATGGCAAACAATACTTTACCTTATAGCTATTTTATTGCTCACCTGGAGATTTTTCTGCTTTTTTCTGAAGTATTTTGCAGAAAGACTTCACTATATTGCTCATTGAGTTAATGGGCTTGCTTACTCACCACGGTTTGGAGAACAACAAAGGAAACTGCCTGTGTCCCAATTTATACTGCAAATGGAACAAATGTCTTCTGTAAGTATAAAAGGATGATTTCCTTTAAAGAATAAAGCCCTTTGAAACCAATTAATAGTTGACCTACATAGTAATGCACATATCTCCATGTTTCCTCTTTACATGGAAGTGATTTTTCAGCAGCAGAAAAAGAGTAAATAAGTATGTGTGATCATCCACTTCTACAACAAAGATTTTGAGGTTAAATATGCAAGCATTTTTTGCACCATTTCCATAAAATTAAACCCATTTTATCTTGATAACCTGCTACAATAGTAGCTAAAGAAAACAGGATACGATATCTTTCCCCAGCTTCCTTGGTATCTTTGTGCGATGTACAACGGGCAGTGAGAACTTGAAAACACACAAATAAAACCTTTCATTCTAAAAATCCAAATCCCCAAAACATTTGTGTAGCTGGAAGCACTTTTGGTCTGTAATTCTTCAACACACAGCCAAGGGAGTTATATGGAGGTTCATGGGGAGCAGCATTGCACTTGCACAACATTTCGT
This sequence comes from Patagioenas fasciata, assembly GCF_037038585.1. Taxonomy (NCBI): domain Eukaryota; kingdom Metazoa; phylum Chordata; class Aves; order Columbiformes; family Columbidae; genus Patagioenas; species Patagioenas fasciata. The sequence goes on from NC_092520.1 coordinate 209,766,035, forward strand.
TTGTTGCAACATCCTTATATCATTACCATTCTTGCTTATAACTCCTGATGTGTGTCATTAGTATGCTTGCTTACAACTCCTGATGTGAGAAAAGACGCTAAGAAATATGAATTATGGATTTAATAAAAGATAGTATGTATACGGGGACAGCAGCAGTATGTTAAAGGGATAGAAACTGTGCTAGCTGGTTTAACGGCTGCACAACCAAGGGAAAAAAAGGAAAGAGGAGTCTAGCACTGTACTATACATACACCATGGAAGAACAGTAAATGGTAAGATTTTGGCAAACACGTATGCTCTGTATGGAAACTAATAATGTTACTCTCTCACCTACCAGAAAAAAGTAAGGTTTTGTTTTGATCTCACCTTGCAATTTCCTGAGCATATCTCTCGCTACTGTGATGTAGTTACGTTATATGAAGTTTATTTTTCTATTTTTAATTCAGTCCATCTCCTGAAGTTTGTTTGTTTGGGTTTTTTTGTTTGTGTATTTGTGTTTGGTTTTTTTTGTTTTGGTTTTTTGTTTTTTTTATTATTATTTTTTATTAGGGATATGGCTGTGTGCAGAAATGCTGAAATGAGGCTCATACACTTACATGAGAAGGTAAGTAGGTTTGTCATGGAGGTACCCCACAATGACTCCAAGCAAATAATAACCTTAAACCAACTTTAACTTAGAAGCTAAACGGAAATTAAATGAAAGGCTGAAACCAAATGAAGAAACCAATGTCAGCAGGGGAGTAACACAAAATCAGTCAGCACTCCAACAACATTTAATAAAACTGCAGGTTTGATATACTAGTTGGTGCTAAAGGCATAGTGGTGCATAAAAGGTGCTGAAGAACCATCAACTGCCTTATTGAAAACTCCAGATATCATGAGGCATGTGCAACTGCCACAACGTTAATCAAGAAAAATACCTATTCTATAACATTGAAACTAAAAGTCCTAATCACAAGTCACAAAAATTCAAGGCAAAAAATTAAAGACAAAAACTACAAAAAATAAAGAGTTAATGTCACTCCTGAGAATACTAGAGGGAAGGTGAAAGGCTACAGAATAATACTGGAATAAGCATAAAGGTTTCTGCATTGGTCAGCAGTATCTTTAGGCTGGAACCTGAAAGGAAGGTGCTAACCATCACTCATTAATTTCTGTGGTAACTGTCCAATATGAAAAGAGGAAGACAACATTTTAACTACTTTCACAATGGATGTTATTATATCTATGGATGAGATTATATAATATATTTGACAAAACTGGCAAGTGACTGGGTTCAGTGACCTAGTCCTACATCCCAGTGGAAAAAAAAAAATAAAAAAAGGGCTTCTGTTTTCCAGCAACTGTCCTTTGATCCAAAATTTATCTCCCTCTGCCTGTTGAACCGAGATCACATCTAACTGAATGCTTTTGGTACTAAACCTCATCAACAATTTCACAATACCTTTGTGTTGCTTTCAAGCACCTGTTATGATGAGTGACTCAAAAATAAACTTGTTACACAGTCCAGAGATGTACAGATGAATGTAATTGAGAAGATGTCTCCATTCATAAGGAAAAGGAAATTCGTGTCTTGTCACTGTAGGAAGAACAACCAAACCATTATTTTCAGCATTATATGTAATGATATGAGAACTGATGTGGGCCTTGTACCAGATAATCCCTAAGAATTTCAATGGGACTGTACAAATCCATGGTCTTTGTTCTGCCCGTTTTCAGAGGGGTGACTACCTGTAGTATAAACTAGTGCTTTCTTCTTAGCTTTCTTCTTGCCTTGCTGATAACACTCTTTGTTCAGTAAATGGAGCCATATTTAACAATTAGGCTGCACAGTTCCTTCTATTTCAAAGGGATGCAGCCCTGCCAGCTTTGTATTTGCATTATATAGCCTTCAAATATAATTTTTGGATCACTGCACCCTGAGCTTATTTTCACTTTGAACCATTGTTTCCTCATTTACCCTTCCTAATATTATCTGTAAATTATTCTTCTGACATTTTGTGTTATATGAAACCATTACTCGCTGTCAATAATCTCTACCTTACTCAAATGCTTCCTCAGACATTTGCTGCTCTGTCTCAATATAAGTCTCTTCTTCAATGGATTATTATTAAAATTAAATAATAGTATTTTCTGTTTATATATCAACTTATTTGATACCTATATATGGCTATATCTGTATCAACTGCAGAGGTAAAATGCAAAAATTATTATACAGACTACATCAATGCTGTTTAATATTTCAGGGCAAATATTTTCAACCTGCAGACTCTGTGGATTGCTTCTGAGACATTTAGAAAAGTTAACTAAGAACAAACAAATGCACTTTCTAAACTAATATTCCACATGCAGAAGTGTACATCAACACTGATGTTTTCACAGCAGTCTATAAAAAATCCAGTAACACTGGTTAAGCATAAAAAGTGAAAAGTCTCATCAAGTGGTAATTGAACGAAGACACTTGTGTAAGCCAATGGAAATTGAATAAAATTTCAGTGAATATTAAACCTGCTCTGCAAACAAACAGTAAGAGATCTCTGAAGTCTGAACTGTTCTAACAATTGCATTTACATTTCTTCTAGAAGACTGTGCCACCAGTAGAACTATCCATCATCATACCCTTCTTTGCTAGCTGTAATTTCTCTATGCCGAAACAAAGTAATTTTGGGTTATCTCCCTAGAATTTCTTCCAAAAGTAAGGATTAGTTGGAAGGTGTTATTTTAAAAGATAACAGAAGTTTATATGTTCTTGTCTTCTGTGATAGAGGAGTTATAAGTATCGTTTATTCCATATAAACCGTTGAAACATAGGTGTGAATCATCAACTAACCTAAGGTTAACACTCTAAGCTCCTACCTTTGATTTGTGTTTTAACCTGATATGATAACCCATATCACACATTCTCCACTCTCCCAAATGGTTAATCCAGGGTAGTCCAGGAGTTGACCCACAAAACCTGTGTAGGACTCACCACTCCAGAGAGAAAGAGCAAGAGACTTGGGAAATGTGACCTCCTTTACACAGATTCTCATTTTCCTTTCTGTTTGAAAATATAGGAAAACAAGAAAATATACCTTTCTGGTAGCAACTGATGATGACACTGTATAGTGTTTACGTAGAAACTGTTAGTACTCATGCAACTGTTTTCTTAGCCTTGTTTAAAATCACTGATCAGAAGTAGCTGCTGATGAATACATCAAATCTACCACATTTTAACAAAAAACATAAAGTCCTACAAGTGTACCTAAGATATTTCAGTGCATGTTTCCTTAAAATTGTGTAGGGCTTTAAAATCTCAGAGGGAAATATCACCATCATGCGTTGTGGCCGTTGCTATGGTAACTATACTTTTTGCTTTTATTCAATAACAGTGTGAACTAGCTCTTAAGCCTGTGCAGCAACATGACCTGCTGAAGTCTAAATTACCAGAGTTCTACATACTCATACACACTTTCTTTTTTTTTTTTTGTTACATTTTGCCCTACAGAATAAATGGATTTTAACATAAAGACAAAGATTTTGACCATCTGAGTCCTTCCCACTACTTGCTGTGTCTCTTGCTTTGCGGTTCATAAAACTATGAGGCAGGCAGTTATGCAAAAGGTGTCTTCCCCAATACAATTTTATTTTTAATTTTTTTTTTTTTAAGTAACAGTAGAGAAAGCCTTATTTTTCCAGCATAACAAAATTTGCTTGTATTCAATCATTTTTTTTCTCCAAGATAAAAAAAGCCAGACGAAAGCATTGCAATATACATGAAGGCATTTTTTAAATGTTGGCTGACAAACCAGATATTAAAGCATTCTTTGTCTCACAGTAGCACATGTAATCTCTGAGACTGACTCCATTGAACAAAGTGCACAAACACAGAAGTAGAGCTTGTAGGAAAAACCTGAATTGTGCAACTTCAAAATTTATTTTTTATTTGCTTATCTTTCGGAAGACAGAAGAAGGGAGGAGAACGGCAGTCACAATTGGGATCCAGGTGTTTACATGTGGAATATGTGAGATATGATAAAGCAAAGAGGCCTAGTATTGCAAATCACACTAGAGAGAGAAAATGTAAAGAAAAGAGTTTGGGAATACTACAGGAATAGATCTGCACTGAAACGGACAGATACACTCTGATACTTGCCACCCTATAGTAACTCACAATCCCATTATCAGTGCTCTTAACAGGATTTGTCACATTTGTAAAGTTTCAAGGATGAGTATTGCTTGCAAACAACAAGTAGAAATGTGATGGCAACAACCAAACAACTTTTTTAAGCGAGTTCGTTATTTGGAATGCAAAAGATATTTTGCAGCTTTCTTAAGTGTCAGCAGAGTATAATAACAAGAGCCTTGGACACGTACATGTGTATAGATGTGAAAGCATTATTCCTTTGGACAGCTTCAGTGTTTGGTTTCTGTCTTATATCCCTGTAGGAACCATTGTTATTTTTCCATGACAGAACTGATTTTTTTGTTGTTGTTTGTTAGTCTGCCTTTTGCAAAAAGTTGTAATCACAGTAATCCCCATAGGTGCTCTCTCTTACCAGCACAGAGGTTTTTTATGGCAACCTGTTCTTCCCTAATTAGAAATATCATTTTCCAAGAAATTTAAATCTACCTGCAAAACCTTTATACACTCCAACCATCAGAAGTGGGAGTCAAGTGATGTAACTTTTATCTGTTCATGATATAAACTTCTCTGTGGCTTCCATCATAATTAATAGAGAAGAAACAAGTACTTTCAACACACCATTTATCTAAGTTATTTCAGGCACTGTATTCAAGATTATATAATTCGTGCATTACAGCCTTTCCATTAGAATCTCCATAAGGAGAGGATGACTAGATGTTTACATTATACGGAACTACAGTGATTTAGATAAATGCCGCCCGTGTGTCGAAGCATTTGGAAAAGAGAATGAGTCCCAGAATAATGTATCTTCAGTCAAGAGTCTGCGGAAGTGACAAACCGGCGCCCAGGAACACGAAAATGAAATGCAGTCTTACAAACCAAGGCAAGTTAGACTCTGAGCTTTATCACTTACTGAATTCACAGTATTTGTCTAGGTTGTTCTGAATTTTCCACACTGAGTCATCAATTAATGTTAATATTCACAAAAACATGTTGACATTTTCAAACTGCACAACCTCTTGAGATTATTCCCTGGAACTGAAACAGTAAGAATAACGCTGTATTACAATACAATAACTTTTTATTTCTTTTTCGGTGGGGAGTAGGGAGGGATTTGGTTTTAGTTTCTGGGGAAAGTTTACCTTTAGGAAAGTATTTCACTGAGTGGTAAAAAATGTGATCCTCAGTTATGAATTCTCAGGAACAATTAAGGGAATTCCTTATGAAACTTAAAAACATAAAATTCTCTCATATTCTATGTAGATGGGTGAGCAGTTTGAGTTTTATCAACGAGGACTTCCCAGAGCTTCCAAGAACTTTGTTTTTATTTCTCTAGCACTTTTTGAGAGGCCAAATGAGTACAGATGGATAATCAAATGTCTGTCTGGGGGAGGAATTGAGCAAGCAGCAGCTTCTGATGCTGACATGGTTAGTGATATACTGTTGAGTCCCAAATGCCTGTAACACGTCGTCTCACCCTAGAGCTGACAAAAAGAAAGCCCACCCAGAAGCCATTTTCATTTTGTGCCTGCAAAACATTCCTAGAGCTTTACCTTTTCTTGCTCTTCTGAAACTTGTGGCAGATATCTGTTAAGCCCATCCAGTCAAACCAAGTCTCCAGGTAATTTTACCATGTAGACTATGTTCACAACACAGACTCTCTATTTATTGAAATATCTATGAGAATACCATCAAGAGCACAGTTTGTCAAAAGGGTCCCAACATTCAAGTACTCAACACTTCGGAGCCTGGGTCCCACAGACATCAATGTTGTAGCTGTCTAAATACTTCTGAGGATCTTGATTCAATTGACTTTGGATCTAATTGCATAACTTTGGATAAAAATATTAAACCTTGGGACTTCCCTTGTAAAGAAAGCAGCATCAGAATGTCACAGAGGATGCTAAAAATAAAACTAAATCCTGTGCATTTTCTCATACCCTTACTGACCTTGAAAGCCTAACAAGGACACAATCACCCTTTGCTCAGCAAAACAAACTTGTTTTAGACAGACAAAGGGTGTGTAAAATATAATGATGTGTCAAGCTTTCTGGCCATGAATATTTTGTGACGTCTGCAATAAAAAGCTGACACAACCACCAATTTCATTGTCAAGTATGCAACATGAAAAAAAACAAACAAACAACCGAAAAACCCAAAACTGGCTGAGATACCTGAGATCTCATGTAGATGCTGCTGAAGAACACAAAGTTCACTCAGTAACCCAAAGTGCACATCTTGCAAAGTCTGAACTCCTAAAAGAGTGGAAAGTTAAGGCTTCTTCAGGCTTAGATAGTAAAGTTGAGATTTTTTGGCCTTCACTGTTCTTGGCCTAAAACCTATTTTGTATCTGACCATGCACCCGGGTCCTGAACCAACAAAATGTCAGTGAAGGCCTGAATCTTTTTGTGGAGTGGTGATGTAAGACCTTAACAAACTGGTAAGATGATGGTGTTCCTTGGTACCTACTGAACTCAAACTCAGTGGTAGTTTATGCATACTAAGCCTAAAACATTTCAGTGGGTTTAAACCAGAAGAGCATCAACGGTCTTTTCCATGTTGAATCACAGGAAAGAAAAGAGGAAGTCAAGAGTAGAGCACTTAAACAACTTTCTTCACTCTTTGTGACATATTTTTTGTATAACATTTTTGATTAATGTATATTGAATTGCTTTTTTTTTTTCCTAGAGAGTCAAATAATTAACTTTTCAAATTTCCTGTTAAAGAAAGAGATTATATTTCATAGCAATATTGACATTCTATGCAGATGTATCAGATTATGTGGGATAAAAGTTATTTCTATTTTCATGCGATATTTTTACAGTGTAATAGTGAAGTGATAAAGTTTGAAGAACATTTAAATATTAGCTCATTTGGTCAAGAAGACGGAGATCTGAATGCCAAGAAATTTGTCTTATTTGGACAGGTGTCTTAAAAACGGCCAAAATCCTTTCATTGAATCTGACTTAATCATTGACAGTTATTCAGAAATAAAAGACAATACTTAATCTTAGGAAAGTAACAGCATAATGGATTTAATAATATATTATGAAATTGGGTAGCTTTTTGGCAGTAAATGAAAGACAAGACACAGGGAGTGGAAGAACCAGAATTTCTGAGGACTAGGGTAGCTGTTCCTACACATTCAGTTTGAATTTGGCCGAAAAAAAGCATGATTTTTGGAAATACTACTCCGTGTGTGAGCTCCTCAGTGCATCTTCACTTTCATTGCCTCAGATCATGGAGAAGCGTTGTTTCCACGGTCAGCATTTTATTATGGGCATTATACTCCATAATTTAAATCAGTACCAAATTGTGTTTTAGATTCCAAGGAACAGGCTACACAAAGAATGGCCCACAGACTTGGTAATTACCTTGTTCATAGCAACACGTAACAAACTCTTCTCACTGTGAGAAATGTCTTATTTATAACTGGATTTTTCAAACTCATTTCCATTAACGAGTATTATGAAACATGGTTTTGAAGAAAGCAGGATTTTTTTCACCCAAAGTTCTTGCCTTCCATAACGCTACATCTATATTTGTAGATGTGTTTGTATATGTCGACATAACTTCCTATGCTGCTAATTCCATTTCTCTTGCTTTTTTCACCCTAGTAATTTAACTGAGTTTGTTTCAAGCAATTTAGTAATTAATTTCTTAGTGCTTGATATTAGGTATTTGTCTGCCTTCATCTGTGAACTTTTCAAAGCAACTTTTTTCACAGTAGACCTGGAAAATTACAAGGTACAAACTTATATGAGCATTTTTTTGATTTCAAGGACTTTTCTTGTCCAAAGTTGGACTAAACTGTGATGAAGATGATATTGATGATGATGATGATGATGGTGATGGTGTGGTCTGAAATTACTTTCAAGAAACTTCACAGTAGATCAGTTGAATTGATTCTTTTTAATAGTTTCGGTATGTTCAACATTTATTTCAACCATTACCTTTTCTTTTTTTTTTTTTAATTTTATTGCAAGTTAGCACAGTTTAGCGCAGCCATCGGGGGTCATAATTTCAACTTTCTTTCCATGAAAACACCCAGATAATATATTCAGAAAATTTCAAATATTCTCAAACACATTTCAATAATCGAACACATGAAAACTGAACTTTTCTTGTAGACAGTTTCATTTTTGACGAATTGGAGTTTTCTAATGAGAACAGCTGAAAAGTATCCTAGTTGTTACTGACAGAAAACATACTGAACGTTTGTGCTGAAGGAAGATCAGACTTCCATTTAGAAAAAAAAACCACATAAGCTTCTTGGTTACACATATAGTTCCTAATTAACAAATCATAGTTATGCAAAGACTATTTGAAAATAGATGTATGCACAAGGTACTGTTATTGTCTTACACTAACTGACATTACTTAATTTTCCTCTGTTTAATCAATTGCATTGTGTTCTGCCTAAGGAAAATACATTCTTCCTCACTACCTTCTGATAATTCCTTAATTTAGGGTCCTCATTGCTTCTACTCCCTGCGATTTGAATTCAGACATGGTGTCATGAACAGCAGGGTCTTGTAGTTAGTTTCTGCAGCATTCATCTAGAAACTTGCAAAGTAAATATTATTCCGGTGTAAAATAGGGACGGGGTACAATCAGGAAGCAAGATGTGACATGTAGAGTTGTGTCCCAGTGGATTCCCTACCTTGATGTAACTGCTTCTAGGATGATTTGTTAGAAGCAGAATGTTTTACATAAACTATTTCCCCTCCTTAGAACACCATTATAGTTTCCACTCTATATAATTTTGCATGCCACTTTCACCATGGCAGAATCTAAACACCTACCCATAGTATATGAAAGAATATGAGCAACATATGTTGTAGATGGTTTGTTCTTTGTCTCACCTTCTCCCTGGAGAGAGAGATGTGTATGTAGTGGATAGGAATATAAATAATAGATTATTCCTCTCCGCAGTCAAACTAGGGGAAAAAAAAAAAAAAAAACAGACAAGAGAAATGAGAAATGAAAGGTTAGATTCACATTCACAGAGCTTTGCTGGAGAAGAAGCTGGCAAATGGAAGACCTCTTCATACCTAGCAACTCAATGATTATAATACTCAGCCCAGAACATGACATATCATGGGTCAGCTCCTGTTGTCTCTTTGCTCTCATCTCAAGAGGTCCATCCTCAACACCAGTCAGAAAGCTTTTCTAGGAAATACTACCCTGTCTATATCATATTATCAAAATAAATTTGTAAATAAGCCTTCAAGCAGTTAATAGCATGAGCGAGACATCTGATGGTTTGGATTATCACTCAAGTCATTGCACATCTGGGTTCCAGATGATGCTCGTGGATGCACTGTTCAGGGTATAACAGAGAAGTCTTAATGGGAGGAAGTGATTCTATGAATCTATGAAGTGAAAAGTCTCAGCCTGACAGGGCCTTCTCCCTGATGTTTAAGGCAATTTCCTTAAGCATATCCCACTGTCTTATGGTTTTACAAGGAACGACTTTTGCTTTCCATCCAAAATATATGGAACTTTGAGTAACACATTATAAGAGTACCCTTGCTTGTGTCAGAAATGGTGTGGTTGGTAGGACCAGGATAGTGATTCTCCCCCTGTACTGTGCACTGGTGAGGTTGCACCTTGAATTCTCTGTTCAGTTTTGGGCCTCTCACTACAAGAAAGACCTTGAGGTGCTGGAGTGGCTTCAAAGAAGAGCAGAAACTGGTGAAGGGTCTGGAACACAAATGTGATGGGAAGCAGCTGAGGGAACTGGGGCTGTTTAGCCTGGAGAACAGAAGACTGAGGGGAGATCTTCTCACTTTCTGCAACTACCTGAAAGGATGTTGTAATGAGATAGGTGTCAGACTCTTTTCCCAGGTAACAAGTGGTAGGGCAAGAAGAAATGCCCTCAAGTTTCACCAGAGGAAGATTAGATTGGATATTAGGAAAGATTTCTTCATGGAAAGGGCTGTCAGGCATTGGAACAGGCTGCCCAGGGAAGTGGTTGAGTCACCATCCCTGGGGGGATTTAAAATATGCATAGATGAGGTTCTTAAGGGCATGGATTAGTGGTACACTTGACAGTGTTAGGTTAACAGTTGTACTTGATGATCTTAAATGTCTTTTTCCACTAAAATGTTTCTATGATTCTATGCGTAATAATTTCAAAATTATTAGTATCAGAGTTATTCCAGGGGATATTTTATGCAGTTCCAAAAGAAAGTTATATTTAGAGGGAATTATTATGTTTTTAGGTAAATCCGATTTATCTCCTACCTTTTGGCTTATTCTTCAGGAGTTCCTGGCTGATTGTAATTTTCTATAAGCATTTGTTTACTAGCAAATAGTAACTTAAAGTATTTTTCAATTTGTGTTGGTATATATGGTTATTATAATTCTCTTGGCTCTAAATCAAAGAATCTCTTCACAGGATGAATTCTTCCTAGGAGTGATTTTAATACCAGAGTGGATCAACCATGATATAATTAGCACACCTTGATATTTCCATAAGCAATACTGTTCTTTACCTCTAGCCAAGTGATGCTCTGATGTGTAGGAAATAGCTTTTTACTATTAAAAACAAGTAACTCTGTGAGCAAATGAGACCTTCTTTCTGATGGATCACAATGTGACTTGTCTTTATTCCTTCCTTGCCTCCAACAACAATCTCAACTCTCTCCTGTATCCCTTGGATAGTCCCATCACATTAGCAGCAGACTAATGGTGACATGATAGTAAGTCTACTTGGGAGCTCTTCATGTGCTCATTGCCTGCAGCTGCTACCAAACAGAATATTTATCCATTGAACTCTGCTTTTTCCTCATTAATTTGAACTTATGTCTTCTATCTCACAGCTGAGATTCTCAAAATCCACAAGAATTTAACTATCTCTTAAATTGCAGTGTTTCTGTCAAATTTTGTTGAAAGTGACCAGTGTACTCAAGGCTTATTGAGGCAAGGGGCAGTAACAGGTAAATTCAATTTAATTCCTTTCACTTGCGCAGGAAAATAGACTATGAAGGTGAATAAATTCAACTGAAACGCTTACAATCTCATCTACATTTAAAAAATAAATTAGTTTCTAGCTGTCAGGATGTCACGTGCATACTTGTGGCTCTGGAGAACACGGTTTTTGGGGTTCAATTTTTGACCCATTAATGTTCTTCAAGCCCTCAAACCATTCTTTAATAAACTTAGATTTCATTTTGGCTAGTTTAAAATGACAGGTATAAAAAGCCACTATGATATAGTGAAAAAACCACCGCTCTGTGTTTCCCAGTATTGATGTCCAGTTTTCAGGAGAGGGAGAGGGAGAGGGAGAGGAGAGGAGAGGAGAGGAGAGGAGAGGAGAGGAGAGGAGAGGAGAGGAGAGGAGAGGAGAGGAGAGGAGAGGAGAGGAGAGGAGAGGAGAGGAGAGGAGAGGAGAGGAGAGGAGAGGAGAGGAGAGGAGAGGAGAGATGAATTGGGGAGCAAGGCTACATTATTGTAGATGTCCTTCCATTCTGAAACAGCTCCATTCTCCCTTTTGCAGTGTGAATTTGGTGGTGTTGTATTACTCCTGGGTGCTCTCTCAGTCACAGGTTTCTCAGATCACATCTAAGTTATTTTCTCCAGCTTTTATTTCCACATTTTACTGCAATTTAATTGTAAAATGTTTTCTGACTTTGCTAAGAACAAGGATATTTACAAAGAAAAAGTCTCTTAGAATTAAATTTTACTACTGTGTTGTAATTGTTAGTTCTACATAGGTTTTTGCTCCACTAACTAGGATGTCTGGAATAGGAAGGGGCAATGCAGGATGTATCCTAAGTATATATATAACAAAAAAGAAAAAAAAAAAAAAAATTGCTCTCCCTTTTCTCTCTCTGTTTTTGCTTGAGGTTCCCAACTGCATAACCTCAAAATATAGGGAGCTGGTTTGTGGGTTTTTTCCTATTTTTTCCATATGATTATTGTTTATATTGCTTATTTTTCAAGGCAAAGATACTGTTGTCTTTAAACAATAATGTTACAGAAAAAAATGGACAAAGCAGAAGTCTCCTTACAGATTATTCAAGTTTTAGTAATCTGTGGATTCCCCCAGTAGAGATATTTTTATTGCAGAGCAAGTGCTATGATATAGAAACAATTATTATATTCACTCTGGAGAACAGAGAGGTTTCTGCTGTTACTAAGACTTATTATAAAATACAAAATTCCCCAAATCTTTGTGGAACTGCTATTTGTGAATCTCTGTATATGTCCTTGACTGTTCTCTGCTCAACACCTTTGAATTGCAGTGCCAAACTAAGTACAAATGACAGTGACACATTCTCCAACACAAAGTCTCAAGAGTACTTTTTTTTTTCCCATTTTACATTTTGATTACAGAAAAGCAAATTTTTCAGTGTTAACATCAAATATCCTCGAGCAATATAAATCTTAATTACTGTATGCTGGAAGTAGTACTAACAAACACATGAGGTACTTTACAAGGAAGTAAGTGTGTCCCTAAATACATGTAAAGAATTTCAGCAATTTCTTTCCAGCAGTTAACAAGACCTAAATCTGTTTAATGGTGAGCAATCTAAGAAACAATATAACATGGATAATTACTCAGAACTTCAGTTTCTCTTCCTACTTTTGTTTTAACTGTGTTTGCTTTTGTGAAAGCGTGCACTCTAGATCTGACATCTAATGAATTGATGATCTGTGACATTCATAATTTAAAATCATGCATAGAACAACTTAGACTGAATTTGTGGGTCTGGATGATCCCATATGTTGGGAAGCCAGGTGTAGAGTTGCTTCAAAACTGTTCAGCAGAAATCTGTCACCAGCTCATTTGTGCAGGAGAAAGGTTTAAGGGAAAGAATACTTGAAATGTATTTAATCATATTTTTTGTTTCTGCAGGCAGAGAAAGCAGATAAAATGACACTGGAATTAAGAGAATTGCATCTCCTTATGTTAGCAGTGAAACTGGCTGAAAGATCACTTGTACCCAGGCTTTCTTGAGCCTATCACCTAGAAATCAATGATAAATTGAGAGTTTCAAATTTCCTCCTAATTATTTTGCATTTCTTATGATTGAAACGGCAATAGTTATGTCTTCCTGGGTCCACAGGGAGTGTGAAAAGAAAGATATTATTTATTTGTCATAAGGAGACAGAAATCCAAGAGCAACTTACTTTACCTGGGAACTCACTGCTCAGAGAGCCTGAGCTCTGCTGGCATCACCAGTGCTGGATCACCAATCTTTGAGAGACACCAATCTGCAGGAGAAGTGATAACAGAAGCTGAAAGATATTATTCAGGTAGCTCAAAGATGTATATGGCCATGATGCAGCAACAGTTACCCCAGTGAAGGAACATTTGAGGGATTCTTCAGGCAAACAGCCCTAACTCAGCCGTTTTTATAACTCTCTTGCTACTACTGCTTGTATCTGACCCTGGTGCTCCAAATGGCCAGTCGTTTTCGGTGAGGTGAACAGAAAGGAGGCTCAGCATCCTGGGAAACCACCAAGCCACAGAAGTAAGAACAATAATTCAAACAGTCAAAAAAGTATATGCTTTTTCTAATGTTTCACATTTTTATTTTATTATTTTTTATTTTATGTTGAGCTAGAGAAGTAGTGAGCAGTAATATTTTTGTCCTCAGCTAACCTTTTTCGACCATTAGTGACTAGTTGATAGGAATGACAAACCCTGTTTTACCTTACGTAATTCCTATACAGTCCAAAGGACATTGATTCATCACAATAAAATATTTTTTCTCATTCTTTTTCAAAACCTGGAAGAGCACAGAAGTTCATCTACAGCAAATATTTATAGTCATTTTAAGCCATTTTAACCTTTTTTGGTAGCAGACAGAATATGTTTCTCTGCTCTACAGCTTTTCAGCATCTCACTTACAATAACAAATTGGACCATTCTGCTCTGGAATTGTCGAGCCAGATATAGTGATAAATAGCTCCTTAAAACCTTAAGACATTTATCTTGTCTCATTGGCCTAACCCACTACCAATTCTATCATTATCATTCATTGAATAAAATGTCACAGCTAATGTACTCTAAGACTATGATTTTAATTCAAAATCACTATGTGGACAGTTCTTCCTTACTACAGGCTATGTAACTACACACATAAAGTCTGTATCCATGTGTATAAAGAATGAGTTCACCAAGGCTGCTTGGGTACTTACATGAGAATGTCTTTGCAGGATGAAATACCTGACAACATGTTAAATTCTTCCAAATTCCCCTCTGGTACTGCAATGTATCCTTTGTACTTAGATAACCATGGTGGGTTCCAAGAAGGACAAAGGCAAGTGGTTTAACAGAGACAAAGATCCAGTATCCAGACTGTGCTCAGCTAATGCAAACTGGATTTTATAGTTCTGCAGCATAAGTATTATCTGATTGTTTCAGTGAATCAGCGTCACTACATAATTACCAACAGGAAGTCCAAATGAGAGGTGGCTGATGTTTCAGGAAATATTTGGCATTTTGGAAAAAAAAAAAAGAAAAAAAAATGAAAAAAATGGGAGAACATTGCTAAAATGTTTCTTTTAGATTTTGACCATCCCTATTTAAAATCTGCAACTTGGGAAGCTAAATTTAGACTTCTATATACATAATCTCAAGTAAGCAGACAGATTTAAGAATGGGTATTAATTTCTTTCCTGTTCTCAGCTCCCACCAGTCTGAGGGGGAGTAGCCCGTTTAGCATTTCTCAGGGTCAAGTGTTAAGACAAGATGGTCTCCATTTTGTGAGCAAGTCTAATGTGCTGGTAATCATGCATTCTGTGTCCACCTATCTTACCACCGAGATATATGAGTCTGTGGAAATATTCCTCTTTAGCATTTCCTGCAGTATCTCATAGTCTAATCCTTAATGGCTTGTAATTTAATACCTGCTGTGTCAGGGGATTTGACGGCCATTACAACAGCTATTTCAGTTGGTTGCGCTGTAGCTCAGTCTGAGCTTTGCAAAGCTTGGCAGCTCCAGCCCTGCACAAGTACGAACCTCTGCTTTGCCATCGTCAGGCCTGAGGAAACTCAATAACAAAGTGAAACAGTCCGGTGCACCAGGCTGGATACCCATTTGGCTGGGTTTGTATCTAAGCTAGTGAAATCACAATTTCTCCTGTATCATTTTTACCTGAAGATATAATAAATTGGCTTAGGATTGCTCACCTCGAGAAACCAGCCCAAGCTCTTGCTTTGTGAAAAAGCACAAAACTAAGCAAAACTGCAGCTCACTTTCATTACCAACACTTTGCTCAGCTCTAATATTAAAACATTTTCTTTCTACTTTTATCTTTCAGTTGTCACCTTCCCTAGCAAGGCACCATTTTCTTTCATCAGGGCTTTAGAAATAGCGCCAATTTGTTTCCACCTCCTCTCTGTACAGCTGTGATCTTTAATCCCTGGTATCAATCTCTTTTTTTGTGGTTCCTGCCTCACTCTGTAACCCCTGCAACCTTGGAGCAAATGAGTCTATTTTTGTCTCTGGAGATTTGATGGCAGATAACACAGTTATTAGGAACATCTTTTTCTTGTTCTAATAATGGTGATCTGCCTTCAGTAATTTTTCCATGCCTAAATTGCCAGCATGACTGGAGGTGCGTTGCTATGTTTTTCCTGGGTGTGCAGATTGCCACGTTCTCCCTCTAATCCTTTTTTTTTCTTCTTCTTCTTCTCTCTGAGATCTTTATTTTTTTTCAGTTTTTGTTTCATCCAATCCCCTGGTATGGCTTTTCCATTCATGTGTAACTTATAGCTGTTAACATTTACACTACGCTGCTCAAATTTATTGCTGACCACTAATACAGCTATAATTTCATTGTACTCAAACACCTTAAACTCTCTCAACATTCCCACAGTGTAGTTCTTATGCCAGTGCATCAGGAAAGAAATCCCCACTGCAGCATTTGTGCAGCTTTCCTGGATTGTAGCACAGGGTTATAGAGTGAGGTTGAACACACTGGCAAATACCTATTATCATTTCTCTCTGCTGTATCAAGACCATGCAAGATCACAGTTGAGTATGAGCTGAGGAAAGACAAGTTATCTCAGGTGACCACAAACAAAGAATAAGAACTCGTGTGTTAATGTCACTAAGACCTGTCCATCAAAAATGCGGTTGGGTGGTAAGATATTTTCTGAAAAATATCTGTTTGACTATATTTTAAGGATCTTTTGTAAATGTAAATCTTCTTGACTGTAAAAAAAAAAAAAAAAACAAAACTCTTGGAGAACACTTATTTTCTGAAAAAGATGCCCTCAGCTTTCTGTCCAAACATAAATAATTAAAAGTTTTGTTTTGTACTTTGAATAAGTAATAGCCTTTATCACCTTTTGTCACTAATTCTGAGAGCACTCACTTGATGATAAGAACTTATCACAGCTTTAAGTTTAGTCACATTTCTCTCAGATTCTTGCCTGGTACAGGAAGATTTTCCAAACATTTTGGTCCAAGGTGACACTAAGAATCTTCAAGCATTTCTTGTGAGTCACCATGAGAACCACATAGAAGTGGGGACAGTGCTGACGGAATAAATCATGTTACTTGGAATTGTTCTGTGGACTCCTGTAGGAGAAACACCACAAGAACCATCTCATTGTGCCTTTAGAAAAGTGACGTTGCAAGTTGCATTATTTTGGGAAATAATAACTTGATTAAATGCATTTTACCTTCCGGAAATTCATGGAAACTAGACATATCAAAAGAGACTTAAGAACCACTGATTTCCTTCCTGATAATCTGTTCTGGTTACTCTATGTCCTTTATTATTCCTTGTAGTGCATGGTTCACTACTTAAAGCTGAATCAAGACAAAGGACATTATGATGCTGGAAAAATATTCCTTAAACCGGAATGCTACTGGTTGTTATTGCAATTACCCTGAACTTTAACTTAAATTCCCCTCTTATTATGATAGAAATTTAACTTTCAGTTTGTGCTGCAAATATGCATTATTCACCAAATTTAAACCTCCTTCTAGAGGAGCTGGGGTAAGACTTCAGGATGCCTTGAGAAACTATGATTCCTTTCCATGTTCCAGTAGGAAGCATCTTATTGAGAAGAAAGCTTAAACAAGTCAGTTTGGGGTATGATCATAGTATTTTCTTAATATTTCTTAGGATTTTCTTACTGGTGACTTAATTACGGACATTTAAAGAAGAAGTGCACTAAATATTTTGTCACAGGTGACAGATCCTATTCTTTTCCTGCTCAGTCAGTTTTACGACTGTTGCTCTGCAAATTGTCAGAATAAAGGAAATTGTGCAAAAAATATTTTTCTTTTTTTTTTTTTTAATTTGTTTGTTTGCTTATTTTTTCTGTGTGTGTGCATAAAAGTAACTGAGGGAACTGAGTTTGGTGAGAAAGGCAGACTTGAATGAGTCAAAAATTATTCATAAGAATAAATAAAACACTAGAAGAGTCCAGACATTTCTAGAGAAAATGTTCAACCAAATCACCAAGACTATCATCTGAGAACTTCTGCATGGGGCAGTACTTCAGCTCTAGAGACAGAAACAAGAGTCCCACAGATTTCACTGTCTTCTTTCTTCAAGAGTTCAAGAAGGCATAGTCTCTTAATATTTTCATGGTGAGGTAACTAAAAATAACTTTAGTCTCTGATGATGTACCTTTTGATTGTGAATAGCTTTTGTCAAAAGTCAAACTTTCTATGTTTATTATTTTTTTTCCCTGATTTTGCAGCTGAGAGAAAACTGGATCAATTTTTTTCTCTTTTGCTTAGGTCCAATAATTCTCTCAACAGTGATTTTTCACTCAATGTTTGCCTAGGAGTTGAATTTTAACTTCCTAATCAGCTGATGCAAGCCATGCTGTCCAGACTTCATTTTAGCCATCTCAGGAATTCAGTAGGTTAAGACCATTTCTGTCTCAGTGATTCTGTCTCCTGATTCACATTTTATAGTACCTTAGTTAGATTACTGCCAATTTATGCTTGCGGCCTACCTTGACCACTCATTGTGTAAGTGGTTTGCACAAAATTCAGTGTCTAGAATTGTCACTTATACACATCAGCATCTCAGACGGGCTTCCTGTCAAATGCATAATTGCTTTTATAGCACTTGCATACTATTCACATCTTGTTTTCATTTCTACTTACCTCCCTGAACAGCTGATCAGTCACTGTCCTTGTAACTGAGACATGTGGTTGCCCTTTGTTAAAGATTTGATTTTTTTTTTATAAGTTGCTTCCCATCAGAACTATGATAATTATTTGTTTTTTGAGTTTTGATTTTTTTTGGATGCCTCATCCTGATTTCTCTAGCAGACGTTCTGTTTAATTGCAATGTAGTTTAAGTGTATAATGCCATGTGTTGCTTCTACACAAAGTGTGCTATATAAATGCAAATCAACTAATTAATTCATAACAACGAGTATTATAGCAACACATCGACTGTCATGCCCTGCAGTTTCCAGTCAAACACTGTGTATATGTTTTGTTCGTAGAGGCACTTCAGCAGCAGGGTTAATAATTTTAAATCTAAGTAGCTTCGGCTCTTTATACAGACCTGTGATTGTCTATCTGAAGCCTGTACAGATTAAGGGACCAAAGTTTCTACTCTCAGCCCTAGTTGAAGATTTCTGTGTGAATGTGGCAGAAACCACTTCTTTGGATGCTTTCAGACATCACATGTTTGTGAAATGGGGATAATGATTCCTTTTCCCTTTTGACAGGTACACAGAGAGCTAAGGATAAATTGAGTTATTTAAGTGGAAAGTACTGAATACGACATAAATTCTGAAAAAAAATCATGCTGAGTTCAGCTTTAGCATTCTTTGCACCAGAATGTTATAGAAACTGGTAAAATAACACTAAAATTACTCCACTATTCTCAACCATTTCTAAATCCAGTCTACTTACACAATGTTAAATTCTCTGAAATCTCAGCAAGTTATATGTAAGCCAGTAACTGACAGATATAAAACACTCTCCCTTCTGAGACAGGTTTCATGTTAATAATTTACAGCATGGAGTACCAACCTTCGTCTTTGCTCAGAAATGCAAAATTTTTGTTTAAAAAATATTTAATTTTAAACTTGTCACTTTAATGGTGAAAGGACTGAGAGGAATCTGAGTGCGTTTAATTCCTTTCATATCCTTCCAGTGAGTGATGAAATCCACGGGAATGCTGCTGTGTGTGCATTAAAAGTTGAACTGCTCAGAGAAAGACTTCACAGCAAGAGTTTTGTCACTGTCAGAACCATTTTCTAAACAGAATTTCACAAATAAAAAATAATTTCTGTTCATTTTTCCAGTGCAGGATGTTGGCTAGATTTGGAAAAGAAATAGAGAGCAATCAAAGACTTTAAAGATGTTCAGGTTTTAGAAAGTTTGCAGGGAAAAATATGCAGATATGTTATACAAAATACAATAAAACATCTCAAGTATTATTCTTTTACAAAGCGTGGGTGGAAATATTACCACTTATTTTTATAATTTACAGCAGAACAGCTGATATTCAATATTTTGATTCTTTCGAGGTCCCTTCCAATCCCTAACATTCTGTGATTCTGTGAACGTAGGGACAATTACAGCTTTGTGTAGTAGTTTCTCAACATTTCTTCTCTCCATTACACATCTCTGAGCAAGCATAGAGAGACTGAGACCCAAAACTCCCTTCCTTGAAACAAAGACTGTCACCTGAGTGCAGAAACATCCTTCCTTTCTGCAGCTGAATGAGTGATGCATGTCAGCCCTTGCACAGCTGCCAGGTCAGATTTGCCCTGTACCAGCCTCTCACAAATCACAGTCACCAGCCACGGTGCACTAAGGTACAGGTGTACCTGGGTCTACAGCAAAAAATGTGAAAGGTAAAAGCCGTATTTTAGACTGGAGCAGTTTGCTGTTATTTTCCATATCTTAAACTCAGCATTGTTCCCCGTAATTCTTTCTAAATAGCATCAGAAGAGTCACACACATCCCCAAAACAGCTTATTCTCTAACAGTCTTCAGAAACTCATCAGAACAAATCTCCATACTAGCAAAGCTTGACTCAATTTATCAGAGTAATTAATAAACATTCTTCAATGTAACTTCATAATAAGTGCACGCTTTATATGATTGTTTTTCTGAGGTCTAACTGTTGACTAAATACTTCTTTGTGAACACACAACCCTTCTATTTTTATTTGCAAATGCACTTGTGTATGTACACATAATAATGAATATACAGGCATATTATATAGAGAACATATATAGCTATACATATTTTTCTGTGTCTCATTGTTCCCATTCACATATACAAACTGAAAGCAAATGCTTCATGTGCAGACACAGACATTTAATATAGTAAGGACTAAGGAAAAAAAAAAAATCCTAAATTGCCCAGTTATGGAGAAAATTACCAAGTGAAACATTGAAAAAGACTTTCAAAAAGATAATGTTGAATGTAGCTGTATAATTATGCAAACCATCGTAGTTCTCTTTACGTTTTTTTTTTTTTTTTAGCATAGTTAAATTAAATATATGAAGAGTAAAAAAAAAAACAACAAAAACCAAAAACTTATAGTGTACGAAAGCAGTTAAATACTTCAGATTGGTAAAAATAGTATCTTAATTATCCACATATTAAGTTCAGAAGAAAATAATTAGCTTTCTTTTTATGAGAACTGACAATGACAGAAATACTTCACTCCAGCAAACTGGATTTCAGGAAAAATGTTCAAAACAACTGATATAGTAGTTTACTTTGGATTTTTTTTGTTTGTTTTTAAGCACCTCAAAATTAACTTAACTAGAGATAGATACAAGAATCTTCTTTGAAACACCTGTGATCCTCCATAAAAACACTGACTCCTTCGGACATTCATCAGTAATGAGAGAGAAAGGATAGGAAAGGCAAAGATAACTTGTATGAGAAAAATTCATGATCCACAGTATAATAGAAATGTGATCACAACTGAAATGTCAATGTACTATTGCAACAAAACTAGATCAAGTAGTTACAGGAAGACAGAAATGAGGCACTTTGGATTGCAACCATCCAAAACTGATGTATCTAACTTCAGATTGCCAATAAAATTCACTCATTGAGAGAGTCAGAAAGGCAGATACCTCCAGTGCATGATTCACCCCACACTCATGATGCACAGGGAAAAAACATATAACAACCTTATGCTTGTGACAGGACTTCAGTGCTTAATTCAGACCGAGAGAACAGTGATCTGTGCCCTGGAAAAGAGGAGTCATCCATTCACAAAAGTTACACGGAAATGAGATAAAAATAGTTGCACCTAATCACAGAATTTTGTATTGAATATCAAAGTGAACAGTCAAAGGACAGTCTTTTTAATCAGCACACCAGAGGAATTAAGATTTTACGAAACATATCTTGAAAAACTGTAAGTGGTGCAAAAATTAAGAAATCTGTTGGCAGCCATTTAAATGAGCCAAATAAATCTCATTATTTTTGAATCATTAATCTTAAATATAAGAAGTTTGGGTTAAGTTAAAGTTTGACATGGGCAAATAACTTAATGTAACCCTTCCTCATGTGCAAAAGACAGTGAAAATACTCCTTCCTGCTTTTCTTCCCTGTTCATCTGATCCACTGAAAATCTTTCTTAACTTTTTTTCTGATCTGAGGTAGATTAGAAAAATCTCATCCTGGAGATCTGTACAGCTTCTGGTACACCTGAATCCCAAGTTCCAGAAGTAACTTCTACGTATTTTTACAATAAGCCTGACTGCAATAAAATAGTTAGTCTTAAAGGATTCAGAGATTAATAAACAAACAAACAAACAAATATGCGTAGGGCTGAGAAGACTCTTGCCTCCTCTACTAAGTGATATTAATCTCAGAGAACACTCATCCCTGTATTAATGACAGTGTTAGTTCTTAAAAACAAATACTGAGTGAAAAGTTCAGGCATGAAATTCAAACCACTTATTTTCCAAGCTACTATAATGGAATCCAACCTTCTGCAAGGAATGTGGAAATATGACAGGGACATGGTAATCACCCAAAAGATCATCAGACTTCAGGATTACACCCCCAGAGCAGTGGAATTGCTCAGAATTTCGTTTAACAGATGTGGGGTTATCAACACCGGGGCTTGCGTCTAGAAATAGCAATGGGTAACTGAAAAAAATTAAACTGGATCAAAAAGGTCTGTGAGACGTCTCTTGAGAAAGTAGACTTGGCTAACAGGTTAATAGACTGAGGTGTAGCCTACTCAGTGGACGTCTGCGAGAAAGGACTTCTTGATTTCTGCTTCCTCCTTGTATCACTCTTTCTGCAGTCTTTGTCATGTCACTTAAGGCAGGAGTCCCAGAAATCACCTATGATTTAGAGTACTTCCACAACACAATACAAAGCCCAAGACATCTGGGACCTTATTTCAGCAGTGCTGAGAACTCAAAACCGAAATTTACCTCCATAAACTTTGCTTTTAACATGTCTTTCAGGGCCCCATCAAGTCTGCATTTCAGTATCAATTCTAAGGGTTACCTGCAGTTTCAAAGCATCACGCTGGTGACAAATATACATGATAGTAATGAGTAATGTTTTTTCTAGAATTTCATTTTTAAAAAGTCTAAGTAAAAAATAATGTTAACATAATTTGTGTTGCAAGGAAATTTGAGGTCACTGGCAGGCGATACTTGATTTATTCATTCATGGGGGAAAATTACAGTACAACATATACTATACAGAATTAAGAAAGGATCCTCAAAAATCTTAATCTCAAATATTTCTTACTTTCCTGGGTGTGTGTCATAGTAAAACATTTGTTATTTGCCCAACGGACTGGAGCATTTTCTCTGGAAAAGATGAGCTTGTAATGAAAATGCTGACACAACCTCAACCATAACAGCGTGAACGAAGACACTTTAATAACATTTTTATTGCTGTAACATCTTTTTAAAAATGAAACACCTGGGACTTGTGCTTAAAAAAAATCAAAAAGAGGATTTGTAAGTTCATATGATGGGAAATTAATCGAAGAAGCTCAAGACTGGGAAGTTAACTTACCCTATCAGCATTTAAAATCATTCAAGGGAAAGACAATTAATAGATACATTAATGTATTTCTCTGGAAATATACCGTTTATATGAGCTAACATTTAAAACTTCCTGCCTTTTAAAGAGATGTTGGATTTGTGCTAGAACTCCACTGATACAGAAGACACTGCACAAACAGAAGAGTTTTTGCACCATAATACAATTATCCTCTGACATTGCAAAACAAGAGTGATGAGGATTTTGTGAAACACTAAAACCAATCTTCAGGGACATATTGGTACATGAGATGTATCTTGAGAATGACATGTTATTAGTGAAACTAGGAAAAGTAAGTAATATCTTTATAATTACTGTGCTGTATTGTGTATGAAGAAGAGTGCTTCTAGGAACTGGTCCAAGCAGTACTTGGATATCCTTCCTGGAAAGTCTCAGTGTTTCAGTTATAGAGGGAGAAAATGAAGAAAACAGAACAAATGTCAGAAGGTCTGAAAGGGGAGACTGTGGGATTGTTTCTTACACGATCCCTGTATCTTAAGAGTTGTACTCCTAAACAAATTACCACAACACTGTTGGGCAGGACAGAGCGGAAGGATGAGTCGCATGAAGTAATCTTAGAACTTCAACAAGAGTCCAAGTTCAAGTGTCCAAGCTCAAGCATAAGTGTTGCCAGCACCCATCTTAGAGCTTCACTGAGTCTTGGGCTTTAGTGTAGTTAAAGTTTATGGCAAACTCTTTCTGTTGCTGATATAGTCTAAAAGATGAGGGATGATGAGACGTGGCAGCTAAGCTGACGACCTCCCTATGCAAAGATGCTGGGCCAATACCTAGTCTAAAATGATAGAATATTAACATAATAACATTTAAAAATCTGATTGGAAACTATTTGAATTGTTAAGGTGACTTTAGTGTAGCACAAAGAAAAAGGGACAAAATTAAATTATAGATATGCTATAGCTATTATAACTACCAAAAATAGTCACTAAGAGAGTATAAGTATTGGATTCAAGGATGAGTCCTATCCCAGACCTTGTTCAGTGTCCATCTCGATTGAAATTATATAGTGTCCTATTGATTAAGATTTGATTCAAGATTCAAACTTTTTTGAAACTTAAGAATGTTGGATCAACACCTACCCCAAATGACTGGTTTGTTTTACTCCCATTTTTTTTGGTCTGTTTTAGGAATTGTATCAAATTGTTGTGTGTCTTCATTAAACTCTATCTAAGCAATCTCACACTATGTGAGTAGCACAAAACTACCCCTTATTGGACTATCTGTGCTCTCTCTGAAGCGTATGCCTCAAAAGATAATCCAAAAATGAGAGCTTTTCTATAAAGTCATACCCAATTACAAATGGGAGATTATCACCAACATGATGAAACCTATTTTAAAATTGGCATATTGATTCAAATAAACAAAATCTGAACTGGTGACTTAGTTGGGAACCACAACCTAGTGATTTATATTGCTCGAAGAACTGGTGCTCTTGATTGTGCAGATTTCACTTATGTACGTAGACTCCATAATAAAACATCCAGGTGGGTAAATTATAGAAATTTCCAGAGTGCTTTCACAAAGCCTTTTTTTCTCTTTTCCCTCTGCAGAGCCATGTCTTGGGTCTCCTTGAGCTTTCTCTTCTAAGTAGTATGTCAAGGAACTAATTTAACATCATGGCAATCTGCATTTCTTCTCTTATTTACTTAGCAATCATGCATCTTTGAGAGAGATCTTATGAAAAGGGAAAGCTTTCTCATGTTCTCTCTGACTATCAATTTTATGGTATTTTCTTCTTTTGGCTTAACTGCTTTAGATAATTGCAAGAAAGGTGATTGTACTATTCATTCAAAGTGCAAGAGTTCCAACAAGAGAAAATGAGTACGACTTACGTGAACCTTCTCAATAGTCTGATGATTTCAAGTCCCCAGTTTACATCAAATTGAGTTAATTTAGGAGTTTAGGTTTATAAGTGCAGTGAGATGTTATTTAACTGGTTCTCAGTACGGTTTTCATTCACTTAAAAACAAAAAACAAATAAACACACACACACAAAATCAACAAAAAAACAAACAAAACAACCAAACAAATATAAAACAGTCCAAACTTTCAGCTTTCAACTGAAAATACACAAATGAAATGGCCTTTGAAAAGGTTTAGTTTCATCCTGACACAGAATGCAAAACTGACAGAGTCTTACAATCTTACAAATGTAGAACACATCCAATCTGGTTATACAAGGAGCTTTTACCTGTGACATAAATATTGTGGAACACGATGGTCTAAATTGTACTTTGAGTGACTTTTGTATGGTCTGTTTTTCCTCTTTTGCAAATTATAGATCACTTTTGCAGGTTTCAAACATTTATTGGAAGTATGACTTCAAGGTAAAGATTCTGCATGTTGTATTGCTACAGATCTTGCCTCATTGCAATGAAACACCTCCAGAACATTTTTTTTTTCTGTTTTTTCGCATATTGTAAGACTTGGGCACAATGAATTTTCTATATACCCATACTTCTGTAAAAAAAGGTTCCAGGAATAGTACAATGATTTCTTGTGTAACAATTCTGGTCAGCAAATTTATATATAATCTAGATTAATTTGTAGATCATCTTAAAACATCACTATCCATTGTGAAATTTTTATTCTTTTTGCTGAAATACACTTTTGATACCACTAGCTTTCTGTTCACTGAGAACAAGAAGATGGAAGCACTACTGAGAAACTGGGTTTTACCATCCCAAAGAGCTCTTCCCCAAGTGAAGGAAATAAAGGTCAGAATTTGAAGCCAGGACCTAGAATCCCAGAGTGTATAGATAATCCCTAGCTCTACAAAATTTACATTCTATGCTTATGGTTAAATAAAAGAGTAATGGCAGGAAAGTAGGGTTCTGGGAAAAGAGGAGGAAACAGAGTACTTAGTTTAAATTAGAAAGAAAATCATCAGGATGAGGGTCAGCCATAGTTTGCAATTTTTCTACTTGTGTCCAAAGATTTCATAAAACACCATCAGCATCTTATTTCCCTTTATTTAGCAAAGACTACAGAAAAGTTATCAAAAAAGCAGTTTCCAATGCTACCTACCAGCAACCAGTGTCCTGAATCCCAGTTACTGTGAGATATCTCCCATCCACAGATAGAACAAGTCCGTCCAGTCTCATTCTCCTAGACAATCTGTGATTTCTATCATTAATCATCATCTGTTCCTGTCCTGTCCTGGGAGGGAACAGACTGTAAATGTTTCAAAATGCTTCAAGTTCTCTCCCTCAGACTTGTCTCACAGTTTCTTTATGGTCAACTAAGGATTTGTATGCACTGTCTGTGTATCCTGACTTCTCCCATGTTAAGTACTCATGCATTTTTGTGGTTTGTTGCTATGCAGAAGACTGTTCAATGAAAAATAAATGTGCTGTGATTGTACAGGTTTTCTGGCAGAAGGCAGAGAAACCCAACAGAAAGATCTTCTGAGATACTTAGGAACAATTTAGTATATATTTTTCACAACGTAGAACTTCTTTGCCTCAACACTACAATTACAGAAGCTGTTAGTGTCATGAACTGAAATGAAAGTGCTTTAGCTAAGATTAGTTGTTAGTTTTCTTCCAAACATGAAATGACTGACTTTAAAAAGTTTCTATTTTTTATTTTTCAGTACATCTATCCTAAGCTAAATATCCCTTCCTGCTCCTTCATAAACAGCTCTAGAGGAATCATAGTTTCAAACATTGCATTAGGAATGAAAAAAACAAAACAAAACAAAAACCACCACCAACAACAAAAACCACACCAATTTGTGTGGGTTTAGAACATTTGGGCTAAAAAACTAATTACTGAAAAAACAAATGGGTTCTTCAGATATTGTGCACTTATTAAAACAGAAATCTAGGCAACTGCCTAGATCACCATTCAAAAAGTGTGAAGCTGTCTTTAAACATACAGACAGTTTTATTTAAAACACTGGAAATGTGCATGCATTGAAGTTAACTTCTGCATGTGTATCATGCTGAATTGAGGCCTCAAGTAATAAACCCAATATTTAATTGATTTTAAGTACTAGATAGATCTTAAATTTGAGATACAGACAAATCATTCAGTAGTCTCTGTTATTCCAGCCATCAAGGTAGATGTCAACTGCACCTTCTCAGCACAGCAGTGAGCAGTAAATAAAATCTTATTTACATGTGAGCTGAAATGAAGGGTTGCTTCTTCCTTACACCAAAGGCAGTCAAGTCTTTGACTGAAATGAAGGTCAGGTACAAACTGGTCATTGTAAATACCTTAATTTTTGTTCAATCCCAAATAGAATGTATTTATAAGTCAGATGAAAAATGTATCAATGACCGTGTACACATAAATTAGCATATGTGTGCTTTCTGTGAAATTACGTAGCCCCATTGTTATTGCACAGCATTTTTAGTATGTGAAATGTGAAAAAATATTGAATGTTTAAGATGGTCCTAAAGCCTAAGATGATCTCACAAAATGTAAAATGTTTTGGGGTCCTTTTTTTTGCTGTCCAGCTCTGATATAACCCTTAAGACTCTCAATGTTGACCTGGCTAAAAATGGCCAGGGCTCACCTGCATTTCGAAGCTGTGAGCCAAAAAGTTTTGCCAGACGTTTCTTTGGAATTAGTATCTGTTTTATCATTTTCAGAACTTCCTGTTTGGGAGTTTCTAAACTAAGACCACAGAGGGAACAGTCATGATTTAGGGATGTCAGCCCTGCAAGTGCCACATGGAATTTAGAAACCTAGAGAACTTCAGCAACCAATCATGATGGGCGTAACAGTTAACAAAATATTCTGTAGGTTTACAAATAAAGGGTGAATTCTTCTTTTTTTTTTTTTTTTTAATTATTATTATTATTATTAAAACCCATGATTGCAGTAACTAATCCTTCCTTAACTTGTTTTAAATACAGCTCCTGTGGGTTTTGTATAATGTACATTTGCTTATGTGTTTTTGCAAAATTTGAATGTTTGTATGAATCCTGAGGGCAAACTAATGACAATTTTAGGTGCCCATGTTAGGAGAAAGAGAACTGTTGAACAAAAGAGTCCTGCTACCTTTACAGTGGTAATTAACAGCATTCAAATATTTCCAAGAGGTAAGAACCTCTCTTTAAAATACTTGCCTCTCCCTTTTGTCAGCAGCAGCCTGAAAAAAATCCCTGAATATCACCAGAACGAGAGGCAGGGATAGTGTTCTCACTGCACTCTGCCGAGGATAAAACTCCCAGCTTTGAGCTCTTAGCCTGCCCTGCAGTATTAGCAGTAACGGAAGAGAGTCTTGTATACATATACAGTGGAATACTTTATAAATTATGAAGCTAATATTTCCTAATTTTATACCATTAGACAGCACAAAACTTTTGTGTATTGGAGTTAATGTACTAAAAAACGTGATGCCCTGCTTTAGAGTTCATATCTTCCTTATGTACATAAAACTCATGAGATTCTTTTTATTCATCTGTTGATGAAGGTATGATTTTTCCAGTTTAAGTAATAATGAAATCTTATAAAGGGTTTGATAACAATGGAAAATTTTCACTGTGATTAGTCTAATAAACCTATGCCAACAGCTCCCTCTATGTACCATAAGAAGGATGCTAGCAAATGCATTACCTGGAATATGTATTTCTTTTCCAGAGAAAGGTATTATTAAGGAAAAAAAAAAAAATCCTGTGTCATTTAATCTCTCTACATTGAGGATTAAGAAAGTTTCAATAAAAAGCATCAATTGGTGTTACCTGCATAATTATAGTGATGCATTTTCCTATTTAAAATTTCCTTGATTATTTACTGAATGACTCTGGCTGATTCATTCAACTCCCTTCTTAATCCCATTTTGCCTACATAGATTATTGTAATGCAGATAGTTCTCTGAGTACACAAAAATGGAACAATGCAATAAAAAGAAAGTAACTAATGTTATCTGTGTAAAGCTGGGAAATCGAAGATGAGGGAGCATGGAGGATTATCGCTAATGAGAGCTGTACATCTGCTTGAAAAACAGTGATACACTATTAAAAGAAGAGCAGCACTGCTTTCTGGGGAAGGCACTAGTGAAGAAATCAAGAGGTTTTGTTCCTCCTAACTTGTTGCTTCTCTTCTGTGTGACAGCAGATGGGTGCCCTCACCTCCCCTTTTTCCCTCCCTCCTCCCTTTTCTGTTTAACTAGTGAAACGTCAAGGTGGGTTTGATCTGTCATCGTGGGATGAAACACATCTGTCACCATAGGCTGTATCTGTTAAACATGATTTAACTGGTTACTGTTCTTCAGATGAACTGAGATAATCTCTGTGCAAGCCTGTAAAAAACACAAAAAATGTGATTTTTTAAAAAAAATATTTCATGGCAGGTTATATAGGGTTACGCTAATTTATATTTTCCATGGGTTGAAGTATGATTACAGTCCCTGGTACTCAGCTGACACAGAGGCAAGCTGTTAAACTGCAGACGTTTGACTGTGACTCTAACCATGGGTGGTGCCTGCAGCATCCACTGCAAATTTGTCTTGATAGATGCTTTTTGCCATCAGCTTCCTAAAACTAACAGCAGAATTAGTGAGTGCTCTTAGACCTGAATTCAGATCAATTCCACTAAGTACTTTTTACTTAATTAACGGAAAACGATCTGCTTGCGAATCGGGGAGAAAATAAATGAAACTACTTACATGGAAAACAAGCAACACCTTCTGTTTGTTTGGTGTTTGTGTGGGGGTTTTTTGTTTGTTTGTATTTTTTTTTTTTTTAATATGTAGATTCAAAGTTTGTTATTACGCATGTCTGCTTGCCAAAAATTTATCAAGTATATTAAGGAGTCAGAACATGACATAATCACCATGTGGAAGTTTATTTGGCAGAATGAGTCAGAAGTACACACTGTTATTATTCTACTGAAGTTTAAAATTGAGCTTAATTTTGAGGGAAGGGAAGGGAAGGGAAGGGAAGGGAAGGGAAGGGAAGGGAAGGGAAGGGAAGGGAAGGGAAGGGAAGGGAAGGGAAGGGAAGGGAAGGGAAGGGAAGGGAAGGGAAGGGAAGGGAAGGGAAGGGAAGGGAAGGGAAGGGAAGGGAAGGGAAGGGAAGGGAAGGGAAGCAACAGAAAAAGAGAAAGAGAAAGAAAGAAAGAGAAAGAGAAAGAAAGAGAAAGAGAAAGAGAAAGAGAAAGAGAAAGAGAAAGAGAAAGAGAAAGAGAAAGAGAAAGAGAAAGAGAAAGAGAAAGAGAAAGAGAAAGAAAAGGGAAAGAGAAAGGAAAAGGAAAAGGAAAAGGAAAAGGTAATCACATTCATTCTGGATATACTGTGTTTCTGAAATCATGTTTTAGAAATTTGGTACAGGATTTAACCAGGAAAATATGTATGTGACTGTGTTCACATACGAGCACAGACAGCTCTTCAGTATTCCTGGACATGTGGAAAAAGAAAGCTTAGGGAGCCCTTTAGAACGGCTGTTCCCACCTTTACTGTTTCCTCCGCATTATGTGTGTCCTTCCTAGGTGGTTTTACTGTTCCCAGATTCATAAACAAAGCAGGATCAGAGATGTCCCTTTTAGGCAAACCCCTTCTAACCTCCCAAAAGGTTGCAGGATACAGAACTGTTACTCTTTTTAATAGTTATCTCTTTTAATTTACTGATACCTAGGCACTACAGTGAGAAACTTTTTTTTTCCCCACCCTAGTACTGTATTAATATATCAATTTGCCTCTGAAAACTGGCAGTTGAAAGTGTTCAAGTCCCAGTAACTGAGGGACTTGGGGTCCAGATCACTACAGCACTGTACTGTCAGCTGACCCTTCAATGCTTTCACTGCAGCCAAACTTCTGTCCTCCAAAGCCCTCCATCCCACCTGTCCTACCCACACCTCTCATTTGTCTCTTTTCTAATCCTTTGCTGGCTCCTATTCTCTCCAAACCAGTGCCCCCTGTGCCAGATACTCCCCCAAAATGCCATCTGTGTGGTTTCTTTCAGACCACTAATGCAAAGCTCTTGGATAGCCCCCTATTTACTTGCTTCGGAGCTGCACTTACATGTCCCACCGCCTGAAACACTGCAATCAAGCTGACAACACAACCAATCAAGGTCTGACCTGCAGCCGTTTCCTAGGAAACTCAAGCCACTGCCACAGAAACAGATTGTACACAGTGGAAGGAAACATATATTTTGGGTGAAGGAGTGAAAAAAAAAAGAAAAAAAAACAGAGAGACATTTCAATTTTTTTTTTTCCAGTACTTCTGAGTTATTACAAAACTCTTGTAAAATAATAGTCATGAAAAATAGTCTAAATAGTCTTGTTAAGAAAGATTGAGTGATGATGGTCATGTAAGTACTTAAAAC
Organism: Patagioenas fasciata; assembly: GCF_037038585.1. NCBI lineage: Eukaryota > Metazoa > Chordata > Aves > Columbiformes > Columbidae > Patagioenas > Patagioenas fasciata. Next base: position 209,797,453 of record NC_092520.1, read on the forward strand.
CAGGCAGAGAGTCTCTGAGAAAGACCATGAGCCAGTTCTTCTTGAGTGCCTTTTCCTGTTTTGCTACTGAGTCACTTCATAACCCTTGCCAGGTCATCGCAAAAAGATTTCCAAGTCATTAAGTCCATAGTTCCAATGAACAAAAAGTTCAGATCAAAACAGGTTAAATACCTGAAGAAGAAAACTTGGAAGAAAGCAACAAGATTATCATGACCATACTGGAAAATCTGAGAAAACTACAAGCAGGTAAGGCCACCTCTCCTACTTGAGGAATAAACACAACCACTTTTTGCACTGATGAATCTGCTTAGTGGGTGTATTTATAATCTGGAAAACTTTAAGTGTTATTTCTTCTTGATGGAACACTTTATTATATACTGTGATTTACAATTTACTTGTAAATCAAGCAGATTCACATTTACTTGTGAATCAATGTCCAGCTGCTTTAACATAGGGTACATAAAGGAATAATGGTATTTATTGTAAAGTGGTTGATGGGTTTAACAAAAGTAATGTGCTGCAAACTGAGACCTCTCAGTTTTAATAAGATTATCAAAATTGAATGAGGAAAAGGTCCCAGGATGTTTTTCACCAAAGTCTGGACAATAAACATGATGCCAGTATCTTCTGGACTAGCTTTACTGTCCTGGGTAGGGACTCTTACTTCCAGAATGTGATTAATTTCATCTTAAAGTAGACTCTGAAGGGATCATGCTCCAGGAATGGCTTTTTATTTCCCCTAATCATGTAGGGATGCCAGGGTGATTAGCCCAGGGGTGGATGTCTAACTCCATTTCTCTACATTTAATTAGATGAATTCTGCCCGTCACTGACTGCGGGAAAGTGGGTTGGGAGAAGTTTGTGAACATCAAGGAGTAAATAAAAAGTTCTTTTAGATAAGTTTGGGGGAGGTTGGGAGAAAGATGTTGGGAGAAAGGTGAGGCAGTCTGGTTGGGGAAATGAAAATCTCCTGGACTGTCATCTGCTCCATGAACAACTACCATGGAGGAGATAGGAAGCTGAGTTTTTTTCTGACTTTTGATGGTGACTATGAGGAAGGAATCTCAGGAGGACAAGAAAGGAAGCTGAGGGATTCCTCCTATGGTTTCACTCTGGATATTTGAAGAATACAGCTTCACTGTGTATGTGCCTGGTTAATGCAGCGAATCCTACCCAAAAGCCTGTGCAACAGGTATATCAGAATTAGTTAAACATGCTCTAACTTAGTGTAATCATGTTGTGTTAGCCAGTGAATGTGTCGGTCCTGGGCAGAGCTCAATGAATGACCCCTTCCCACCCACTGGGAAATTATTGCTTTGCTATACATCCCGCTTCATGTTGACTTTTCACAGTTTGGGACCCTGGGGAACAGCCTTTGATATATACACAGGGAAACAAAACAAAACAAAACAAAACAAGCAAACAAAACTCAAACAACAGCAACAACAAGGCAAAAACCACCACCAACAAAAAAACAACCAACCAAACAAAACAAACAAACCAACCAACCAAAAAAAAAAACCACAAGACACAGAGTTGGGCACTCAAGGCAAAGTTCACTACAGCAAACAGTCTTCAGACCAATCAGTTTTCAGACAACATCACAGTTCCTAAAGGGGATGGAAGTGGTCATTTTTCCAAGACAGCAGTACCTTTCTTCCTCGCATGGGTGCCCATTGCTTCTCTTTATATTCAGTTCTCTGCCAAGCACTTTCTGCTCAAAATCTTTCCCCTCTTTCTGGTGTTGTGGATCTTTACAGTCCTCTTCTATCCTGTATTGTGGCTGTAATGCATTATGTGACAATTAATAAGAATTCTGAATCAAAGATTGTAGCTATGATGAGACAGCAGACAGATTAATTGACAGCAAAAGAGGTTTTGGGGTAGAAGAGTGAAAGGAATCTCAGACAGGTTGTTCACACTCTAATGCTAATAAGGTGCTAGTTTTAACAAGAATAATCCCGTGTTTCTCATAGGGTTCTTCCTAAGCCTTTGAATGTACCAGTTACCTTTTAGGCATCCATTTCCACATATATTCTGTGTCTTCATTCAAAGCCTTCAAAGCTCCTGCCACCCTTACTTTAGCCATGCTCAGTTTCCAAACCTGCTTTCCTCATTTTTTTTGTTTCTTTTCCCAAGTACCTTTACTCTTTTTGCCTTTTTTCAATATCATGAGGTGCCTTTATTTTTATGCCTGGCACCACAGCGCACCATCATACATTGCTCTGTCTCACATGGAAAAGACTTCATGCCGTAGATGTTATGCAATGAAAACTCATTATTTGCCTTACTCAGAGTATGAAATGATTTAGAATATAACCTCTCTATGCCCATAATTTGGAGTCAAGCACATTGTTCAGACCAAGATGAAGGCAATGTGTTTGTGGTCCCTAGTGGCTGAGGAATAAGGAGGAGTTCAACTGCATTGTAATTAGTGTAATCAACACACTATGGATTCTCTTTTAAATCAAGAGGCAGAGATGAGTCGTTTTTTTTACAGTCTGGAAACCGTTCAAATTCTAGTTGTGTCAAATTTTAAAGTAGCCATTTAAATACAGCTCTTGATGTGCTGATTAGCAGCATTTTCTCATTTTACATACATCATTCTTAGTAAATTGTTGATAATGTCCATTGCCTTTTCCCCATCTAAACAACTATAGTGATTTCTCTCTGGCTGTCATTAAAGAGTTAATATTTGAAAGTCAAGTGTTAGATGCTTACTGTCAGTTGAGTAGCAGGACCAATATGTCTTGCTGGACCCAGGACTGCTAAGACTGCTTCTGACTGGTCTGGCAGGAAAGAACAATCATAAAGCTACAGTACAAGCTGGAACAGACTTGTATTTTACTTGGAAATCCTAAGAGACTTCATTGATGGTACTATCTTGGTTGCCATCTTCCTGGCATGCAAGGAACATACATACAAAGGTGCTCTGAACTTCCAGTGGTTCCTGACTCTTTCAAGACCCTGCAAGGCCTCTAAGAAGAGATTTATTTTAACCAATAGTATTATTAGTTGATGTCTGAAGGGAAAGGGAGACCTAGAGTTAACTTTTGTGGCTCAAAGGTGGAAAGCCAAGGTTAAATTTACTCTTTCTCCCAAGATTTCTCCCATTAATACTTATAAGATGTCTAAAACCAATAGTGTTGCCAGGTACAATATTATTAGGTGGATGCATTTATCATTCAAACTTTGCATCAGACCTGGTTATTTTCAAGGTCTCTGGGCTACAGACCTGTCATTGCTGTACCTGAACGGCATTAGGATGCTAGGCCGTGCTATTCATCAGCTCCTCAATAGCAATACCAGAAACATGGCAATAGCAAATCTAGGGTAATAGGGTTGCAGAGCTCACACAAAAATGCAATGATTGTAGATGCTTCATTTTTAAACGCAGACAGAAATAAACAGATTTGGCTTCCCGACATTTTTTTTTAATATCTATAATATATATATTATTCTGAGCATGAAAGCACTCTGTGCCTTTGCTTAAATAAGAATGTAAAAAGTGAGGGGCCAAAGAACACACAAAAAAGAGCAGGTATCTGTGTACTGATTAAGATATTTGCGTGGGAAGAGAAGTCCTGAATTTTTTCTCACGGCTTTTGATAATCAATCTCTAGAGCACTGGATGAACATGGAAACTGTGGGAGCAGGCAGTTCAAACCAGGGTTCCCTGGTTCTATGTGGCTGTGCCACAAAGCCATATTGCTCCTTTGCCTTCCCAATCCACCATGTCTTGTTTTCCTCTCCTCAGCAGAGTTGTAGACTTAAGAGGAGGAACAAGGAATAATCTCAGCTAGCTCATTTTCTTGGTGATTTATCAAATGTAGGAGTGGTTGGGTAACATGAGTCTTTCTTCTTCAGATGTGTTGTAAAAAAACATCTATTCCATATTGGAATCCATGTAGAGTCATATCTGCTGACCTGACTGAGATGCTTCTGCTGTACACAGAGAAGTTCTGACACAACTTATATATGTAATACTTATATTAACTGGCTGTACATAGCTCCTTATTCCATATCTGCTGTTTGAGGTATGTGGCTTTTACCCATCATTAAACAAGGCCCTCAGGTGTGTAATTTTAATCTTGGATTCTGTTTTTGTATCTGAACCCGTTAAAGTTGGTCAGTATAGATTGCATACTTTGTTGGACCTACCCCTTCATTTGTCAGGTATTGTTAACTGTAAAGCAGGCGTAATTATCATTTCCCAAATGTGCAGGAAATTATGAAGATAGGTATATAAAAAGAGAGAACTGCTCAGAGTCTGACATGACAAATAAGACTGCATGGAGAGTAATTTTTTTCTGTCCTGTTAAAATTCTGGAGTATTCAAAAGTGTGTCTGGTCTGTATTGACGTGAAAACAGGAGGGAGGTCAGTCCCACATCAATCAGGTCAGGGCACTCACCAGGCTTTAGTGCTACTGTTACACCCATAATCTGAGCCAGTCAGAGATAGATCTTGCACTTCATTCACCCCTAGGAGTGCCCTGGTTCTGCATAGCGGCTGCTCCAGAACGAGTCTCTTTCCAGTCTACCTGGAATGTGATGTATTTCCCATCAAGATTGCTTTGAACACTTCTGAAAGAAATTGGGTTGTGCACAACCGATTTTTAATGAACAGTCACTTCACTGAACAAGTTAACAATGATCTCTGGGGATGGGAATCTGTCTGAAGCTTTTTGCATTCATAAAGGTATTTCCACCTTTAGGAATATTTATCTTCCATGTGTAGGGTCTATATTCTAGAATTCCTTTTTTCCTGAAAACCAGAACAATCTTCCTTAAGAGTTCTCACCACATCTAGCAAGATAGGCATTTACCACAACAGAAGACAAAGCCTGTCTTTTCATTAGTTCTACCTTTCTTGCAGAGATACCCTAACTGGACATCTAAAACAAAGTTAAGAATTATTGATCTTTGCTGAAATTCAGCCCCAGACTATTTTTAGAAAGATAAACAGGAACAGGTTGAGTCAAATTCACAGAAAAAAGAAACAACACTCGTCATGCCACCAACTCATTTTGCTCTGACACCAGTGCTCTACTGACTGGACATACCACCTTTTTCTTAAACAACACCGATTGAATGCAGTATGGGTTTTTGTTTACTGGAATGCTTTGCTCAGAATTATTCCCAGGATATTTACTATTATTATGTCTTTATTCATTCTTTGGCTGTTTTGCTGTTTCTCTAGCTGATAACCCTGTTATTCCCCCATGCTTAATCCTCCCTTGGACTCTGCTGCTTGATATTATGGGGGTGTTATCACCACTGATTGACTGGCCATGTCTTTTATTCCCTTTCTGTTTGTGTGGGTAGGGGGTTAAATCACTGAAAAGAAGGATTAGGTGCAGGTTTACAGCTGGTAACTTAGCACTTAGATGGCTGATATAATGATAGTTAGACATTAGCAAGTTCCAAGTAATGCCATTGCATGGTTATCATAACAATTTAAAATCCAAATGGGTTCTTTGCATCCTGTAGTTGTTTTCAACTTTTTTTTTCCTTTTCTCCTCTTCGAGTTCACTGAGTTCAAAATCTCTTTTCCTTCTTGGAAACACAATTTGTGCTGTTCTCAATTTGCAACTGATTGTGTCCCAGTTGCTACAAAATTTGTCTCCTGGTTTGTTTAATCACGGGTTTATTTGTTTTTCTTCTTTTCATCATAAATTCTTATGTATGTTGTCTGACCTGCTTGAAAGAAAATCACCACATTACTTACAAACCATCTTGACTACCTTTGACGCTAAACAACTATTACATTGATTTTTGGGAATGGTTATTCACACACAAACCTTAACAGCCTGGCACCTGCGTATCTATCGAACTCTTCTGGTAGCCCCTGCTTCTGTGCATACCCTTGGGTCAATGAACAAACTGCTGCTGTCGATCGTATCCATTTGGCCAGCATCTCCAGGGAATAAAGAGGAATCACAGCTACAGAACCAAAGGTTAGGAAAATTCATTAAAAAAAAAAAAAAATGAATCTCTTAGTTCCTAAGCACCAGTCTGGCAAAGATATTTAATTACTTACTGGTCTTTACTCATATCCTGTTAGTGAAGTATGTGTTTATGAACTTCTGGTAGGCTGTAATCAAATACAGTTTGAATTCAGTATTTAATATATATATTAAGAAAAAAAAAAAACCACAAACAAACAAAAACAAACAAAAACAAAACCAAAACAAAACAAACCAAACCAAAAAAACCACCAAAAAAACAAACTTTCCAGATTAGATTTTTGAAATTATTGTGACAATATTGATGCAGAAAGATTGCAACCATTTTAAGCATATCTATCTAATAATTTTGGTTTTCTTTTATAAAGGGACAGTTTCAATTTATATCTAGCAGTGAGTTATGAATGCTTCTTTATCAGTTGGAATTGGAAATCTGTGCACATATATTTGTCCAAGTGCACACACACTGGGTACATCTTCCTGGCTAGTCCTAAACATTTTAAAGACAATTGCATTTTTATTGTGAGATTACCTAGGAGGTACTACCAAGGTTTGTAGCTTCATTTATTTGTTTATCACTACTAAACAATACCTGTATGAAATTCTGCAAAGGTGAGGCCAGAAAAATTCTGCCACAGTTTTAAAAAAATCCCCCCAAGTGATGTCTACCTGCTTTTTGCTTTCCTCTTTTGTGTGTCTGGGTCTTTCCAAAGTATTAATGAGTGTCTTTTTCCTTCCATAGTTACCTGTAATCTTTATCTCCATTATGTGCCATTTGCAGAAAATAAGAACTAACAGAAAGAAAACAGAAGCAACTGAAAACTCTTTAGACGAATTCCACCATTTAGCCAAATGTAGCTTACCAGTGAGTGTGGTGTGCAGCTGTTTAATGGAAGGTCTCAACTTTTTCACTGAAGATAGAAACACCGAATATTATTCTGCTGATGTTCCTCAACTTAATACACTGTATACTGTCAGCTGTCTGTCTCAGGAATGTGCAGATGGAGATATCTGGGTGGAGTTGAAGGACATAAAAGTGAATGTCACAATATGCAATTGAAATGTCTTCATGTTTATTTAAAGGTATTAAGATCTGGAAGATGTTTGTGGTCAGCTAGACTGGGATCGTTGTTTTGTTGTTTTTTGTTTTTTGGGTTTTTTTTTAATTGGTTTTGTTTTTGTTTTTTGGTTTTGGGTTGGTTTGGGTTTTGGTTTTGGTTTTGTTTTGATTTGTTTTGTTTTCCTTCTAGAATTAAGTTTTCCTTATTAGTTTTCTCATAGACAGTAAGTGAGTTACAAAGTAATTTATTTGCCATTACCTTTTCAATAGCATTGTGGCCATACAGTGATTTATCATACTACAGATCCCTTGGGATCCAGGAAACTGAAGGTTTATGTCTGCCACTTGCCTAATCACAAATTATCCATGTTTCTACTTCTCAGTTTCTTTTCATCTCTAAAATAGAGAGAAAGGTACTGCTTCCATTGTAAGAGGTCTTGAACATTCCTGGTGACCTGCTGTTCTTGAGCTTCTTTACATTTCTGCAGGGCCTAGTCGCTTTGTTGAAACGAATCCCATCAAAATTAATCATCCTTAAAGAATCTGAGTTTATTATCTACTTGGTTTATTATTTCTCTGTTTTGGACATTCTCATAAAGCAGGTTTATCAATGCATCTAAGAAATAAGGCACTGCTGTTCTCACATTTGATGGTGTAAATCTCTTCAGCTTCTCCAAAAGCATCTGTGTCTACTTCAGTAGATGATTTTGACATTGTTGTGCATCCTGTGATCGTTATCATGGCACGTGTCCAGTTGGTCCCTGTCTAGACAATGTATAAATCAAGACAGCAGAGTTAGCACACTTCCCTTAGCATCATTTTTTTCTAGTTTATTGGAAGACATTTCTTTCATAACTTAGCTTTGACCCAAGGATTTTGTTTGATTGTGAAATAAAATGGTTCATCCCTCTGCTAATAGCATACACTTTCTGAAAAAAAAAAAATTCTAAAAGTACTTTTTGTTCTTTTTATCTTTTTCTTCCACTTAGGTCTGAGAAGAGGTTGTCTGACATCCATTACCTGACACAAGATAGGTTTCTAGGATGTTAAAACCCTTTGCATTACTTTTCAACTTGTCAGGGCTTAAATTCTGAGCAAAGTTCTGTTAAAAGGAGACCAGGAAGAAACAAAAGTAAAAATGAAAACAAATATTCTTTAAAGCTTCTTGTGGGAATCTGTTAATTTGAAAAGTTTTGGTTTTCTGTATCTCATATTTTCACCAATAAAACATAAAGGATAAGAAATATATCTGAAACCCATTAAGCTTATGAACTCAAGTGAATATATCTGCAAAACAGAGATGTTTCAGAGGTGTATCCTTGCTAAAAAGAAAGCCCAGAGTAACCTCTGTGGATCCCAGTGTCCACTATTACAATTGTTGCTGGTTGGAATCATCCCTTGAAGATTGCTTTGTGACCTGTACAAAATGAATTCAGCACTCACCAGTAATTACTACACTGACTGCTCTCTCCATTATATAAAAACATATTGGTACTGTTTTGGGTTACCTTTGACACCTCAGAAGCTATATGTGCATAACAAATTCCTTTATGATTTCCCTGCAAGTTCCTTTCTTGTTGTATTAATGGACAGTGATGAGCAACCAGAAATAAACTTGCATTACTCTTGCTCATGCCCTGACTGTTCTTGAATATACAATGGTTTTACCTATTCTATTAAATTTTACCATTATCTGGCATCAAGACCACCCCCCATGCAATGGCTCACATTTACACTGATAAACCCTTTTCCCCCAAAGACAGTACAGCTACTTTCCAGTTGTCTCTTGGAAATAGTCCCTGTTCTGTGCTAGATCTCAGACCGTGTTTGGGAAATCCTTGAAAAATATTTGTTTTCTCTCATGGAAACAGTGCCAGGGATTGCTCTAACAATCTGGTAGTTTGTGGAATATTTTCTGGTGTAATCCAATTTACTAGTGTTGATGGAGCCATCTTGTCACTGCAGCAGTGTTGAATAACAGTGAAATCCCTTTCTGAGCACATCACTGGAGAGTAATGCACAAAGATGTCCCAAGATTATCCACAAAATTATTATAATAATTGCATTATCTTGTTCCTAAAAAAAAAAAAAAAAAAAAAAAAAAAAAAAGTTGACCTCAGTTTTGGACTAAAACTTAAAGGAAGGTCAGAGATGAAAATTATTCTACTGGCTTTGACTGAGCTAGAGCTAGTTTTCTTCATGATAGCTTGTATGGTGCTATGTTTTGGATTTGCAATGAAAACTAGTTTTCTTCATGATAGTTTGTATGGTGCTATGTTTTGGATTTGCAATGAAAACAGTGTTGAAAACACACTATTTCAGTTATTGCTGAGCAATGCATAGACAACATCAAGGCTTTGTCTGCTTCTCACACTACCCCATCAGCAAGGGGACAAAACTAGGACAGCCAACCCCAACTGACCAAAGGGATATTTCATATCATATGTTGTTGTGCTCAGCAATAAAAATTGGGGGAAAAAGAAGGAAGCGTGGGACATTCAGAGTTGTGGTGTTTGTCTTCCCAAATAACCATTATGCGTGATGGAGCCCTGCTCCCCTGGGGGATGGCTGAACACCTGCCTGGTGATGGGAAGTAGTGATTGAATTCCTTGTTTTGCTTTGCTTGTGTGTGCATATTTTGCTTTATTTATTCAAATGTCTTTACCTTAGCCCCCAGGTTTCTCATTTTTACCCTTCTTAATTGCTCCCCCACCCCACTGACTATGGGGAGTGAATGAGTGGCTGTGTGGTATTGAGCTGATGGCCATGGTTAAACCACAGTAATGTCTGACTGATCTTAGACTCTGGGATTTGTGAAACACGCTTCTAAAACTTCTGGACCACGTCACGATGCGGGCCTCCAGCAGTCAGGATTATGATAGAAAGAATATCATAGAAGAGTAAGAAATGTTCTGATCGGGATTTTTAAAAAATTCTTATTCTGGAGGACACTAATTTTCTGCATAGTGGTAGGGAAGAATCATTCTCAATGGGGAGGTCATGTTACAAACACTCCCTTACTAGATTAAAATTTCCTTATAATGGCACTTGGCTATGTCATATCTATTGTCAACACCAATATACCAGATATTGTTCTCTCTTTCCATTACAAGACAAATGGCGCATTGGTATGATATGTATAGAATGCACATCTGAGGAGTATCAATAACCTACTTCAGGTAAGAATAGAGGACATTTTAAAATTTGACTCTGTTTGCCTATATCTCCTCAGTTGTATTGTCAGGAAAACATATTCTGAAGGAGTGTCTCTACTAATACTAAATTCTTTCCAGACTGGCAGCAAAAAATCCACCTAATCAGAGAAAAGTATAAAATCAAACAATTTAAAAAAAATAGTAAGCCATTTTGCTGTCTTAGATACCCAAATCACCTAGTGTGATGGTTGTGAACAGTAGTTAAAAGAGAAACAAAACAGGAAATGGCCAAATTAAATGGGAAAAAAAAAAAGAAAAAGGTTAAAAAAAATCATTTATGAAGCAGACAGATAATTTCAAAAAGCTTTCATACCAGGAATAGGGCACCATTACAATGAGAAAACCTTTAATTATGTTGTAAAGGTCTGATATTCCACTGAAATGTCATTTCAAAATAAACTTCTAACAGTTAATTATCAGTGATATTTAACTTGTGGGAAAATTAAATATCACCACATACTCCTGTGATCATTTTATTGCTTTTGTAGACATTTTAATATTTTAATGGTTTCCAAGTAACAATGAAAAACGCATGCCACCAAGTATGTTTTCTTGGCTTTCTGTGGATAACCATATAACCTTTTCTTTGTCTTCTTCATACAAAACAGACCTCTGAGTCAGTGAGGGACAGGACTGAGGGGAAACCTTTTGAGAACAAATGTGGGAATAAAAATTTCTACGGTTCCCTTAGCCAGCATGATTCTTGGGAAAGAAGTTTTATTAACTGTTATGACTAGAAATACAATGCTGAATGAACAAATATTAAAGCCCTATTAGCATTCAGCTAGCAAATCAGACAAATGTGCAGTGTTTCAGTAAGTGACCTATGTAGTATCCAAAGTTTATAAAATCAGCAGTGCTATCGGACTTAAAGATGTATGCGGTGACCCCTATCATGCACAGACTGGAAGACTGGAACAGGAAACCTCCTGTGCTCTTGTTGTATAAATCAATACTATACAAGCTAAATGACGAAGGTTGCCAGAAAAAGGTATGAATTTTAACTCCAGAAGGGACTATAATGTGAATGACTATACAAGCAGCTATTCCAATTGAATTGGCTCTAGAAATTGAAAGGCTCAACTAGCCACAACTGATTGGGTGTTATACGTCCTTCTCTAAGGTGACTCAAGGAAGGTATGAATCATTAAAGGGACTTGGCTCCAGAATGTTGATTTGTCCTTCAGTGTAACATTTAAATGCCCAGTCCTAGCAGTTGCTTTCAGTTCCCAACACTGTGCAACCAAAAGCTCCAAAACAAATAACACTGTTATCTTAATATATTCCAATCATCTTAAGATGACCATTAGAAAAAAAAGGGTAGGAAAAAGATAGAAGAGTAGTTGTAAGATCCCTATAGGTCTTACTACAGTGTTTAGTGTTAGCTGAAATGCCTACCCAAACTTATCTCCAGGAGCTTTACTTAAAGTACCATAATTTAAGAAACATTATAAAAGTCATAGAAATTGAAGGTGTTGGAATTTTTGGTAAAGTCAACAATAATGGAATAATGAAATTAACAGTTTTCCTTGTTTCTGTAAATTAACCTATGTGCTAATTTCTCTTCAGAGATATTGTGAGACTGAATCTTTTCATGAGAGCAGGAAATACATCTAAAATGTCTTCAGAGTATGAAGAAAACAAAAATGCCTCTAAGCTAGAACTTACAGAACTGGTTTTGACTTTTTTAATGTACAACAGGCTTCTACATGATTCATCAAGTTGTGTAGTCTTCGAAGATCATATTGTTTAGACGTTTAAATGTCCCCTAAATTCTGTGCCTTGGTTCTTGTTGTGTAAACTGACAAATGCCCCACAGGAGCACTGTTAAAATAAGGACAACAAAAAATATCGAGATGCTATTAGATGTGAGGTGCATGGGGTTAATTGCTAGACTGAAAGAATAGCCAGTTTGTTGCAAATAATGCTACCAATGGGATTTGTACATCTGTACCCATAAAATAAAGTTTTACAGAATAAAAGAGAGATTGCTTTAGTACGTGTTTTATTTTCCTTGGTGCTTCCTGGTTGTAAACCTTCTTTATGTTCACATGTTCATAGGTCTGTGTGAGCCCTGCTCCCACCAAAGCAGCTGGAGGCACATCAAGTACTTTCACTTGTAAGCAGGTAGCATCACTGGCATTTTAAACCACTCCTTGAGAATCTTGTTATTAAAATGAAAAGCTAGCTCTGAAAAGCCAGTCAAAATAAATTGTTTGAGTACTCTTTCTCTGGTAAAGAATGAATGGTAGTGTCTTGAGGTCTGTTTGGATAATCATGACATTTTCTCTCTCTTTTCCTCAGGTACAGGTGCACTTCTAGTAAAATATTAAGGAACTCACAGCCTTAGGAGTTTGTTGATTTGAACAGTTTCCAGCCCCAGTTCTGTCTCCTTTCCCTCCCCTGAAGCAGCCAGTGACATCTCTTTTCCTCAACAATTTTTTTTGTCCTTAATTCTAAATGCCAGGTCTTAGCATTAAACCAGTTTATCGAGGAGATGTAAACTGGAGTCAATTGATCTGTGTGGATTTATCTCTGTTAAAGATTTATTTTTCAGTTATTTATCAAACACAGCATTTGCAGTAGAGACAGGCACAAAAAGGCTTCAGCAGAGGTGAAGACAATATTACTACCTAAGCTGCATAATCTTTGACACTACACTCTGCTGTTACTTCATTAGAAAATTGTATTTTACATCCAGTTTAGCAAAGATATGAGTACGCAAGTTACTAGTTACAGAGAATGATAAATTTATTTCTGCAGCCTCTTTTTTTACCTCTTTTACCTCTGCAAAAGGTTCTAGTCTGTTATCACTCCAAATTATTACAGATTCATATCTCATGTTTTTAGTTCTTCAGGTCCCCAGATAAAATTCTGATGCAAATATAATGAGCAGCACAATTAGATATGAAAGACAGGGGAGAACCAGGTACTTAGTAATGCATGGAGGTGCTTCTGAGTGTTTTGAACTAACTTGTTCAATCAAGGTCAACCAGCTTAAATTTCCAGAGAATGTGGATTTTCAGAGAAAATCAACAATTGCTTTCAATCCATTTTGAAACACTTGCTTCTCAAGTCTTAAAACGCACAAAGCAAAATTCATTTTTTAATTTTATACCTTAAAAAGAATTAAACAAATTTTGAATTGAAGTAAATGTTTTCTAAAACGAACAATGAATTGTTGTATGGAGAAATTTTTCTGCCATTCATAGGTTCAAATTATTATTATTTAAAGTAGGTATAATATTGTTTGTGAGTTGTTAAGCACATGACAAATGGTCACATAAACACTAAGAAAATTCTAGAATATTGAGTATCATATGTTAGCTAAAACTCTGACTCTGGAGGTAGTGAGAAAAGCAATAAAAAATAAACCCAATTTAAATTAAAATCATCTTCCCTGACCTTCCTGGAGTTTGAACAAGCGGTAGTGAATGAGTCAAAGCACAATATCTGGTAATAGATGAGCAGTTATTATGTTGGGAGTGATTCTCAGCTGGCTGAAGTCTTTGAAAGTCCCACTGTCTCACCGAGAACACTTTAATTCAGAGCAACAAGAAGCTTTATGTACACAATTACCAGATTTTCCACAATAGTTTCCATCTCTAGAGTGAAGTTTGCAGAAAACAGTGGAAAGAAAACATACACAGTGGCTCAGAACATAAACTATTAGGTGAAAATTTTTGGCATGAGTTGAGTAGAACAGATAACATTATCAAAAGAATCCATTCTATGTTTAAAATCTTGGGCTTAAATCAAGACTCTGTTATATTTCCTTTGTGTTAGTTTTTCTTTTTTTTTTTTTTTTCCTCTTTTAATTTGATCTTAAAGAGCACAATGGAAGTTATTCAGAGTTTAATAGCAGTCAGCTGATTTATTTCACATTAGCAGAAGGAAAAATATTCAGAAGTTGCGTACAACAAACTTAGTCCCTCTTTTCCCTGGTATCTCCTATCATGCCCTAGTTAAATGAGTTACTTGGGAAACCTGAAATAAGTGATGTAGTCAGGATTGCTGCTGTTAGGGAATAATGATTTGGAAACAGAAAATGAAGGACAGGAATGGCTGCTACCACTGAAAATTCTGTGAGTAGTCTATTTCTTACTACAATTTATATGACATATCACTGGAATCAGTTAACACACATATAGAAATGCATGCGTGCCTGTACATATACACTCACACACACACAGACACAGACACAGAAAACTAAAGTCAATGAACCTCCATTCATTTATACTATTTGTGTATCTCCCTGTTACATCAGGATGGAATAATGTTGCCTTACAGCACCCTGATTAATCCTGTCAGCAGCAGAGAGAGCGATTTTAACTTAAGAAGAAGTAACTCCCGTTGATATTGAAAAATATACTGAAGAGAACAAAGTAGATTGATTGGATGCACTTTTTTTTTTTTTCAAAGCCTGTCAAATAAAAGGCTGAAGTAAAAGAAGCAGCTGGTTGCTCAAGAAACTTGGGCAGCACTTTGGCCAGGCATGAATGATATTGAAAAAATCCGCTTAACAGAAGAAAGAGCTAATGCAAACAGTATTGGGAAAGGGCTAGTAAGTGTTCAGAAGTGGAAAACATTGTGAGATATAACTGCAAGACTCAAAAGACATGAAAGAACTGGTTTGACTTTCTGTCCTCCATCTGCCAGTATGAACTCATACATGTAATATAGGTTGCCATTTTCAGCACAGGTTTTGTGGTTCTAACCTTCTGGCAAATATATAAAAAATCCATTACGGTGAGAGCCAAACTCCTGTCAACAGCCCAAGGAGAAGGAAATAGCTCTGGCTTCTATAATTTTGCATACAACCCAGATGGAAGTACAAGCACTTCTATGTTGAAGTGCCAAATAACTCTCCCAAGGCTTATATTATCTTTTCTTCGTCTTGCCTCAGAACAACTTCCATGCTTCTGGGGACTTCGCAGCTGTGTGCACTCTAGCGAAAGACTGTACATGGCAAGCCAAGTCCTGTGTATTTGCTTTCCAGCTTCTGTAACGAGGCTTCCCCTCCCTCCCAGTCCCATCAGGGACTGTTCAACCAGGAAATGCAGCTGCAGAATCTTCACAGTTTCTTTAAAACAATTTTTAAAGGAAAAGTCCTTCATTTTCTTGAAGCAAGTTAGATTGTAAACAAAAGTACACCAAAGCGATCATGCTACAACTACCTAGGAGAAAGGTGGGGGAAATAACATGAGGAGGTTGTAAGAGGGAAATTGGAATTTAGCAGAGTTGGTGGTTTTTAAAGATAAATCTGTGTTTTGATTATGTTGTTTTAACCTTGCCATCAGCATCCTTTGTTCTGAAGAACATACAGTTTGAAGCTTCAAGTTATTGTAAATCAGAGGTTTAAGACACAAAAGTGGAATACAGAAAGATTACTACACCAAAATCATTAACATCAAATACAGTCATGCCTGTAAATAGTGTTTAATTACATCTACTTTAAGTAATATTGGATAATATTATCCCTTACTTCCTCATAAAGTCAATGTTGACGTAAGGAAAAAAAAAGTGACCTCCAAGTAAGGTCTGTATCAACTTAATCCATCTTATTTTAGAGTCAGCATATATCTTTTGCCCTTTTCTTCTTCTTCTTAATTTGTTTTCTTCTTAATTTGACTGCATGCTGATTGAACCAGTATTATTCAAGACACAGAGGAAAATGAGGAATCAATACAGAGGCATGGTTTGACCAGTTAGGAGGAAAGTCTTGTGTGTAACTGAATCTATGATAGGAAGAAATTTCTGCTATATCAATTAATTTTATGTGTTAGGCTGTATGGGAATTTCTTTTCCTGCATTTGAAATAAAATTCTGGAAATCTTGCTTTCCTTCAAATGGATGACTTCTAGATAGAAATTCCTTTGCCTTTAAATATCAGAGAATTGGACGTGAGGAAGAAAACAGTAATCAATAAGCTTTGTGAATTCTGTGGTGTTGTATATCATACACCTTTTCCTTCTTGTGGCTTCAAGACTAAAATAACACTTTTCTGTGCTGTTTCTCTTTGGTTGCTCTGGGGCAACTCTATAGCTCTTTCTAAGAAGAGAAAACTTAGCTATAGGGAACTCTTCACACCTCAGCATGAATGGGTCTGGGATCTTTAAATATTTCTTCTTGCTATCATGTCAGGGAGAGAAGGTAATTTGAGTTCTTCCTTGCACAGAGGACTGCAGTTTTTCCTAAAAGGACTCTGACATCACTTGTTGCATTGGGATTTACAGTCAGCCCTCAGCACAGTCTGCACATAAGCTCTTTTTTTTAAAAAAAAAAAAGATCTGGATTACAGCTCAGGCCATGGAGACTTCTTGAATTCAGAGAACAGCTAAGATCATTTTCCAGTGTCACACTGTAGTTCTAACAGAAGTGACCCTAAACATGAAATCAATAGCCTATCCTACCATGAATTTCATCCATTCCCCTACACAACTTGCGTAGTGTGTCTATATCTAGAGGTACATCTTAAACTAAGAACAAAAGAACACATCCTTTTCTTTTTTCCTTAGAGTCAATAAGAATAAATTCATGAGAACTGTCACACTCATGGAATGACCTAGGTTATTATCAAAACAGGGAACTGTATGAAAGATATCTGTGCTTGCATGCAGGAAGGGGCGGCTTGTTTTGATAATTTTGAATTTCACTGAATTGTATTCATACACTCTCAGGCATCTGAGGATGTAATTTTATATCATTCAAGGTAGGCTGAGATACCCTTAAGAGTGTCTGTTTTAAAATGTGATACATAAATCTAAATAATGTTTCCTTAATGACACATGTAGGTTTTTAGTTAAATTATTTAGTTAACAAGAAAAAAAAAAAGAAAGAATGGCAGGAAATTTTCTACTTCATTCTAACTTGTCTGCAATACATAAGATGCTGTTACTTGTATCTATCTGTATCAGCTGTGGTATCATTTTCAAAGACTCTAGATGTGAGTAATGTGGAGGTTAGATCACAGTAACTGTGCCTGTTTCTTCCAATTCTCATGCATTCTTTTTGCCAAAAATAAACATTTTTCTAAGAATTTTGTATTATTTAGAGTTTAGAGTGGCAACCTTACAAATTCCTACATGTACCTCTTTTTCCTTGCACAGTGATTTTAATATTGTAATCTTAATTCATTTTTGGAAGTTTCCTGTTTGACTTCTACATCTGGCAATTACTGAAAGAGGTGCCTTCAATACAGCCCATCATTTATGAAGAGCCTTCCTGAGAACCTCAACTTTTCCATTCTGTGCAAGCTGGCTCTATGACTTATTGTTAACTTCATGACTAACTACTGGGGTGACCTGAAGGAATAAATCTCAGACCTCCATAGGAAATAGTCTTTTACTACCTGACTGATGGATGACAATGATTACGCACACTCATGCAGCACTATTATTTCAGCGTGTTAAGATTGCTAAACATGTAAGATTGGGCTGAAATTTCAGACAAGAATAAAAGAATAGATTTTATAAATAACATCTAAGGGAAAAAAGTCACCCAAATGATGAAAGACATAATAAAATATGAGTAACACATATGTGTCATGTTCCATATACTTGTGACCATGAAATCATTGGATTCAGTTACATAAATTTCAAAGAAAAGCTAGGGGAACTAACAGAAAGCTTAAACCCCACAATCCACAGGGAAAGACTGATTAAATTGTATCTGAAATAAGAGCAGAAGGAGATGGTTTCCTGAAAGTAGTGAAAAGATAGATGGACAGATGCTAAAAATTTAAAGCAGAAAACTTGTTCTTTGGGGCCATGACAGTCAGGACAAGTCCTAACGGACATTTAATTGCAACAACAAAAATTAAAATTTAATGTGTTGCAGTTGCACATCTCAGTGAGGTCCAGAGCTTTCAATATAGCAGTTTATGGTTCTTTAGCACCTTTTGTGCTCCACTGTGCCTGTCCTTGCATAGTCACCTTGGTCAGCACTGACTGTCATGTCCTTTCACCTTGGGGCATGATGAGTTCAGTCATGTTCACCTCCCATGGCCAGATGAGCAGGAAGGACAGGCCCCATATCAATAGTCAGAGCCCTCAGCCAACGAGGTGCCCAGGCCCTGAGAAACCTCTGAACTGTGCTCATAATGACCACAGCAAGATCCTACCAGACTATGAAATGGGG
The DNA here is from genome assembly GCF_037038585.1 of Patagioenas fasciata. NCBI lineage: Eukaryota > Metazoa > Chordata > Aves > Columbiformes > Columbidae > Patagioenas > Patagioenas fasciata. The sequence continues at coordinate 209,815,834 of NC_092520.1, forward strand.
TCACTGCTGAAACCTCTCTTGGAGTGGCTGCTCCCAGAGCCTTCCCCAGAGATCAAGGACACCATCTAAGGGGACTTCCCAGGACTGAGAGCACTCACCTTCTTCTTGGTGAGTGATCGTTTTCTTCTGGGTTAATCCTTGAGAGATCCATTGCTGCCATCCCCGGCAAGTGATTATTTCTTCTGGGTACCCTTGAGTGAAAGAGGTGTCTTTTTGTGAGTACCTGCACACTATCGATCATTATCCATGTGTGGTTGTATGGTAATAATATCCCTGACGGATATGTCAAATCTGTAGTTTATTAGATGTTTTGGAGTATTGACTGATTTTTTTATTACCCCCAACTTGCATTGGTTTCTGTTGTTTGATTTTGGTCTGTCATTTGGTTTTGGTTGCAAATCAAAGTTGATTTCAGCTTATTATTTGCTTGGGGTTGTTTTGTTGTGCCTCCATGACAAATGTTAAGAAAAGCTTTCTAACAATAAGGTTAGTGATGCACAGAAGATGTTTTCTCAGTTGCTTAAACTTTTCACCCACCTCTGTAAGAGGTTTTTACAACAGGCTAGGAAAGCAGCTGTCAGACATAATAAAAATATGGTCCATTTTATCTTAGGCAAATGAATTTTCTAGAAAGCCTCTTGAGATTCTTTCCAGACTGAAGAATACATGTTTTCATCTGGAACAAAACCAGAACTTACACTGTGCTACATAAGGAGCACTAATTGCCACAACAACAGAATCCTCTAATAGTTTATCAGCTGAATTTTGCTAACCCAACATACGTATTGCTCGCATTGCTGGGCCTTCTCCAACTTCTTCCAGCAAACAGATTGGAAGACAAAAATATGGGACCTATGGGAGACTAAAAAAAAAATAATTAAATAATTTTCTTCCCTGTTATATTAGTAAGGCTGCAACCTTGACAATCAAATGAGATTTTTAAAATTATAGAAGGAATTAGGTTTTTTTTGTTGTTGTAAAAGCTAAAACTGTAAAAAAGAAGACAAGGATGTGATCATGCAAGGACAGGAAGTAATATGAACGTGAAACACAACTTCTTTCCAGTTTAGATAAAAATATTTTTTTTTTTATTCTATAGTCCTTGTTGTCTGTTTACAAAGATCTAAATCACATAGACATTTGCAGTAAAAAATACATATTGATAGTTTTTAGAAATTCACTAATTCATGTATGTTAAGCCTGTCTTAGCTGAGCTGTTTAACTCCAGCATTAATTTGTAAGCCAAATTGACCTATGTTTCTGTACAATATTAATGATACAACTTACATAAAAATGAATGAGGGTAGTCAAACACCAAAGCAGTTTTCCCAAGGAGATTATGATGTCTCTATCCTTGGAGATATTCAAAACACAGCTGGGCACAAACCTGAGCAACCTGCTGTAGATTAACCAGCTTTCAGTAGGAGTGTTGGAGGAGACTGTCTCCAGAGGTGCCTGCTGGCCTCAGCCATGCTGTGATTCTGTGATTAATAGAAAAATACAGGTGACTTCAGAGAATGTCTGGTTCTGTGGTGGTTTTCCTCCATTAACTATCAAGGAAACTGAGGTAACTAGATTCCTAGTGTTGCTGTTTCAGCGAAGTATCCAAATTTAGTTTAAGCTAGTCCAAATGAAGAGAAGGACTTAAATATCTAAGCTAATAACCTCCATTAATAGCAACTGCCCATGATTTATGTGCATAACCCTGTTCCACGGGCTTTTAAGAAAAATGAAATGAAGGAAACTGGATTCCTTTCAGCACTCAGGTGCCTTTTCTAGTAGGTGACATTTACTACCCTTAGCACAGCCTCTGTCAAAAGCCAAGCAAAAAGCCAAGTAACATCTTCATTCTTTCACCTATTGTGATTTGTCTAAGCCTGCAACAAGGTACCATAGCAGCCAAAAAAGATGAGCTTTTTGAGGGAAAACAGCTAGTAATATGAACAAGAGGGAGATGGGATTCACGGAGATTACAGTTTGCAGAGCTGTTAGACATAGTATCTGTGACTGAAGTTTCACAGAGCAGATAATCAGATGGCACAGACTACAATCTGGAACAATCCCTTTGTTTCACATTAGCCCTAATACCAACTCATATTAAAGATAAGTGCTGCATTCTCAAAAGCCATACATAATCACAATTTTCCCACTACTTATCAAAGCTTGTTTTGTGCATGAAACCACCCTTGTTATGCCTTCCTTTTACCACGTCTGGGTGCAAGAAGTGTTGCAGCCTCTCTTGCAGCATACAAATCAGAAAACAAGAGTAGTCCTAAACACCTGGTTGTGTTTGCCAGGCTCTTTGTTTTGCTCACCACCAAGGACTGACAAGTGACACCTTCACTGGAATCTGACTTTCTGAGCCATAATAATCCAATGTTCCCAACCACACTGAATACCTCCTGGTCCTCTCTCCCATGTTGGTCACAAACTGCCAGTGCCTTTTTCCACTTCTTTTCTCTTCAGTTCCTTCATATCTGTCATGAACTCTGTTGGAAGCTTTGAATGACTCCCAGCTGCTGCTCAGTATTTGAAAGAGTAGATGAATGCTTTTTGTAAAGCACTGCAAGACACTTGAAGACAGTTTGTGGCAATATACTGTGCTCTCAGAGGTGATAACTTGTTAAAAGAAAATATATAGTTGAATTTTCAGCACTGGTACGGATAACCAGCATAACCTTTTTCACTTCTTTGTTTTTCAAATTGCTTTAAAATTATTTTTGTATCCAAAATCAAGTAAAATTTCTAACTAAGAAAGGTTATGAGTTATTGGAAATGTCCAGAAGTCTTATGTATTAGAACAGGAGAGAAGGAGATGAGCAAAAGGACCAGATATCATCATGATGGAACATCCCCAGGCTTTGGGATGGATCCCGCATTGGCCATGTCTACATGGAACCTACGCAGTTCAGTGAAACGATTCCTGATTTAGAGTTGCAGCCAGCATCTCTGTCACTGACCTACATAACAATGCTTCGGTTTTGTCTGCAAAAAATACTCAGCATCCTGTCCCATAGGATAACAAGAGATCAGTTCTCAAATCAAGTTGATGATTGGTTTATGTTCTAAAGTAAGAAAACTGCCAGGTGTTGTAAACTCTGCCTAACCAAGATAACCCGAGTATAAAAGTGTTGTTCTTGTTCATGCTTATCTAGCCCTTTTTCCAATCTTGCCAAATGGTTCTTCAATTCCTTCAGCAAAATGCGTCTTCCTGGAGAATTAATCATGCACAGTATAAATACATATATCCATTTAAAGTTGTTGCTTTTAATTTAATCTGTAGTGGAGGTGGAGGCAGTTGAGTCTCCCAAGACAGCTTACCAGTTATGAAGGCTTATTTTTTTTTTAATAAGCTGAAGCTTTATTTTTTGAAACCCTTTTCACTGTCATAGCCAGAAAGAGAACTTGTGAGTGAAGCCTGTTGTGATATCACCTTCTGAGGGTGGACAGACTCCACCTACAGCAAAGGAAATGTTGCATTTGTCATTTTCTCGAGGTGGCTCTGTACCAACACTGAGACAATTATCTGAGTTCAAGCCCCATGTTAGCAAAAACTGACATATAGTACATTCATTTTTGGAGGTAGGAGTGTGACTGGCAGGAAAATAGCTGATTTCACTGACCTCTAGGTTTTCATCATTAGCCTTGGGAACTTATGAGCCATTAAAAAATAATAAAGAAGTCCTGTCAGTGTTCGACAGTTTCCATGATCTAAAAAAAAAGTCTCACACTTGACACTAAAATCCACTTTGTCATCCTACACCCACACCAAATTTTCTTACTGAGAGATGTAATACCAGTCCTCCACCCACTGACCACAATGGCTTCTCACTTTTACCATCGCAGAAACCAAGTTAATTTAGCTGATGGATTTTTTTTTCCATACAGAGTGGTCAATCCAGAGTTTATGTAGTGACGGTCTATGTGTTTTACTGGTTGTTGTATCAGGTCAGCAAAGAACAAATGCTCCTATTCTAAGTTCAAGTTAGTTCTCATTAAAAGGAAAAGAACCCAGTGAAACAAATTAACAGTTTCTAAAGGAGAGGGGAATTTCAAGAGTGCTCACTTGATGGGATTACCTCAGTTTTTTTCCTCACAGGATGATAACCACCCTACGCAAGCAGCAGTCCCTGATGTGTGGAAGCCAGATCTTGCAGCCTGGCTCAACACTTCTCAGCAGGGGAGAGAATATTGAATTTGGTCACCTCGTAGCTCAAGACAGAGCTGGAGGACAGGAAGTGTGAAGCAGAAGTAAATAGTATAACCAAAGCAGGAATCTAGGAAAAACAAAGACAAACACAAACAAACAAACAAAGCTAAAACAAAAAACAACCAAAAAACCCCAACACGATCTTCCTGCTCCTCCTGCCACCAGAACACAAGAAGGGTGGAAACAGTAACTTTTCCCGGTGCAAGTTCAGCCTGCTGACCCCAAAAGCAATTATCACCCTATGTTTTCTGAACCTCCTCCTCCAGTACCATTGGTAGCAACATCTAACCTGATATTCCTGCATTCTTGTGAAGAGAAGGAAAGTGAGGTGTTGAGGAAGATTTGCCTCTTCCTCAACAAGTGTCAGGACAACTTTTTTTATTTTGTTTATTCCCAGAGCTGCCCCCATTACCTGCTATATAAAATCACAACAGTTTTAGGCCTGTATGATACCAGTTGGTTTGGGGTTCCACAAATAAACTGTTTTATTGCTGTCTAACACACAGTGGTCACATAAGTGTCTCTAAAAATGCACATAAACTAGACAAGAGAATTTTGAGATAACTCATTGAGAGTATAAACCCATGATGAGAAAAAAACAGAGTTTAAAAAAAAATGCTCAGCTTCTTCATTAAGACCATGTCTTAGTTTTTAAAATGGAGTAAGGAAAAGCTTATTAATTTCTTAAAGAAAGTTCTCAGGGAAGGAGTTGGCTTGTTTGTCAAAGTGACTGACTGTTACAGATCATCATAATGTTTCTTTGAACATTCAAATGTGTATGTCTCAAAAAATATCCTGGTACAAATTTGTATGCCAAAATACAACCCTCATCTCTCTGCCTACACCCCCTGCCATTTCAGATTTCTGAAATGGCATAAGAAAAAAAGTACTTAGAGAAGCTCCAGGTTTATATTCTCCCCTCTATTATATTTCTTTATTACTAACATCTTTCCAGTTGCTTTTCTATTCAAACTTAATCAGCTGTGTTCTGTTAAATTTCTTTCAGATAAACCTTCCTCCCTACCACCCATGCTTCTCATCTTTTTGTGGCACTTCTCAGGACCTTTTTATTTCTTTCACTTACTTTTTAGGACAAAGTGATCAAACATTAAGACAATGTACACGACGAGTGAATGCAAGTGATTCTTATAGTAGCCTTAGTATTTTGTAAAGGATTCTTCATTCAATTTTAATTTAGCCTTCAGTTTCACTTGCCTTTTTTAAATCACTGCTTTACGGAGTTCCCATTGAAAGCAGAACCCTGTTACTTATGCCTCCTTTATGTTCTATGGGTGTGTTTGTCTTTGCCCTTGGTGAACATAAGATGGAAGAATGAGCTTAAAGACCCTCCCTATTTTCTAGCTTTCCATGAATTTTCTTCTGGACCAAATCAAACATTAAGTGGTGTACTGTAGTACTTCCGACTCTTAGTTAGCCATTCAGAATGACAGTCTCTTCATCCAAGGGCTCTTCTTCACCCAATTATCCAATTGCTTCCTTTTATGCCTACATCACGTCATCAAATATAGCTGAAATTAAGAAGTGAACCCACAAATAATAAAGAGTTATACAACCAGCTAGATGGCTATATTGTTTTATTGAATTAGTCTCTTGATCCACTGGAAACTAAGATGAAGAAATGTGAGACAGATTAGTGTGTAAGTCAGTGTGGCATTATTGACTTACATGGGCTGAGGAGAGCCGAGTACACAAACTCCTAAAATGAAAATCTATGGGAAGGAAATATTGGCATGTGAAGCATGGCACATTAGCAAACAATAATGAATTGAAATATTGTCATTCCCTTAGCTAAGCATGGGACTGAACAGAGTCAAATGCTTTATGAAGTCTTTGGGGTTCAGATGCCTAGATGGAATAAATCAATTTGTAAATCAGGTCCACTGGTTTTCTCTCCACACATCAAAACAAGTTACTCTTTAGTGTGATCTAAACCTGACTGATTTATTGAAGACAAAATAATTCTGAAATTTCTAAGCTCAATAAGAAAGTAAGTTAAAGATAACACCTAGGTCCTTCACAGTTCAGAGAACTGAAGGGTTGTACTAGTATGGATCTTGATTTCATCTCCATTTAATCCCAGGTCCTCTTAGAGGGATAACTTATTCTGCTTTATGTATACATAAATGTCCTTTAGGGCTCTGTTTATTTCTTTCTCTAGCCATATAGAAAATAATGAGGTCCCCAAAGAAAGCCTTAAGGGTCTCCTAAATAAGCAGGGAGGAAAAGCTGGCTGTCTTATGAGCTCTTGTGAAAATAGTAATTTGTTCATTAATCATAGAAGTAAAGCTTCATCACTGGAGAATTAAGCTAGCCTCACTCAATTGACAACAACAAACACACCTTCAACGTGAGCAAAACATTCATCACACTAAGCCTGCAAATTCCATATAATGGCACAGCATTAACCACTTCCTTTTTTATTTCATGAAGATCTTGCTTTATGCAGAAATTCTGACTGATCTAATTGCTTCCTCCCAAGCCCTGCAAAAGAGGGTAAATTGCACTGAATGAATTTAATGACCTTGGAAAGTGTGTTTAATACATTTCTACTAACTTCCACAGTGTATGCCTTTTGAAAGGGTTTTGAGCATGTAGGTTTCCTCTCATTATTAGCAACCACAGAAATTACTTTACAACACTGAAAGTTGTGTGAAATATAATGATTTGTGAGACTGAGCCAAACACCAGTACTTATTTAAGAATACACATGTTGTCGGAACTTCAACTCACAGTCAAAGGAGGGTCATTAATGGCCTCAGTTATCAGGTTCTTATCACCAATCCCCAGCTAAACATTGCTCTTTTGCAGTATTTGATTATTGCTAGGTTAGTTCCTATAACAAGCTTAGCAGCTGGTTACATGGGCTCGTGTAGAAAGGAGGGAGAGGTAGCTGAGATTCAGTTTACTAGATTTTAGGCTGCTGTGGAGTAATGCACTTATAGTAAATCGTACAAGTCTGTGTAATATGTAACATATTCTTATATCACTGAGCTGAAAGTTATCATTTAGAATTTATGATCCGGTGTTTAATATTACCCTCAGTATGAGATAACTATCTAGGATCTCATTTCAATGGACAAAGAAGAATCACAGTGCTTGACCTTGGGGTTTGCTTTGGGAACTACTGTGATACCCTTTATTTTGTAGGAAAAAATGCAGACAGTCACAATAATATAGGCTCTCTTTCCACATGCATAACTTATGTATAGTTTGAAATGAAAAAGTAAAACTCACTGTGAAGAAAAATATTTTTAAAATAACAGTATATGTTGAGTCTTTTTTATCTTAAGGAGATGTAAAGGGAGAATATAGAAGGGATGGAATCAGACTTGTCAGAGATGTGCCAAGAAAAACTCAAAAGGAACCAGTCATAAGATATGAGAATGACAAATCTCACTGGATGGAAGTAAATGATTTTTCAAGGAGGAGAAGCTGAAACATGGCTCTTGAGAGGGTGTGGGATCTCTGACTTTGAATAGTTTCAGAACAGCACCAGGCAGGAGATTAAGCAATCTGATTGAAATTTAAAGTTGGCCTGTGTTCAAGCAGGAGGTTGAATTAAAGACCTCCAGAAGTGCCGTCTAACCTGAATTAATCTATGATTCTATAACTCTATTATAAAAAAATTAAAATCTGGATAAACTCTTATCTCTATGACAAAGTGAGGATAACATTTATGACAATATTAAGAAAAGTAGTATTTAGGAAATGAGAGGAAATAGAAATAATAATAAACAAATAGTTATATCTGAATAAATATTTATATTAGGTAATGTCATGGTAGAAAAAAAGAAAGGTTCATGTCCGGCTGGGGTACTCGCGATGAGAAAGAATATTAGGAATAAACAAAGAAAACCAATTTCATATAAGGGTATTGATATATGATATTGCAATGCAGACCATGACATTGTAGGAAAAGGCAGAAATTTTCATTAGAAAGTCTTGTTCTGCATTTTCTTGTATGATGAGATCATAGCAGTCATGACAAAGGAACTCCTACTCCAGTAGAAACAAATAAATTAAAATCAGCTGATGAGGATGTTTTGAATCCATGAGTTTTTTGACATTTTCAGTCCCCCAGTGGAAGCTGCTTAATGAATTTACAAAATACTCAGGGAAGTCTAGAAGACTTCAGAAATACCTACGTTACACTAATATGTAAGAAGTTGTTCAGGAAAATTATAAGTATTCTACCGATACATCAATACTCAAAAATACTTAAAGAATTAAAAAGAGTGCATCCAAATGAGACAGAACAAAGAGTAACAGTAAAAGAAATTTCAGTTCACAAAAAACTGGTCAGCAATAAATTTTATCTTATGCATAGGATAATCAGAATACATCTGCCAAACAAACTCAAGGAAAAAAGGTGAAAAAATGCTATTTGATTTTACATGCTACTAGAACCAATTTTTTCCATTTCTTCTGCTTCACTCCCACTTCCAGATACTTTAAGTATCATAAATAACCATGTGGAGCCTTGTTTTTTCTTTCTATGAATACACAATTCAAATAGAAATGGATTTTTAAACAGCCAAATAACAGCTTGCTGGTCACAACAAGAAGCTTAGGTAGATCTGATTGATTGAGGCACTCTGTCCTGGAAAGCAGTAACTATGGAAAGTTCTTGGTCCTAGCGATTTGCCCTGAACTCCCACGGTGATACCTTGGTAACAGGACTAATGCAATCTTTATAAGTACAAATCCACACCTACAAAGAAGTAATAGAGAGATGAGTTTACCTCAACATAGAACAGGGGAGGTTGATTCTGGATCATTGTTCCCATCTAATGTTCACAGGTCAAAAAAGCATGTTGAAAGACCAGAGTGGGTGCAGAAAAAGAGATAAATTATTTGAGTGTAAGGGAATATGTGCAACAGCTAAAGACTTAAGCAGCTCAAAAAAGTATGTTGAGCTGATTTTGACCGTAAATATTTCCTCAAAGAGAAAATACTGGATATATAAATCTCCTGCACGTAGACATAGGACCAGAACCAAACCACTGGCAGAATCCAAAGAAGTCCAAGCTGGATAAAATATCATATTTATTTATTTGTTGATAATGACCAATTAACTTTTTAACTGTTCTGTAAAGAACAACAGAGGAATTGTAGTGTCTGAAAGAGGTGAAATCAAGACTTCCATCAAACATAGGTTACTGAGCTTATCGTTAATTTAATGGAATTTAACCATCTGTGGTGGTAAGGAAATTAGAAAATATGGTCTCCTTCTCTTTTCTATTTGGTATTAAATGCTCTAAGTTTATGTTCAAAGGTAAAAGTATCCGAGTGAAGCACTAATAATCATCCTGCAGCTTTATACTTTTCTTTGGTCTTATTAAGTTTTGAGAAAAAAAATCCCAGGCCTCAAGAACCCCAGGAATTTCCTTTTGTTCTGCACTTTTACTTTGCACATTGAAATTTTAATTTCAGAATAATCACTTAAAAAGTGAGTTCAAAATCACGTAAATCAAAATCCCAACAGGTCTCTACCCAATGTACCATATTCCAGCAAAAAAATGGCTTTAAACAAAGGCAGTTTCTATAAATGTTATTTATAAAATGAAAACTTTTTCTTATCAGAAGAAAACAGATTGTGAGAGGTCAAAAACCACTGAGGTTAAAAACACTGAGTTCAACCAGTCATCTACCCTTTAATGGGAACAGCTATACCATGTCACTTTAACTACTATTTTCCTCTTAGAGATCTTTCAGAACAGGTTAAATAAACTATTCTACCATTCCATCACCTTAACAGGATTTTTTTTCCTGTTGTCTGAGGTAGTTTTTATGTTTTCTTGATGAAGCTTAACTTTTTATTCTTGTGTTGCATCCATCATGGTCATGGAAGGCTGGTTTCTCCCCGTGTTCCTTGCACAATTATTCTCCTTATATTTGAATTAAATATCTCCACCTCTTCTCTTAGTTTTTTTTTTCAGCTTAAATAGCTGCAGTTTCTTTCATACTTTCTACAGAGATCATATTATCTAGATGACATAATCATTCTCATTTAAAATATTTACATAATGTCTATTATCATGTTTTTAACCCCTTGGACTATACTTCTAAATTAGAGATAGATCAGAATTGCCATCACCTAACTTCTAGGGTTTTATAGTTTTCCTGTTTTGTTTTGAGCACAAACATGCAGTTTCTTCTTAGCAAAACCCAAGAATTTTGGTTGTCTGGAATATGATTTCTTTACTGCTATGTCCTCCAGTATAAGAATATTTATTATCATCAAACAGCCATTTTTATGAAATATGCATTTGAAGTATGTTAATTAAAAAACAGGGCCTACTCATAGTTAAATCAATGCTAAAAACTCCTTGGGAATTCCATAGAAACAAATACCTGCAGTGCGGCAGGGCAACAATTTCTGTTGACTCTAATAGGATACAGGTAAAGTCTGCAGGCAAAATGCTAAAGAAGAGTTCAGAATATGTTAGGACAGCAGTAATGGCATGAAATATATTTAATTTCAATGACTGGAATTATTAAAAAACAGGAAGATACTATTTCTTCATAAGAAAATAAAATTTGCTGTCCCCCACAAGATAAGAGTAGGAAGTTTTTCTTTGCTAGGAGCACATATAACGTGTGTGGTATATACGCCTTACAGAGATGCTCTGCCTGCAGGTTATTTCAATCTCTTTTGGTCACAATTCATCATTATATGCCTGTCCTCTTCCTGACTCCAATCATTATCTATCCAAGCTTAGTAGCGGGTGCTTTCCTTCATGATTTACAGTGAATCTTGAAATTCCTGCTGTTTTACTCATGGACCTGACTGCAAAAGACAGGTAATCTGAGATTCTATATCCAGATATATACTACAGGAAAACTACTTGAAGAGTCTGTCTTAAATGATTCCCGAAGTCTTAAAAGAAAAGTAGAAAGGATGGCTTAGACCATGGTTATAAAGTAATGATGTAAGATATTGCAGTTTCTGAGAGAGAGTGTGCTTTTTTCTTTTTTTTAATTAACATTTTAAATTTGCAGTATTAAATGATGCATAATTTGAGGTTAAGGATTGCTTATACTCCTAGTTCCTATAAAGACCCAAATTAAGTCCTGGCTTAGTGAAGGAAATGACAACTTTGCCACTGATTTCTACAAGACCTAGGTTTTACTCTGGTATGTGTTACAGTGGACTGTTAGTCTGAAATATTATTAAGCCCACAGCTTCAGTTTTTGCATTTTCTGTTTTTTGATGGATTTATTGCAGGATACCATACAATAACAAAGAGACGTATTCAGCAAGATGCATAGAATGAGATGATAGAGGAAAAATAAACTTTTGTTCCTCTATAGAAAGAACTTGTTTCTTACTTACTAGTGCATTTCTCCTAAGTGACAAACAGGAAAGACTGGCAGATTCAAATTAGAGGTTAAGCAAAGGGTTGCTAAGAAGAACAAGAAACAACTACCTTTGTTTAAAAATAGAATTAGAATGAAGCTAGCAACCAGAGGGAATTGACATAAAGCAGACATGAAGGAAATTGAGAAGGTTCTTTTATTACAGTTAAAACACAGAAGAAATGAAAAAAAGTCCCTGCTTTACAAGGTTCCAGTTCTGCCTTCAGCCAAGCATAAAAGCTGGTGGTATCAAACCAATTAAGATTAAAATGAAACTTACGGCAAATGGAGATCGTCCATTCCATGATATCTTTTTTGCGTCTGCATCTTATGGCAATGTAAATGTACAAAGCTTTATAAAATGTATTACCTCCATACAAGATGGCCAGTTAAAAGGCTAACACGCATTAGAATTTCAAAATTGAAGCAAAACTAAAAAACATTTTACTTACAATTAACTTTATGGGTTTGGTTGTTATTCAAATTAGACTCTCTGATTCATCTTCTCTATTTCATTTGCAAAGATCTCTTGATTCAACACTGGCGCCAGAGGAGGAGAATGTATTTCAAGCACTAGTGTGGGGGAAAAATGGATGCTGCAACAGGAGAAATGGTAATTTCACAGAGCACCTCACACTGTTACAAGATGCTAAGGTGTGTTGGAATTTTTCACTTTATGGCTTGCATGTACTCATCAGTTCTGCTTTTAGTAAAGATTGCTCAGATTCCACAGTAAGGACTACTGTTGATTAAAAATAACCATATTCGTTGTGACTCGGCTTAGCAAATTATCTTTTGAAATTGATAATTTCTAGATATAGTCAAACAACAGAATTCTTTCCTGTGGAAAATTGTCTTTTTGATGAAAATCCTGAAGGTTTTGTTATCGCACAAAAATTGAAAGTTTGAGGAGAGCAGACGTTGTAGACATGTGTCTAATGAAAACACAGTTTTCTGTCCAAAAAAGATCTTACCACATATTTGGCAGACCCTAATACATTCTTTCTTGCTTTGTGCCTAGCTTTACTTTCCTTTGACACATTACTGAGAAAGTTGTAAAAAGATAGAATCTAGAGCATTCAGACTCCCTTAATCTGTCTTGGTCTAGTTCAGGACAAGGCACAATACATAATTATCAATAGTTCACAGCATCTGGAAATATATAACAGATGGAGTCTTCCTTTAGCATTGATGACTTCTGGGTACAGGGGAGACATAATAACTCTGAAATGGTTTCCCTTGCTCTGAAATGCTAAACGACGACATGCAGTTCCTTAGTAAATGTGGGTTTGCTAAAGGTCTCCTGCAGCATTCTGAAAAATTACTTTCTATGGATGGGCAGGTCCACAGGTAAAGGGATTTGAGCTGGATTTCATCAGTGCACTAATGACACAAAGCAGCTCATTTTCTCTGTTCATGGCTGCAATTAGTATGTAGATAAAAATCAGATGGTGGGAAAAATCATTAGAAAGAGCAGCCTGATCCGTGTGCTGGATTCCTGCTGTTCAAAGCTTTGCTACCCTTCAGTTTGTAGGTATTTGTTCTTGACCTGCTCAGAGTCCAGAAACTACTGTTTCTCATTTATACTTACTAAAACGATTTAGTTTTGGTCCAGACCTTGTAATTTTATTTATCATGACCTTTGGTGTAGAGGAGCTTAATCGATTAGGTCCATGGTAGTCCTTGAACATCACTCAAAAATTGCAGAGCTCTTTGCCCTGGCTATTAAATAATGATTAATCTTTTCTCTGTTGACTTTGTTTTTTTTCCATGTTTTCCGATGTAGGTCAGGGCACTATTGCTGACCGTTAGAAAAGGAAAAAAGAATAAACACATTAAGTTTCATAGTATTGCCATTTTTCATGTAAACCCCTAGTTATTTTTACAGGTAGCAAGTATGAGCTCAAAGTCAACCATACTAGCAATAAGCAAGATGGTCTGTTGACAGCATATCACAGTGACATGCTACTAACAGCTAGAAACAAGCTGGAAGCTTGGTCAGTCACTACATATTTATCCCAATCTCAATGAATTTAATTTTAAAAGAATCCACAGTATTCATCTCAATGTCCTTCTGCAACAACAGATCCCATAGGTTTCCTGGGGACTTCAGGTAAACCAACTCCTAGTACTCTAATTTAAATACAGAGGCAGCATACTTACTTCAGAGCTGATGTCAGGAAGATCTGGACTGGAAGGACTCAAGATGCAGTTTTATGCTCTATCTTTTCTCTCATAATAAAAAAAAAAAAAAAAGTCAAAGATGTGAACCATCGAATGAACCAAATTGCTTTCTTTCGTGCTATGACACTACTTACAGTGATATCAAACCGAAATATATTATCATGTCTAGCTAGAAGATACAGAATGTTTTATTCTTGTACACAATGGATGTGTTCTGCAAGAGGAATCAAGACAGAAGCTGAAGGCAAATGAGAATATTGAAATATATGAAAACCCTTCATATCCACCTTTACTATAATAACAGTCTATCCAAGTGATTGAGGCTTGCTTCTCATGAAGGGTGCTGCATCAACATCTGGTTTTCTCTTAAGAAAGGAACTCACTTCAACTCTGCCATGACATTAATTTAAGAAAGATTATTCAAACTTTCCCTGTAGTTCTTTCTTTATATGCCATTAGTCAATGCAATCAAACGTGGCATGCTACGTGTCAGTAATGACCCATGTATAATAATGTCTAAGTGTCAGTAACTATAAGTAAAATCAAGGATAAGTCTAATAACGTATTGAGAAGATAATCTTCAGTGTAAGCAGTCATTTTTTCCTTCTACAGTGGAGTCCTAACACTAAATCAATTCCGAATGTATGAAATGCATGATCAGTTTAATTTCCCTTAGTGTTGTTTTAATTGCTGATATTCCTGGAGAAACAAACAAACAACAACAAAATGAAACAAAACAAAACAACAAAACCAAAACCAAGTAAACAAAGAAAGAACCCAACCCAACCAACCAAATGAACAAAGAAACAACTAAAACAATACCACCAAAAAAAAGAACCAACCAACCTTCCAACAAACAAAAAAGAAACAAAAAAACCCACACACAAGCAACCAGAAAAATCAGTATTAAAGAAAAAACAGACAGAGGCAAAATTCACATCTGAATTATAGATGCTGCTTAAGCCCAAAACCTGACTTGAATTGTACCTATAAAATCAAGGACTAGCACTTTTCAACACTCCTACTTCATGTATAGAGAGGAATGAATATAGACTAATCTAAATTGTAATTTCATAGGTTGTTTACACTGCATAAATAGGGTACAGCAGCTGTTTGAAAGGCAATTTGAACTAAAAGGTCTCTGCATTGAATCCTAAAGTGTTTATATTCAGTTTTTTGCATTGTGTTCTGTTTTCAGAATAATTGGTGAATTTGTTAAATCGCTGGTGTACTTGTTAAAGTTTAAAGGAAATATAATATTGCAGGAATACTGGCTACCCTTAGATTCTCTCCTTGACTCTAAACATTTGTAGCTAAATGCAGAACCTGTGACATAGATGTCGTTACTGAACTGAAACAAACTGCAGCAAATTCTTGTTTAAACTCCATAAGCCATGATTATTATACTATACTTGTAATGAACCAAGACCACTTAATAACACTGCAAGGACACATTTCATAGTGTGTAATAGTTTTTACTGTATGTATGATTTCACATGTCATTAGCCAGAATTTTCAGATGTGTTCTGAGTAGTTTATAGGAAAAACACTAACATTCTGAAACAAGATTATTAACCAAATCAATATCACAATATCACTGAGTTTTTTGTTTTTTTTTTTTTTTTTTCTACTTCATATTGGTAACTGCTGTAGCAAGACCAGAACAATATTATCTTAATGTATCATTCTGGATGTCTGTAATGCTAAACCAAAAATCCCATCTCTCACCAGAGGTTGAGGTTTAACTGAAGTTTTATTCAAGTTTCTGGGCATGATAACTCATTTTTCTCTTTCAGGTAAGAAGTTTTACAGGAAAAGAAACTATTTTATTAGCAAGACCTGAGCCACAGGACCATCTTTAAGCAAGGAACCTAATTGGATATTAAGAAAAATTTCTTCATAGAAAGGGTTGTCAAGTACTGTAACAGGCTGCCCAGGGAAGTGGTTGAGTCACTGTTCCTGGAGGGATTTAAATGATGTGTAGATTAGGTTTTTAGGAGTGTGGTTTAGTGCCAGTTTTAGGTTATGACTGGACTCAATGATCATGAGGGTCTTTTCCAACTAAAATGATTCTACGATTCTATGATTCTATGATTAATTAAGATCGTGCCATGTTTCTCTTATCCTGCCTTCTTTCCACCCCCCTGACATTCCTGGTTTCATGATGAGTTCAAACAGACCAAACTTATAATACCTTATGAACAACTCACTTTTTCTTGAGCCATTTCCTTCCTGCATTCTGAATTCTGCATTCCTAATTGCTCAACAGCATTACTTCAACAACAAATAAACAGTGTCCAATTCTTCCGCCTTTCCTTCTTCTCTAGTAAGGGCTTACTCCATTAAGATATGAGCTAACATGAGGACTGGAGTCCTTCAGGGAAAGGAGAATGTATTCTGGAATAAGAACATAAAACTGTGTGCAGGGTAGGATCTGCAACTTCCCATTCTATTGACAGAGCAAGTATAGGAAGGAAATAAAACCAGGTGGAATTTTGGTCAGGACTGCCTGCCCTAAGGAAACACTTCTAATTAGTATTTTTATCTGTCTGTCTTTGAGGAAAATAGAACTGAATGCTGAAAGGTCCTAGGGGTGGGAATTGGTGTGGAGAAGGTAGGTAAGTATCTGTTTCAGTGACTAACAATTGGGTTACAAAGATTTGGGAGATCTGCAACAAGTAGGGAAAGCAAAGCTGTGTTTATGTCTTTTGGTGAATATTGTAATAACACTTAGACCAGTGAGAAAAGAAGTAATAAATTTGACAGAAAATTTTCATAGATATTTATCTAATCATGTGTATTCCTTATTAGAAATGCTGACTTTAGACTCTCCTGATAATTATCTTTGAGCAAGCATTCAATTTTATGATTGCATATGTGATATGATAGAGTGCTAATATATTTTGCCCTTGGGTGACTGAAATACTGTTATTTAGCCATTGTTTATGATCATTCACACCTTACAGGTTTAGATATGTTGTGAAATCCCTTAAATGATAAAGTTCTTTCTCTGATTTCAAGAGATCTGGAAGTCATTTTTCTTCATTTGGATATTAGTAATTTATTTGTATTGTATATGAAGGACCAGTAAAAAGAGTTAGAGAAACTTTGATTGAAAGGGTTGTTTGCGTGGTTATATCCTCATCTTGAAAAGAATTATGTTCTTGATTAACTTCATTTCTATGAGCAATCCTCTTTTATGTTCACAGACAAGAAATTAGATTAAGATAATGTGTTATTATTTGCAAATTAAAAATTAGAAGGCGTTGTAATTTTTTTTTTTTCTGTGTGTGTATAAGCAGAAAAATATCTACAAATAACAGAAAAAAGGAAGGGGGAGCTTTTCTTCTTTTCATACACTTCATTTGGAGGATTCAAAAATTGAGAAGTTTAGCAAAATCAAATAAGTTACTTTTGCAATTTTCCACAAGAATAACGCTGTGGACCTCACTTTAGATAAAAGCATTATCTCACCAAGCAAAAGTTCGATGAGCTTTGCTCTGAGACATAGTGAAAGACTTTTCTCTTTATCAGGATGATAAAAAAAATCAAAAGACATACGGGTTTGAGTTTGGACATTTAGTATAAAAGTAGATAGAATGCTAATGTAATCTTAGAGGATTGATTTAATTGCAGATGTATTACTCTCTTAGAGTAATTCGGGATCAATTTGGACACATGCTGCAAAATAGTTTCTTTCTTTAGGAGTTGTCCATCTCAGGGTAGGCATTTACTTTCCTCAGATCACTCTGTACTCCAATAATATGGAGAGAAATAAGCACTGCTAACTTGCAATTCAGTTTATTCTGGAAAATCTGGACTATTTGTGGTGAATTACCTTCCTGGGCTTTTCTATTTCTTTCTAATGGCTACAGAGAAAAATCCAGAAATGAACTATGAATGGCCATGCTGTACATGTGCTGATTTACTCTTTGGATATTGAATGGTCAGAAAATAATCAGAGCTCACACTTGTATAACTGGTAAGACACAGGTCTTTTACTTGGCCTGTCTGTGAGCTGGAGATTTATAACGCCAGAGCATTTGACTTGACACTGAAAGCATTCAGTTTCTCTTGCCAGTACTAGAAACATTATGAACTCTGTGATGCTTGATAAGAGTTTTGCTTTCTGTAGTATTAATTGTAGGCATTTTTCACAGGTTTTATCCTTTTGCACGCTATTTGCATCTCTTTGGCATGATTAAAAGAATGAGTAAAATCTCTTTGGTTTGTAGCTGTTCACACAAGTGTCCACTCTTTGACTCAGTTTCAAAATTGTTTATGGCATTTGAAATGTCCTAGGATATTCTGCTCCTCCTCCAGTTGCTACTGCAGAAGACCACTATCTCTTGCATACCCTGTTTTATTTGTCATCTCTGTGTCAACATAGCAGGTACCTAAGAAGCCTCAAATAGTTTTAGGTTTGAGTTTTATACACTTAATAAAGCCAGGTTGACAGTTATACATACAGGTGTCTGGATATAGACTCCTGAGCCTTTTGATTAGACCTTCATTACATAGCTTGAATCTTCATTATGAGTGTGAACACAAGGCAGCTGATTTATCCCTACAGAACTACAAGTTGCTTTGCACTATCTGAGACATCCTCATGGGACTGGAAAATATAACACAAGAACTATGGGAAAACTGCATCTCTCCAGCTTGGAAAATAACAGCTTCTTAAACTGCCTCTGCACAGAGAGCTGAATTAAACATCTACCTGACAAGTAAATCCCTAAATTCCACTCCAATTTTTTTGGTTTGCAGTATTTCAAAACTACTGCAATAGAAGGAACTGTAGGGGGTGAAAGCAACCGATTGGGTTTTATGAGACCTGATATAGTCCTGTCCAGTATGTTTCAGGAGGCTGTATCTTACCATTACCCAACTGTTGAACATTCAAGAAATAGCCAGTCATCTTGTTGGCAGAAATAAAAAAAACTTTTGAAAAATATGTGGTCAGTCTTTGGTGCAATTCAGTCACCTAGACACAGGTGTCTAGTTCCATGTAAGCATTCTATAAGCTTCCAAACATCCACCCTTCTGTGGCAGCTGGATACCAGTTGGGAGACCTTAGGGCACCTCAAATGGCACTATGTGCCTACACTCAGGAAAATTTTATCACCTCCTCCAAGTCTTCAGGTAAATAAAATTAATGGTAAAAGCACTTAGAGACAGGAGGATTTTTAATTGATTCTGTTTATCACTTATTATTAAAATATAGCTTAACAAGGCAGACAAAGCAGAGTGCCTGTATCCCATTATCTTTTTATGTTCTGGAAAAAAAAGCAAAAAAACAGACAATGCACAAAAAGTGTCTAAAACTGAGCAGCTTGTGGTTATGTTGCTATAGTTACAGGATGATCAGAGGCTTTGCTAAGCCAGAAAAAGAAATGAGCAGTTTCAAATAGTTTTGCACCCAGTCACTGCAGATAGTGCTACACTTCCGAGTACGCAGTTTCGGTCTGCAACACATTGGCAAAATGCAAAGAAACCACTTGTCTCCTGAAATTTCTTATGAACAAAAAAACCTATTTTCACTTTATATCTGAGAATTCCTATGTATATTACAAATAAGAAACACAGTTGCAATTAATAGACATAGTCAGAAAATGGTTTTGTTTTTCTCAGAATAGTTATTTTTTTTTCATTTTTCATTTCAAAAAGTAGTATTTGACGTTGTAGCTAAAGATGAAAAACTTCTGCTTTCTAGCTAAAATCTGTTATCTATAAATATATGTATATATAAACCTATAATATCTTTCAATTACATACTTATGTTTCATGAGAATAAATACAGCCATGTCAAATGGTTGTTAGGAAAATGGTCATTGAAATGGTCATTTTGAAAAGAACAAACTAACAAACCAACAAACAAACAAACAAACAAACAAAATCCAGGTTCATCACTAGAAAAAAATATCATTAAAAATACTGATAAGTATTTTCTTTTCAAAAATAATTTCAATATAGATTATGGGTAAAAATGCTCACCCAGAGATGTCAGTGCCAGAGACTACAACACAACTTGGAAAGTCCTAATGGGAATCAGTATGGAGAAAGAGAGGCAAGGAGTTGCATTTACACCAGCTGTCAGTCTGTGCCTAAACTTTTATCCCTTCATTATAAAAAAACTTATTATTTTATAAAAATTCTTGCTTTTTAATTATATTTCTCTAAATGAATGAAAAGTTTTTGCACCTAAATGTGAAGACTACAGAAAACCAAACTTTAACAAATTATATTCCTAATACTCTGAATGCCTCTTCAGTGAATTCTCACACAGACAATGAAGCACCTGCTGCTCCTAAACTTGTTCATCTTTCTTTGTATATTGAAGTGTGTGGTGCAAATCTTCTATTATTTCACTTTAGCTTATTCTGCTGTAAGTGTATCCTAATGCCATCTAAAAAGACTCCACTCAATTAAAATCTGTACTCTCTTACAAAATATCATTATAGGGAATGGCTACCTCCTACTGAAATCAGTAAGATGGCAAAGGGAGTTAATTCAGGCTTGAAAGAACTTTGGTTTAAAATTAAGAAAGAAAGAACTTGAGCTGAAAAAGGCAAGGAGATTGACTAGAGTTCATCTCTCCAGGACCTGACTAAGAACAGGTTGGAGGGCTGGACCCAAAGAGTTGTGGTGAACAGAGCCAAATCCAGTTGGCAGCTGGTCATGAGTGGTGTTCCCCAGGGCTCAGTATTGGGGTCAGTTCTGTTTAATCTCTGTATCAATGATCTGGGTGAAGGGATTGAGCACACCCTTAGCAAGTTTGCAGATGATACCAAATTGGGTGGTGTGACAACCTTGAAGCACTCCCCCCATGCTTAGCAGAACAAAGACCTTATGCCTTAAACGTCCAATTTTTGTTACTTTGGGAGGAAGAGATAGATGACACCTCATCTTATCTTTCCCGAAGTTTTATGACCATGAAGGCAGACACCTTGGAAGATAAGGACAATTAACAATGTTGCTGTGAAAGGCCTCATGACCTAATTGGGATGATAGAGATGAACCATCTGTCAGACACCCAGCTACCAGAAGAAACCACGAACCAATAGCTACCCCTGACGGGCAAGACAACTCACTTCTGGTCAATACCATGAACTTTCCCCTACTTTGAAGACCCCAGATCCATTTCCAGAAGAGTCTTCCTAATTAGCAAGAAGAGCGAGCAGAGGGAGGAGACGAACCGTCTTCTCCTATCTCGCATGTAAATGAACTGAGTTATAAAACAACCTCATATATGATAAAGGGTGGCAGCATGTAAATCTTCAACGCGTCCCCCGCCTCCAGAGATCATCACGGGACCAATGTACCTGTGGAGTGGTGATATCTTACTCTCTTTCTCTCTCTCTCTCATATCTTAGTTTACATCTTACCCTCTCTCTCTCTCTCTCTCTCTCTATCTCAGTTTTCCTTCTCTCTCTCTCTTTTGTTTTTTTTCCTTTTTTCTTGAATATCACAGTATCACAGAATCACAGTATGTTTGGGTTTGGAAGGGACCTCGAAAGATCATCTAGTCCAATCCCCCTGCTGGAGCAGGAACGCCTAGGTGAGGTCACACAGGAACATGTCCAGGTGGGCTTTGAATGTCTCCAGGAAAGGAGACTACACAACCCTCCTGGGCAGCCTCTTCCAGTGCTCTGTCACCCTTACTGAGAAGAAGTTTTTTCTCAAATTTAGGTGGAACCTCTGGTGTTCCAGCTTGATCCCATTACTCCTTGTCCTATCATTGTTTGCCACTGAGAAGAGCCTGGCTCTATCCTCGTGGCACTCACCCTTTATATATTTATAAACATTAATAAGGTCACCCCTCAGTCTCCTCTTCTCCAAACTAAAGAGACCCAGCTCCCTCAGCCTTTCTTCACAAGGGAGATGCTCCACTCCCTTAATCATCTTTGTTGCCCTATGCTGGACCGTCTTCAGCAGTTCCTTGTCCTTCTTGAACTGAGGGGCCCAGAACTGGACACAATATTCCAATGTGGCCTCACCAGGGTGGAGTAGAGGGGAAGGAGGACCTCTCTCTATCTACTGACCACTCCCCTTGTAATACACCTGAGGATGCCATTGGCCTTCCTGGCCACAAGGGCCCAGTGCTGGCTCATGGTCATCCTGTTGTCCACCAGGACCCCCAGGTCCCTTTCCCCTACACTGCTCTCTAATATGTAATTTCCCAACCTATACTGGAACCTGGGGTTGTTCCTGCCCAGATGCAGGACTCTACACTTTCCCTTGTTAAATTTCATCATTTTAAGTTCTGCTGTTAAAGTCTTGTTTTGTATTATAGTTACTAATTGTTGCTAATCCATCATTTGTAGAAGTACTTTTGCTGCCAAAGTATTGATAAGTTTTGTGATATTATAACATACTTTTGCCAAGTCACTAATCACTGTAATTTGTATTCTACCACATGCTTTTAGTAAATTCGTAATTGGACCCCCAGAGTGACTGTCTGTCATTCACTTCACATTGCTGCACAGAATTACCCAGAGCTAACTCACACCTGGTCTCATCTGTTGAGTCAGGGCACAGGTTGCCTTCAGAGTTAACTCATCCCTCATCCCATCTGTTGGGATGGCACAGGTGGGAGTGTTAATCTGCTGGCGGGTAGGAAGGCCATACAGAGGGATCTGAACCAACTGGATCATTGGGCTGAGGCCAATTATATGAGGTTTAACAAAGACAAGTGCTGGGTCCTGCACTTGGGTCACAACAACCCCAGGCAGTGCTACAGGCTCAGGGAAGAGTGGCTGGAAAACTGACTGGAAGAGAGGGATCTGGGGGTGTTGATCAACAGCTGGCTGAATATGAGCCAGCAGTGTGCCCAGGTGGCCAAAAAGGCCAACAGCATCCTGGCTTGTGTCAGGAATGGTGTGGCCAGCAGGACTAGGGAAGTGATTGTGCCACTGTACTTGGCACCTTGAATCCTGCGTTCAGTTTTGGGCCCCTTATCATAAGAAGGACATTGATATACTGGAGAGAGCGCAGAGGAGGCGACAAAGCTGGTGAGGAGCTGGAGCACAACTCTGATGAGGAGTGGCTGAGGGAACTGGGGTTGTTTAACCTGGAAAAAAGGAGGCTGAGGGGAGAGCTTCTCGCTCTCTACAACTACCTGAAAGTATTTTGGAGCATGAAGCTTGTTGGTTTCCTCTCCCAAGTAGCAAGTGATAGGTCAGGGGGAAATGGTCTCAAGTTGCACCAGGAGAGGTTTAGATTGGATATTAGGAAAAAATTCTTCACAGAAAGGGTTGTCAGGCATTGGAACAGGCTGCCCAGGGCAGTGGTGGAGTCACCATCCCTGAAGGGGTTTAAAAGGTGCTTAGATGAGGTTCTTAGGGACATGGTTTAGTGCTAGAATTAGGTTACGGTTGAACTCGATGATCTTGAAGGTCTCTTCCAACCAAGATGATCCTATGATTCTATTCTATGATTCTATGATTTAAAGCACCCCAAAAGGGGTATGAAAGATGATTATGCTGCAGTCCACTAGCCCTTTCCACATATGTCTTGCTCATGGGGCTTGTAGGTTTCTGCAGGCTGATGGTCCTGCTTTGAGCAGAGGGATGGACCCCCAGCAATCCCTTCCAGCCAAATTATTCTATGATGTATGCTGTCTCTCAGCTATCCTGACTCTCTTGGACTATGATACTTAAAGTTTTACTGACCTTTGCTTTGGAAAAAGAAGAGCAATTGAAATGCCTACATGCTAAATTAGACTTGGCCTCCAAACAAAGGCTAATGTCTCAGACCATATCTAACAAGTTCAAACTTGCTAGTTATTCAAATCCAGGCACAGGCTGACCTTTGTAAGAAAAGCTTAGGCTTCTGCTGACCCATACATCTTCTTGTCTCTGTGACGTTTCTGGTATTATGACAAGAGAGCCACATATATTTTAACAGACCATCACCTACAGCAAGAAAATGGGCCCCTGACCTCAAACTGCTCCTAGTTACAGTAAGCAGGATTCTTGGATTTGGTTCAGTAGTGCATCCTTGAATTTCTAATACTGTGTGAGGTGCAACAGGACTTGGAAGACATACATATGGTGAAGTAAGTACAACACAGAACAAACAGCAGACTTGCACCCCTCAGCAGAGTTATATGAAGGCCAAACAGGGAGCTTAAAGTGAACTCTAGATGCCTACACTTAAGTAGCTGAATTGAACCAATAATTAATACAGGTGGAGAGGACAGGACTCACATGTCTGTGTCTAGGTGTCTAGTGTCATATTAAGATTCTTGTTTAGAATTACTTTAACACAATTTCTTCTCCTCCAGAATGAAACTCGGTGACTCTTTCATGAGGGTACCTGGTGCCATTTGAGATGTCTCAGGGAAAACAATGTGTTCTCCTGCTGCTGTTCCAGAGGACTGCTGGTCTCCCAGAGGTCTGATGGCATATTCACAGGCCATATATGAATGTCATAGATGCTCTAGACCACCATCATGGCATTTGTTACAATTCAGTTGCATAAATATAGGTCCATTCCTCTCCCAAATTAGAAGTCCCACAGGAGATAGCATAGACGTGCAAAACAGGGCAAGACACATTCAATTTCAGCCTACTATATATCCCAAGCTATTAAAGACAGTGATAGACAGGCAAAGGCCAAAATAAGAAGACTAGCTGATGAGTTTTCAGAGAAAATGCACAATGGTTTGCAGGTGAGATAATCACTTATCTCATAGTGTTCTTAGAGTTTCTGAAGACCTTTGAATGGAAAACTGATGCTATTAATTATGCATGCATTACAGATTTACTATTAGGCCAGAAATTTTTCAGGCATAGAAAAATATCACCAA
Source organism: Patagioenas fasciata (assembly GCF_037038585.1). NCBI lineage: Eukaryota > Metazoa > Chordata > Aves > Columbiformes > Columbidae > Patagioenas > Patagioenas fasciata. The sequence continues at coordinate 209,840,418 of NC_092520.1, forward strand.
GATAGTTCATATTTCAAAGGAGATACAAGAAACCCTGCAAGAGTTATCAGTGGGATAATGTGCCTTAGGGGTAGGGAGGTGAGAAATATCTGTTGTCTTACGGTAGAGGATATTTGTTCCATGTAACCTGGATGTTTCAAGATGTTTGTACTGATCTCTTAGCACAAAGTAAGTTAACTGTGATAATTGCAAAAATGTGATTTTTTCCTACAAATGCTTTGCTGCTTGAAAGCTAAATTTATTTTATGTTTCTTATTAATTTGCTTTCTTATTAATCTGAGCAAAAAAATTGAGAAACTGAAACAGAACTATATAGGGATAACATAGCCAATACTAAATCAGTTTGTACAGAACCAGTTTGTACTTACTGTACTTCTTCCAAAGCTAAATTCTCAATTTAATAAAAAATATATGAAAACACCACAATAATAATTTTGAAATAAAAGATATGTGTCATGCAAAGTAATGCCCAAATTGTTCTGTTGGTCTATAATTTCTTAGCAGCAGCTCTCCCATTCTACAAGCCTATTATTTGTAGGAGAATTAAACAGCTTCATCAGATGACTTAACTGACTCTGAAATTGTAGTATGAGGAAAAAAGTGGGAGTGAAATGCCAGGCTATCAATTGAAACATTACTCTAACAATGTCCGAGACGATCAGAGAACAAAAATGTCCATACTCCCACTCCGAACCACCAATTAGGGAAAAAACGTTCATCCATTATCATGAGCAAATTAGGCTAGAAATTTCCACTGGAGATAATTTGAAATTGGAATTTTTTGTTTGCTTGCTTGTTTCAGCTGGCACAAGTTATTAGATTGACAGAGTTGTTTCTTCTTTCCTCATTTCTTCTCCTTCTTATGTGCACTCCATAATACTGGAGTAAAACTGGACAGAATTCCAAAAGTATTTAGGCTCCTAACTTCAGTTAGATTATTAAATACCTAAGACATCTAATGTCCATTCTTAAAAGCTCAGGTTTTCTTATAGTTCTGCATAATGTTTATTATTTTGCGGAAGAATAGCCCAAGGCCAAAAATGAGGCTCATAAAAAGTTACAAATAAGCATCATGACTGATGCTCTGAGCAAGACTACACTTTATAATTAAGAGCAGGCAGCAATAGCAAAGACATAGAATATTTTCTCTATGGGTGTATTTTGAGTTCATTTTATACAAATTCCAGAAACAGGAGAACAAACCTCTAATCAGTTGCACCCTTGACCATAGAAGACACTTTAAGATTACTGATCTTCAGCTACCTCTCCAATACAGCATGGTCCTGTGGTCCTTACAGGTCCTGTGTCATAAATGTCACCTTAGGGTACAGGTAACCTTAGGAAATTAAGTTGAACCTCAAGTGCCTGAGCTTATTCCTGCTTTTATTACAAAACTGGGCTTAGGAATATCAAAATAGTTGTGTTTGGCAACAAACGGTTGAATTAGCAAAACAACCATGGCTAGTGGATATTGCTGCTAGTAAAGGAAGAATCAGAGGGTTATATCTCTCAGAATCTAAAGTCATTGCCCTCACTCATTCCTTCCAACACCTCGTTAGAAGCAGGTAGCACACCCTGATTGACTACTTCACCTCCAATCCAAGATCTTCCCTTCATCCTCTCCTAATTTTGCCAGAAGTCACTCAGCCCTGTCCCCCCCACATCATCCCTGAGATAAAACAAGCACAGACAATAAAGTAAAACTCCACAAACCTCAAATTTCTGCAGAATTCGTGAACTGAATCTACTCTGTTATGCAGTATAATGACAAAGTAACTCTGTTGGATTCTCTAACAAAATGTACCCTCACTAGTGTAAAACTGACAGCCTAAGATACATTTATGGCAACTAATACTATAAGATCTGGACACTTCACATACTTTATGATATCCCACAGAGGTAAAGAAGGAAGAATTATTTGACAGCTGGGAGTAAGAGGCAGAGAAAGGCAAAATGACTTATCTAAGATAAAATAAAACATTTGTGACAGAGAAGGAAGATAAACCCAGGTCTCCTAATTTCCACACTTATGTTCTAGCCCCTAAATAATTCTGCTGCAAGCCTGAAATCTTGGTGCTCTCATTGATTCTGCATGTTTTTAAAACAAGATTTTCAGTATTGTAAAGTTTATGTGTTGGCTGAAGTTCCTCTCAATTGAACTAAAAAAGAAAAAAAAATAAGGTTTTGTCAAAGAAGGTACCACAAAAGGTATTTAACCAAGAAGATCTTCACTAATTCAACCTGATCTCATTAAAAGCTCAAACTCACATTTTTGCACTCTGCACACACTTATTACCCAAGAAATACAGGACTCTAACAAAGTTAGCTGAAATATTTACGTTATTTAATACATTCTACAGGGCACCATCATTTTCAAGCAGTAGTGCTGCAGGTGTCAATTAGTAGCAGGTTATTTTTTGTACCAGTTCCTTCCTGTAAGAAAGAACCACAAACGTGAACTGCCTTTCCATAAACTTATACTATCTTCTAAACTTCACCTGCTAAACCATCAATACAAGAACCTCCATCTCCCAGCCCTGTATGACTGTCTAAGGTACACTGGGTCATCCCAAACTACAGTTGATAACCTAGGTCTGGGCTGCCCAGTGAACCCCATTCTCAAGGTTTGCTGGCCAGTAGGTAGATCGAAGTTTCTCTAGAGCCAGTGAAGCAGCAGACTGCAAATATCTTTGAATGAGAAGGTCAGACAGGGATTGTTTGTACAATAAAATTCCTGATTTGAGAGAAAGATGAGGATTCAGCCTCTAGTTTTCTTCTGCTGCATCCAGAAATCCAGATCTTTACTGTGTGTTGAAACAGAAAGAAAGAGAAAGAGAAAGAGAAAGAGAAAGAGAAAGAGAAAGAGAAAGAGAAAGAGAAAGAGAAAGAGAAAGAGAAAGAGAAAGAGAAAGAGAAAGAGAAAGAGAAAGAGAAAGAGAGAGAAAGAGAAAGAGAAAGAGAGAAAGAGAGAGAGAAAGAGAGAGAGGAAGAGAGAGAGGAAGTGAAAGAGAGAGAAAGAGAAAGAGAAAGAAAGAGAAAGAAAGAGAAAGAGAAAGAGAAAGAGAAAGAGAAAGAGAAAGAGGGAAAGAGGGAGCAGGCTTTTAATTAAATTTGCAAGTCCTGGGTGGAAATATATACAAGTTAATAAGTCCACAGTATCTTCACAGACTCACAGCATCACTGAGGTTGGAACGTACCTCTGAAGATTGCAGAGTCCAACCTCTCCTGGTCAAGCACGGTCAACTAGAGCAGGTTGCTCAGGTCCATGTCCAGTCAGTTTTTGAACATCTCCAAGGGCAGAAACTCCAGAATATCTCTGGGCAAACTGTTCCAGTGTTTGATCAATTAAAAAAAACAATAAAAAATCTTATATTCAAGTGGATTTTTGTGTATTCCAGTTTCTGCCCGTGACCTCGCAGTCTGTCTCTGGGCACCACCTGGAAGAGTCTGGCTCTACCTTCTTTACTCCCCTTGCCCCCGACCCCTATTAGGCATTTCCACACAATATTTAGAGTTTCCAACATATACTGGTGCATGGGATTGTTCTTCCCTATGTGCTGGATTTTGCATTTCCCTTTGCTGAACTTCATGAATATTGTGTTGGCCCATTTTTACAGTCTATTGAGGTCCCTTTAATAGGGAATATAATTGTCTGCTCTGTCAACCTCTCCTCCCAGTTATATTTTTATCATCTACAAGCTGGCTGAGGATGTACTCTTCCCCATCATCCAGGTCATAAATGAAGATGTTAAATAATACTGGACCCAACATTGACCTTAGGATCACATCACTAGTGACTGGCACCCATTTAATTTCATTTTTCATATTCTTTTTTTAAGTCTAACTGTCTAAAATCCAGCTGTTTTATCAAGCAAGCAGTCCAAATTTCCTCTAAGGCTGTAGGAAAGGCAGTGTCAGAGCAAGATTTATGTCATCCTCAAAGACAGGTACCTGCCCCATCCAGCTATTTCTTTCCATTGACTGTAGCTGAAGCCTTGATTACCATGGTTAAAGAGCTGGTTTTTAGAAAGTATAGGTATGTTAGATTAATTTCACACTTCCTCAAAGAATTAGATTGAGCTGTCACTAAAAGAATAGATTGAGAAAGGGTCCACATTAAAATACCTTAGGGACATAAGCACTCATCAACATTTTACTCTGATTTGAAGTGTGCTGTAATCAGAGTCCACCCTGTCTGTTTTTCCACATGGAGCTTGAATAGGCTTCCTAACAAGGCTTCTTTTGAAATGAACACATTTCTCTGAAAATTTGCAAAAAAACCCCAAAACCAACCTGTTGTCAAAAAGTCACCATCTCCTAAGAAAATGCATCCCGATGTATTCTGATAGTCAGGACAGTGTTTACTGCAGAAAGTATGTTATAACGGCTCTGGGTAACTTGATACTTGGTTGTTCACCGGCTGCATCGTAAGTCAAGAATAAGCATTTCAAGTGTGACTCAATCCCTATGAGCTATCACTTGATGGGTGCTAATAAGAATTGTGCCCAGCAGCTTAAGCAAAGAACTGTTCTTTTTGTTCTAAAACATGCTGCTTGACAGATTACGACAGAAGGGAAAAGTACAGCAAAACCCATGTGTGTCTTGTGCTATGCACAGTTTCATCGCTAAATAAATAAGCCAAAAATAAAACAACATTAAAACCGAAGTCCAGCTAAAATGGAATTTGAGAACATCCCAAAGAAATACACTATGAAAAGCTGGATATATTTGAGATAAACAGCAGATGGCATTCTCAGGTGGTGGGAAAGATAAAAATACAAATTTAGAAATGTTAGGAGTTTTGTAACTCCAGAAAAAGTGTAACTGATGAAATTCAGCCTGTTTGCAGCTTTGGGGAGCACAGCTGCTTTACATCTCCTCATACTGTCTCAGTGGAAATCTGAAAGTATCTCTGCATCTTCAAACTAAGTGCAAGACTCTGCTTGTCAGAATATCAGCAAATTTCCCCAGCCACACACAGTTAAATAACTGGTAAAGGCGATGTTGTTTCCATGCAAAAAGTAGAATTGCACTGGGTTGCCCTCACTTGGGATTAGTTTAGTATAAAACAAGAGAAGAGCAAAGTTAAAGTGTCCTTTAAAAGACCTACATTGTGCCTGTCTCTATGAGTGCTTATTTTTCTCGACAGGAAGGTCTTTGAGGTTTAAAGGTGTGGCTTAAAGAAAACAAAGCCATATGAGTTTCACAGCTGGAACTCAGTTTTGTTTCTAGCTTTAAGTCTCTTGTGCTACTGAACTGCATTCGGTAAGTCTATGATAACCTTATACAGGGTTTAGGAATTTCAGTTTCATTTTTGGAATGGTATGTATTCTGATGCTTTCTGGTTCTATTCTGCTACATATTACTTCATCATGGTCAGATGGAGGAGAAAAAAAAAAAAAGAATCTGTGAATGTTATCTATGAGTGGGATTACACTGAGAATCAAATCCAGCTGAATGTCTCTTTCTTGGGAAAATAAAAAGTCTGAAGATATATCTAATTTTTAATGCACAGGTGAATCTGTTTTCTACTATCTCTTTGCTTTGAAATATGTCATAACAAATAATAAGGTAATTGATGCTTATGATTAGTCAAGAGGAGCTGAGCATGATGCTCAGAGATAAAGAAAGGAGAAAAGAAGAACAGAATGACAAAATCTTGTCTACTAATTTCTTGACCAGCTCAGGAAGAAAGAAAATGTCTCAGGAGGGGAAAATATGACTTTGGCTCATCTTCATAATGAGAAAAGAAAAACATTTGCAGAAGAATACAATGATTCTTGATGGCTGTTCAAGGCATGATCTAAAAGAAAATGAGACGGGAAGAAAAGCTTTAAGTTGTGTTTTGGCTCATCAAATTTTGCATAGGTCTATAGATTAATAAAGTAACCAGGAGGTTTTTGGAGCCCTTTGTGAAGACTAAGTGGTGTGCTTGACTTTCCCATCTCAGCTGCTGAGATAGAATTACTACAGAATCAAAGGAGAGAAAGGGACATTTTTTAACTCATATAAGGGGACAGAATTTCATGTCTAGGCAGAAACATTTCAAAGAAGTTTATGTGGTTGGGATGCTTAGGCGGTGGTGTCCTAAGTGAGGTCTATGAAGTCTGTTTCTGTGGAAGATGAGAAGCAGAAGGTCTGTGGCTGTGGAAGAAAAAGGCTAGTAATTAAAAAAAATCTAGGCCTGAAGCCTTCTTTAAGCGAGGAAACTGAAGATAAACCACCATATGCCAAACAACAAAAGAAAAAATACACTTTCTCAGAGTGCCAGCATTAAGTAAGGCAAAAATCTGGACAGTAGCTTCAGTGTCCAAGTATTTCAGAATTTTGATAACTCTCAAGTGTCTTTGAGGTAAAACAAATATGCAAAAGAAAGTCACAAAGGATTCATATGTCTATGTGAGCTAATGTTTAACAGATGCTAATACTTACAGAAATGTTATGAGAATTAATTAATGAGTGCCGGTAAAAGTAATCCAAGGAAGCAGTTTTCCCATGCAATGATCATATTAAGAAAGCTGCACTTTCGCCTTTGTTAACTTTATAGTAGGTGAATGAAATATTTTCTTCTGCACGAAAACAAACAAAAGTCTTTCAAATACATTTACAATAAAACTTGAATATTATTTAGTCATAACTGTAGATTTCAGTGTGTATGCTATACATAAAAGATAAAATAGCTGCTGTTTTTTCTTTTTATTTTTCTCATTTCCAGATAACAAAATAAAGGGATTGTCTGCCACTTACTGCAAATAGCAAAATAAAAGCATCTGCTTCACAATACCAGCATTGCTTCATGTTTGATGGCAGCAGGAATCTTTCGTACTGTGCCTGGAAAACCCCTGTCTCATTGGAGTCTCCTGCTTGATGTTGGTCACTTCCTTCTACCACAATATGAGGAGTAATTGGTTAGGAGTCTGATTTCACTGCTTCAGCTCTACTTAGCAAATTTTGAAAGAGAAGGCTCCCTTGAACAGAAAAAAATTAACTATGGACATGCAATGGTAGTTTAAGCTCTATGTGCACATCCTAATCCGTGTTTCCTTTGCATATGCTCGTCCCTATTTTGTCCATCCTTGAGCTCTATCCCACTGCTGGTAACAGGAATAATATTGCCATTTTTACAACTCTCCTTGTCACTTCCTGTCCACTCTAAAGAAAGCATGACACAATATTAAGAGGTAACGTTCTGCATTCAGCAAAAACCTGTTTTCCAATCTTCTTCTGAAGTACCAGATCCCAGTGGAAACCAAGTGAACAAGAGGAAGATGAAGCATCCGTACTGATGTGTGAAGTTTTGTCCATGCAGATGACTGGACCACTTTGCAGAACAAACTGAGGCAGACATCCATGCTTTGGATATAGTCCAAATTTGGAATGTCTGTTTTGTGGAGCAATTAATACTAACTTTATTTGTTGCATAAACGAATGCTTGTGCTCCAGAGAACAATTGATATAATTGCTTCTGAATATTCTCAGCTTCCCCTTTTTATTCCCTTGCCAATTCTTTGTGAAGTCCCAGGGCTGATATACTGATCTAAGGGACTGGAATTCAGTCAAAGCATTTGTTAATTTTTACCATTGCAGAGAGATTTCTTTTGAGATGGAATGTGATAAATTTATAAATACAGAAAATTATTTTCCCCAGTTGTGTTACTGTATGACCTTTTAACTGTCTTTGTGCAGGATAAATATTCTCATTAATATTAATGAATAACAAGAGTTGCTAAAAACTTCCATGCAGTTACTTTCAATTCTCTTGATGACAAGAAAGACTTCTTGGGAAGTCCTGATTTATTTAACTGCAGATAAGCCTTTGACCCTTCTTTCTATGTTTAGATTCCTAACAGTACCATTGCAAGTGGTTCAGAATTGAACTGCCTCTTACAGAGGAAATTCTGATATTTTAAATGGAATCAGAACTGCAAAGACTTGTGAGGAACAGTCGCTCTCATATATGCATTGCAGTAAGAAACAAAACCACAAAAAATCATTAAAAAATGAGGAAAAAAAGGTCTAGGATAAGTCTTGTTCATTCCTTAGCTCTAATGCAAGTTTTGTAAAATCTGTCATTTCTCACTTGTTTTCCTGACCAAATTTTTAAAGCAACCTGAAACTGAGATTCCATGCCTTTTCAAGTAATATATTCCAATGTTTTGTTAGCCTTTCTGCTTTTTGTGTTTTGTTTTTTGTTTTTTTTTTTTTTTAAGTCATATTTACCCTGAAACTCTTTTCCTTTACTGTGAACTTTGTACTTTTTTGATGTCTATAATGCAATGCCCATTAAAAAACAAAACAGAAAACATTGTGTCTCTTTGCCTTTTTCACAGAATCACAGAATGTCAGCGATTGGAAGGGACCTCAAAAGCTCATCCAGTGCAATCCCCCTGCCGGAGCAGGAACACCCAGATGAGGTTACACAGGAAGGTGTCCAGGCGGGTTTGAATGTCTCCAGAGTAGGAGACTCTACATTCTCCCTGAGCAGCCTGGTCCAGTGTCTGTTACCCTTACTGAGAAGAAGTTTCTTCTCAAATTTAAGTGGAAACTCTTGTGTTCCAGTTTAAACCCGTTACCCCTTGTCCTACTGTTGGTTGTCATCGAGAAGAGCCTGGCTCCATCCTCCTGACACTCACCCTTTATATATTTGTAAACATTAATGAGGTCACCCCTCAGTCTCCTCCAAGCTCAAGAGCCCCAGCTCCCTCAGCCTTTCCTCACAGGGGAGATGCTCCAGCAATCTTTTAACACATCTGAAGACGCCAGGGTAAATACATTCAGTTTATCCAGTCTTTACTCATATGTTCCATTTTCTAGATTATTAATTTTGTTCTTTTTCACCTAAATAACTCCAGTAGATTTATTTCTTAAAGTGTGTTGTTACAGAGTATACATAATGACCCAGCTGAACACTTGTGGGAACATTATTTCCCCTTTATATTACATACAATACAAAAATTGATAATTGGTGATCTAGTGAAGGAAAAATCCAAATGTTAACAAAAAATCCAAATGTTAACAAAAACCTCAAATGTTCAATTTTGATGAGTTTAAAAAACTGTGTTTCAGCTTTTTGTCTGAGCACCTTTTTTTTTTTTAAGGAGGCCTGTTTGCAAGATTATGTTCATTTTGACACCTCAGCATTTTTCAGGTAACAAAATATTAAGTCAGAAAATCTAGACTGGCTCTGAGGAATTTCAGGAACTCAATGGGATAAATTGACTAAATATAGAAAGAAAAAGGTGGGAAAATTTGTGAACAAGTCTCCTGAGAACTACCACAAAAGAATTTTGACCCTAAAGGGATCTTTTGTTGATTCCACTGTGTCCGTTATTATTTTACTATTAGTTTTGAATTTAAAAGAACAGTGTTGAGCAAATGAGTTGATGGGTAGCAGTATAAAACACTGAGAGAAAATAGAAGTTTCTTATTGCAGTCCTCTCATACCTTCACTCAGCTTATTCTTATTTTGCATCCCTCCTTTCATATGAAAACATTACAAGTTAGCGTGATTCATCATTATTTCCTGCCGTACTCAGAACTTGTTGTTCATATTTCATACTGTCTTAAAATGGTGCACTTTATTTATCCAAAAGCACTATCCAGGGGCCCTAATAACAATTAAGTTGCTTGAACATAAAGAGAAATGTGGTGCCAGCCCAGAAGAGTTTACAATATGCTAGTCAACACTATTTTCAGTTGAGCTGAGGTACTTTAACAGCAATGTTACATCAGATAAAACATCCTCAAGGACAGAATAGGAGAAAAATAAAAAGCATAAAGGGCTTTGGATTTTGAAGAGTTGTCCATATAATTGATTTTTCCTTCCATTAGTCAGTCGGCTGAATATTTCCTTTCACCTCTGCTAATGTTGTGTTTTACATTGTTTGTTTTTTTAAGGAGAATATTTCTGCAGAGTGTTTGTAGGCAATAAACGCAAGAAAGAGAAAGAACATTTGTAAGCCTGCAGACCCCAATAAAATGCGAAGAAAAAATGAAGAATGTTGTTAACAACAGTGACAATGCAGAGATCCTGCTCCAGTAAAAGGACTATTTCTGAGTTTGCAATGGTCAATGAAGCAATTAGTAACATCAGCTGTTCTGGTAAAGCACTTCTAAAGAGTGAAATTATGTACTTAGCATACAAATAAAGAATGAGGTAATCAAGGATGTAAGGAAAGTACAAGGATGCAGAACATCACTTCTATACAGGATGCTGCTTGTTTATTGTATCTTTTCTCCCTACATAATTCAGACTAAGCTCTTTAGTGGACGTGTACTGTGTTTAAATAGCACCTACAGAGGCTTTATCTTTCAGTTAATAGTTGTCACTCTACTAAGATGTTTCAAAATAGAATAGGGTGCTCAGGTTAGTGGCTGGATAAAGCAAACATAAAAGTAAAGAGAAGTGAAGAAAAATGGTTATATATATATATATATATAGATTCAGAATAAGAAAAAATACATTTTGGTTCAAAGCACAGCTTCGTATTTGATGCAAAAATGACTTGTGTAGGTATGTTTGAGTTCTTAGCCTGCTTTCTGCATAACTTCTATTTGATAAAACTATATTTTTTATCCCATACTCATGTATCCTTTCCTTTTTCCAGCTGCAACTATATCCTGATTCTAACTGCACAGGCAGATGCTTTCAGTCTTCTTAAAAGTCCATTTTCTGCTGAATTTCCTTTTAGTTGAAAAATGATGTTTAATTTAAATAATTATTAGTAGTAATTATCTCTAAGCAACCCATGGTCTTAGAGTCTTGATCTCAGGTTCATGAGGTCCATGATCTGGATGGGCTTGAAAAGAGATGCAGGAGAAAATGGTCAACGGGAATATCCCCTACATCTGCACATAGAAATGCAAAAAGTCCTTGCGTGTTATCTGCCTTGTGCCAGTGGAAGTCTCTCACTTAATGGTTTCTTCAGTGTAGAAAAATGATGCAAAATCTGAGCTTTCCTCTTCTGTCACCCCAAACTTCCAAGGATTACTCCTCTGAATAACACAACGGTGTCTAAAACTTGCATTAAAAGCCTTGTCTGTAGCCTGCAGTGACACAGGAAAGTAATTCTAGTTCAGTAAAATTCATGCAGCTTACACTTCATATTGATCTTTTTGATTAGTTTTCCTTTTAACTAAAAGAAAAGGGCTTGTCAAAATGTTGGCAAATACTTTGTTTCTGGGCTGCAGAAGAGCTCTCTAGAATACAGGGAAGACTGACAATTATCTTTTCCTTTCCTTGCAGACAGAACTGATAATATTTCCAAGCATTTCTTGGTGCTAGAGTGTTAAAAAAAATCACAGCAGACTACTGATAGTGACAAAAAGGTGCAAGATTTAAGGAAGCCCCTTATGAGCTATGATAATTTAGGCAGAGAACACAGCAAAATGACAGATTATCTTCGGAGAGCCAGCAACGTGCCCAGATATGATGAAGGAGTCTAATTCACTTGAAAGAGTGAATGTAGAATGATTGGCAAATGAAGGCAGTGAGATCTAGAATTCATTGTAAGCTGCCTTATCTAGATGCCACAGTGGAAAATAATGACATTCTTGTTGCTTTGTACTGACTGATCACTAACAATTGTTAAGTACCACTACTAGGCTGATTTCTGGCCTTATCTTCTTTTTCACAGATCAAATGAGATCTTTCCAGCACATCACCTTTAATCTCAGTTCTGTTCTGAAATGTACTATATCACCTACCTTTGGAGATTAGTTCTTCTAAAAGGGAACTTATTTGTCCATTAGCACTATCAGCAGTAGCTTTTGGCATTTGATTCTAGCACAAGGCACATGAAAACAGAAGTCAGATTTCTTTTTTCCTGTTTTGGATATACTGTATATATATATATATATTCATACTTAAAGCAACTTTTACGAACCCACTTCTGCCATTCTGGCAGAATAAACTAATCTGGAAATGACTGCAGTTGTTAGTTTTCTCTGTGATCCTCTTCAAATCAACTTCAGAGGCATTTCTGCATTATCTCACATTTATTGTGCAGAATGTGGAGTATTGCAGAACAGTTACCTCATCTGGTAAGTAATGTCTATCTGTATTTCGAGTCCCTGAGGGCCATTTCATAGCAGAGTGAATGAACATCGCAAAAAATTCCTGTTTGTGGCCCAGGTTTTACACACAACTCTTTGGGTTGTACTTTTCTCCTGCTGTTCCTCCTAATTTCACCCAGATGTGAGACCCCAAGGTTTAATCTATAATGCTGAGACTTTTAAACTCAAGCATCCCATCTTTCAGGGAATTTCCTAACCGAAAGGCCCTAGGTGGGCTGTCTGACTTGTGCTGGCTTGCAGGTGCAATCAGTGCAGTTCCCACACACGTTTATCTCCACACTGGCAGAGGTTTGTACTGAAGTGTTGTCTGAATGTGTGGGAGGAACTATCTCAGCCTGTGCTGCTCAGACTAATGAGTTTCCTGCAACTCCACTGCAAACCCAGAAGTTGCACTGGTACTTGCTCAAAGCTCTAGACTGACTAAGTGTTAGAAATTCATACTGGCGGGAACATAAATTCAGGGGGAAACCAGTTTGCATGTGGGTGATGAATCTGGCCACGTGGAGGATTACTAGGCATGCAGAACTTGTGCTGCAAGACTATACTCTGCATGCCCAGTACTGTTTCATTTGACATATGCAGTAAGAGACCCACAAGGGTCTAATGAAATGGACCCTTAAAAACAAAACAGAACAAAACAAAACAAAAAACAAAAAAACAAACCACTGTCTAGAAGCAAGCTGCTTGTGCAGTCTGTTCATGATTTAGCCCTGGAAAGCGTGGCAGGAGGAGACGGCTGTGATCTGGACTCATTTTCTTATAGGGCTGCCTGCAGGATGTTGAACACCCATAGCCAGTGATAAAACCTTTTCAGGACACCATACAGCAGGATTTAGCTGGGGTAAAGCAAACTGTAACACACATAGACGCCAGCAAGGGGCAGTGTTTGCTGCAATGAATGGGTAGCCTTAGTTTAATATATGATGTACCCCTCTTGGGAGACTATATCCTTTCCATGGAGAGAAAATGGACTTGCTGATCTAATAGACCTTCTCGATTTCAAAATATTACAGTTCTGTAATAACACTGACAGCACTTACTGCCAACAAAATTATGCATCTCAGGACAGCATTCATGCTTCAGCACAAGGTAGAAGGGAAGAAAACCACACTGGAAAAGAACAACCCACTGTATTTCAGTTGCTGTGATTATTAAGCTTTGCAATCATAAACTTTAATAGATAAAAATCAATTATCTTTGCTTCATACTTGCTACTCTTTCATCTGTTTGTGCTGGGAGGAAGTGAGTGGCTGAATAGATTTTGCTTGAAAGGATGCCCAGTTGTTCAGGAGCTCCCTTAAATATGACTTTATTTTTTGCAAAATCCTGTTTCGGGTAATTTCCTCTCAGCAACAGCACAACAGTGAATCGTAAATGAACTAAGCAGCAACACCATTAAGGTTGAACCTTGATTTTCAGCTTAAGCTTTGTTTTAGATACTTTTTGACGCCAAGAAGCTCTGTTGTCTTCTTTTAGGCAATCTGTTTCGTGTTTCTGTGCTCCTTTTCCTCTTCATTGACCAGGTTTGAATTTTCAGCAGTTGATCAACATCTTAATGGTCTATAGTGAGAGATTCTCTGTCATACTGAGAGGATGCTATCAAACAGGGCAGTGCTAAGCCTGAGCCTGGTTATCCTTTTCAGTGCTGATTTGGATCATGGATTTGTAAATTCTGGTTTAATGGGTGAGAAGGGAAAATGCAGAGGTTATGAGAGCTGGGGAGACCAGAGTGGAAAGTTGCACAAAAAAAAACTTGTAGAAATTGTTTGAATCCTAATTTGTTTGGTGTTTCGATACTATTAAAATAAGGTATAAAGTATTACACTTCTGAGAAGGATATCATATTCGTGACTATAACAGAAAAATAACTTGCTAGATAGTAGCATGAGAAATAAAATTATTGAAGTTGAAATTTTACTAGGATGAGGGTGAATGATGTAATCCTAGAGCAAAGGACACATTATTTTCTGGGCTGTATTGGTGGGATTTCTGTATGTAAAACCCAGGTGACAATGACACTAATATGCTCAGTGTGGGAAAGCCTTAGTTGGAGCCTTGCAGATAAAAGGAAGCAAAGACCAAGATAAGGACAATGAAAGACGTAGAAAACAATGCTACCCTGGAGAAGCTGAAGTAGCTATATTTTCTTCATCTAGAAAAAGGAATCTTGATTCAGTTTTCAGTGGGCTGCCCAGGAAAACTAGAGATGCCACCTGCCATTACTGGCATTAGCAAAGAATGGGCTGCTCTGACACAGAACCTAAAAACTAAGACCTTTAGGGCTGTGAGATGGAGACCAGGCAGGATTGCTAAGGCATTTGAAATGGTGCAAGGGGTCTGTGTTTGGGCAACTGAACCACTGACCGTATGACAGAAAAGAAATATTTTTATCTACCTATTTTCATAGCTAGAACATAACTATATTATTATTGTTGTTGTTATTATTATTATTACAAAGATATCAAGAAAATGTTTTCTTTGTTGAGTACGATGACAACAAGAAGGAAGCAACTAAAGTTGCAAGAAAATGTTAGAGAAAGCTCTTTAAATTTAAGGTGAGCTACCTGTGACTACAGAAAACAGATATTTGTGAATCTCAGTCTACTTATGTTTTTCAATCAGAGAACTTGAAAAGCTGTGCTTTTATCCCTTCCAGGAGAGTTCAAAAATGAGGCAAAAGATAAAGGATTCCTCAAATTCCTCATGTAGGACTTAAAATCAATCTTCTCTAGAAATCGGCCTCAGCCATGGTTTGTTTCCAGCTTGCATAAAAAACAGGAGAGGAAAAAAAAAAGAAAGAATGAAGACGGATCATGACATTGAAAATGCCTGAGATCTTGCTTTATCTGAGGGGCATATCACAAAAAAAACCCTGAAGTCATTGTGGTTATGACATTTGGGTGCTGCTGCCATGGAGGTCAGAGGACTACTGTAACTTGTCTACGTAGATTCGGGTGTCTACAAGATATTTTGGGAAAGAAAGGTGTTATGTCAAGTTTGGGAAGATGA
Organism: Patagioenas fasciata; assembly: GCF_037038585.1. Lineage (NCBI taxonomy): Eukaryota > Metazoa > Chordata > Aves > Columbiformes > Columbidae > Patagioenas > Patagioenas fasciata. The sequence continues at coordinate 209,855,502 of NC_092520.1, forward strand.
GAGAAAAGTCTGAAAATATAATGTGGTCAAATTGATGATCATGAGGTTAAGATTTTGGGTTCAGGAAACAGAGGGTGAGGAAGACACAAAATTCTGTTTTGAGGAGGTGGAAAGGTGCCATGAGAAAGTGGGAAAGATACTGAAAGATGACTCATTTGGTCACTTGATTTAAACAGACAAAATCCGTGAGGATATAGAAACAAAAAGACCTGTATCTTCAGCTCAGAATATGAACTGTGTTCACTGTGACCCAGTATGAGTGAGATTATGCTTCAAACACATTTCATTACCCTCCCTCCACTACCCTTCCTCTCACCTCCCAGCTCATGTTCCAAAAGTAGGTGGTGTAACATGAGTCCTGTGTCACCACTTCAATACTGTGTTGTCTTTGGACACTGTGAAGTGTTTCAAATGGCACTAGAAGTCAACTGAATCCAGCCTTAGGTGTCCATCTTAAGAGTGAGATGAATTGATCACTAGGGTGTGTTTGCTACCTTGACTAGATCTCTACTGAGTAAAAGGAGACCTCTAGATATCTGCAAACGGACACCGAAACATGGGTGTCTTGATCTTGAGCTCATCTCCATGCCAAGATCTGGTAAGGCATGGATTTCCCAGAGGTTCTGTGCTATTTCTGCCTGTGTTATGAAGAAGTTTTGGCTATCCTAAAGCACTTCAGATGACACTGAATGCATGTCTATATACATTTATGTAAAGAAACAAATCACTGGAGACCAGTCTTCATGTTTTAGTATAAATGCTGAGGCTTTGTACTTCAACAGGAGCATAACATTTCTGGAAACACAGAGTCCCTAATAGTCTGCAGATGTGTCATTGAATATGTCCATTATTGTTTTAAGGTGAAAAGGGATTCCTTAGGGGGATACCTGAAGATGGATGGGTGACTATTGGGTGTTGTGGATTTCTTTGCAAAGTGAAAGAACATTTCTTTTAAGGACACTTTTCCCATGAAGTGTGTTTGTGCCAAAGTGATAAAGACAGCTGATCTGTCATACTAGACATGCATTTGTCTTTAGAGTATGAGATTTTTGAATGACTAATAATGAATCAAATCCACTTGATAATGAACAGCTCATTTACCCTTCACCAAGCCTGTTTCTCCACCCCAGTACCACTGAACAGGTTACAGTAACAACTCACACAGAGAATAGCTTTAAATGACAACTAGAGACTAACTCAATTTTTTATTGATCCAGAAGTTGTCATGTAAGAGTTTTGATGAAAATATCAGAACTGCTGTCACTCTTGATAGCACCAAAGGTTGGTTTGCTGATCTCTAATCAAAGCTTTGGGGTATATTTCAATGACAAGGCCAGTAACTCAGAGTGAAAGTTCTCCACAAGGGCCAATGTCATATCAATCCTATTTAACATCTATTTAAATGTTATTCCCGCTATGTACAATCAGTACACAAGTTCAGCAACACAGACAGACTGCAGTTTGCAACACTTAACTCCTTGATCATGTCTGTGAATTATTACTGTCATTTTCATCCACCTTTCTTCTTTGCCCTTGCTCTTGTCTGTCTTCAGACATTTACTGTGTCGTGTTGTATTTAGTTTGAATTTCAGCTAAAGACAAAAATGCAAGTTTGCTTTGTGAAATGCCTTGTGCAATTTCAGGACATCAAAAGACAAGAACCGCATTTACTTGCTGAGAATGATATGCCTGTATTAAGACAACCCATCACTTTTGTGCTCACTCCCTATCCATTTCCTTATGCTTCTCAAGAAAAGTGAGACTCCATGATAAATTTTGTCACCGGGGAGTTGGCTTGATAAATTCATTTTTGGAGGTTGTTTTTCCAAGTACAAAGATTAATATGGAAAGAACCACAAAGTTGTTTGCTAGAGGAGACCTGTTTGTTGGTAGTGGAAAACGGAATGGAAAAAGCATGGGAATTCTGGTTTTCTTACACAAGTGAAGGCAAGAAATTTCTGTTAGATGTGTGACACAAGAGAACTTTCAAAGTATCTTAAATAGAGTGATTTAAAAATTACTTGATTATCTATATCTGTGGCTTCAACACAGGAGAAGGCTTCACAAAACTCATTTTAAAATTTTAGCTATTGCCTAGACTAAGATGGCTAAAAAGAACCAATTCATTACGTTAAGTATTCTGTTAAATGTCACAACTGCAGTGGTGTCTTATTCAGTGTGTACCAGACTAATATAAGGAAATAATTTCAAGCAAATATTGAAAGTTAAGTCTTGACCCCAGAGCTAACACTGCCTAATCCACTACTTCAGGCCAAATATAATTCCTCCTTCCTCTTTTCCAGGAGGAATGTTGTTCTTAAAGAAGCACATTTAACATTTGTTTTAACCTCCATGTTTTCAGACCTTGTAAAGCAATTGTATAGTCTGCCAAAAAATGAATCAAACATGATTTTAAAAAAATCAACAAAATAACAACTTATATTTTACCAATGACATTTGGAATGTAATAACTGATCAACACTATAAATTCTCTCAGCTCTGCTATTCTAGGTTACTGACAGGTTTTGCATAGGATGTACTGCTCTGTATCAAGAGTGTGAATTCAAGTGAATAACTTTATTATTATCAGAAGTGATGATTTTATTCATTCATAGAAACAAGTTTGCAGGAAATTTATTAAAGCTGTGGTTACATTAAAAACTTATTTTAAGAATTCTCTTGATTAAAAAAATGCTATTCCGTGTTAGTCATGTAACATATGGTTCACTCCACTTAATTTTGGAAATCTAAAAGTTAAATAGCTACAGCTGAGCAGGTAATTCTTGATAGTCAGTAGTGATAAAGAGGCATTTTCAGAGGGTGATTCACAAAATCTATCTAATTGTCAGTTATATAGTACCAGAATACCCTTTATTATTTCTTTTTTCTCTCCATTGCATTCTTTCCTTTCAGGGACAAACTCAGGCGTAGAACTTATTATTTAGATGTCTCAGTTGTGGCAGATGGATCCTAATTCTGAATGATTTACGACAGTTATTGGTAAGTTTTACATATATAAGATCTGAACTCTCATCAACTTTAAGGGCTCCAAAACCTATTTTTAGACTGCAAAGGCAAAAAAAGATGTGTCCAAGAAATAGTGCTACTTCCTTCAGACATAGACTTCTGATAGATAAAGAAAGTCAAGTGGAAGGATTTTTGTCTTCTTGGTTGTCGAAGAACCCTGGCATCAGAAATAAGGATGATTCCATAGACTGAATCAGTGGGTTCTGCAGTATGTCCATGTTTTAATTGTAATGTGTAGTTTGCAGACTGAGGATATTTAACAAGAGTCAGAATTTACCTTATATAAGTCAAGATATATACTTTAAGAGTGGACACTTAATTGCAAATTAAAAAAAAAAAAAAGGGAAAAAGAAAAATGAAAAAAAAGTTAACCCTCTTTCTATGTTGTATGAAATGTCAAGAAAATTGGGAAAAAAATTTTGAGAACCAAGTCATAATCATCTACTTTAGCAGCTTAAGCCTAGGAATGAGAGAAAAATAAAAAATTAGCTAATGGTTTATTTAAATTTGATGAGGTATGATTTATCTTTAAACACTGATGTTTTCCTTAAAAACAGCTCAGTTTCAAGTTGCCAATTAATTTCAGTTATTCACAGATATGAAACTTCAGACTAAACCTTAAAAATGCAGTAGTATTTATTAAAAATTCTCTGAGGAGTGGTATCAACCAACAGCAGAGGAGAGCTTTGGCTGTGGAAACAGCACCTGTTGCATTTGCCCCAAACAGATAAAAATCTCAACCAAAGAGGTGAGGCAGTGGTAAAAGAGATATGGAAAAAATAAGCCAGTGATAGCTGGGATAGTAATAGCAATCATCACAGCAGCACAACTGTTGTTAAGCATTTTTAGGCACTGGGAAAGGTGCACTGGAAGTGCAATGAGACAGCTTTGTGGATTACATTGGTAGCCTCAGCCAAGTGCAAGGAATAGCATGGAAAGGAGACGAAGAAACCGAAGATGTAACAGAGGAACAGAAGTCAGTAGCTCTGACAACAGAGTCTTGAAATATTTTGGTAGCACATGAAAGGTGACAGTTGGCAGATAGATGTAGAAATTAGCAGAAGGAGTATTAAGACTATTCTGGATAATGTATGGATAGAGATGTGGTCCTGTGTGAAAGCAGCAGCAGTAATGGAAAAAGAAAAAAAAAAGTTAAAGAAATGCTACAGGGTCTGGAGAAATACAAGGGTCAAGTGCACAAGCCTTATGAGGACCAGCTGAGGAAACTGAGGCTGTTTAGCCTGCAGAAAAGGAGGCTGAGGGGAGACCTCACTCTCTACAACTACCTGAAAGGAGGTTGTAGTGGGGGGTGGGAGGCGATGGGTCGGTTTCTTCTCCCAAGTAACAAGTGATAGGACAACAGGAAATGGCCTCAAGTTGTGCCAAGGGGGTTGGATAGATTGGATATTAGGAAAAATTTATGCCCTGAAAGGGTTGTCAGACATTGGAACAGGCTGCCCAAGGCAGTGATGGAGGCACCATCCCTGGAGGGGTTGAACAGACAGGTAGATGAGGTTCTTCAGGACATGGTTTAGAGGTGGACGTGGCAGTATTGGGTTAACGGTTGGACTCGACAGAATCATAGAATCATTTTGGTTGGAAGACACCCTCAAGATCATTGAGTCCAACCATAACCTAACTCTAGCACTAAACCATGTCCCTAAGAACCTCATCTATATAAACATCTTATAAACATCTTCTGGGATGGTGTCTCCACCACTTCCCTGGGCAGATTGTTCCAACAACCCAACAACCCTTTCCATGAAGAATTTTTCCTAGTATCCAAAGTGAACCTTCACTGATCTTAAAGGTCTTTTCCAACTAAAATGAATCTAAGATTCCATGATTCTATGAAATAATATCCTTGAACTGGTATAGAACACTGTGTCTGTGGTGTCATTCAAATGATCAGATAAAAAGAGGAGGAAAGGCAAGATGATCCAAAGCTGTGGTGTCAAGAAGATGAATGCAACCTTAAACTGCCCAAAAAGGAAAACAAAAGAGCAGTGCACTCTGGGAATTTTGCTTAAGACTTGTTAGAAGTCAGATAAAACAATAATGTCAAAGGTCTCAAATAAAAAGCACATCTAAAACTCATTTTGACATTGCCAGCCAAGGACAACCCAAGAGATAAGATAGGGACTTGAAAAAAAGTGTAACAGCAGTGACCATGACCAAACCCATCTGGATATACAAGCCTTGGTCCTTTTGGGTAAGGGGGTCTGCAGGCATGAGTGAGTGAAAAATATGTAAGAAAGAGTGCATTTACACCAAATATGGGAAGTAAAGGTATGAATACAGTTGAAGAACGAATTATTCTGATAACATAGAGAAAATAAATGTTATGCAAACTGAGAGGGTTGGAAATACATCCAGTCTTTCTGGCAAATAGTCACATAAGGTTCTAATTGAGTTTGTTTTGTCATATACATTAGTTTTCTGTACCTATTTTTTTTCCGTATTCAAAAAACTCTATTTTTCCAGCACATAGGTTTGAAAAATGTTACCTGACTATTCCTAGAAAATCAAAACACGCACTTGTAACAGAATAATGGTGTTGAGTTCATATGGTTTTAGTATCAAACAAGCCCTCATTTGTCAAGCATCATTATTTTTAGAAGTTACAGTTAAGCAGCTGCAGTTCTAACATGCCTACAGATTGGCTATTCTTCAATTTGAACATGAGAAATAACATTCACAGTTGTATCTTCGGGAATTTTTCTTTGAAGTAGCTCTAGCCTGGTCCAATGGATTGAATGTGGTTTAGCATCTAGATGAAATTGTCTGACTTAATTTCATCTAAGAAATTAAGAAATCTGGACTGTGATCTTTCAGACCAACCTGCGTTGCAGACCAAAGCATGGCAAGGTCTTTATTTGTTACTAGAGATCAACTTTAAAAACATGTTCATCATCTGAAGCGAACGCTAATGTGGATCCACCTGTTATGTTCCTAGACTACCCAAAAGGTCTTGTTCTTTTATCTAGCTTTTGCTCTGATTCAGTTTAACAACACTTTAACAGACTATACAGCATAAATAATACAGAACTCTGGTAGTTTTGCCTCCTCTTTTCAACTGTACCTTTTTTTTTTTTCCAGAACTCTTATTTAATAAGACTTAGTGAACTTTTAGACTGAGAATTTGAAGGGCTACCTGACAAGAATCCTGATGGTAGTGACTCCTCCCTATGTGAAGAAATGAAAACGAAGTATCAAATCTATTTCCAAAAGTCACCTTGTATAAATTATACTGTGGTTTTGCCCCTGAAACATAATTAGAGAAGCATAACACATATTCACACACTTTTTCTTCACTATGCCAATCACATTTAAGTTTTGCAGGTAGTCTCACATAATAGTTTTCAGAGATGATCCAGAGGAGGCCACAAAAGTGGTCGGAGGGCTGGAACAGCTCTGCTGTGAGGACAGGCTGAGAGAGTTGGGGTGCTCAGCCTGGAGAAGAGAAGCTCCAGGGAAACCTTTTTGTGGCCTTTCAGTACTTAAAAGGGGTCCATAAGAAAGATGGGGACAGACTTTTTAGAAGGACCTGTTGTGATAGGACAAGGGGTGATGGTTTTAAACTAAGGAGAGGACATTCAGGCTAGACATGAGGAAGAATTCTTTTACAATGAGGGTGGTAAGAACCTGGCTCAGGTTGCCCAGAGAGGTGGTGGATGCCCCATTCCTGGAGACATCCCAGGTCAGGCTGGATGAGGCTCTGAGCAACCTGAACATATAGTCGAGTAGCTTGGGTTGGAAAGAACTAGATGAGGTTTGAAGGTCCCTTCCAACCCAAGTTACTCTATGATTATATGTTAGCAATATATTTCTGTATTTACTGTTATCCAAATTTACTTTCAGAGATTAGTTTCTGATGTTTTAAAACTGTATGAAGATTAAGAAATGTCTTTTTCTTTTTTTTTTTTTTTTAACATCTTTCTTGCATTCACAATTATCATTTCAGCCAATAAATCCTTTAATTAGGTTGGTTCTACTGAGAGATAGTCATCTGAGTATCAACATCTGCCTGAATATACTGCCCATGTTCAAGGTCTAATTAAAGCCAAACAGATGAGACAACGCTTGCTGTTAATGAAAATACAGGTTAGAAGAAGAGTCAAAATAGTACTTCAAAGTATCAAGTGAAAGCTGTACAGCATTGTGTTACCAAAGTTCAAAGGAAAAAATATGTGCAAAAGCTCTATTTAACTTGCAGAAAAAAAGATAGATGTCTAAAATTCTTTCTCTATCTATCCTCACAAGAACTCGTCTCACATGGTAATAAATTTGTAGACATATTTACCAATTCAAAGGATTTAGGATTCCTTGGTTGTAATTTAGCTGCCCAAAATTTGGCACCCAAAGCCAGGTCAGATGCCATATAGTATCTAAAAAATGTATATAGTGCTGCAGATATGACAGAGGACTTAGGAGAGACCCACACTGTTGAAGATCAGGCAAGATTTCTTCAGTGCTTCACATGACACTAGACACCTGTGTTGAAGCAGTTGAATCCCACAACTTGTGCAGGTATCCTGTGAAGGAATCAGTCTATTATATGTATTGCTTCAAAGCCTAAACTCTGTCATTAAATCCAGCTTGCAGCCTTGTTTGAAGGGATGCTACTGCCCGCTTCTTGGGAATGGGACTGTCAGGAAAGTATTCACCCAGGAAAAGGGAGAGCCTTTAACTTCAGAATCTGCTCAGGTGCCCCCAACTTGAGAGAGATCAGGGACACTGCTCACCGTTCCTGCTGAAGATGGGAATACATTAATGCTGAAGGAGGAAAAGATCTTCCATGGTTGGCTATGTAGGAGAGAGGGAGGAAAGGAGAAGGAAAGAAGAGAGAATAGGAGGGATGGATGGATGGATGGATGGATGGATGGATGGATGGATGGATGGAGGAAAACATCATCTCTACCTAGACATCAATCTTTATAAAACACCAACTATTTAAGACTCAGTCATTTTAACAGTGTTTCTGTCTCAGTGAAGCAAAATATGCCTCCTCTAATTTTTACTTTAATATTATTATAATTATTTTTTAATATGCAATATTGCAGGCTCCTTCTATACTTTTTTCCTATTTTGTATCTATTCCTGTATTGCAGCCAATTTTGGTTTATTTTTTCTGTTCCTCTATCCAGTGTTTATTCATATTTGTTAAGTCTGAAAATCATATATTTTTCCATCATATCGTCATGTTCTTTTAGTCCCTTTGCAATGCATCTCTGTCCTCACTGGAGCTGACAGTATCTCCCAGTTTCACACAGGTAGTAATTACCCTTAACATATTGCTTCTTTCTCCTCCACATCATTAGTGAAGAAGTTATAGAAGGCCAAGTCTTGTATATATCCCAGCTAAAATTTTTCCTGAAATTAAAAAGCTGTTGTTTAACATCAAAAATTCTGTAACTTCTGTTATGAAAATAATAAATTCTATGTTGAAATAATATAAAATACCGCTCTGTCTGTAATCCCCATGGCTGGGGAGTAATTTGGAATATTAATTTAATGTGACTGCATAGTTATAATCAGTGGAGTAGCTTCTACAGAAACCTTCTGAAAGTCTTTATGATGGAGTCACTCACAGGTCTACCAGAGTTTAATCTGTAACACACTCTAGCCATGGGGATCATTTCCCATTATGCTGGAAACAAAAAATACAATGCCATTGAAGACCAGACTGGTTTAATTTAAAAGTTAAATCAGAGGCTTCTGGGTTCAGGACTGTGTTAACTCAACAGCTGTAGAGTACAGTTAAATTTTTTCTGAAAGATATTTACATTAAAACTGAAATAACTGAAATTTGCAAGACTTTTACTATACTTGTATAATCATTCTTGACAGTAGGATCCATGGAACTAAATTTTTTTCCTGCTCTCATGGTCAGTGTTTCAAGACAGAGATATATTCTATTGTAGGACTTCTGGTAATGTGTTTCCATATGAAAAAATGTGGGATGTAACCATTTATTTATGTAAGAATCTTTTTTTTTTGTCATCATTTCCCATAATTGAATAATAATTTTCAGATGCATTCCTCACTTATTTAGGAAAGTTGGAAATTCACTAAAGAATTTGTGGATGTAGTTTGGACATGTGGCTTTTTTAAGTCAGTCCCAGAAATACTGTGTGAGGGCCTTACCCTACACCACTGAACTCAGTGGGACTTAAAGCCTTTCTGCACAACTCCAAGCCTGTCTCAGTAAGCAAGAGCCATGGACTACTTGTTAATTCCCATATGCAATCTGATTCAAATACTATTGAATTCATGGTTTTCCCTCTAAGCAGTCATCAGTCTAAAGCTAAATACCATTAAATTAATTTGATCAGATTAATGTTGAAATTACTTGTACAGTTTTCCTTCAGGACAATTAACAGGAAATATGAAGCACTTTAAAAAAAAAAAAAAAAGATAATACTGATAATACTTCTCAACTTCGTTCATGATATCTGAATAGATTTTTATTTCTGTACTTACAATTTTAAGTTCTCATCTGCTATAATGTATTTATAACTTTCTGCATCATCTTTCACCCTGATGCTTCCATGCCATATAAAAGAGTTTGAGTGATTTGCTGGCTTAGTATGTTATACTCTTCAACATAAGCAGGTTGCTTTGGCACCAGGGAATCAGCAAAATACAGGGTAATTCTGCAAACATGAAATGTTTAAAAATAAAACTGAGAAAGCTGAAGTTTGTAATAATTCAATATTTTGTATACATATGTGTATAATTATTTCTTGGTAAATACAACAAACAATCATGTGAACAGAAATGAAAGTTGATTCCCACTTAAGGCTGAAATTCTACTTTTATTCCCTTGATCATATAGCATTCAGGAGATGGAAACCACATTCTCGAAGAGGATTGTGATGCCCCAAAGGTAACTCTGTTTGCATTACAGCATGTCGCACAGGGAACATTGCTTCCAGATTTTGGCCTCAGAAGTCACACTGAGTAGTTTTTGCTTGGACAGCCTGACCTTTCTATTATTGCTACAATAGGATGTGTTATTAGTTTGGCTTGTAAAAATAATCTCAACTCAGTAATGACTTTTGGAACCTAAAACATCGTTGAGGATGGACCCATAGGTCCAGTAATTGGGAGGTGAAAAGGACACAAGGAGAGATAGCTCTTTTTCAACTTCTACACAAATTTTGGGACATATTATAGGGATGGGCAGTGAACTGACTTTTTACTTTTTGTGGGCTTAATTCTGTTGAGCTCATCGCTTTACCACTGAAAATTCATTTCATTACACAGGGAAGTAGATCACCTGAACTAGGAAAATTAAATAAAATTAAACAACCAAAAGCTCACAAATGTTTTTGCTGACGGGAGCTACGTTGCTCTGCCTGGGAAATAGGTTTATATATTGTCTTACTATTAGCTACTGTTGCTACTAATTTGAGGTCAGACTTTCACATGAAAGGGAAAGATTTATTTAAGATTAAGACTACATTACACTACAGTGCTGTAGGGACAGAAGAAGAGTGCCTGTTTTCCAGCTACTACTGTTAGAAAATTAGTGTTCATCATCTCCATATCCTAAGTGACAAATCAAATAAATAGGACAAAAAACTAGAGCAGCTCAGCTCTTCATAGAGTGAGGACATAAGGGACCCACCACGATTGCTCTCCTCATTGCTGCTAATTCTTAAATGATATCACATGCTCCAAATCCTTGCAAAAATGACATTTCTCTGACTTCTGTGTGCAACTACAGAGCCCAAGGCAGTGCAAACTCTGATATTCTGATCCAGTGATCCATAGACAGTAGGCAGATATAGGTTGGAAAGGAGAAGAGAGAAAAATTTGCAAAACATCTCAGAGAAGGGTCAGTGGCAAAGCTGAAGCAGAAAGCTGGAGCTGATGGGCATTCAGCCCTGTGTTCTGCACTTTGCAGCCTTTCCTCACCAAGACAGGTCCATCCTTCCACCTCTACATCCTTCCCGGGTTTCTGGAGGTGAGCAGCATGACTGAGCTTAATGACTGACCCTGTTCCACCCTTAAGCACTAGGCTATCCTGGTGCTGATATTCCTGCATTTTATTTTCCTACACAACAGTGCCAACCTAATTTTGTTTCATTAGAAGAAAATTATTTTTTAATTATATTTCATTATTTTTCTCAATATTTTCAAGACAGATGCTGACAGAAGCTTAACAGAATCCAATCTCTTTTTCATTAGAGATCGTCTCTGCATTCTCCTCACATCTCCATTACGGGCTGTCACATGCTTCATGCACAGCAGTAATGGCCTGGGTAGGCACTCTCATAAATATCCTGCTCATCTCCACAGCAGTGGTGTAATTGAGGGTAAACACAAATCGGTGGTGTTTGCTCACTTGTAATGAGGGTATTGCAGGTCTCTCCCACTCCTCCCTGTGTAGTCTGGGTGGCTTTTCCTGATTTAACACTAAACTCCTTCTCCAAGGGGCAGAATATACTCGATGAAATCACGGTGGCTCCCTGGCACTTCTGCTGTCCTCTGTCTATATCCAACTGTCTTAGAAAAGGCTGAGGACTTGTTTGCTTAACAAATATGTAATTCATGCATTCTAAAGAGACAGAATCCACCTGGGATTTGACATTCAGAAGCTTTTCAGGCTTTTATGTGAGTATAATGATGCATTTATCTGTGATGATATGTTTTCTAAGGTTTCTGAGGTCATACGGGAAGATCACATCTTTAGTTTCCTTTTCACTTCTCTCCTGGTCAGGTGTGGTGTGTGACACTGCTGCTGAAACCGATATATTGTGCATGCATGTCAAATGTTTGCTCTTCCAGGCAATCTTCCACGCTTTCTTCCATAATTTTTTCACCACCTAGTTTTGAATAATGACTTCCAGCTTGATGACAGAGTCTGGATACTTTCTCTTCTTTCAAGACAGCATGAAGTGGTACAAATTGCATTTTGCACTTAAGGGTTGAAACAGAATTTTCTTTACTAAATAAAACAGGTCCAATAGCTATAAAATGTACCAATTATCAGCTGATAACTTACTGCACAAAGGTGGTCACTGACTGTAACATAGCAGCCTTACTCAAAAGATAGTCTGCATACGATAAGCTGAGTTAGCTTGATAAAGCATATAGGCTTTGAGTTGAGGACACTTCTAGTCCAATAAGCTACAAATGTTAGGCCCAATTCTAAAAAATTTTGTTTAGAAGAAGAGATGTGCGGGGAAAAAACATATTAAAAAACCACAGATTTACCTCTGTTTTGAATCTCATTTATCCATATTGTCTCCAATTTCAGGATTCAAGTGTAGTATTATTTAGGGCACAATTTTACCAATAAATCCAACTTCTTAAATATTTAATGATAAAAATCTAATGTATTTCTGAAACTCTAGAAGAAAGGACAATGATGTGAACCACAGGTGATACTAAGTTTTCTAAGAACAATATAAAATAACTTTTTTTCCATCAGAATTTCTGTAATGGTTTTGCGAGGCATCTCTCAGCTTGCAGGAGAAGTATTGGAGGGAGTGATACATTTAGGAGGAACTGCACCTTGATTTAGAAGATGTTAATTCCTATATTGAGAACACTGGATTGTGTAATCATCTGTGCATATTAACACAGGGAATGTCAGAGCATTAAGCAATTCTTGGAACAAAGGAAAACAGAGAACTGAATTTCATTTCCTTCCCATTTCCCTGTTCTTCTTTCTCCTGTCCTCACTGAAAGGTAAGAGTTCATGTCCAAAATCCTATGAGGATCTCTGTATACAGCTGCAACAGGAAGGGATTTCTATTTTTTTTTATAATTTTGACTGCTTGCTCTTTCGTAGCAGTGTTCCCTTATTATCTGTAAGGCCAGGAGAAAAACAATATAAATCTGGGCAATATTAAATTCATAGTGTGTTATTTCTCCCCCTAGATCTCTGGGTAGTTTTGACTAGCCTGACAATGGTTAAACAATAAGTACTGTCAAATTTATTTTAAATAATTATACACCAAGAGTTACATCAAGAGGAGAACACCTATAATTTGTGCTGTCCCAGTAGCTTTCAATTAAATCTCAGTGGGATCTCTTGGAGCATCTATGCCCAAATTTGCAGTTACTTTTACCAGGAGTTTTGGAATTTAATCAAGCATTTAAGGGTAAAGAGAAGCATTTTTTAGTCACCTAAGATTACCTTGTAATCTTCCACAATGCTGAGATGTTTTAACAATAAACAAGAACAAACCCATAAACAGTTTTGGGGTGGGTTGTCTAAGGATGAATTGTATGTCATACACGTGTTCATTCTACACATTCGCTACAACAGGCAGAGACGTAGTATCTGTGTGTGTGTTAGTGTGTGTACACATGTAAAGACACCAACAGGATTTGTAGCACTGACTGAATTCCCACTGCGGTTCCTAGATTTGGCTGTATTGGAAAGTAAGATCATTTCCACATCCACATCCACATCTACCTGATTTAAATGTGTGACTTTTGTGGCTGGATATCCAAAAGCAATATGGAAGTTTCCAAGCTAGAAGCAAACTGTAAATCATGTTTCAGACTGCAGAGTATGTTTCTTGCTTGAGGAATCCATGAGCTTGGGCATAATACTTTCTGTACTATAGTTTTTGGAGGCTTTGCTGTGATCAGTCTAGATAGCCTCATACATAGAGTGCAGCGATGGCTCTGCCACGATCTTTTAGATACCTCTCCATGCATTTTTCCAGTACGTTTTGAGTGTTTTCATCATAGTCCACAAAATTTCCTTTTAAGCCAAGGAATAAATTTCTCTTACAATGAAGGTAATTTGAGAAATCCACTGCTGTTGATGCAAAGCAAATAGTAAAGGTCAAGTAAAATACAAATAGAAACTTTACAAGTTGTATAAACTTTTTCAGAAAAATCTGTGAGAAGAAATGGTAGAAAATAATTTCAAGGTTGTAGTAGATGATTTTGAATTTTTAGTGTCTTACAGGATCAAAATAGGTCGTTTTCCTCTTAGCTGAGAGTCAACAGAAGTCTGAAGCACTCAAGATTGTGGGAATAATTAGTTAAAAGTTATGAAACTATGATGTACTGTCTTGCATGGAATCTACTTTCCCTGTGCAAAAGGAAATATCATTGTTGTGTACCTTATATTTACTTGATCCTGACTACCAAGATGCAGTAAGACAGCCTGAGGTGACAATATGAAATGATAACACTTGTACTTGCATGGCATAGATTTGTACTGTGTACTCATATTTGTGATGTGCACCTCCCATCAACAGACAGCCCCACACAACTTTTTTTATTGCTGAAGATCTTGGTGCGTAATGAATGTGTGAGTACTTCTGTGATTGTCTCTGTGTGAAATGCATTTCAATATCAGAATGAAATGAAGGGCATTTTCCTGATCAATTTGCTGGCAGCTTGAACCTTGTTGCTAACAAGAGTTTTGTGACATGAATGAGCTTTAATCAACTCTTAATAGATAGTTTCTGTGTGCACTGCAGTTATTAGTCACATTCCCTTTTATTCCAGTGATTCATACTGTAAATGCACTGTATTATTTCTGAAACACAGAATAGAAAGTTCCTACATGCTGCCTACCAGGTTCTGGTTTACCCTCCACTTACGCACAACTTTAAATCCATTTCTTCTCAAAACACATGTATGCGCATAATTCTAAGCCTACTATCTTTTCCATCTAATATGAAACTTCTCACAAGGATTAAACAAGTGGCCTAGCTTTAAATTGAACTAAATATCAAACACAATTATCTTTTTGCTCTTGGGTACCATTAAGACAGAGCTGTCGAAGATATTTTCCCCATTTGCAACATATTTAGTTCCTTACTCAACTCTTAAGGCAGAGAGGTTGTTTATTCAGCAATTATAACTCACCTTTGTTATGTGTTCTTTTGGCTACTCTGTCCACTTTGCATAATCCCGTTTGCACACAATTCACTGTAAAAAATGATGTCTTCATCTGTTTCAGTTTAAGTTTTTATTCTGCTCCAGCTCTTATAACACTGAACTTCAGATATGTAGGAATATTAAGTAGATGTCAAGCATAATGACCTTCAGTCAAAAACAGAAAAGAGCCCAAAGTAGCAGAAATGTGTAGGGACTAGACAGGCCTCCATTGTGGGCAGAAGTAGTATTCCAATCAGCTTTGAATAGGCCATCATGGAAGGAAAGATGAGTAGGAAATTAGGATGAAACCCTGTAGACAAGTTAGTGCTTGCAGAATTCAGAAGTGTACATTTCCTACGCAGGTTGGTCTTCCCCAACATCTAGTTTCTGAGTAGTCAAGGGAGACAGGCAATGAAAGGCTTCAGTTCATGTCATTGCGATTTAGAGATGTAAGAGAGGTCAGCCAAGTCAAGCTATAAAAGTGGCTGTTTTTCTAAGTTAGATCTAAAGTAAGATCAAAATTCCGTTCCTCATCTTCCCATGTAACAACAAAGGGACTCTCTAAACAATATCTGTCATAAATACAACTTCTATTACAATCATTAGATCCAGAAGGTTTGCTTTTTACATCATGTCTTTCCTCCCACTGAAAATGACAGTCTTGAACATCCTGAAACTCCTTTCAAATTCAAGTGTGGTAGAATACTTTTATAAAATAGAATTAATTGGTCCAGTGACATCTCACAGTTCAGACATCCCTCCATCTGAAGACACTTCAATGAGCGTATCCTACAGGTATTATGTAAAAGACTGTTCTAAGGGTGAGTATGCTGAGAGTCTCTTGTTGACATTGCTCCATTTTATTAAAATCCTCATATTCCCCTGGAAAATAGGCTAGAATCCAGGTACCTGACTTCTCAGGAGAATGAATGTGACACAAGGATACTCTGAGGTCATTCTTCCTCAGTTCTTCCCACTAGTGCTGTTCTATTTTGCATTAAATGCTTAAAAGTCTTTTGAGACCAAGAGAATTATTCCTTATTATGGTAATCAGGGCGTATGCTCTAGAAATGGGACACCTGTTTTTTTAGTTTTAATGCTAATGAATAATTAATTTGCACATAGTAGGACACCATCCGTGGATAAAACCAAGAAGGATAAAATCTTCCCACAAGTGGACAAAATATACCATCGTGGGCACTCAGACCAGAGGTCCAAGCTGTTCCCTTCATCTACCTAATCAATATTTGAACTCACTGTTTCTTTCAAGCTGCTTTTTGCAGCAGACTAGGATGAATCTAGGCATCATTTTGCTTTCATTTTATGACTAACATAGCATGGAGTTTTGACAGAGCATTTACATATTCCAGATTTTTCTTCAATAAGAAACAAAAACAAAACCAAACCTTCTCCTCCCCCTTCCCCTTTCTTAGTTTGTGACACATACCTAAAATCATCAATTTGTGCAGTCTCTAATCATCATGATTAGATCACAAAAGATGGCTAAAGAGTCACTGGAAATCAGGCCAGAGTCACCACTACCACTAATACTGTTTGCATAACTCTATGTTACTCTTATGCAGACGGGTTTGTTTTGGTGTTTGTGTGTGAATGTAGCCTTAATTGAGATCCCATGTATTTGTGATTTCCTCTGTGAGCTACGAGGATGCATTCCTTAGCCTGAAAGTGCAGTTAGCATTCCACACATGCAAAATGTCAGTCTGTGACTACTAGAGAGATGTTTTTATTGTTTACATGTATTTCCTTTACCTTTGCCCACCTCATTCCTATCTACAAGCAAATTATTCAAAAGATAAGAAAAAATGTCAAAACTTCACTATATTTTTTTCTAAATTGTTTATTATTACCTAAAAATACAGCTTCTGAAATACTCATTTGACCTAAACAATAAAAAAGACCCTATCCAAATAAATAAATAAATATGTAAATAAATAAATAAATAAATAAATAAATAAATAAATAAATAAGAAGAGAAGAAAAGAAAATAATCTTACTGACATTTCCCTGAAAATTGAATGTTCGCTTTATACAAACACCTAAGACTGGTTTCATTACTGAGTGTCATGGGGTCACACAATAGCAAAAGCTTCTGCGTGTCACTCAATCTACACTTTGGAATTTTTCTAACAGGAACTTCCTTGCTATAGAGGAAAAAGAAAGTGCTGGGGTAAGTAAAATGTTAAATGGATAATGAACATGCAAAAAAGTTGTAAAGGTGTTCTAACACCTTTATTAACTGCATGGGCAATAGGATCAAGATTTACCTGCTGAAGCCTAAGAAAAATGCTATCTACTGGAAAATTCTATGATAATTCACTGCCACTCAAACACTGGTCTGCAGCAGCCATGTTTGCAAAACATTGTGATCTTCTTGTTTCTATGAGCTAATCACACCTACAATGTTGTCTTCACTGTAGGTCTGAAATGCGATTATAATAAGTTGAGAATCTAGTATTATAGCATGAACTCTAAGGTCTTGTAGACCAACCTTCCATTGGTTCCATAAAGTTCAAATTCTTGGAAGAAAATAATTACATGGGAACGTTAACTTTTCCTTGAAAGGAGGCCTCATGGATAGAGTGGAAGAGGAGGAAACATTAAAAAAAAAAAGCCTAGAGACTTAGAATTAACTAAAGAAATTAAATGAGAATAGACAAAACAAGCAAACAAACAAAACCCAAAAACAAATGAACAAACGAACAAACAAAAAAAAAAAACAACACAACTCAAAAAATTTAAACCACATCCTACTTTTCTTTATCTGACCAGAGGTTTTCCCTTGCCTCAGTTCTCCATTCTATTGTTTCAGTTTTATTCATGCCACTACCCCTGAGATGTTGTGACTTTAATTAAGTTACTGCTTTCAGAAGTTGTATCTAAAAACCAGTTAACACTACTTACAATCTTCTGCAGAGAATTTTGAAATATATATATGAAAAACATTTCATAAAGCACCATCTTACCATGTCTATTATTTGTTACTTTTCCTCCTCAAAGTTAATCATCACCTTTGACATAACATTACTTGTAATGGGCTAAAAAGATCTGTAGAAATTTTTCCAAGTCATTATGTTCATTAAATATACTCTGTCACAGACCTATATGCAATGGCAGGGTTTGGTTTTTTTTCATGTTATGAGTATATATCTGACTCGAATACAGCTCGACTATTCTACAGTCCCATATGTGGGCATTAATCAATCATCCTTCTTAATACTTTCAATGTTCTGAGTTTCAGAAGAGTAAATGGATTGTTAGGTGGTGAATTAAATTGTGTTTAAAGCAGATGATGGGAGGCTATTTCCAAACAGGACAGGAATGAACCAATACATGTTTAACAAATAATTTATTTGCTAGAAAAAAAGGCAACATGAAATTTTTCTGTATTTGAATTCACTTCAGCAAAGAATTTCAACCAAAAAAGGGACAGGAATAGCATCCATTTAAATAGTTACTTAATTTTTAAAAATGGATTAAAAATCTCCACAAAACAAAGAATTTAATGTCGAATGAGATGTTTCTATTAGCAGAAGTTAATAGCTGTTTACATTTCATGTTCATGCATTTCATGCTCTTCAGTGGAATATACATTTCAAGAGAGGCAAGAGCAACACCTGACAGTCTTGCCAGTATACTCCTTAGAAAAACAAAACATTTTACACAAATGTGTCTGATATAAAGCAGGTTGTCACAAGAGTGTTTTAAATATTAATAAATAGTAATAAATACGGTTCTTGCATAAATACTTGATCTTCACAATCTATTCTGGGGTGAGTTCTTCTGAGTCATGCTGTTGCAGCTTTATCATTACCCTTCCGTATCATTCAGGTTTCAAGGTACATCCACTTTTTCTTAGCAGATGGAGATGCTTGAATGGCTCCTACTCTCCTGTGGTACCACTTTTCACAGAATCAGTCACAGAATGGATGAGGTTGGAAGGGACCTCTGGAGGCCATCTAGTCCAACCCACCTGTTAAAGCAGGTTCACCAGGGTGGATTGCACAGGAAGGCATCCAGGGTGGTTTGAATGTCTCCAGAGAAGGAGACTCCACAACCTCCCCAGGCAACCTGTTCCAGTGTTCTGTCTTTTAGACAAGTCCAAAACATCTGAAATTGTTCAGAGTCTCCAAATGTTTTAGATTCTTCAGTTATGTGACCTAGGAATTTGATACCTAATTTGGGCCACTCAAGTCAGAAAATTTTCAGTGCTAAAATACTGAGCCTAGCAAAGACCGTGAGACTTTTCCCCTACAAACATACTTTCAAAGGAGAAATTAATGGCAGAGTTTCACATATGGTCATAAGGCATCTAAGCACCTGCACCAAACTTAGCAGGATACGAGTTTGAAAGTCTGGCCATTGGCATATATGAAAATGGAAAATGTTTTTGCAATTTTGCAAACCTGTTATAGACACGAGCTTTTAACTTTACCTCTTAAAAGTCTTTATGAATGAGAATTGAAACTACAGCTGTCCCTCCCCTCTCTCAAATACACCGCTGTTGTCTTACATATAAGCTTTCCTTTTCCAATATCAGCACTATGAAATGCTTTGAAATATCACTGTCTGTTTCGGCTGCTTCACAAGACTGTACAAATTAAAACCAGCAGAAAGTAGTTGGGTGGGCAAACATAATGGCTAACAGAGAGATGAGTGATCAAAACAAGAGCTTGTATGTTATGTTAGCCTAATATCACTACTTTGTCTTTCTATTCTATTGGCATTTAGAGTGAAAAAGGAAATTCTAAGCACTACTAAACTAAACATAGTTCATGAATACAAAGTGTTTCTGCCAACAAAGCAAAGATTGCAGTTTATACAATGCAAATGAAGAATTGTTACCAAATTCTATTGTTCATGAATCTGAAAAGCTTTAGCATATCTATGGGGATTATCTAACTCTATATTGTGTTTACTTGGGTTTTCCTTCTCTCCTAACCCACTTTTTTATTTTTTTGTGAGACATGGAGTTCACTATGAGATCAACCTATTTTAGAGTCTGGATGAAAACAGGACTCCACAGATCTCAGCTGTAACCCATAAACTCATGCACTGGTCTATGAGAAAACAAACAAATAAACAAATAAACATAAATAGAGACTATTTGGGTATCATTTGAATATCAGATGTTCCATTGCCTGGAGCTTATGGATTGTTCTTCTAATCTGGTTTCATTCCTTATGTAGTTAAGGTGCATTTGCTAAATTTCTGTTTGGTTCTGTCATCTAATTTTTAATCTGAGGATCTTTCACATTAGTTACCTTAGAGTTTTGGTCTCACTTCTATCAAATCTGCAGTGATTTTTAAGTTGAGTTTGAGCTCAGTTAATTTCTATTTTAAAAACTGTAAAATATGGACATATTCACAGACCTTCAAAGCATTATCAAGGCCTGGAAAAGCTTACGAAGAGTGTTACCAGTGTTTTAGTCTTAATCTAAATTAAGTTGCAAATGAAATTCAGAAGGTGTAAAAATAACTAAAACTTACAGTTAGATTTCTTAAAATCTTTATATTTTTCTGGAAGTTTTCATTTTTTTTTAAGGATGTGACCTTTTGTATTTAGAGAATATAGAAAGCAAAAACTTTCAGTAATAATAATAATAAAAAAAATATTTTTGGTTAATGATGGATTTTTTAAAGGAAAAAATGTCGTTTCTGTAAATACATTTATATGCTGAAAATAAAATTTGTAATCAGGGAAGTACAATATGTGACCTACTCTAATAAGTTTTTTGTATATATAGATGAATGTTCTTAACGATCATCTAGATATAGGACCACACCATCCTCCATGCAACTTTACAGAATATAGTAATTCACAAAATGAGATTATACAATATGCACTGGAGCTGTGAAGTCCATGAAGGATGAGTCGCTCCTGTGTTTTCACTCTGTTGGGAGAGTTCATCAAAAAAAAAAAAAAAAAAAAAAAAAAAAAAAGGTCAAATAAAATAAAAAGTTATGTTGGAAAGTGCTAGTTCATCAAAACTAAAATTAGCTTCATGGGAAGATGCCAATTTCAATTAGGAAGAAAACTTGGGCACATAATGGATTTATTTTGGTCCAAAAATAACATGCCATCCCACTGTAGCCTCAGGGTTAGGTCATTCATGACTGGAATTAATCTCATGTAGCTGTCTATTATTTAGGTGTTTGGGTTTGAAACAATTGAACTTTACTGTTAATAGAGGCAGACAAATAGGCCCTTTAACAGTCTGATTCAACTGGTCTACTTTAGAAGTCTACTTTAGGATAAGACAAATCATGCCCAGAAATTTTTACTTTTGTCTGTTGACTATAGATGTTGTTTAGACAGCTAATGCAAACTTACACATGTAATGTTAAACTGATAATTCCCACCTTATGTTTCTCCCGCATTCAAAAAAGAATCAGGAAGTTAAATCAGATTATTTTGTTACACAGATATGGAGGGATAGGATATAGATTCAGAGGTATATTGAGGGGTAGGAAGCTTTTCTTATGTACTGCTCTATTCATGAAGGTAAAGTTATCAGAAATCAGAGTTTGATACTTGTCTGTCTATAGGAAAGGGAAAGTAGTTTCTTCTAGCTCGAGGGCTTTTTTGCAAGTATAAAAATTTAGACAAGAATGCTATGTTTTTGCTACAGATGAAGCCTAAGAGAATAAACCAACATGTTAAAGGTAAGTGTAGCTCAGAGAAATTCACATCTTTATGTGACAGTAAAGCCATACACAGAAAAAAAATTGGACTTCTAACTGTTTTAACTGATCTTTTGTGAAATTATTTTTCGGTCCTATGTTGGATCATATGTGAGTCAGCATAAAAATACTGTTACTGCACAGTCTATTGATGCGTTGCTGAACTTTTATGCTTGCTTATCAGCTTCTCTGTTGCACAGTCCTCCTCTATGCTCATGATGATCTAATTGCTGTATTACTGACCAATATTTTCCTCTCTCAGCTTCCCTCAGAATTTATTTATATGCCTAAAATCACATAGGATTGCTCCACTAAAATGAGATTATGTTTTCTGTTGTAATCCAGGATGTTCAGTCATTAAAAAAGTTATCTGTCCTGAAAAGAGGCTTACTTATATTTTCATTGTGAGCAGGTAGCCTGTGAATGCTTTAGCTGAAAGTTGGCAAAAATATTCTGAAGTGTAGTTTGAATAAACCATTGTGGAGCACTGGAACTTGACAAATACATGAAACTATTTGATAATATATAGTAAGGGTGGGAATGAAAGGAAAAACAAACAAACAAACATCAAAACAAAACAAAAAAGCCCTCCACCCCCAAAAACAAACAAGCAAAAAAAAAAAAAAAACACAAAAACAAAAACATAAAATAATTCAGAAAGTAATAGAGATGCTGGGATATCATGATTTTTCCATTTTCCTTGTTGAGAAGTTAAATTTGAAAAAAAAAAAAAATACAGCACTTCATCTCCACCCCCCTGGAAAAAAAAAAAAAAAGGATTTTTCCATCAGAAGGAAAAAAAGGATTAACTGCATTTGATGTATTTATATTTCAGTTAAGCCTGAAATACAGTTCCCGAGAAGAGGAGACTTTGCATGCACTTCTGAACCTAAGCATAGCAAAGACAGTAAAAGTTTTGAGCATCCATCTGATTTTGAGTAGCAGACTTTTAGTAAAGTTTATTTTGCAAAGGGTGCTTCACAGTGCTATTTAAAATGTCTTCATTTGAATACACTAAGCTAACAATATTTTTTGTAACTATTAGGTTTGACCAATTTTTTTCATTTTTGAAAATGATATTTAACTCTTATTCAGCACTTTTTAACTAAATGTTTCCAAGTTCTTTATAAAAATAAGAGTTATTGTTCCTCTTTTAAGAGAAAGGAAAAGTGAAATGAAGAGATCTGGTCTATTAACTCTCTGGGTACTTACAATCTGGATTTTTTCTGTACTGTGTCTGTGTTTTTTGTTGTATTTTATAACTGTGTAAGGTGTTGCATCTTCAAGATACCCGAAACATCAGTCAATGATAAATCAAGCTACAGGATACATATAGGCATTTGGGACTTCTTTTGCTTCCTTCAAAAATCAGTGGGCTTTAGGATTGTTCTTTCTATTATATTTACCTTGTACTGTGCAGCCCCACGCGAATAAATCCAACCTAGCCTTGTTAGCATGATAAGATATATAAGCCCAGTTAGAGAGACACTCTAATGAGAAGTTATACTGTTTTTAGGACACAGTCAGATTTGAGTTTCTTTATGTTAACACAACTTTACATTGTGCTTTATAGCAGTACAGTTTGCCCCATACAAGTATTTACTCCACTAGCAAGAAAAGACTGCCATTAATAATAAATCTCAATTATAAGGTATTTTATATTGTGTAGATCAGGCAAATGAGTTGTGCCAAAAGAAGATTATGGCCTAGTAGATGGCGTGTTGGACTGTAATTGTGTTGGTCTTGGGTTTATTTTTGGCTCTAATAAAGGTCTGCAAGAACAACTTTCTGAGGTCACTTAATATTTTCTGTGCCTGTTTTTGGTAGCTGTATTGTAAGAATGACATGATCTGTTTTGTACAGCACTGTGAGATCTACTGAGCTCTACACAGGAGCTAGGCAGTATTATTACTAATAATATTAATGTTAATAAAATAATTAAAAAAAAAACTTATTAAACTTTTGTAAAAAACATGGATAAGCCATCCAGTATATTTTTCTTTCAAGTGAACCGAGCTTATTTTGATAAATTTGGATTTTTTTCTTCATCTTCTTATACTTGTGCAGTTACCTCTGTACTATGAGTATTTATCCTGGTCCAAAGGACTGAATGCCTTCAGCACATCAAGTGTGAGGTGGAACCCATTCTCCAGCTGAATTTCATCACTGACAAGGAGCCCAGGTCATACAGTCCAACAGCACTCCATGATGAGAGATGAAGTCTGCATGGATGATTAGATTTACTTCAAAACCTTACTCCTGATTGGTATTGCATTAAGTATTGTATTGCATGAAGTCACCAACTTGTGGTGACAACCTGATGCTTGTTTGCATCATATACACCTGTAAATCTGACCTCAGCAGCCACATCACAAAACCGTATTCCAGTTGATAAGCTGAAACTGTTTTCTAAAGACACAAGCCTGCAGGAACTTCAAGTACCAGAAAAATAGGGAGAAGGAATGAATGATCCATGCATCAAGCTTGGATTTCATGAATGAATGAGCAAAGCAGATCCATATTGTATGGATGAGAAACCTGCAGCATCCAAGCTTGACAACCTACCAGTTTTCAAAGTTGCTATTGCAAGGATACCAGCCAAGGATAAGGAGCTATGGCCAGAAACCGTATGTGATGACCAGATGCTAGAACAGACATTGGCAGCTGCCATAATTGGAGAAGCCTACACGCACATTAAAAAAAAGAAGTGATGTGAGGCTGCCTTTGCTCTCCTCATGTATACTCTGAATGTCTTTTGTTGTAGCTCAGGATTGTGGACTACGGACAACTTTGAGGAAAACAAATTGCACAGGAAACAGGCAGTTTAAATGGGGCTGCAGCTACACAACTGATATTTATAGGAGTTTCTAGGGGGCTGTAGCAGAAAAGTCTTGGAAGGCCTCGAAAGAATATGTGGCTGTTTACAAAAGGAAGAGAAAGAAAGCTAGAGAAAAGCCCATGAAAAGTACCTACAGACATTTACTCAAATAACAATAAAAAAAAGTATTCTCATTATTCTAAAGAACATTTTTCCAATGGGTATGAAAAAAATCTATTCTAATGTTTCCTTTTGTGTTATTCAGACCAGAGCTTTATTCTTGTGACAGATGACAGAAGTTATGGGATCTAAACCCATTTAAACAAGGATGTCAAGTATATTCACAGAAGCAGCTTTTAATCCAGCAAACCATTTTTCTGCATTTTGGTATGTTCAATGCTTCCTATACAACACATCCAAGA
The DNA here is from genome assembly GCF_037038585.1 of Patagioenas fasciata. NCBI lineage: Eukaryota > Metazoa > Chordata > Aves > Columbiformes > Columbidae > Patagioenas > Patagioenas fasciata. The sequence goes on from NC_092520.1 coordinate 209,880,333, forward strand.
CTGCCACCTAATGATGTTTAGTAAAATTTTTAGTTCAGTCTTATTTTTTTGGTATAATATAATGTCAATAGAAATACTGTAACAGCACAAGAAATTCTTAGAAGATCATTTTCTTTAATCAAATAACAACATTTTGGTTTGCTGCTGCTGTTTAATTCCCTGTCAATTTGGATATTAGGCAATAAGTAAAAACATTTTTTAAATAAAATAGTTGTGATGAAAAATCTATTAAGAGAAAATTCTTCAAAGTTGCATTATGCAACACGATAAATATTGACCTATAAATGTTTATTTATGCATTGTCTGTTTGCTTAAATTTATCAGTAGGCTGAACATTCATGCCACTTGCAAATTCTTATCTGAGCTTGTTTCTAAATGCTTTGCAAATAAAAGCTCCTGTAAATACTAGAATCTGATCCAAAGCCATTGAACTAGATAAGATCAACAAGCCTATTGGCTTCAAATAGCTGTGGATCATGTACTTGAATAATACATCAGTTACCTTGATTTTTACCACGTTGGTACTTAGTCATTCATTATTAAAAATAACGTTTATTTAATGTTGCTAAGAATGTCTGAAGATTATTATACGATACAAGGGAAGAAACGCTTTTGCAAGAGTAAATTATACCTCTCGGCTCTAAAGGAATACTTTGTCAAAATTGTAGGTGATAGGGTACAAGGAAGTAAAATGTATATATGTTTTTAGCTTATGCTCCAGACTGCTACCTGTATATTATACTGTATTGATTCCATGAATCAAGAATTGCACTGGTTACCTGTGGGGGCAAAGAGGAATTATTTTCACTGCTAACTACAGCATTTTTACCTTCTTTTAAATATTCGTTGTACACTGACCTTCTCAAGCAAAAGGTACAGGCAAACTATCCTGAAACTACTGACAGAATTGAACATTCAGGGATCTCATGACCTGCATGCAGACTTGAAGGTAGACTGATTCTGTGTTAAGATCTATCCCTTTGCACTACCAGTATGAAACTCTACTTTCTGATAGAGTGCAGATTTTGATATAGGTTAACATGTGTCCTCTGAATGGCTATTAAGTCCTTAAACTTCACCAGCAGTGCTGGACCCCATTGGCTTGGCTTTCTGGAAATGGCTCATCACATATGTTATCACAGTACAGAAAAATTATTCACTTCACAATATTAACATTAAAATTGTCAACATTGGCATCTCTACCATGAGGATGAGCAAGTGACTTAACTTTTCTCCTGCATCCAGGCTCTTGGTAGAATAATCTCTACACCAGCCAAATTTTGTGCATGTTGTTAAGGGTTCAGTGCCATGGCTATAACAAAAGAAACAGACATATAAATTGAGATTCCAGTAAATATAGTACAGATTTCATGTAAAGTATCCACAAAACCCACTGGCTTGAGGACTGTTGTTTGCAAAACAATGGGTAAAAGACATGATAAGTAATTTGAGGATGTACCTGTGAACAAATCAATTTATTCAACACTTGAAAATATTTTGTTGTGGTATTCATGAATACACCTAAAATTTGACATTGAAATCCAGCATTTGAGCTACACTGGTTAACCGGATATACTCAGAATGGGCCTTACTGATGATCTGTTTAAAGGGTCCCTGCATTTTTGCAGTGAAATTCGCGTTTTGATGGGCTTAGACTAAATAAATGGAAAAATATGAAGTAAACTGAGTTCCAGATTGAACATCTAATTTATGGGTCTTCAGTTCAGTGTAATGCCTCTGTGTCAGATGGATAGCTTCACTCTAATTATAGGGTTTGAGATTTGTAATTCAGCTCAGTTGTCCCCATAGGGGTGTCTTATAGCAGCAGAGATACCAAGGGAACCTGAGGCAGATCTATATATAAGACAGTCTTTACAGGAGCCCTGTGTCCTTCTGCAGCAGAAGTGGGAAGTCAGGAAGGATACCTGAGGCATCTTGAACAGCTCTGGACACATTTGTGCAGTCATCTGAGCAGGATCTATGGAATATATGACATCATTATTACACAGATGTGAATGGGTTTCTGTTAGATGGAGATTTGTTCATGAACTAGCCAGGCCCAAAGGAATTTCAAGGCCACCTCAGAAAGCTGAAAACAGGACCTGCTGTGAAGGTGAGGCAGTTCTACAATAAAAGGGCCTCAACATGAAGTAAATCAATGGACCTATCAACAGTGAGACTCCAGAGCACGGACAGCTCGTGAACATAGATGATATCCAATTAGTGAATGCATGCTCGGAGCGTGGATGCGTGATCAGAGAATAGTTGCATATAGCAGGAGGCTTGTTTCTGTGATAAATGGCTTTGCATGATTCACATTGAATCAGAATGCTGAGTCCTTTATTCGCTCCAACACACAGATGTTTTAAAATGTGTAGTGCATATTTGTACTAAATATACCTGTGCCATGGTTTAACTCCAGCTGGCAATGAAGCACCAGACAGCTCCTTGCTCACACCCCTCCACACCAAGTGGAATGGGGGAGAGAATCAAAAGCGAAAGGAGTAAATCCTTGGCTGAGATAAGAACAGTATAATAATAATATAATTACAGTAATAATAGTAATAGCAATATATATATTAAAAAAAAGAGTGATGCACAAGGCAATTGCTCACAAACACCGATCCCATACAGCTGATCCCAGAAGAGTATAGATCCAGACAGCAATTCATGATCAAACACAATCACTCCGAACAGGTTTTCCAAGAAAAGAGAGCAAAGAAGGCAAAAGGAACAATGGCAAAAGGTTGAACTAACAGGTTGGGAAACCTGGCTCCAACTATACATGAAACATGACACTAATGGTAGAGAATATTTCATTGACTAGCCTTGGATGTCAATCTACATGCTCTCCTGTCTATGCCCTCTCCCAGCCGCTGTGTGCAGCTGCAGCTGGTAAGTTGAGAAAGTCCTTGGTGTCCCTGACAACAACCCAAACATCAGTGAGTTCTCACATTCTTTTCATACCAACCCTAAAACACAGCCTAGCTACTGGAAAGAAAATTACAGGATGTTCAGTATATTATTACATTATTTTCACACTAAATCCAAATGAAAAGACTGTGCTAGCTACTAAACCAAAATGATTCTAACTACTATGAAGAAAATTGACTCTGTCCCAACAAGATCTGCGCAACCTGAAAATATGTGAAATTAGGCAGATGTAAACATTTTTTTGTGGTTTTCATGCATATTCAAGTGAACAAATAGAAAATTTGCTTCACTTTTTATTAACTATGTCTACTAATAAAAAATTAAGAAAATTTTATGGAAAACAGACAATAAAAAGTTTTAAAGTAGGCAAGGGATCAAGAGCATGCAAAATTTCATGTATATTCACCAGAATACATACTGATAATTGCCAAGTGTAAAAATAAACTGAATGTTGCATACTACTCCAATTCAAATTAGTGATATCTTGAAGAAAATACTTTTTCTGTAATTCAAGATTCTGATTTAGAGATCCTTTGAGACGATATGTTTCAGAGATCCAATAACAAATACACCTAAAACTATGGTTTAGCATTCCTTCTGTTAAGTCTAAGAAGCATTTGGATAATGTCCTGAATAATAATGTGCTTCAATTTTTAGTCAGCCCTGAATTTGTCGGGCAGTTGGACCTAGATGACCATTGTAGGTCCCTTACAACAGGAGTTATTCTATTCTATTCTAGTCTAGTCTAGTCTAGTCTAGTCTAGTCTAGTCTAGTCTAGTCCATCCCAACCCATCCCATCCCATCCCATCCCATCCCATCCCATCCCATCATCTCATCCTATCTCATCCTATTCTTATTTGTGGGGAATAACAGCATCAGCTTTTAAGGCTTTATGGAGATCTATACCACTATTCCTTGACAGTGCTCTAACCAATGAGTGGATAAATGATTGGGAAGAAAAATCCTTATGGGCAGTATTCAGCTTCCTCAGTTCCTTTCCCTTTCTCCTGGAATTATTTTATTCTTTGGATTTTTTTTTTTATTTTTTTTTTTTTATCACGTCAGTAACTTTCTGCTTGTTCATTCTTTCAAACATAGCCACAAGGCATATTAAGAATCAAAATTGCTTCAGTACTTGACAGTAAGATCTTTGTAAATCCTTCCTTATCCCTGTATAGTAGGAAGAAAGTCAGGATTTGCAAGTGAAAGAGCTGGAGTTTTTCGTTCAGGATTCATTAATGTAATTGGTGAAACTGTTTGGAGATTTGTAAGCATGCTGTAGGACTCAGAAATACTTTGTGAGATCTGCAAAATGCGTAGACCTTCCAACTTCAATAATATACTCCTGAAATCAGCTGAATATCATACTGGCAGTTTAAAACTAAATTAATTAGTTAGAAATGTCTGTTCAGTTTTTCACAGATTGCAGACCCAGAGACATGTCAGTTACTGAGATTTAGCACCTTTTAAGACAGTTGCTAGTGTCAGTTGTTATTTTTCTCCTGATGAGATGCCTGATGGCAAGAGAAGGGATGGCCAGGTGTTGGGTATCGGATTGTTACAGAACAGGTGGGAGGAGAGCTCCTGGCATTGTTGGGAGATGTAGGGTCAGACCCTGTGCAAAGATTGTTACACGAGTTTGTTCTCAAGGCCACATCATAAAGAGACTAATAAATTGAAATGGCATGTTTTCTGTCACCTCTGCAAAGAAATCTGAAAAGGTCTCTGATGACTGTTAGGTGTTTTTCTTACTTCATCCCTTCTAATGGAAACAACTTCACACCAAACAAGTGTCTGAAGGAAAGAGACGCACACTGGACAAGCGCTGCCATTTGTTAATACCCTCATTTAGTGCATTTCTACAAGACTTGATCCAAATCTTGCTGGAATCAGTGGCAGGCTTTGAATTTGTCATTTCAAGAAAGCAGAGACAAAACCACCCGTATTATGGGTGGCCACTATAGCTTTGGTATATATTTAATGGCATCAATCAATATCTACAATCTCAATAACAAGGGTTCCTGCTGTTATTTATACTGTATGTCAGGATCATGGTTCTTGTCACTGTAGATCTTATAAAAATACATGAGAAGATAAAACCCCTATTCTAACAAGCTAATAGGATAGTAGCTGACCATAAATAACAGTAGCAGGAATGTGAGAAAGAAGGATGACAACAGCAAATGTAGCAAGATTACATTAAACAAGTTAATGTCCTACTGAAGGCAATCACTTTTCTATTTACAAGCAAAAAAAAAAAGATAAATTAATGGTCCATGGCTGTTTCAGAACCAAACTATCATATATTGGCCAATTCCTCATAGACATCACAACAAACACACCTCATCTGAAGTTTACAAGGAGAGAGAAAGTGCTTCCATGCTCATGCAAGACAAATTCCTTGTTGAAAATAAATCTTTTAAGTCTCAGGCAGCCAGAGGTAAAACATATGTAACATTTTAAACTATAATAGACAATTATTTTCAACAATGGAAAAAGACCCATTGTAAAAAAATATTTTGCCCCATTTCAAGGGTTAGAAATTTTGATTTCTTTTTATGGATAAAAAGAAGTTAATTGGTGCACTGCAAGTTGTTGGCTGCCTTGTGAAACAAGGTTTTGCATTCTGTGTACCATTAAAAAGCCATCCCCCAAATTAATTTCTCAAGTACAAAAGATTCACAACTACCCCATGTCTTATGGCTGGAACTATGTACACTTCAATGGGCAAATTAGACCTCTGAGGGAAAAGATCCAGTAGGACTTGGAGTCTCTTCCCTCCAACCACACCATTTCCTCTGTAGATCCACTTACACATTCATCAGGTAAGCAGTGGTGTAAATACTCCAGCATTAAGAGACCTAAAATACATACCAGACTAGGAAACATTCATGAGACAACAGGCCAGTGTCTCTACTCCACTGTCCATGAATATTTCAGCAGTCAAAACATATACATAAGTCTATTTTCGTATCTTAGAGGGTTAAAAAAAAATGAAATACACTAAGATAAAAGAATGAAAAATGCAGATGAAAGCTGGAAGTTCTATAAAAGAATTGAAGTACTTAAAATGTCATAAATACACATTGAAAAGAGAGGATGACATTAGCTACAAATCTTCCAGACTCAAGAAAAGATTGCAAGCAGCACTTAGAAATTAAAAGGCAATATTTAGCAAACAGAAAAGGGAAGTAACAGCTATCAATTAGGAGAAGTTATAGGTTGTAGAAAATTAAGGCAGATAAAGAGCAAAGTCTCTGACTAGCTGGAACAAGGCAGGTACTGAATAATAGCTATAATAAAATTCTGATGCTTAGGGGGGTGGCAGAAGTTTTAATGACAGATATGTTTATTAAATATTTCTGGTTTGTATGTTGAAAGATGCAGGAGGATGTATATGAATCACAAGAACGTGATAAAGTATTTTCCAGTCCATTAGTAGCTGTGGAGGGCGTCAAATATCTCTCAGAGATAAATAGTTTTAAATCAGCGGTCCAGGATACTATACTTGCGAGGATGGATTCTGTGTGAGTTGATGGAAGACATCTCTAGTTCATGTGCTGAATTTGTAATAACAGGAGTAGATGGGGATAGAGGGAAAACACCAGCAGGCTGGATGAGTCGTAGCACTGTGCTCTGACAGGTCAAAACAAGGTGGCCTAGGATGCTATGGGCACAGCTTGGTATCTGTCACAGGCAAAATTCAAGTAGAAGCTGATCGTGGTATAAACTCCTAAAAAATTAGTTTGTGAAGGTGACAAATGCCAGTCAATATATTTTTCTTCCCCATGAAAACTGAGTGTAATCAAAACAAACAATTTTGTTTTTTTTAAATGACAGGCTTGATAACTGCAAACATACTAAGACTTCCAAAGAGTATGGGATTTAGTGTTTCGCTGCCTTGTGGTTAAAAGCTGTCAAGAAAGTACAGTACGTGTTTTCAGTACGAAAGTCAAATAGAGCCCTCTAAAGTAAGTTAGATTCAAGTGTTTAGACACAGCCAGTACAGTGTTGATCAATAAGGAACAGGCAATGAAGATCATACCTATCAAACAAACAAACAACCACCACCACCAACAACATGAAACGAACAAAACAACAACAACAACAACAAACCAAACAAACAAAAACCCAAGCAAACAAAGAAAACCACAAACAGCAACAGCTGAAAGAATTTGGGCAAATCTTGGACCCAAGTTGTTAATTCAGTCTTTTGACCTATAAACAAGAGACTAATTTATGGGATCTGTAAGGGTTCTGCACAAAGACAAACACTACTACAGTGCAGGTGTTTATCTTATTATTTTGAAAAAAAAAAATCAACAGCAGTGATTTAAGGGCTGGAGAACCCTTACACCAAGACACTTGAAGAACTTGATTTGTTTAGCTTCTCAAGAATGAAACATACAATAGCTTCATGGAGATAAAGTGCTGTGTGCCACACAAAGATACAACCACTAAGTTTAAAGCTTCAACCAGATGAAAATGAACAAGAGTTAGACATTTTCTTTTAAGAGTGAGGAAATTTAACTACTAGAAGACAGTAACAGGATAAATGCTCTATATCCTGACCAAGAGCAGATGCCTTCTTGGAAGACAGACTTAAAAATGATAAAAATAACAATCAAGTTGCAAGGCTTACTGGTAAGGTAACAAGGATATAAAATAAAATATACTATTTGTTTTAAATTCTGCCAATCCCTCACATATTGTATAGTAGCACACCTGTCAGAAAAGATTTATAATCCAGATAATACTAACACAATTTACAGGCAAGTTTTGATCTTGGTGGCCACAAAGGCAAAACTTTTATTGATTTTAATGGAATAAGCAATTAGCTGACTCTGGTAAAATGTCAGACTAGATGCTGATCAGTGAGAACAAATCTGAAGTGATTTCTTGATATTTTCATTCCAGTCAATAGTTTTTGGCTCCTTTGAAGTGCAATTCAGCTGTGGCCAGTGATTGCTACAACTACCATTATCTGACAGATCTGCAAACCATCTAAAATACATCATAGAATTTGCTTAGTTTTGTAAGACAAAAGGTTTTGCAGGAAAAACAGAATGTCTAATTGATAACAAAAATAACACAGTTTAGTAAAATAATGTTATTTCACTTGTCTACTTTTATGCATTTTGAAACAGTGGTTATTTAATCATAGCACAGATTCCCTGCCAGGCCCAGGAAGAGATTTGTAGTCTTTGAGGAAGGAAATAAAATGGAGAAATACTAAGAACCATGAACTGATAATGAATAAAAGAATGGAAAATCAGACCATAAACAGTTAATACAATAATTAGCCAGGCGATTTATTCAGCGTAGGAGTAACATTTGCACAAGCTACTTAGCATATGGTGATAGCAAGTGCAAATATGGTTGTCTGGGTTTTCACTGTACTATCTCTGATGATCAACTCGATGTAAAAGACAATCAGTAAGGAATATCTGCAGAACAGATCTTTTAGTACTTGCAAATTTGTAGTCTCTTTCCAATTAGCTACAGGATAATATATTGACACAGATTGTTAATATCTACATCAAAGTCCAGGCATCATCTAGTATAGCTCATGAATGGGTGGCCAAATTGATGTGCAGAATGTTCTTACCACCCTACAAGATTATCTGTCCAGATCACATTGACAGAATATATTCACAAAGAAAAAAACTCTCATTGGGAAAAATGTTCTAATGTATCACAATACAGCTGGCAGATTACAAGTATAATTAAATACATCTTCAAAACTACAACAGCACCATCAGTAATCAGCAGGAGTATGGCAAGAAGTATGAAATATTAGAAAAACTTGCTGTTATTGTCTTTTCTATCTTTTTCTTTTTTTTAAGGCATACCTGGTAACTGAATATTTTTACTCTGTCTGCAATAACCAGTCAAGCAGCTCAGCAAATGCAATGACAACTTGATAAGAAAAATGATGTGTTCAGAGATATAAATAGTTTTAGCACACACTGCTATTTCCATAGATTCAGAGAAGTTAGGAATGTATCTTGCATAACACAAAAAAATCGTTGACAACTACTGGGCATTCTGCAACACATATATTAACCACAGGTTTTTAAAAAAGAGGAAAAAGAAAAAAGAGATTTTTATTTTTATTTTTTTTTCCATAGGATGTATACTTGGGAGCTGTACATATTGTACATCCTCAAGAGAATAAATCAGAGGCAAAAGTATAATCTTAAGACTTGACAGATGCAAGAATGGTATAAATTGCTGTTAACATCGAACCTGATTGTGGTTTTGTCCCGTTCTCAAAAAGGATCAAATGTATCAAAATCACACAAGGATTCCCCTTGGCTCACTCTTCACTATGTTTTAAAGGCAATCTCCAGGCAAGGTTTCAGGCAGAATTGCCTGATAAGCTGGATATTTGTTTCACAGTTTTGGATTTGGTCTTAGGTTGGACCTATTGGAATGCTGAAAAGTGTTGCAAGAAAGATGAGGGAGGGTTACCCGGACAAAGTTTATTCATGAGATTTCTAGCTGATGGTGTACATTGACTCAAGTGGTAAAGTTACATTCAGGATAAACAAAGAGAGAGAATGGAAAAGGGAAAATTCTCCCGAGTGGCAAGCTAAGAAGAAAAACAATCAGATCTCCCAGATGGGCAACCTCTCCTGTATGTCCTCTACAGTGCAGCAGATATTTCCTCATCCATCATGTCCTGCACGACCTCCCAGTTGTTGGTTCCTGCCTATGATCCCAACTAGAACTTCCTGGAAAAAGTTTCCATCACATGGCATTGTTGTACATCAGTTAACTGCTAAACTTTGTGCATCCATACTTTTGGATAATGATTCTTGCATACTGAAATGGTTATTCGGTACTAAAGTAAATCATTAAGTCTTCTTGTACTATGGAGTTATAAACTCAAAGCTGCAAAAGGGCAGGGAAAGGAGGAGAAAGAGTCGTTCTCACATCAGTGACAACTGCTTCTAGGAGAAACCTGACTAAATATGTCTCAGGATTTGCAAGTGCAAGGCCATGAGAACAATGCACAAGAGCAACAGTGTGAGGCATGCAGGTATGTAAGGGTAAAAAATTGTTCCCTATATCTAATCTAAATCCTCTCACTTTCAATTTAAAGCCATTGCCCCTTGCCCTGCCACTACATGCTCTTGTAAAAAAGTACCTCTCCAGCTTTCTTGTAAGCCCCCTCTAGGTACTGGAAGGCCAGTATAAGGTCTCCACAGAGCCTTCTCTTCTCCAGTATAAATAACTCCAACTCTCTCAACCTGCCTTCATAGGAGAAGTACTCAGACCTCTGATCATCCTCGTGGCCCTCCTCTGGACTCACTCCAACAAGTCCATGTCCTTCTTATGATGAGGATGCCAGAGCTGGATGCAGCATGGCAGGTGGGGTCTCACCAGAGTGGAGTAGAGAGGCAAACTCACCTCCCTCAACCTGTTGGTCACACTTCTTTTCATGTAGCCCAGGGTATGATTGGCTTTTTGGGCTGCAAGTAAAAATTGACAGCTTACATTGAACTTCGGATCAACTACCATCCCCATCCTTCTCCTCAGGGATGCTTTTAATCTTTTCTCCACCCAGCCTGTATTTCTACTTGGGATTGCCCCAACTCATGTGTTGAACCTTGCACTTGGCCTTGTTGAACTTCATGAAGTTTGCACACGCCCACCTCTCAAGCCTATCAAGTTCCCTCTGGGTGCCATCCCTTCCCTCTAGTATGTTGAGGGCACCACACAGCTCGGTGTCATCACCAAAATTGCTGAGGGTGCACTAAATCCTCAGTCCCAATGTCCGTGTCTCCACTTGAACATCAATCTTTTGACTGCAACTCTTTGGGTGCAACCATTCAGACAATCCCTTATCCACTGAGTGGTCCATTCATGGAATCCATATCTCTCCAGTTTAGAGAAAAGGATGTCATGTGGGACAGTATCAAATGCTTTGCACAAATCCAGGTAGATGATGTCAGTTGCTCTTTCCTTATCCAACAATGCTGTAACCCCATTGTAGAAGGTGATCAAATTTGTTAGGCTCAATTTGCCTTCAGTGAAGTCAGGCTGTCTGTCACCAATCAACCTCCTTGTTTTCCATGTGTCTTTGCATGGTTTCCAGGAGGATCTGCTCCACGATCTTGCTGGGCACAAAGGTCAGACTGACCGGCGTGTAGTTTCCCAGGTCTTCCTTTTTTACCTTTTTAAAAATGTGTGTTATGTTTCCTCTTCTCCAACTTGACTTGACCACCATGACTTCTCAAATATGATGGGTAGAGGCTTAGCAACTTCATCTGTCTATTTCCTCAGGACCTGCAGATGCATCTCATCAAGTCCCATGGACTTGTGCACCTTCAGGTTCCTTACATGGCTGTGAACCTGATCTCCTACAGTGGGAGTTTCTTCATTGTCCCAGCCCCTGACTTTGCCTTCTGCGACATAGGTGGTATGGCTGGAGTACTTGCTGGTAAAGACTAAGGCAAAAATGTCATTGAGTAGTTCAACCTTCTCTGTATCCTAGGTAACCAGGCCTCCCGTTTCCTTCCAGAAAGGGCCCACATTTTCCCTAGTCTTCCTTCTATCACTGATGTACCGATTGTACCTGTAGAAGCTTTTCTTGTTGTCCTTGATGTCCCTGACCAGATTTAATTCTGCCAGGGCATTAGCTTTCTGAACCCGATCCCTGGCTGTACTCCTCCCAGACTACCTGTCCTTGTTTTCACCCTCTGTAGCCATCCTGTTCGTGTTTGAGTTTGTCCAGGAGCTCCTTGTTCAACCATACAGACCTCCTGGCGTTTTTGCCTGACTTACTCATTGTAGGGATGCATTGCTCCTGAGTTAGAGGAGGTAATCCTTGAATATTAACCAGATTTACTGGGTTCCTCTTCCCTCCAGGGCTTTATCCCATGGTACTTTACCAGGCCAATTTCTGAGCAGGCCAGTCTCCTCTCCTGAAATCCAGGTTACTGAACTTGCTGTGCACCCTTGTCACTGTCTTAAGGATCTTGAACCATTTCTGTCACTGTGGACAAGGCTGCCCTTGAACTCAAATTTCCCACCAGTGCCTTCTTGTTGGTGAGAGTTCAGCATAGTACCTCTCCTTGTTGATTTCTCAATCATTTGGAGAAAGAAGTTACCACCAATGCATTCTGGGAACTTCCTGGATTGCTTATGCCTTGCTGTGTTGCCTCTCCAACAGACACTGGGGTGGTGAAGCCCCTCGTGAGGACCAGGACTTGTCAATATGAGGTTGCTTCTGTCTGTCTACAGAGGGCCTCACCCACTCAGTCCTCCTAGCCTTTCTTCACTGAAAGGGTCATTGAGCATTGGAACAGGCTGTCCAGGGAAGTGGTTGAGTCACCATCCCTGGAGATATTTAGGAGAAATGTAGATACGGTGTTTAGGGACATGGCTTAGTGATGGACTTGGCAGTGCTAGGTTAACAGTTGGGCTTGACAATCTTAAAGGTCTTTTCCAATCTAAACAATCTGCGACAGATGGACCCCATCAGCCTCCACTAGAGTAAGTTTCTTAAAGTGAGTCCCGTGTTCTAAGTAGCCAAACCCCTGGCTTGTAGCACCAGTCCCGTAACCATTTGTTGATTCATCAGATACAACTGGTCCTTTCAAACCCCTTCCCTTTGACTGGGAGGACTGATGAAAAACTACCTGCGCTCTAGACTGTGTATCTTATGAAAACATAGATGTCTTTAACATAATATCTCTGCTTTTTATACTGTTAACAGTAAATATTTATAGCACAACAACATACCATTCATATTAATGGGAAATTCATTTGCAGGATTCCGTGCAAATAGTGAAAAGCCATGATTCTTGTCTGTTAAGCTGTTTGTCATACAGCCACAGGCATGCTGAAAAAATATATTTACAGTCAAGGGCAAAAGGATATATCCCATTTACCAAAATGAACCATGTGTTATCGTTCAGAAAATTCACAGCTCTGATCTAATCCCTTCCCATTCAAGTAACTAGGAACAGAGTTAGACCAATGAGTATTGAGTCAGACCAACTATTGTTCTTGGAAAATCTACCTATAGTTACCATTATAATACTGCAATAAGGCATTCACGAAGTACAAAGGATAAGAAATTTTTGGCTTTCAAATGAAGGTCATATTGTGTTGTTGGAAGTGGAAGCATACAGCTCACTCTGTATCTCGTCCAAGCTGAATGTTTCTCTGAATGAACTGCAGAGCAGTCTGGCAAAAGATCACAAAGCAAAACCAGTGACCAAAATCACTTTTCACCCTTCTCCATGCAATCTTCTGTAGCTAGTTTTTATTAAAACTATTACATCTAAGTTGCTAGGTGAACACCACAGATTACCACATAGTCTGACAGAGACTGAAGGAAGTCTTTGCTGTGTAGAACCCAGAAGAGGTTTGGATTCCTCTAACAATATCATAGACTTGGATCTCAGACATATTTCTTCACAGCTTCTGTAAACATCTGATCCAAAACTGTCTATTGCCAATGCCAAGGCTTGCTCACTGATACTAGGCTATGGAAAACAAACTGTGATGTTGACTGAGCTGAAGAAACAACAAAGCACCCTGGAATTTAGAAAGGAAACCAAGGTGCTCAACCGAGAAGACGATGCAAGGACTATGGTTGATGCTCCACAACTTAATGCTGGGGATATTTGTACACAAGCTGCTGTTGTCCTGTCGCTGAGAAAATATGAAAAAGGCAATTCGTATAGTATTAATGCCAACCTGAAAGACAATAAAGAGAGCAGAGAAGGAATTGTTTCTTATTAATCATCACTGCAGTGTACAACACAACAGTCCTTCTCTGTTTCTTTGCTGTGACATTCTCAAAAGACGAGGATGACGTGTACAGGTCATCTATTTCCATCTTGATTCTTTAGTTATTCTTTCATTAGAGAAGCGTCGAACACAGTAGATCTCATCTTCACATTGCTTAGCATCCAACAGATATCATCCTTTCCTGGAAACAGGAGAGTGGCTGGGCTAGTAGGTGTTGGAGAATACATCTAATTTATCCACAACTATTTTCTTCCCTTTTCAAGACAAAATCTACATTTTTCTAAACCTAAAGGCATGTTGTGCTGTTTGTTTATAAGTCCTTGACGAAACCGAGAACACGAGAGGCAAGGAGAGGTGAGGAGAGGAAAGGAATCACACCATGTGATATGGTGATAACAAATAAATTATCTTGTGGTACCATCACCTCTGGTTCTCCCAGAAATTTTAAAACTTTTTCTTCTTAAAACATTTTTTTTTTCTCTGCCTGAGTAATGCTTTGTCATCACTTAAGCAAATGAATAGAGAAAATCTATCTCTGCTAAAGAAAATGAGAAAAATCTTATTTGCCTTCCTTGAAGTCAGGATGTCACCTAAAGAGCCAGGTCCTGAGTAAACAAGCAATATCTGTTGTTTTCACCCAGAAGCTGAATAGACAGCAAACTCCATTACCATAGTCTGCAGCAAAAAGGCTCTGTGCAGAAACTGCAGAATTAAATACAGCATTATTTTTATACAGGATAGACACAACTGAAAAAACATCTCCAAATATAAGCTGGAATTAATGGTATTCAAAGCAGATTTTAGCAACATGGCAGGAACATCACAGAAGATGGTGTGAATATTAACAGATGCACTTTAGGCATGCAGCCCACCCACACACTGAAAGTGCCTGTAATGGCTAATGATACATTTATAAGATGTGTGAGATAGAGCATGTGAAATCATTTGAACAACAGAAGAGGTGTGCTCTCAAAAGGAAATTATTCCTGTGACCTAGGAAGACAGGAGGAAAAGTGCTTCCATTTTTTATGGATGTAAATTACAGAAACTCCATCGACATCAGCGGAATAACCCCGTAATACATAAGTTGAAAGTCTGGACCTGCACTGTCACAAGACAATAGTGGTCCAAGGATATGCTCTTTTCCAAGAGAGCTTCAGAAATGACATTTTTCATTGAAGTTATGTGATTTTGTTTACTCATCTTAAAACAATTATTAATACTTTTGTTCCTCTACACTTTTGCAAAAGTGCATCAAATAATTTCCAAAGAAGAGAAACATCAGATTTTTCCTACCTTGGTCATTCGGACAGAACGTTTCATGAGAATAAAGCAAACCTTGAATAAAATAACAAGAAAAAAATCTTTGTCCAAACCAAATCAGAAACATTTTCATAGTTATATCCTGTTCATTTTAGGAACTTTTATATACTACTAGGAAAGTGCTACATCTTGACTTGAAAATATAATGCAATTTTTATTTTCTTTCTCAGGAAAACCTGTAAAAGTCAACAGCAAGCAATCATTAGGTGGACAGTTTGCTTCTATGGATCAGCACTGTGTTGGCAAATGGGTAAACAAGGTGGCCTGTCACAGTCTAGTCCATCTTCCTCCCTGATTTTATGGTTTCCTATGGGCAGAAGACAAGATTTGCACTTTTCCACAATGACATGATGATGGTTCCAGAAACATGCAGTTCAGCTATCTGAGCTAATCGTATGAACCCATCTTTTGTAATCACACACACACTCTGAAATGTATATGATAAGGATATATTGATCAGTTTCTGAAATGAAAGATCATACAAAAACAGATGGTGTGGCCACATTCAAAAGTAATTTTCATCCAGTCTCAATGCAGGGGGAATCTGGGAAAACAATTTTTCAAGGTTTGTAATGATCTGGAATTTCCTTCAGTTCATAAATAACTGAAATAATTCTTTAGGGTCTTGCTACAATCTCCCTGTAAGGAGAAGTTCATTTATGTTGTTTACTACTATTAAGTCAACAGCCACAAATGAGTAGCAGAAGGCCAAAGGGGAAAAATAAAGAAAACAACACTAACACTAACAAACACTAACAGTAATCCTAATAATCCTACATGAAAATGTTTTCACAAACAGGAATATCTGTTGATTTTTTAATATCTTATTAAGCTGCTGTCTTTGTCGGTTTATTCTCTTTTTGGATCAACCACAAAGGAACTTCAAATGGAGTTTAAACTCTATTTAAAATGTTAAAACTGAGGATCTACCTTAGAACAGCATGGTGATGCAAGGTCAACACTCTCACATTTTCACACTAAAGTACGCTCATATTTATTCTCAAGAATGAAGGGTACTTTTGAAAGCAGAAGAAACCCTTGGTGAATTTTTAAGCCACATCAACTTTTAAAGCCTCTTAAACTTATTCCTGTCTTTGGGTTCAATAATGGAAGTTTGAAAAATTTGTAACCATTTCTCTCTCTTTTTGGTTATATTGGAAAGAAACAGAACCATGTTAGAAAGTTCCACCAATGCAGAGAAAGCAGAGGAGGTTTAGATTGGATACTAGGAAAAAAGTCTTCATGGAAAGAGTTGTCAGGCATTGGAACAGGTTACCCAGAGAAGTGGTGGAGTCACCATCCCTGGAGATATTTAGAAGATGTATAGATGAGTTTCTTAGGGACATGTTTTACTGACACTATTGGGTCAATGGTTGAAAGTCATGATCTTGAGGGTGTTTTCCAACCAAAATGATTCCATGATTTTATACTGCTTAAACCAGAAGGAAGCTTTGGGAATGGTTTCTGTCTGGTGACTTTGGTCCTGGATTTTGCTCATTCCCTTAAATCCAGGATTCCAAAGCAGACAACGTTCCCTTTGCATAGTTTACAGTCTCCTGCTTTTTTTTAAAGAGACTGCATGTGGGGTTTGTTTTTCATGTGAAAAAAGTAAAGCAAAATATGTACAATGACAAAAGATGCACTTCTATTGTTTTGAGGATAGAGTTTTGCGTTCTATGAAGTGAAATAGGCTGCAGTTTGACATTTTTCTCCTTTAGAATTATCTCTCTGTCTGCAAGATGCTAAGCCTGAAGTATCTTATCCTGCATCCCATTCCTATTCCCTTTTCTTCCTACTGTTTCTATTCATCAGCTATTTCAAAAGCACTCCCTGTTGTATTTGTTACATTTAATATCTGCAAGAAGCCACTTACAGAAAGGCGTTCACTACTATTAGAAGGAGAAAAAAACACCCTCTCCCATTTCTATTAACAAGTTTAAAGCAACTTACTTTGCTGACATCCTTTTTTTTTAAAAAAAAAAAAATAATTCAGTTTGTGTCACATGACCTTTTCTTTAGTGTATGAGCTACAGGAACTCTACTCTGGAGAGATACATGAGATACATGTACATCCAGTGTCTGAAGGCCTTTATATCCTCCAGGATGGAAATTCACTTTGGCAATTTTAGCGTAATCAGTTGAAATAGAAGATTGAAACTACTGCTAACTGACTAAACAAAATTAAAATCTGGCAAATGTTACAATGTCAGTTTACTCATTCAAAAGTTTCTCATTGACTGAGAAGGGAGATTGTCAGAACAGGGTACCTGAATGAAAGTTTACTGAAGAATGATGGTCAGGTGTGCCTGGGGAATCATAGGATGAAGACAAAGTATTCGCTTGAGTCAATCTATCTCATATCTTGTTGCAAAGTATGTTGGCTATTTGTTATCAGGAAAAAAAAAAAGCGTCTGTGGTTACGAGACTTGTCTCAAAACATAAAGGAAGCCAGTGATAGATGGAAGAATAGAGCAGAAATTTATTTTCACCCATTTCTTTCCTGTCTCATTTGTTTCTTTTATAAGAAGGTGAAAAAATGTGTCCTTTGGTAAGAAAGACATGACTAGCCTCTTGGAAGAAAAGGGTGAGTATCATAAGATTACTTGCTCATTGAAAAGGTTTTACAAGTTCTTGCTTTCAGCAAGACTATTTCAGCATCTAATAAATCTATCTAAATTCATCATCATCATCAAAGAAGCCTAGATTTATCAGAAATAATCCTTGAAATAAGAGGCTCTCTATTAAAACTTCATTCAAATTACACAGTTTTCCTTATTGGTGAGAATTAACTCATACATGAATGTTTGCCACCATTTAGATGCTCAGAATGCATTAGGTGCATTATTAACTCTTGCAGTGGCTTTTTAGTGCATTCAGAGGCAAACCTCACCTAAACTTTGCTGTTTAAAAACAGTATTTATGTAATGCAATAACTGAAATTACCTTGTGTTCTCACATCACTTCACTACCAATGGTTTTATACCTCTGAATGAAATTCATAGTTGATCTTTCTAGAGAAACTTTACAATGCAAATCTTATAGGCAAAAGCTTATATCCTGTAGGGTTATAGACCATAAACTTATAGTTTAGCCAGTTGATAAGCTCATAGAAAACAGAAAAACTGCTAGGCATGTATGTTATTCTTCAGATCTTGTATATTAAAACGACCACCTATTTTTCCCAAATATATCAACGGATGTAGTATGAGGGAGTACTTCTGCCTACAAACCTGGTTTTGTCAATACCCACAGAAAACATTGGATACAAGTGCAATTCTTCAATTAGAATAAATATGGAATTTTAAACTATTTACATTTTTTTTATATTTACCCAGAAATCTTTCTGTTGTCTACAATATCACCTTGACCATTGATGATGTTAACCCTTGTAGACCCTATCCTTCCTTAACTACAGACATCTGAGGCAAGGTCAACGAAGTCTGCTTTGGTCAACTAATATGACAAGGGTATGCTACAATTAATAAACTTAGAAAAAAATTCTATAAACCCATTTTCACTTAGAAAAAAATTATATAAACCCATTTTCTTGAAAGTTTGTTTCCTAACACTCTTTTAGTCTCCCTTCAGTTCAGTAACTTAAACAAGCTTGTTTTTAATTTTTGCCTACAGAAAATGACACAAGATTATCTTTTTCTCCAATGCAGTCTCCTAAAATCTGTCCCTGTTTTGATTGGCAGTTAGTTCACATTACATTAATTGTGCTGCAGGCATGGTGCCCACAGCCCACTTTACATCTGCATTCATTCAATTGCATTAGTCATTCTCTGGCATGAGCAATTAAAAGGTTCATATATCCCTGGTTGCATTTCTGAAGGATTTCTTGGTTAAGTTTATTACAAATTTTGTTAAAGGTAAGGGTTATGGTTCAAGAATAAAACCACTAAACATACTTTACTTAAACAAATATTTCTTAATGAGGACTGTCTTTAAAAGGGAATGAGAGAAATAGATGAGGCAAAAACAACCTCATGCATCTTTTCAGCTCAAATTTCATCCCATCTACTTTTCAGCCTGTAACTGAGATATGTACATAAAATGGGACTAAAATCACTCTGAATTTCATCCTGTTCAGCAAACAGATGCTTTCAAAGAGTAGAAAACCTGGATCAAGCATCTGTCTATCCTGTATATTCTTGTTGGAATTTCCCTGTTTTTCCCTCTTCCCTTATATTCACTCTTTTCACTTGCTAAAACAGTACAAGTGAGAAGCTTTTTCTCTTCCTTTTTTTTTTTAAAAAAAAAAAAAAGAAGAAAAAAGAAAAAAAGAAAAAAGATAATGCTGATGAGCTAAGCTTTCAGAAGTCATTAAGACAAAGTGTGCAACTTGACCCGTATCATTCTGAGGTATTAAATATATTTGTCAATCTGTTGAATTCTCTGAGTATTTTTGAAAAGGAAATATAATCTCATAGGTTGCTATGCAAGTCAATGACCATCAGATTCTCATAGTATTTATCTACTTCTCGAAAGAGCAACTAAGATGGTTTAAATGATAACAAAGTAATACAGTCAGGAGAAAATTTTTTGTGTGACAGTCAGAAAGTTATGCTTTCAAAAACTCAGGGTAACTGATAAAGATGTGGACTGGGATGAAAAATACTGGTTGTTCTTGTCACTTCTTCACCTAGGAAAAAATGGACTTATTGTGGGTTTAGGATGAGATTTAGATACCAATGTAACTGTGAACTCCTAATCCAGCTAAAGGTGTATTGGCCTAACTTGCCTTGGTAGCCAGTGGGAAGGAGAAGGAACATGGCCAGGATGTTTATTTGGGCCTTCGACCCAAGCGTAACCAAACAATTTATCATTTCCTTAAACAACTTCGTGGCCTTTTTTTTGTTGTTGTTTTTACCTCAAACACTACATGTTTGTTTTCACATGCATAATTCTGATCCCATCCAATCCCTAACATTCTGTGATTTTGTGTGATCTGTCAAGACAATACACAAAAATACAGATCTGCAAGACCTGCAACGCAGCAACTAATTGAGAGTGGGAAGCAATGCAGCTAGAAGCTGTGTGATGAGTTTAGTGATAAGTATAAATATTATTTCCATCATGGTAGAGCTCTGATATGCAGAGAAAGCAAAGCAGGGGATTCAGTTTGCACACACACACACACAAAATAATAATTACCTTGTAAGAAGGAAAACAGCCATGAAAATTAGAAGAGTTTCAGAAAAAGCCCTCCAGTAGAGGTTTGATGCTGTGGAAATATAGAGTTTAAATTATTCTGGTCAGTGTCCTTCACAGGAAGGAAAGATGGGGTGGGATGGGAGGCAGAGGGAGCCGAACCGGAGCCTAAGAGTGGAAGTTAAAGCTTGACATTTGTGGAAATGGAGGTGAGCAGCTTTAGGTGGGGGGAAAAAAATATGATAATGTGGTGTGCTTATGGTTTTCATGTTGACTTAATGCTTTTATGGGAGAGTTGTCTAATGAAATCAATACAAGAATCCACAGGTGGAACTTGCTGGCTGGCAATTCAGAGGAAGTCAGAGTAGACGGTCTGATGGTTTCTTCTGGTCTTAAAATCAGTGAGTCTGTCACAGAGTGCCTCATAATCACAAGCACCACAAGCAGCGAGTGCTGATGACAATGAATTTTATCAAAGCAGAATGCATTATTCTTGTACCAGGTCACCTTTGTTTGATTCATGAAGGAGCGGGAACTAGATCTGTGATTTTGGCCACCGAATACAGCACAAGACAGACATAAAATTGAGCAAAGTCCATCATGTTTTTGCAGATTCTTATTTAAAAAAAAGGAATGTGTTTCATGGCTGATGGGGAGAAAAGTCATCCTCTGGATGCTAGTTTGGGGACTACCCTATGAACCACACATTAACCAGATGTGCTACTCTCTAGCCTATGGATGAAAATCCTGTTCTGGGGACATCATATGACAGCTCACGTGGCAGGATGACTGTATCTTTCTATCACCCATCCCAGTGTTTAAAAACACTGGAATTATATAAATTATTTTCAGGGTAGATCTACTCGTAGACTGAAAACAAAACAAAACAAAACCCCCAACACCAAAGAAACAAAACACAAACAAAGAAACACAACATAAACAAATAAGCAAACAACAAAAACCGACCACACTTCAGCTCACGTTTCATAGTTTTAAAAGTAAGTTTATTGACCTAGATTTGCAAGGACTACAATTCCCTTGCTAAAACATATTCTGTTTGTTCCCTGGTAATATGTCCTCACAATATCCCTTTGATGATTCTCATACTGCTGTTTAGTCATATCAGTATTCAGTTCTGATCCCTGGTTATGTCAGCAGATGAAGGGAAGCCCACAGACAGAACACATTTGTTTAGCAATGACTTGAAAGGGTTTTTATTAGATGGAATTTTGAAAGTATCCCTTTGTGCAGTATTTCAAGTGTTAACTAGCAGCTCTGGGACCAACAGCAGCTGCTGGCTGATTAGCTGCTAAACATCGAGAACATCTTGGTTCACCATTTTTTTCCTATGCAATGCCTAATAGTCCTATAGATAGGTGTGTACGTAATTACTATAATTAATATGAGATAACTAATTGACAATGCTGTAGGAAGTACACAATCAAATTAATGTTCCTCTGGTAATTTAGAAGAGAATGAAGTTCAGAGCAGGGAGTGCATAACATTTTTCACCCCTAATAGTGTTCTCCAATCACTTGAGCAGCTTGTGAGATGGCAAACTGTGGTAAAAGCCCCAGACAATAAAACAGAGTGTTTGAGCTTTTTTCTTATCAGAACAAATATGAGGTTAATAATTCAGGGCAGAAATCTCAAAAAAACACTCTCTAAATTTGCTGACGTGTGCAAAATAGGTTTTCTAGTTTTGTGTAGACTTTACTCATGAAAATTTTTCAAACAGTTTAGCCCAACGTTTAGTACTCACTTCAAAATCATGTTAAATCTTTGCCTGGGAATTCTCTGCCTGCTTTGAGTCATGGTAGGTATATTCTCACCCTTACAGATCACCTGAATTAGCACCTTATTGCCAACCTACTGGATGTAAATAAGTTTAAAAATACTTAAAAACCAAACAAACAAACAGGACTATGACTGGTCAACATTTTCCTATAAAACATTTTTCTTCCATCATGCTCTGTCATTGTTCTCAGAGACACAAGCATAGCAGCATCAAGGAGATATAATTTTGCTAGTAAGTCTACCAAATAATGCAGAAATGAAGGCCAGGGCAATGAAAAACTATTCCCATAATCCTAAAGGGTTAACTCAGGCACAGCGACATTACAGTTAGACTGACGTTAACCATTTCTGCTTGGCTAGTAAACTGAGGCTTTTTACTTGTATCTTATTTTGACCTTATCTTGGTTTTGAAGTATTCTCATATTTTTTCTAAATCACAGTAATTTGAGGTAAGATTACTGAAGTTCCTTCAACGGGAATAAAACAATCTGAGATTCTGAAGAAAATCTGCACAAACATGAAATAGTTTTCAGAGCGTGTTTTTGGTGTGTTTTTTTTTGTTTGTTTGTTTGTTTTGTTTTGTTTTGTGTTTTGTTTTTTGTTTTATTTGTTTGTTTGTTGGTTTGTTTCAGAAAAGCAAGGTAATTGTCCAGTATGTTTCTCAATCCATTCTATTACAGTGAAAAATAGTAATTTCCATCCTTCTTTCACACATAATCACATACAATCACAGGGATGGGAAGGGTCCTCAAAAGCTCATTCAGTCCAATCCCTCTGCTGGAGCAGGAACACCCAGATGAGGTTACACAGGAAGGTGTCCAGGCGGGTTTGAATGTCTGCAGAGAAGGAGACTCCACAACCCCCCTGGGCAGCCTGGGCCAGGCTCTGGCACCCTCACTGTGAAGAAGTTTCTTCTCATATTTAAGCAGAACCTCCTGCGTTCCAGTTTGTACCCATTCCCCTTGTCCTATCACAGTTAAGTTTTCATACAAGTTCAGAAACAGGTCTTTGAAAGTTTATGAGAACCTAATATCTTCTCAACGTTATAACCAATAATACAAATGAGAAAGACATAATCATGTCTATGTGAGTAAAACGCTATAAGGACAGCACTGACACTTTGGCCAGGATTTGAACTGTCACTGCAGTCAACTATGTCTTGTTCTGATGTGACTGACTTTAAGATATGACAGAAATGGATTCACTAGATTTTTCAGCTTCAGCTCTTGTTTTCCCACCACCCTCATCAGTGCTATAATCATTAGAGTATGTCACTAGTACTTGTATGTCACCTGGTAGGCAGTTTTCAGGCTATCTGGTTGTGTCTGAGAGTTGATCTTGGATGCATTTACCAAAACTTGACTTCATGCTTCTGACATATTTGAGACTTCTGAATGTTTACTTCAGTTATTTAGAAGTAGGCTACATAAAGACTGGGGCTAAAAGCAAAGACAGGACAGCTGAATTCAAACTGAAATGAAATTAAGAAATTGCAAATTTACAACATCTGACCATCTCAGAGGAAAAGGAGGAGAGGAGGTTGGAATGTTGCCCAAAAACGAAGTTGAGGACCTATGTCAAAAATTGTTCAGCATGATAATAATTACAGCTTCATATTTCCTTCAAGATTATCTTGTCTTTTTTGGAAGTTCTCTATTGCCATCTACTGGAATAAATGTCTCATTACTCTGGAAAGATGTAAATAAAGTAAAGATATTGACTATTTGTAAGACATAAATAAGTTTCTGAACACTGCGTTCTCTAAACTACACTCGAGCTTATTATCATGACTTTAAAAGCAGTATTATATTCTGTAAACACTGGGAGGTTTAAAAAATCATTATTTTAATTAATTCTTGTTAAAAATATATTATTGTAAAATAATATTATGTACATAATATATACTAAAGATAATATACTTAAAATATCACATGAGAAAATAAATAGATAGATAGATAGATAGATAGATAGATAGATAGATAGATAGATAGATAGATGATAGATGGATTATTAGTAACACTTCATTGTGGCCAAAAGTATATATTCCAGTAAACAGTATAGTACTCAATTTTAAGAGGAAAACTTTTGTCAGCTCACAGTAACGTTTGGCTAGTTAGGTCTTCCTGAAGGGATGATGTTCCCCAAAGTGCTCACCAGAACTGATTAGTATTTTTGGAAAATCTAAGCCAGAAGTAATTTGAAAAATTTTGCCCCAAATGGAGAGAAAGTCAAGATAATAGTTATTTTCATAGTAACAGAGGTGCTTAAAAATGTGACTAAAAATACTTCAAAGAGAATAGGAGCAATTTCTGCTCCATGATCACTAGGAATAGGACAATAAACAAAGATCTTACTTATATATTAGGGAAAGTTTTCTAATGAGAAGTTAATCACAATAGGTTGTTGACAGATGTTATGAAATCACTTTCAGAGGGGGTTTTTAAAACCAGGTTGGAGAATTATCTATCAAAAACTAGGTAGTTGCTGTTGATACTGTTTTGAAGATGACAGTATCTCAGATTGTTTTAAGTCCTTCTTCTGGGATTTTTATTTATATTAAAGTCTGTCAGATCTTAAAGGGCTCGTCACATTAAAGACTCAAGGAGCCACTCGTAAACTGGCTTCCCAAATAAAAATATACCCATCAAATTCAATATTTATATCTGTCAAACTCAACATTATCATGGAAATCCTGCACCACAGTAGTAGACGAAAATCATAAGTGTTATTTAGAGACAAGAAGTTTAACTAAAAAGATTACTTTGTGTAAGAGAAGGAAAGGAAACCAAAGTTTAATTAACTTTAGCTCTAGATGCCCCAAAGCCAATCACGTCTGTCCTGAGGGGAAAAGTGACTTCTCCCTCCCTAATTCAGGGTAAGATCTAGAACCTCAGACTCTTAATTCAATAATACGTTAACAGCAGACAAGCTGTTAAATTGGGAGGTATTTGGGGTGTAGGATATTCCCTGTAAATCACATAAATAACTTTCTGTTTATGGAGACAGACTAGGGGCAAAGGTATATGATTGTGCAACAGCAAAACAGAAATAGGAGAGGTCTGGGGACTTGTTTTTCTCCATCTCTTCATTTTTGGTATCTAATAACAAGTAAATCTAGATATCAACAGTTGTTTCAGCACCACAACAGGTATTTTCCACAAGGCCAGAAATATTAATGGCTGAAGTTATGTGAAAAAATGTGACACAAATTCATAAAGAGTTTCAGCACACAAAACTCTGTGCATTTAGGATCTCTTTCTTCCATGCTCACAGGTTTATTTTTAATTCATTGCCTAAAGAGAACTTCAGTCTGAAAGTATTGTAATTATTGACTGATGTTTATTACACTGACAACATTTAGCTATTCTGAAAGCTTTACTGGAGGAGTTTATAACTATGCAAAATAAACTGAAAGGGAAAGGTCAAGTAAACAGCAACACAATAGTAGTACATCAACGTCTTTTTTTTCAACATCGAAACAAACTGCTGTCTTTTTTACTCTGAATACATTTCTTCTAGATATGAGGTGACCAATGTGTTTAAGAATGCATTATTGGAATAATTTTTCTTCTCAAAATGTTGTAGAAATAGAGATGCTAACTGCTATGTGTGAGTTCTTCCAAGTCTTTCTCAAAGTGCCTATAAAAATCCCAGCCCAACAGATGATAATCAAAGAACACTCCTCACAACAATTATTGTGTCTTTCAGGAATATTACCACTATCTAAATTTAAGCACCTAATTGAAATGTTTTGCTTGCCTAAATGTAGGTGCTAAGTATCACAGATAGAGGATGTTTGAGAGTGTGCTGCCTCCAGGCCATGCTCCAGGAGGGTTCCTGCATGCAAAGAGCCTGTGGTATCAGCCATGTTGAGGTTTCGAGTACCAGAGCCTTTTAATATGCTTTTGTTTTGGCAACAGACTTGAGGTCTTGGTGTCTATATGTAGGTGTTTCTGCCTAAAGTAGTGTCCATAGTAGGGTAAACTGAGTCACTCCCTAAGGTCCTTTGATGATATTGACCAAATCTTCATCAGCTATAATGGATGTTGGAATCCCACAAGTCCAATAAACATTCACATATAGACTCTAAAAGCAGGTATCTTAACGACCTTATTCAACTGCCTACACAAGAGTATCTAGTGCCACATTAAATACTCCATGGCATTTTGCCTGGGTTGCTACTGGTGCCCTGGTGAGCACTGGTCTCTCAAAGATCAGTTATCACATTGGTCACATTTCTGTGAATGTTGTCAATGGCTGTGGCTTCTCAGATGGCATTTAGACTTGAGCCATTAATTTTGGTTTAGATCCCACCTCCATTGACCCCAAGCTTGTGTAAACTAGCAGTCAAAGTTTCTGTTAGGATCTACACTAGAAGTCTGACCAGTTCTAATGGACAATACCTCCTAAAAATCTTGAATACCTAGAACAGATTCCTCAAACATTCTTTTTTTTTTTTTTTTCTCATGTGTACGTGTATTGCTTAGGATCCTATTTCATAAATGTAGTATCTCTCAGGTATCTAGGTATCTTGGGATATCCTATTTGGCACCTACCAGAAAACTGATCTCTCATAGATGTGTGTTCTCCATGCAAACCCATGTAGATATTATGACTTTGCTGGATTATTTCAAATGGTAGCAGAACCTGCATTCAGGCAACAGAGTCACACTCATACCTTTATTTTTGTGTTTGTATCTAGCAATAGCATTAACACTAAGCATATAAATCGCAGAATCATGGAATAGTTTGGGTTGGAGGATATCTTCAAAGCTCATCCATCCAAACCCTGCCATGAGCAGGGACATCTTCACCCAGATCAGGTTGCTCGGAGCCCTATCCAGTCTGGCCTGGAATGTCTCCAGGGATGGTTCATCCACCACCTCTCTGGGCAACCTGGGACAGTGTTTAACCACCCTTATTGTAAAAACCTTTTTCCTCACGTCCGGCCTGAATCTCCCCTCCTTTAGTTTAAAACTATCACCCCTTGTCCTATCACAACTGACCCTTCTAAAAAAATTTGTCCCCATCTTTCTTATGGGCCCCTTTTAAGTATGGAAAGGCCCCAATAAGGTCTCCCTGGAGCTTCTCTTCTCCAGGCTGAACACCCCAACTCTCTCAGCCTGTCCTCCCAGCAGAGCTGTTCCAGCCTCGGATCATTTCTGTGGCTCATCTGGCACTTCTCCAACAGGTCCATGCTAAGGACCCCAGAGCTGGACCAGCACTGAATCTCACCAGAGTGGAGTAGAATCACCCCCCTGACCTGATGGCCACGCTCCTTGTGATGTTACCCAACCTTTCTTAATTCTTCTTGAGAATGGAGGGATAAATAAAGGAAATATATTGGACACAAAACTTGCCATGATTATGGGGAGAGCTAAAGAAAAAAAAATCACTTTTTATTTTTTTAACCAAAATTTTCATCCCACAAAGGTGTACACATCCCATAATAGAAAAAGCAAACAAACAAACAAACAAACAACATGTTAATTTAACCATTTGGGAAAAGGGAATTACAGAAGCACCTTCCTTTACAAGTTTGTTGATTATGGAGGGAAACCAAATAGTGTGGAATTAGAGTAAAGACAAAAAGTCAGGCACTTGGTAATGTGTCCTTCTTGGGCTTCCTCAATAGGCAGGTAAGATTATGTATTTTACTGTAGGCGTAGTTTCTGGTGGAGTGTTAGGTATTATTACATAAAGTATTTCTAGGAAAGATGTTTGATTTATTGTCCTAAAGATTTATTTTATTTTTCTTGAAAAAACCCATACTATTTCCTCTGTGGAAGATGCTGATTTATAATCATACAAACCAGCTAGGTGCCTAGAAAAGATTTATAAAAGCAAGTTTTAGGCATCTAATATTGGAGGAACATAAATCACACCAAAGGCTGATGTGCTGTCTATGCAGGTAAGCAGTAGGGGATTTTCTGAGTTCAGGGGATTTCTGCTTTATGATGTCATTCTTCCATTTTTCTTAGAATTAGCAGAGGTCACAACTAGCAGCTGTGTTGGTTCACAAGCTTTTCTCTGTAGTTAAGACTGCAGTGGGTTACTATCTGTTGCTCATCTGTCTTCTGCTTTTCTTTGTGTGACTGGACCATTAGGGTTAGTGGAACAGTTGAAGAATATTCCTGGTACAAAGAGATATGTTGCACAAGCAATATTATCCAGCAAAATAATATTCATGCTTTTCATTAAAACAGAAATGATCCCTTTGATGTGAACTAAACACATGTTGAAATGCTTTAGTGGGTTGTGGAGAATGTTCATCCTACAGTGATAATGAATACCTGGGTTCATGAGCAAATACCCTTGTTTGCATGTGAATGCAGCTGTTTCCCATAATATTCTCCAATTATTTCTCCGCATGATCAACAATGCAAAGAGGAATCAAAACCACAAAGCACTTGTTTGAAATCTGAATAAAAGTTTGCCAGAAAGATTTTCTTTAGTATTTATCCAATTCTACCCCAAGTGGACAAATGTCGATTAAATCTTGTTGGAGTATTTCTGGTTGGTTGTTGATTTTTTCTTTTTCCATGAGTTCAGATACCACCTGGACAATTTAAAGGAATAAGAATTCAGATTTTTTAGAGTTTTGGGTGTTGGTGGTTTTGGTTTTGTTTTTTTTCTTTTTTGTTTGTTTGGGTTTGGTTTTGTTTGTTTGTTTGTTTGTAGTTTTGTTGTTTTTTGGTTTGGGTATCTTTTTAATGCATGAAATCATCTCCTAGAGCTTAAGCAATGTCAGAACCACAGAGTACTGGATCCTGGGAGAGTATTCTGGGAAAATATCACGATACACTTACCCATCTCTTATACTCTCTTTATGATCCACCTTCCTAGATACACTCATAACACAAGGTGTGGTACTGCGTGGGTGTTATAAACAACTCAGTTCAACCCCTCTGTGTATGGAGTGGCTACCTGCCTTTGGCCACTGTTGTAGACAAGGATGATTGGCTAGGAGGATCTTTGATCTGACTCAGTATTAGTGTCATTATGCTCAGTCATTTATTTTTCTTTAACATTTAGCAAACAAAAAATCTGCCCTACATGCAAATACTCCCATTATTAGTTGACGTGGGACTCAGTCCTTAAAACTCTCAATGTGCAAACCTAAGTAATAACAGAGTTAAATCATACATGTCAGATTGAGTCATCCTATCTGCTAAATTTCTGAACTGTCCTCTGAAAGTATCTGTCTGTTGACTGTGGAGGTTGTTTAAGGACTTCATTCAAATAGCGAAGCATAAACATCTAATGCCCCTGGAGACACTGCAAGATGTCTGTGAAAACCGCACGTTGCTGGAGGACACAACCCCAGAACTAACTGGGGAACTGGGTCCTCCCAGAACAAGATACAACTGGTATCAAATGGCTCATGGCAGAATCAAGAGCTAAATGACTAGCATTAACCAGACACCTAAAGTGAGATTCACCTCACCAAATGTAGACATTTGCAATGTAAATATTTGCATGAGAACTAAATACCTAGGCTATTTTCCATCCAAAATACTTAAATCAATATTTCAACCCACATCATTAAATAGATACCTAAGATATTGTGTGAAATAAGTCAAACATTGTAGGAAAAAGTCTCTTTGTAGAGAAAGCTGTCCTTCGCACTAATGTGCTTTTTTAAGTATTCTACCATCAAAGAAGAAGAAACATTTTCACATTTTCTTAGTTTCTTACCTAAAATTGGGATGTCAAATTTGTACACATCTCAGCTTATGTGTCAGGAGTTTGGAGACTATGAAGAACATAGCAAATATTCACAGGCTGTTTGCTTAAATGCCCCTCAGTTTTCCCAGAATTGTACAATACTCTGGGGACATGGCTCATCACATTTCTCTTGCTTTTTTGCCGGAAACCTTCATCAAAAGGTTACACTAGAGACCTTTTAGGTTCTCTATGACATGAGAGACCTTTTAGAAAGGTTTCCACACAAGGATCATTTCTCAGTTGTGGTTTTTTTTTCTGCCTGATAGTGCTATCACAGAAAAAACAGTAGGACAACTACTGGCTTTACAACCTTTTTATGTTGCAGATATATATGCCTAACTTCCCATAAGCCAGTTGCACCTCCGGTTCAGCCCAAAGGAAAACCAACAGCATTGATCCTATAGCCCTAAAATTACTCTGAAAATCAACTAATCGATACAAGAGGCAATTTTGGCCCAAGATCTTTCTGAGCTTCTCAGTGCACAGCTGTAATATCAGCTGTAACACAGAACAGGTCCTGTGTAGGCTTCAAGAAAATAAAGTCTCATAAATTAAGATCTATTTCTTAGGCATTATCTGAAATTAAGTGTTTTGTGGACCATTGTCCTTCTCTGAAGAGTAGGTACTTGGCAGACCTGGTGAATCCAACAATCAAGTCCATTTTGCC
Source organism: Patagioenas fasciata (assembly GCF_037038585.1). NCBI lineage: Eukaryota > Metazoa > Chordata > Aves > Columbiformes > Columbidae > Patagioenas > Patagioenas fasciata. The sequence continues at coordinate 209,910,707 of NC_092520.1, forward strand.
ATCATTTTTTGTACTCTTCAGTGAAATGTTATGCTTTCATAAAAAGTCACAGCAGTGATTTTGCTTCACAAAAAACCAAAGAAGAAAAAATGCAAGTTTCTCAGGGCCATACCCTGAAACACTTGCTATTTTTGCCATTACGTTTTACAGCTCTTCCCTTTCGTTTGTCTTCAAATCTCTCAATCTCTTGTTTTCTTAAAATTTAGTTTCCCTTTTCAAGATTCCATGGAAAGAAATAATTAAACCTTATAAACCAACATGGGTTTCACATTCGAGTGCTGTACTTGCCAAGATTATTCCACGAAACATATACTGGCACATGGCTTTTAGCTACATTTTTTTTCCTGACATCTCAAGAAACAAACTTCAGAGAACAGGAAGGCCAACTTGGAGACTAAGGCTTTTTTTTCCTGAGACAGAAGAGGTTTGGATATTTCTGGATATTGATATTTTTTGATACATATATACTTCTTGACAGAACATGCATAAAGAAAGCTAACCCCCCCTTTTGCCATCAATTTTGAAGGGGAAATTCCTCCTTTCTATGAAATGCATAACCTGTAAACTCTGGGGCTAGGATTTCTTGGCTGGGACTAGTGATAGGGCTTATTTCCATTGCTCTTGAAATACATACAAAATACCCTCTTATGGCCCTATCCACTAAATCACCAGGTCATGGTTGCAATAGGCTTCTGTGAGCAGCAAGAACAGACACATGAAGATTTTTCATAATGATGGATTTACCAGTGGAGGGAGGGGGTGGATTTAAGACAGCCTGGAGGAGGTTTAATTGTAATTTTTCGCTGTTGAGAGTTGCCTGTTGCCAGTAGGTGCCACTACTGCTCCATGCCACTAAGGGCCAGACAACACATGTTCTTTGTCATCCATGAAATCCAAGGTATTGAGGCAAATATCGAACCGGCTCTGAACCACATTTTCAGTGATATTTTTGAATATGAAGTGCAACTTTATACCTTATATATTCATCAGACCAGCTCCTTCAGTTGCAGAGTTCTGCTGTTTTGGCTAATGTTATGCTTTTTTATATACTTTGTGAGGAGAAAGGGCAAAAGGGCACATCATATCTTTCTATTTGGCAGAAAACAAACAACCAACCAACCAACCAAACCAAACCAAACAAAAAACAAACAAACCCAAACAAACAAACAAAGAAAGAAAAGTAAAACAAACCAGAAATTTTGAAACCAACCCTATTGAGAATCACAGAGACTATTCACATTTCATAAAGTTAGTGGAAACATAGTAACATAGTAACAAACTGCAGTAACAACTGTTAAAAATAAAAACATCACAGAGAAGTAAATATTAAAAGCACTGCTTTTCCTCTCAATGTGTGTGTGCATGCATATGTATACATGTGTGCCTGTGTATTTGTATATGTATATATGCTCCACATTTAGTATATGAGGTACTTAGACGTGATTTTATGTATATATAAAATTCTATACTTTCTGGATTTTATAACTCTACTGTATTCTTGATGAAAACTGTCTGTTCTCAGTACTTGACAGTAGCATCAGTTGCAAAAAGTACTTTTTTTTCTCCACAAGATGTCGGTGTCTCCTACAGTTTGCATCATGGTAAGTTTGCTGGTAATGATTATGTACAGTACCTTAAGAGGACTTCAGCTAATTAAAAGCAAGAGACGTGGTCAAACACGCAACTCAAGGCATTCTACTGTTTAAAGAGATTGCCTTAACTCAAGAAATTAAACTGTTGACTCTGCTTCTATAGAAAATACTCAAAAGATTAACACAGTGACCCCAACATTTTATCCTCGTACTTTCTCTTGTAAAACAAAAGATGTGAGACACTTGCCATGCAGTAATGGGGTACTATTGTGAAAAATGAAAGTGCTGTTTGGAAAGTCTCTGAGGTTCCTACCCAAGAGCAAACATTAAATTCCTTTCAGTATACTATCTATTTTAAAATATTAAATATATATAGATATATTTGTGAAAGAGCTACTCATACTGCTAACTCTGAGGGTTAGCATTTCTTTAAATACAAGCAGCTAAATAATTGTCATTTTCTTTGTGCCCACAGGATGTCAGAGTTCATTTTACAATATAGTCATCGAAAAATTAGGGGGACAAATTCAGTCTTTGTCATCAGGGTTTGCAATATTCAGAAATAAGTGGTTTAGTCAAAACCAGTGAAAATGAGCAGAGTAACATAATGAACACGTCAGAATCCACATGTGCAATCCAAGTAGACACTCTGACTTCGTTTTTTTACACAGAAGAACAGATTTTGCCTTGATTCAGTTTCCTTTTTTGCTTCAGCGAGTTTTCATCAGTGGAAATACAGCTTCAAAAGAGTTCATGGTGTTCACTGGGTACTCAGGTATCAAATCCAAGCAGCAGTTTTGTGCTACTTTCATTGTCCTGTTAGTTCCAGTGAGATTTTTCACACCAAAATATTGCAGATCAAACAATACTTGTAATCTTGTGCCTTTAGCCTGCTGTGACTGCACAATCAATAATCCTATCTATATCTAAAACCACTCTTTTTTTTTTTTTTTTTTGGCAAAGATATAATATAAAATACAATCTTTGAAGACAAAAGTTAATTACTTTCTTATTGGACCCCATTATTTAATATCATATCTGGATTTGTCAGACTGAGAAACATGCCAAATATGTGTTACCCAGCTAAAGTGAAGAGTGATCTGTGATGGAAGTGAGCATGTCTGGGAATAATCCTTCACTCCTTACACCAGCAAACACACCATCTCAGACATTGCTGAAGGTAACAAAAGCTTTGTTTTCCTTAAGACTACAGAATCAAAGCTGTGATGAGAACATGGCAGGTACTTGTAGAAGTTCATCTGTTGGAGGACACAGACTCTATTTTGTTTGCAAGTTATCTGTATGCAAGTCTTGCTTGGAGTATCTGTTCTTTGAGATGGTTAGAACCTTTTATTTCAATACAGGGATTATTTGGAAGCCCTTCACTGCCGGTGGGTAGCTGGCAACTGGTAATTTGTTATGCAACTAGCAGGTTCATCAACTTGAGGCTCTGCTGTGCATTTGAGGGTGTTTCACATATTTCTTCAAGCCTTCGATTCTGGTGATGGTCCCAGACTCATGTCAAAATTTTGCATGACTGAATGTCGGCTGGCAAACAAAAAACACACATTGTCTTGGTTTGAAAAATTATTACAAATATGGGGTTTTTCCTAAACCAGCTCCTTCAGCAATCAACATGGATGGTACCTCAGGTCATTCCACCTTTGCTACATATATAACATCACTATATATTAGTGCAGGCTAAGCCATCATTTTCCCCAGCGATTGTAACAGAGTTTCTTACCTGGTTTGAGATTGATAATGTCAGGTGAAAGCAGTCCCAAAACAAATAAAAAGCTGGGATTTCCAGTTGTTTTAATCCAAATAAGGGACAGTTGAAGCCATTGAGTGAAAGGATGGGGTATCTTACAGTATTGTGCTGGAGGATCAGAGCTCATAGAAACCTCTTAAGCTTTTTGTTATTTATTCATTGTGTTCAATGAGCCAAGAGCCTTAAATTTCCTCTGAGCAACTCCATGGAATGAATAACACCCTGGAGAAGTACCTGAATAAAACTGATGAGCTACATATGAACATGGGAATCTCTCTTTCCTTTAACATGTCTTTCAATGCATTATTTACTAATATGCTTAAAGAACGTACCACAAAGATCTCCCTGTTTTATAGTTTGGAGGTTTTGCTTCTCAATAGTAGCTTCTCCTGAAGGTCCATTGAAGCTGCAAGATGAAGAAAGGAATTCTGACTTATGGATGTAAATACATGAGACCCAATACTTGAAAGTACAGAGCAGAACTTCACTGGAAGCTTTTTGCATTAGTTAGTAGATGTGGTTTGTAGCAGAGTACTCAGATATACTGCCACTCCACAGCAGAGACTATAGATGACATTGATTTAGGTGACTGCTGCCAAGCAGCAATAAGCTTTCCTTGAACAAAACTGCTGTTGATTTTAACTGAATTACACCTGAAAAAAAAAAAAAAATCAGAACATGGTTCGTAATCCTTTGTCTTATATTTCTCATTCACCTGCTAGCTCTTTTTAGGAACCTACCTTATATCTGATTTCTGGGCGACCTGACATATGAGTGATATCTCCTGTCTTTGAAGTCCTAATCTCAGTAAAACTGTATCAGTTCTCATGACCAGTAAATGTGCCATACAGTACTTAAGAAGAGAAAAAGAAAAAAAAAAAAAAAAAGAGGATGATTCAGTCATTCATTTTGTGCAGTCATCCTAAAGTTAGTTGTAACTTCTGCCTCTTCCCCAGGTTTCCAGTTGACTGTTGGGGCCCAACTCTGTAAGCAAAATGGGTCTAATGGCATTTTCAGGAAAAAAAAACAAAACAAAAAAAATATATATATAGGAATAAACACACAAAAATTTCCGAGAAGGTTAGATACAGTGTTAATTCATATAACTGGATTATAATTTTGTACTCTCATTTCCATGCTGACAGTGGTCAAAGATGCTCCCTCCCTTAGCATTGGCAATGAAGCTCAGAGCTGTGGTCTTTGAGTTTTCATCTGGCACTTCTCTCATATTTCTGTTTTATGATTCATATCAGACCTTTATACTTACATTACTTAAACTAGGCATCATGCAAAGCATCATTGAATTGAAGGAATAAAGCCTGTAAACTTAAGTAGTCAATCCTATTTCCATTGAAGCCAGTGGCTTTTTGTTATTAATAATACAGAGGATCAGCATCAAGAGCCCACACCTTCCATTTTGCCACTTATAAGTCGAAGAGAAAACGGAAGTAAATTCCCTCCACAAGCACACTCCTTTTCTTTTTGCTCACCTCCCAGTAATATTAAACATTCCCGAAAGAATGAGTAAACAACTAATTTGGGTTGAAGAAAGTAGGAGGCTCAGACGTGATCAAAGTCACGGTTGTTGTTTTTTTTTTTTTTAATCCAGCATTTCTTTGTGACAACACATTATGTCAGCTCCACTAGCTCATTTGTCTGCTGCAGTTCTACTTTATCAGCCTGGAGTAAAAAGAATTGATATGTCTGGTTAGATAAAGTAAATGGAAACTTAGGACTCATTCCAATTTGCTGTACTTTGATATATTTCACAAACCTGAGAGTACTGCATGTAACACTAGTTGCTATTTGTATATAAATATTGCACATTAGACGATCTCTTAAAGTAGTGTTTACATTTATTTCTCCCCTTCTTGTCTCCCCTGGTTGTGTGCTTATTGGTTTTCTGATTGGAAGACAAATGTCATGCTTTCTGACTACATTCTTTTTCAGTCCAGGATGCTACCCTGAACAAGAATTCATCTTCATTGGTAGGTTGCTAGTCTGATAAAACAGAAGGAGATATTTTCCAGGAGAACTGGATAGTAATGCAGCTGAAGCTTATAACTGCAATAAGTTATTCTGTGCTGTGCAAGATGAGTTCTTAAAGATATTTAATCATTGCTACCAGCCAAATCTATCTTTGCTGTAATTTTGTTGGCTAGGCTAGAAATGCAGTGGTTCCTGAATCAGGTCTTATTTATTATGGTTTTTGTTCAATGCTTTAGTGTGAGGCTCCAGAAGTAAAAGCAAAAAGGAACAATCGTCTGGAGGAATGGAGAAATGTTGTTCACAAGTGACCACTGAATATTAGATTTCTGATGGAAGAAAAGGATTTTTTTTGTTGTTCTACTCTCACTGTGGAGAGCTATATTCTGTCCATCTGAACTGTTATTAAGTATGATTTATTGTTCAGGAAGGCTGCTTTACAATTAGACACAGATAACGAATCTCCCTCCCATGATCAGCTGAAATGTCATAGCATATCAGTGGACTCCTGCTATAAAGTAGGGGCAAGTATTTCTATTTATGAATTGCTTTTTCTCCCAGTTGGTTTGAAAGTAGTAGGAGCAGGTCTCAGAGGAGGAGGAAGACTATTGCGAAAAAGGAGAGAATGTTTGGATTGTATCTTAGTCCTCTGAACATAAAAACTTCAGGAACTGAGGTTTAGATCGTGTTCTGTGATAACACCATATTTATGCCCATCCAGGACAAATATAATAGCACCCCTATTTTTAGGGACAACCTTGTGTAAACAGATGATTGTCCTCTACTGGGACTGTCAAGTAATATTGCAGCAAATAAAGTAGTAGTACATACTTCTTGATTCCTAATGAGATATTTATCATTAAAACCTGGAATCTGTGTTGACAGCACCAGATTCCTGTTTGGAGAGGACAGACAGGACTTGCCATATCTCAAAGGGAGGCTACATAGGAAACTCAAAGTAAACCTGGATCCGTAATAGATTTTACATATTGACGGACAGAATAGAACTGGAGGAAAATGATAAGTCAAATAAAATGTTCAGTGTTGGATCTTCATTTTTGAAAATAACAGTAAAAAATTAATTTCAGGTAGACCTATAATATTATATTTGATATTAAATGAAATAGTCTGCTTTGCTTCTAGGTGATTTAAATCTGTATTTTTTCCACTTTCTGTATATGTCAGATTTTATGTAAAAAAACAATGCTCTGCAATGAAATATCAGGAAATTTACTGATACAAGGCAAGTTAACATTTTTTAAAATAAATAATTCATTTAGAAAATAGAAAAACATATACTGTGCACATTCAAACTCTTTGCTTTTACTTTATTTTCGGCCAAATCCACTCACAAAATTTAATCTAAATTTACAAGTAGTTTCTCTTTCTCTGTGCTCCAAAAGGAAAGCTTCATATCTCACGAGATTTACCCTCCATTGAGAAAGAGCTCAAATTCAGAAACTGTTCTCCATTGTGCAAATTATACATCCTTTGGCAAGAAAGAAACCCTTATTTCAGCCTTTAACAATGCACCTGCTAATCTTCCTTGAATTGGGATTTTGCCTAAATAAGCGCATTTATTAGCGCATCTGAAATTGTTGCGATGAATCACTTGTATTTGAGGATGACAGAAGCAGCATGGAGGTGTGTGAATTCAAGACATTGGTCATTAGTATCAAGCCCATATAATTATACTGCCAGTCCCACAAGTGATGTTCAGCTCTGTATGGGGCAGTCACGGAGGAAGGACCAGGTGCATGTACAGAGTATGAAGGAAAGCTCTTGTCTTTCAAAATGGGATGAGCTACATCAGTGTGTCCAAAGGCTGTAAGTGGATAAACTGAACAAGTAACTTTGGAAGTTACTCTGCTAAAGTAAACAAGTGTGTGTCCCAAGACAAACTGAAAGCACTATTTGTGTTTGCAAGTATATCCACCCTGAGACAAATTCTACTTCCCAGTCACACCTGTGGAACATTTTTGCACTCACTGGAGCTGTGCAGACACAGCTTAAAAGATGCCTAATAATTTTAATCAAAAAGCGCCAGGTCATTGCTCCATCCCACACTCTCTTGAGTGAAAATCGGTGCTGTGGCTGCCCTGTTCTATGGGGAACCTAATCTGATTGTCGTGTTCTCAGAATACATCCCAGTACATGCCTTGGAAAGCAGAGGTAGAGAATATGTTTATGATTCTGCCACAAATACAAAGGTTGTGGTAAAAAAAAGTTTTAGCTGAAATCTCAGAAGCTTAGCTGAAGTGCCAGAATCTTAGCAGGCCCACCAGAAGAAGAGAGATATTAACAAAGGTTTCCTATTGACATTTTTAAGCCTTTGGATCTCTGAGGTGAAACAGCTTTTTGAAGTAATGAGAATGACTGATTTTTTTTTTATATATATTTTTTTAAAAGACAAACATAGAAAAGAAAATGTCTTTAGGTTGGATGCAACTCCAGTAAATTTCAAAACAAAAATATTGCAAGTTCTAAGATACACATTGTGGTACTATTAGGGAGATTTTGGAGGTAGGAGTTTAGACAAAACAAATCAATACAAAAATCACAAAATTATTTTACAAATTTCAGTTTGAGTGAAATACATTTCCTATGCAAAAATCAAAGTAAAAAAAAAAATACCCAGACGTGTAAACATCCCATTTAAGAAACAGGAAATCTGAAAAACTTAATGTATGTAAGGTATCATATAGGTTACTTTTAGCTACACTAGAGAGCCCAAATAACAGAATTTGAATTGATATATCAGTCCTCCTATAAAGTCTACATTGTCCACCAAAAATATATCAGAATTTTTCAGTTTCTATAATATTAACCCAGTGTTAGTTTAATCTGGTACTGCTGAGTACATGCACATACCTGCATAATAATAAATATAAAGGTTACGTGCATATGCTCTTGATTACTGGTGAAGCATCAATATCATTCGTGTTTTCAACTTCTGTTCCCTTCACCATGTGCCAATATCAACTAACCTGCATTACAGAGACAAATTGCCTTCAAGATTTTTATATCCTTTTCAAAGTACTTTTTAAATGAAAAAGCGCTAGAAACGTATTGCAGTTCCTGGCAGGTGGCGGAAAACCAAAAAAATTCCCAAACAACCTCTTAGAGAGACAAAGGGAAATTAGAACTTAGAAAAAGACAATAAACTTTTGAGTCAATGGAAGAGGGACTAGTAATGAATTGGAGAAGGGGAGTAAGTTTAAAACCGTGCTCTAATATTTTAGTTTGTCTCTCACTGTCCCAGTTCCATCCTACGCTGTCTCACACTTGTACAAAAGGAACGCAGAATACAAGATAGTCCAAGCCTCTGTATACAGGTTTCACAACAGATGAGTTTCAAATGTATTCAGTCATTTCACTAATTACCTGAGTTGATCACCTGCTCAATCTGATTCAGTCTCCACAGCAATGAATGATGAAAGCACAAGAAAAACTTGCTAATAAGAATGCTTTTCTTTTTCTCATGGTCAGTATGAAGTAACCTATATACAGCCTTGGAAAATACAGATGACCTTTGCTCTATGTAGTAGGTATAAAAATGTCAGAAGAGTATTTCCAGCACTGATATGAGTTTTGTTGTGACCCTAGCCTCAATCACCAAGTCACCATTGTAATCCTCATTGGTGTTTTCCAACCAGTGAAACTCTGCAAGGAGTTTACAGCTTCTTTGCATTTTTAGAAACAGCCCTTGAGGACACTCAGACTTAATTTTGAACTGGAGAAGGAAGCTGTATCAAGTAATCTGATATTTAATTTATGCAGTCTCACCATGAGCAGGCAAAATCCATTGTCCACCTTCTCAAGGTGGGAGCAGCTGTGCTGAAAGCATATGTTTATGAAGGTCCATGTGACATGTTAACAGAAGTGGACAAGTACTGCAAAATTATGTATTTTAATCTCTGTCTGAATTACCTCAGCTGTTGTTTTTACATACGGAGAGTCAAACCGTGAAAATTAAGTAGGAAACATATCAGAAGAGGCAAGCTATGGCCCTGTTTTTAAGGCTTTCAATCTTTTTTTAGTGGTTGGAATGAATGAATAATGGAAGTTACCTGCAACACTCTTGGTTTCAGTTTTCAGCCTAACAGATAAATGGTTTCAGAAACAGTATTATCAATTAATTTAAATAGTTTTACATGATGTATCTGTTGAATTTTCTATCTTGTTTTTCTATAATTGTTGTCCCTAATATGGGACCTCATATGGAGCCTCTCTTACACACTGTTAGTTTCAGTGAAACCTCGAGCATTTCCACACACTTGAAATTTCCCCCTATTACATTTGGCTGACACTTTTAAGGTTAAAGTCTTTGAAAGGAAAACAAGATGAATACAGGAAAGAGAGAATGGCACATGATTGCATGAAGTTAATTTCTTTAGGAACACAAGAAAAATAGACAGGGCTTAATTTTATTTTTTTTTTTTTTGTATTTCCTGCAGATGTCTACACAAAGGCTATTTCTTCAGTGTGGAAGAGATGTTTACTGCACAAGAAACTCCTCAGGTTCTCCTGATGCTGACTAGGCTGGTGCTGCTCCGTTTCACTGGACTCTGGGAGAGCCATTCTCCACCTCCTTGAAGATGTCTCATAGCTCTTTCTTGTTTCTGCACTGGAGGAAAACTCTTTTATTTCTCACTGATGAGCTGAAGGAGTTGTGCTTCTCTGTATTTCCTCTAGCACAGAGCCATGCCTTCATCTCAGCATGTTCTGTGCATCTTTCTTCACTGCTTTTTGCTAATTCATTCTTTTAGCAATAAAGTAACATTGTTGCTTAAGAAAAATGGAAATTTTTACACTGCGTAGAAAGTAGTTAGCAGTCTGAAACTCAGTCAGGGATTTTAAAATATTTTGAGGCAACTGTGCTAAGACACCTGAATATTATCCTTAATATTTACATTATATGGTCCCTACAAGTCTCACTGCCATACTGTACATCCTGTCCCCCTGGCAGGGGGAAGAGACGAACAGCAATTCTGGGGCCACCCAGCTTCACTCCTGTCAGACAGCCCAGCCCTTCAATTGTTTTTTCTGATAACCACCACATACTTTATATGTGTAATGACCTTGGTGTTTCAAGGAGTTTAAGATTTTCTGAAAGGTCATATGTTGGAAAATTGCCCGCTCCACTTATTGTTTCGACAAATGAAATCAGGTGAGAAGATCTAACAGAATTAGATCATACCAAACTAATGTAACACAATCTATTCATCTTCCTTTGGGTTCCTCAAGACTCCCCGTAAGCAATAACTAATACTAAGCATCTGAGCATATAAGGTTCTTTTAGCAAGAATGCATGAGAACATGAAAATCGGCACTTTAGTAATTTATTCTCATCTTGGGAAAGAGAAGGGAGAATCTTCAACCTCAAAACAATTCACCAGCTTCAGTCAATGAGGAAAAAACACCAACTCTTTCTTAGAACACTGATCTTTTTGAGATACCTGCAGATATGACAGGGGAATCAATCAGAAGGATCTGTGTAGATCTGATTCAGAGCAGTAAAAAGGCAGCGGCAATTATAACAGGCAGAGTATCCGATCAAACACACTATATCCATCTTTTGCTTACCTTTTAGCCCTTAGTTTTGCAAATTTGCACCGCAACTTCACCATCATCAGTGAGACTGAAACCAGTTCCACAGGTCTGTGTGCCCTTTCTCCCACACATACATGAGGGAGTTAAATGCCCTACTCATAGTGGTAAGATTTATCTTTTTTTTTGTTGGTGTTTTTTTTCTGTCTCCCTGAGAAAGAAGGAACAAAAGCAGATAAAGGTTGATCTGAAAATTCAATTCTAAAATTTTGGGCTTGAACTCACACTTAGTGAACTTTTTTTTTTAGAATTTTTTTTATTGTCACTGTTCATTTGATACTTCAGCTACAATAAAGAAGGCACGTTGCAGCTCAACCTAAATATAAAATACGTATTTTACACATATATTTATGTTGATGAAAATATAAGTGCAAATGAAAAAATCTATTTTCATTTCTGTTGACATTGCTCTTTAAAATGTCACAACTTTAGCTCAGTTTCCAAAAGCAAATGTTGCTTTTCCTCGGTTGAATGTTGAAACATTTGATTTTTGAAAAATAAAAATATAATAACAATAATTCAAAAAGATGCTTTGAAATTATACATATTTCACATATTTCTTATTTTCAGACACTGAAAATGATTTTTGAACTAGATTCTGTCCACAAATTACATAATTCATATCCAACCTATATTTTTGAGATTTTCATGAAAACTAGTTGCTGAGTCTTACCTGTCTTTTGCTGTATTATGCGTTTGGTTTTCCTATACACTCTGAAAGCAGAAAATACTTTGTTTGTTAAGGTTGATTGTTTATACATAAGACTCTAAAACTAAATTAATTTTCTTTCCTTATATTTGAAACATTTTAATATCATTCTTAATCTAAAATCCTCTAAGTGATCCCAGCAATTATCCTGCAATGTTAAAGGGATGTTCTCAGAGATCCATACTTGTATTTTCTCTTTTCTAACTCTCAATCTTTAACTTCTCTGAACAATGTACTAGATTTCCCAGTAACTGGGAGGCACTACAGAGATGCAGAGCGATCTTGCTGATACAGATTCAACTACAAAGATATACATTATTTCTTAGCTCTATAAACTGTGAGTAGATTTTTTTTTCCAAGCTCATATATACTTACTTTATGCTTTATTGCTCTGGTGGTAAATTTTAATTTATTTTCATTTCCAATGTTTTATTATGTTTGTACTGACTTAAAGACCAGAATGGGTGATTGCTACACAGTAGTTTACTTTTAAAAGAAATAGGGCTTCTCAAACAGCTAATACAGGAAGATGTATCACCAGCTTGAATAATTGTGACAACCATAGACGGTATCAGTGCCTGTTTGTTTGCACAATACCCTACTGCATTAAGAAAGCCATCCCAGCTGTCTTGGGCTCTGGAGTCACCCATTTCATCACTTGACACTGCAGCAGATGTTATGGATTGATAACAGACTTCACTTCATTCACTCCACATCTAAGATTACCTCTAGAAAAAAATCAAATGCATTATAACACTCCCAGCCATTTGTAAAAAAAAAAAAAAAAAAAGTCAGTAATTTATTCTCTCTTTTACAGAATTAAATAGTTCCTTCTGGGCTTTGAAAACACATAAACATATATATTTTTTTACTTAACACATTCACAGTGTTGGGTATGCATCTTAGTACCTCCTGAAAGAGAAATAAGGAGACAGATTTAATGATTTAATTATATTAAGACTTGGACAGGTTTTAGGATTATGAGTTACATTCCCTCTGTATCAGATGCCTAATGTTTTCAGTGATAGTATGTTAATGCAGCATGTTCATTGTGTTGGTGGCAGAAACACCAGACAAAGCAGCCACTGTAGGTTTTGGTTGAGTAGATGAATAGTGATATTCAGTTGTGCTATGCTTTCCTTCTGGTGATGTTAGGCATTTTATTTTATTTGAGATACAGTAGGTGAATGTGTAATTAAATACTACAGTGTCATACAGATAAGTGACCAGAAAATGTGAATTTGCAGCAGAGCAGGGGTTGCCTGCTCAACTTCTTTTAACAGTGCACCTAATAGCAGAACTGCATAAAATCCGAGGTTGTAATAAAATCCGTGGTGTTATCCCACCATTGCCAGCAATCTAAATCATAAAGTTGCTGCCAGTCGTGGGGCTCTCTATCTTTGAAGGGGCTGGAACAGCGGTTGTCTTTGGTGGAACTGTGTCAAACACGCACCTAACACTGTGTCCTGTTCAAGGTGTGCAAATGAAAGTACTGAGGTTCGATTTTACTCCACTGACTTTGAGCAATTACATGAATCACCTGAAGTGGGAGCACAGTCAGCTTGCATTCCTTGGACAGCTGCTGGAGAGCAGTCCTGGGCAGGCTGGATCACACCCTGGGGAAGATCACACCTCTGTCTCTCAGCAGCTGGGTGGGCTCCTGGGCAAGTAGAGTCTAGTTTGGCTCAACCAGCTAAGTGGCTGTAGATATGTGGGAGACATGCAAGGTTAAGAATGGGATTTCAATGAAGTCTAAGGGAAAGTGGCGGATTTGACCTTGACTGACCACCAGGTGCCCACCAAGCTGGTCTATCATTATGTCTCCGTCAGCAGGATAGGGGAGAAAATAAGTTGAAAAGCTTGTGGATCATGATAAGGACACTCAGCAATTACTGTCATAGGCAAAAAATACTAAAACCTTCCATGAGATCTCTTCAACACCTGGTTTTAAATTGTTAGAAGTATCTCTTTGGTGTGCAAGCAATATTGGCTTTTCTAGCACAACTGATAAAAGCTGCTGATCACAAAGTGTCCAACACTTCCTGAAGGTTGATCTTGTTGTAAAGCTGTTCCTGACCCCTCATCAGTTACATCTCTGCAAACCAAATCAGATGTTTTGAAGGTCACAAGGAAGCCTAAACTGAGTTTCTGCTTGTGGGAGAGCAAAAACTTTATCTGTCACATAAAAGCAATTTTTATGTCAATGTTCAAATCACATTATAAGGACTGACAACATCTTGACAAACTGGTTGTCAGAATGTCTTTAGCATGAGTAACTTCTTCCACACTAGTATTTACTTACTAATAAATTGTCCCATCAACTATTACTTCTGAACTACACAAAGATAAAAAATACACGCTAGATGCATGAAGTTGATTGTTTCCATTAATATGTGTATACTTCAGCAAAGTGGTGAGGCAGTTGAAACTGAGATAATGTGAGAAATGTTTTTAATGTTATTTATGCAGAGAGCTTCACAGAGAAAAAGTTATTGTCCACCCTGTGCTTCAAGGCTGAGACAAAGAAGATTACTATGTAGTTTGCAGAGTTTGAAAAGATTGTGTTTTTTCCCTGAAGATTAAATGGTAGATTGCTCAGTCCAATAAGGAGCCAGCAATATTTCTTCAAATGAATAACACCAGGCAGATTTTTGCCATCTATAAATGAGGTTTAATTTACCATATTTTTATTCATCTCCTGGTTCTTATTCACTTCAAAATCCTCATAGCATGACTCTGCAGTGACAGAAATTTATGCAGAAACATTTCTGTTTAGCAGTTGTTTGTTGTTTTGTTTTGGTTTTTTTTTCACATACCCCTTAAACATCTGCAAGAGCTGAAACAACACATTTTCATTCTGACACCTTCTAACTTCTGCCTGCTAACATTAAAATAGCTGTTGCTAGATATGACAGAAATTGGTGTTGGGGACCTCAAGAAAAGGGTGAGTTTTGGATACAGACTCTAACATCTGCAATTTTCTGTTTCACACAACTGCAGAAATACATATTCTTGTCTGATAAAAGACTTGGCACAGAAAAGCAGGTAGATTTCCCTCTCATCTCATATATAATGAAACATTGATATAAAATCTGAATGAAGCTTCTCAACTGAGGAAAATACAGAAAATTTTCATTATATTAAGTCAAAACCTCCAATTCATTTTGTCTACAGTAGAAAGACATGCAACAGTAACTTACTGTAGACAACATTTCATAACATTTCATATCTAGATGATTGTTCTTGTGTATGTTTCCTGGAAATAATGTTAGGTGTGTGCGTTTTTTCTATGGAATACATATTCAATTGGCTTATGAACTTTCTATTGTTATTGCTTATATTCTGCCGATTTAACTCTTCTGGCAAGGTACCCACTGAAATCAAACTACTGAGCTCAATAGATTTATTCTCACTCTGATATTGTGGAAATTTGAATTAGTCGGTTCCTTCGTCTGCTTCTGTGCTAGAGGTTACACATGTGATCATCCAAATCTCCACCTACTTATAGAAAGCTCTTATACTCTATACTATTCTATAGTGAACCCTCACTTTACCGTCCAAAGTTGTCCATCTGAGTGTTAGTACCTATGATCATTGTAATACATTTACCTCTCAGCCTGTTCCTTTTCATTGTTGATAGTGTTTGCAGCTAAATCAACCACACAGACCTTAAACAGGGAAGCCTGACAGTATCAGCACTTGCCTACTCCAATTTTCAGTTTTCTGGCTACTTTTACCTCACTTCTAGTTCATAACTATAGGTAGGGCAAGTAGTAGGTTTAAAGGCAAGCTGTCCTCAGCCTGATTCTTGGAATGTTCTTGCTTCATCATGCTGACGGGTTTGAATGTGATCAGAAAAACATCATCTCTGCCTTTCTGCCTTTCCCAAGTTAGACAATATTTCTTCCATTTTTAACCTCTTTCCATAATCCACTTAAAAATTAAATTTTTCACACACTTTTCAAATGAGACTGTCTGAGGAAACAATTGTCATTAAAGTCAGGACCAAAGGGAAACCTTCACATTTCTAACTTATCTTCAAAGAAACTTTTAACTCCATTGTTCCTGTTTGGTAAACAGCTTGCAGATTGTGTATGTCAAGAAAATATGAATGATTATTTATCCGTTCCAGGAAATGTAAATAATTATCATATACATTTTTAGGATTGGGATATTCACAAGCAGAAAACATGTAGATTACCCAAAGTCTGGCCATCAAGTCAGTAGCTGCTCTCTTATTTGCCTTGGTCTCTTTCTCATGACAGTTAATGTAGAGGCCAACAGCTCTCAAGAAATATATCATTTCTTCTTTTGTCTTCTATAGGCTTTTTAATCTGAAGAAGGCTTTTCACTTTTATGATGCAAAATCCTAAAATCTGCGTCCAAGCATTTCTGTAGCTCTGAATCTATGAGTTTCATCTCTCTATTTATAAAAACAAAATATGTGAATGATTGAAGAGCTAAATACAAAGATCAAGAATAATCTAGGAATATAAAAGTCTGTGTTGCCCCATATTCTGCCTCTGATCTCCAGAAAAAAAAAATTAACTGAGACTCTCAATACACCTGAAGATGTTCAAGATATCAACTGCAAAATCTCCAGGAAAGTGTATGACCCAAGGCATTCATTCCTCTGCATCTAACTTCAGGAGCCAAAATTAAAAATATTTCTCTTTTTAATTCCTCAATATATAGGAAGGACAAATCTGTTCCTCAATGTGTCTTTCTTTAATATAAGTGTTTCCCAGACATCTGAGACATGACTTAGTTGCTTCAGTGTTGGCATTTAGTACCATCTGATATGTCCTGCAGTAAGCAGGGCACCATGTAGGACTGGTAGAAAGGACAAGAGGTCTACAAGTGTTGCATACTTTCCACAGAGTTCTACATTAGTCTGAAAGATAGGTAGAGTCAAATTCTTTACTACTAGAAACTGGTGTAGCTCACTGGAGACAGATCTTATTTATGTGACTGTGGGTTTGGTTGGTTGGTTGGTTTTGCATTTGGTTGGTTTTGGTTTTGTTTTGGTATGTGTTGTTTTGGTTTTGATCAGTCACAGAGGGGATCTGCTCTGCAGCCAATCCAGTCTGCAGCAGAGCAGCAGCAAAGCAGCAGATTTCAGAGCAGGCAAGGTTTTCCTCAGACAGGGCAATGGCAGGGTAGCACCAGGAGCTGCCAGCTCTTGCACAATCACTGATAAGACTTGGACATTGCCAGGGAAATGGTGACCACCACCTCCAGCTCTGGAGTCCTCGGTAAAGACATAGGAGAGGGTCCAGAGGAGGCCTTAAGTTGCTGAAGCGAGTTCAGAGAAGGGCAACAAAGCTGACACAAGTCTGCTGTGGGGCAGCTGAGGGTCCCGGGGGTGTTTAGCCTAGAGGAAAAAAAAAGGCTGAGAGAGATCTTACTGCTCTTTACAACTACCTGAAAGGAGGTTGGAGTATGGAGGATGCTGGTCTTTTCTCCCAGCAAGTGACAGGACAAGAGGAAATTGGCTCAAGTTGCACCAGGGGAGGTTTAAATTGGACATGAGGAAAAATTTCTTCCTGGAAAGGGTTGTCAGGCATTGGAACAGGCTGCCCAGGGAAGCGGTTGAGTCACCATCCCTGGAGATGTTTAAAAAATGTACAGACAAGGTCCTTAGGGACATTTAGTGCCAGAGTTTAGTTATGGTTGGACTCAATGATCTTGAGGGTCTTTTCCAACCAAAATGATTCTAGATTTTATTATAGGCACCAAAAGAGGCACAGTCCTGCTTTCACGTGCACTGTTTTTATACTGGAATAATTCCATTGCCTATCATGGAGTAATTCCTAAAACATAGCAATGTCCCCAAGGGGAGAATCAGGTACCTGTAATAATGTTTACAATAAGAAAAAATTAAGTCTTCGTTGAAGAGGTCAGAAGAAGGTCAAAAAGGGATTCCCTGCTGAAAAAGAAAATATTTATGCCCTTCTTTGGAAAGCCTTTTTAAGATTGTTAGAATATGTTTCAATTTTTTTTCTCTTATTACAGCCAGGAACTTCAGTTTTTTATTTGATCATCTCAGATGGAAAACCACCCAACTGTTGTTAATTTGTAACATGTATTTCTTAAGCATACTGAATATGTGAATTCTATTATCCTAGAACTGATTCTTTTGCTTCTTATGACTGTGGTACATATAAATGGCTTTTTCTTGGTGAAAAATATTTTATTAAAAAAATCTTTTATTTATGGCTTTGACTTATGGTGGTGTTTTCCTGCGAAGACATTCTTTGTGTACCTTTCACACTTATTGTGGGATGTTGGAAAAACTGTTTTCACTGTTGCACATATATTTGGAAATTTTTATACAGGAAGGTCTTTGAGAAACTCTTTATCAGGCTGTACAAGAAATCTGTTTAAAGAACAAAAGATGAAGAAAGATGTTCTGAGGTCCATGTTATCATGTTATACATGAGAATCTTTACAAGTTGACTGCTCCTTTCTCTTATTGTTTTTAACACTGCACATGACCCTATTTGGACCTTGGTAATAAATGTACACTATATGTATTACATTTCAACACCCTGTCCTGTAGATAAGAGATTCTAAATAAGTCACATTTTACGTTTGTCATTCATTATTATATCCATCTTAAAGGAACTATTGCCAGAAAAATTGTAGACTTTTTCCTTCTATTTCTTTCTCTTGAGTTCTATATAACAGCTGATCCAGGCCAGAACACAAGAAAAGAAGCTGAAGGTAAAAGTGTGAAATGAAGTCATAACTGAACAATAGAGGTGAAGCACGGCTTGAAAAACCTGACAAGAAAACTGTACACACCTCTAATTATATCACTTTGCTACCTTGTCAGAAAGCAGAGAAAACCATGGTATTTCTGCACAAGCTTTTAGTGGAGTGGAAAAGCAAAAACAGCAGAATATGAAGTCATAAGCTCAGCAGATTCAGGAATGTTGATCTAGTATTGCAGTGTAATAGAAATTACAACAGTAGAATATGTTGTGAGGTGACATAGAAGAAGTGGATCACATCACCCATCTCTGCAACGTCTCTTCATGATATTGAGATGAATTAACACCCATGATGTGGTGCACAGTTCTTTAACTATATAGCCAGAAACACATGAGCAAATGGCATAACAGAAAAAAAAGGAGTTAAATAAGGAAAACAAAGACAAAAAAAAATCTTTTATTCTGATATTAGATAGCAAATAAGGAAGACTTGTATTTTAAATCTGATGTACCACAGGAATCAGCATTTTAATGAAATATGATTAGTTTCACAAAATGGGTGGAATTCTTTCCTTCCTAGCATTAACCATTTAAAAATGAGGCACATACAATGACTTTCATCCCATTCAACCCTATATAAAATTAGCTGCTCAGGCAAAGCTGACTTTTTAAGCTCCTTTAATCAATAAAAAGAGATAGGCACACCAGAAACTAATGAGTGCCAACTGTCTTATCATAAGAAAGATTGCCTTTTGGAGGGGAATGCGAAACGAGCTCAGAGATTAGACGCAACAAGCAAATTCGAAGTGCTTGTGGACATACAGATTCCATGAAAAAGGATGAGTACATATCATCACCAGGAAAGCAAACAAAACCAAAAAACACACTTGTGGCCCATGTGCTTCAGTCAAAAAGCAGGGGCTCAA
This sequence comes from Patagioenas fasciata, assembly GCF_037038585.1. Taxonomy (NCBI): domain Eukaryota; kingdom Metazoa; phylum Chordata; class Aves; order Columbiformes; family Columbidae; genus Patagioenas; species Patagioenas fasciata. Next base: position 209,930,017 of record NC_092520.1, read on the forward strand.
AGAGAAGGACTTGTTTGATGTAGTCAAAGATACTGGAGTGCCATAAGAAACTACATAAACTACATAAGTCCAAAAGCCAGGCGAGAGGTGATGGTGAACGTCTCCAGGGAAGACTCACCTCAGAAAGACACTGAAAATGATGCTGAGCAGTACTAGCCATTAGGACACTGTAGGCATACCAAAAACAGGATAAAGCTTCTTATTACCCTTCTCAGTTGTTTTTCTGTCCTTCTGTTCACAGAATCACAGAATGTCAGGGATTGGAAGGGACCTCAAAAGATCATCCAGTCCAATCCCCCTGCCGGAGCAGGAACACCCAGATGAGGTTACACAGGAAGGTGTCCAGGCGGGTTTTGAAAGTCTCCAGAGAAGGAGACTCCATAATCTCCCTGGGCAGCCTGTTCCAGGCTCTGTCACCCTTACTGAGAAGAAGTTTCTTCTCAAATTGAAGTGGAACCTCTTGTGTTGCAGTTTGAGCCCATTACCCCTTGTCCTACCATTGATTGTCACCAAGAAGAGCCTGACTTCATCCTCATGACACTCACCTTTATATATTTGTAAACATTAATAAGGTCACCCCTCAGTCTCCCGTTCTCCAAGCTCAAGAGCCCCAGCTCCCTCAGCCTTTCCTCACACGGGAGATGCTCCACTCCCTTAATCATCTTTGTTGCCCTGCACTGGACTCTCTCCAGCAGTTCCCTGTCCTTCTGGAACTGAGGGGCCCAGAACTGGACACAATATTCCAGTTGTGGTCTCACCAGGGCAGAGTAGAGGGGAAGGAGAACTTCTCTCGGCCTGCTAACCACCCCCCTTCTGATAAACCCCAAGATGCCATTGACCTTTTTGGCCACAAGGGCACAGTGCTGGCTCATGGTCATCCTGTTGTCCACCAGGACCCCGAGGTCTCTTTCCCCTACACTGGTCTCTAACAGGTCATTCCCCAACCTATACTGGAACCTGGGGTTGTTCCTGCCCAGATGCAAGACTCTACACTTTCCTTTCTTATATTTCATCACATTTTTCCCCACCCAACTCTTCAGCCTGTCCAGGTCTCTGGATGGTGGCACAGCCTTCTGGTGTATCAGCCACTTCTCCCAGCTTGGTGTCATCAGCAAACTTGCTGATAGTATACTCTATTCCCTCATCCAAATCATCAATGAATATATTGTATAATAACAGTCCCAGTAGTGACCCCTGAGGCACTGCACTAGATACAGGCCTCCAACTGGACTCTGCCCCATTGACCACGACTCTCTGGCTTCTCTCCTTCAGCCAGTTTGCAGTCCACCTTACTACCCGATCGTTCAAACCGCACTCCCTCAGTTTAGCTGTAAGGATGCTGTGAGAGATTGTGTCAAATGCTTTACTGAAGTCAAGGTAGACCACATCCACTGCTCTGCCATCATCCGTCCACCTCGTTCTATCCTCATAAAAGGCGATGAGGTTGGTCAAGCACAACTTCCCCTTGGTGAAGCTATGTTGACTGCCCCTAATGACCCTCTTATCCTTTATATGCCTTGAGATGGCACCAAGGTCAAGATGTTCCATCACTTTCCCAGAGATGGAGGTGAGGCTCACTGGTCTATAGTTACCTGGGTCCTCCTTCTTGCCCTTTTTGAACAGTTCATTTAGCCACTTTTCATTTCAAATCTTAACATGTGTACTTTGGAAAAGAATAATATGCTCCATGAAATTTGACTCATTTGACCAGTTTCTTAGGACTTTTCACTCACCTTTGCATGACAAAAACAAGAAGAGAGCAGATATCATGCACTGACCTGGAACGATCTTTCTCTCCTTTGAGGCAATACAATTTCTGCTGTGTGATCAGGGCTTTCTGGGAAAATTACCTCAAGCCCACATATAAGCAATATCCTGGGAACTTCAAAAAGAAATTAAAAGAGAAGCTGAAAATAAGTTTTCTTCACTAATGAGAATTTTAACAGCAAAGAATAGTTATGCGTCTGATATACTGAAAGTGGTCCCAACTATGCAGAATAGGACAGTCACATTTCTTAATGTGCTTGAGTATTTTTCTGTTTCCATTTGTCCTCCACAGAGATTATAATGTCTGTGGGACATGGAACTGCCTCTCCACTCGAATTTTCAGAGTCCCTAGTGCACCAAAACTCCATATGCCACCAATAATAAACGAAATGATATATTCAAAATGAGTGTAAGACTTACCATGCTTCTGTACACCAAAATGACTATAATTATTCTTAACACTGAGAGCTCTTGAGAAGCTCAGCTAATCACTGTGTTGGAAACTTCTTTGGAAGACTTTTGGGCAGAAGTTGGGGAAAAGGAGAGATAAGAAATACCTTGAGATAACCCATCTCTTCAGGTTTTAGAGTTCACAGTAGCAGCTCAATGCACTGTAATGAGGAGTTCAGTTTAGCCCTCTTTAATACTTTACATTTCAGAAAGGAGGCCAATGTAGTGCTTTAGCAAACTAAATAGATATTACCAAATTTTGACGTTTCCAGGGATACTACCTTGGTAGGAGTGAAGATAAAATATAGTCCTTTCACTAAAAATAAAGCAAAATCAACTGTTTTATCTAAGTAACTTAGTCACTTTATTTACACATAATCTAATAATTCTAAGAAGGCACAAAAATATACATATGTAGCTGCTTGATGACACTATTAGGATTCACTTCAAAGAAATAGTTGTGTTTGTTTTTCTTCAATGAATTACTCTCCACAGACAGAATGAGTTCTATTCTGCATGTGACCCTATCAAGTAATGGCCATACATATGATAGTTACCCTCTTTCAGAAATTATTTTCATACAATGACAAATCCCAGAGTATGAAAAACAATAAGTGAAAAATCATTTAGCGTGGGCCAACATCTTTTTAAAAAAAGAGATAATCACAGCTAAAACTGATCACATCAGTAAATTCCTTGGCTCTGTGGGCTGAAGTTCTAATAAGAAGTGATTGCTCCCATATAATTTGCTTTACAGCCTGCAGGATTAAAATCCCAAACAGTAAATAAAGGCAACACTCAAAAATATTATGTAGGTGTGAGAAGGACAGTGGCTATCTGATAGTCATGACTGGGATCCTAAATCATGGGAAAATGTAAGTAGGCTATGTGAGATAAAAGGTCAAGAAAAACAGAATACTTGAACTGAGGAATAAGATTCCTTCTGTCCATGCACTTGAACTCTGAGTTTCTATGAGAAAAATGAATCTCTGACCACACAGAAGTTCACTTTAAATATTCCACTGCAAATACTACTTCTAATCTTTATCAGATGCTCAGCAGTTCCTTATTACTGTCATTGCTACTGTGAATGAAGAATTCCTGCTCTAACATGTATCAGAGAAAGCATTCAAAGGGATGGAAATAGAAATATAAAAATAAAAACAAAACAAAACAAAACAAAACAAAACAAAACAAAAACAAACAAACAAACAAACAAACAAAATTTAAAAAAAAAAACATAGGGAAAAAAAAATCAAACATTTTTTCTTTAATTTTCTCCTAAATTCTATAGAAAACATCTAGTGTCTGACATTTCATAAGCCTGCAGGTGCACAAGTGCATAAATTTTACCATTTTAACAGTGTACTACTTATCTGGTTACATGCCTAATTCTTCATGTATTGCAATGAAAAGTCTGTTTTCTGCGGTACCAGTGTCCCAAGGGGCAATCCGACTGCAAATGTAACTGTGCTTCTTCGGTGTTCTTAGCAGAAATCAGAATTACTTTGGAATACCTGATCTTGCACACACCTTTGTGTGTCACGTTCTGCACATGGAGGAGCAGTCTTCTTATCACATGCTGAAGCATTTCTAGGATTTAAGACCTGCCGAGAGAAGGGGATTTTTTTACTATATATTGTTTTAAAATGCTTTCAGATAAGCCACCATTTCAAAGACTTGGAAACAACCAAATAAATTGTTTTCATTTGCCATGTAAATCCAATAAATGTGCAAAGAGAAAAGTGGCAAAAATAATTAAATAAAGTCTTTGTTATAATTAACCCTTTCATTTTTAGAAACCAAGAGTCTAAAGAGAAAATATTTGGTAAAATAATCCATCTCAGCTAGATTGAACAGCTTTTCAAAATATTTTTTGTAGAATCCAATTAGATGTAAATATGTTCCTATTTCTTTACTCATTATAAAATTCCATCAGATTTTTTCCACAAGGTTGGATGTGTAGTATCTTTAAAAAATAATGCTCATTCAATTCTATGATTCTATTGAAAAATAAACAACAACTGACAGGGTTCTAATGACTTTGTACATTTCTTTAACCTCTATTGCTGGTGAGAGAAGATTAATATCTTAGACACTGAATTTTTCTGTTTGAAACTAATACAGTACATCTGGATTGGCAAATGCTAAATAATCAGTCTTAAGAATCTGACATACTGAAAAGTCTGGTCAGACTGCTCAGTTAATGGATAAAGGTATCATATGTGCCCTCTATCTGAAGCATTTACAGATGACATGAGATCCCCTAACATGAAACCAAATCCCTGACTCTCATTTCTGACAGTAACAGTAGCTGCAAGTACTTAATATATTGTGGAGCTGTAGTTGTGAAATCTCTCCCTATAAATATTCAGAGAGTGCTGTAAAGAGTTTAACTTCATGTTCCTCAAGTCTCAAATCACAGTCTGAGATGCGTCCTCAAATCTTCACATTATGAAGCATTTCATAAGTTCTCAGGATCTTGAACATTACATGTGGAAAATGTTCTTCAAGAAAATCCTGCCACAGATTAAATCAGAGATCCCATCCTCTGTTGATATAGATCAAATTAGCTGATTTTCCCCACTTGAGGATTTGACCAAGGAATTGTATATTATTTGCATTTGATTTGTAAGAACACACTGAAACTGATATATTTTAGATTATTAAAATTCTGTATTAACTCTGCAAGAATATCCAGTAATCTTTACTGGATTTAGTTTTATGACCTGAACTGAAATATCCCCATCAATTAATCAGATGAAAGAGAGATCGCAAGTCATCATTGTAGAAAAGTGTAGAGAACCAGTGGGTCTGTTCTCCCCAATCTTTCCCCTCGCTGTCCAGTGTTAAAAGTGATGAATAGGAATGTCCCCAAAAGAATAATTGAGTTATATAAGAATAAATGGAAGTATAAATAGAACTGCTCAGGTTATGTATATCATACTCCATGCCTGCATAGGTACATGCAGAAATCTATGCTCTTCCTAAAGACAACCTGTATTAGGTTGTCTTGGTTTTAGGATACTCAAATCAATATACACTACAAAGGTTTTGCAAAGTTTGTGCACTTACACTCTTACGTTTAAATTGCATAAATATATATGCAATTCTTTCATACATTTTCTAGAATGGACTGACAATATTCTGGGAATCTAAGCTACCAGCCATCCAGTATTATTTACTATAGTACCTAAACCAGTATTATGGTAAAAGTCTTGGAACATACAACACATTTTAGAGCTACACAGACATAACATTTACTGTTAAAGTGTTTTGCTTGGCAAGAAAATAACACATATGCATATTTCTTATGCCACTGGCAACCGCAAATTAAACATCTAATTTTTACATATTTATTTCAATTTGATGCAAATGAACTTCAATGGGGGCTCAAAAATGACATGAGTGTCAACTGCATTGGGAATGTTCTTCAAACATGGCTTGCTCACCAAAGCTAGATGCAGTTTAATATGCATCTGCATAGGTATCCTCCCGTTTGAAAATGTACGCATTTACATGGGGATTTCGACTTTTCTTCAGATCTCTTTTCAAACAACCAATATGAAAGGAAAAGAACTTTAAAAAGCTGGCTTTTCAAATAGAATAAAACTTGGCTTCTCATGCTTCTTCTAATATGTTTTTCCTCTGTCTGACCTTTGCTCTGAATTTCTACAATGGAAGTTTTAAGGTTGTAGGACCAGGAGGTAAATGTTTGTCAGCTTCATAAGCTTTTTTGGAGAGTACCCAGCTTCAGATCCAGCTTTATAGCGAAAAAAAAAAAAAAAAGGAAAAAAAGAAGGAGAGAAGTAAAGAAAGAAATATTTTTCATGCCGTTTCAATTAGGCCCCTGGGTGAAGATCATACAGCTTTGAAACTGTTCCGTTTTGACAAAGTTCCAGAGTGCTATGCACATCAGGGAAAACTAGAGTTTGCTGTAATGTAAACTGTTTAACATGCGCACTGAGGTCAAATCTAAATTTTCCCAAGCGTTTGGGTTTGTTTAAACATTAGAACATGGTTTAGTGTCAGTGAATAGGAAAACTTTCATGTTGTGGGTGGGAATCTACCCATCTTTCTTTGTTAAAGTTCCAAAGGCTACTGCAATAAAAATATTCATTTACCAAGGGGACTATTGTGATAAGCATCCAAAGACATTATGTATTGGTGTGAAAGAAGCAAGCAGGAATAGACATCAGCACTGTGGGTGAAAAGAAACAATTCTTCCTTTCTTTCTTTTTTTTTTTGATTCTTTCTTTCTTTGTAGGAGTTTCAAGTCCAGTCTTAAATGAGGTTTTTTTTCAGGGTGGCCTGTTTATCTGAACTCCCTTTCTTTTTTTTTGTTCTTCTGATTGAATATAATAAAACTTGAATAGCTGTGAGACTTGCTGAATTCAACAATAGCTGCATATTTTATTTCTGTTTTCCAATCATGCCCTTAAAACCAATGTGCACTGTATTTACCTGTAGAGCCTGAATCTTACACAGGAGACTGACTGATGTAAATATAGCTTTCTTAGGACAGCATCGTAAGTGGTGTACATCAGGACCAGTTCTGAGGATATGGATTCTGAACTTAAAGACATGCATGCAATTTTTTTTTGTTTAATATAGAACCTCAGACATTTAGCACTAAACTAATATTGTCCATTAATGGTTATGTTTTGCAGTGCCATAGAGAAATATCACCAGTAAAACACCTTACTGACTTGGTTGAAATGTCCTATCCAATGATTATACGTTTAATACTTCTAGAAGATAACTCCATACTTCAGAAGATAAATCTTGTGTTTTTTTTTTTTTTTCAAATTTCTGGTTTTTAAACCAGGAGTTAAAATCAGTTGTGTTTCTCATTTATTATACAGAGCTGAAGTGGGCAAATTTAATCTTTTTGTCCATAACGTTATGAAATTCAGGTGTTCACTGATTGCTTATTAGTGAAAGAAAATAATCTGACCCAATGAGCAAATCACCATGTTATTTTGAATGGCAACCTCGTGTTAAAGTACGCATAAAGGAAGGCACTAATGGACCGTTCTCTGTTAATCTGGTGTCTGTTCTTGTACTAAAGAGAATAATTGCAATTAAGTTGTCTACATTACATAGTTGGAAGTATGTTAGATGATCTGGACAAATTTAGTTGTCTGTCTTTCCGTATTTTTCTCCATATAGTCAGTGTAGAAAACTAAGGTTCTCCAAAACCAACTCAGAGCATTTAGGAAAAACCGCTTAAAGAAATAATGTTTCATATTAGATGGAAAAAGGTGGAGAGCTTTGGGAACAAGTGTAAGGGACAGTGACAGTTTTATAAGATTTCTGCTTTCTTACTTCAGTGCCCAGTGCATGCAGATGTCAGATTGTTGGCAGCAGTGTAGTAGACTTCATAACCTTCTCCCCACAAAAGGCTGACCAAGTTAGATAGCTGGAGATGTATTCCTATACTCAGTCCAATTCACCTGACTACACTCTCATGGCTCTCTCTGTAATCAGCGTTGCAAGGTCTCAGTTCAGCGCATGACAAGGAAATAGAAACTTAAATAAAATTTGAATAGAGAAAACCCTGTAATATCCTTTATCCTATTAAATTTCCTAGTGGAAGAATAGGACTATGTACAGAAGTTAATTGCCATGACTAGTTTGGACATGACCAGTATGCTTCCTACATTGGTCTGAATTCTGTCCAAATTAATAGCAAATAAGATCCATTGAGAACCAAGAAGCTGTTCAGAGGTCTCTAAGAGAAGAAAAGCTTCTGTTTTCTTGAGTCTTTTAAATATAGCCCTCTACACCTTCAAAAGTGGTCACTAGTAGTGTAGGATAGTAAGTCTTACCCAAATTACTGAACATGGAATATCCAGCCTCCCAGATACATGCTGGTTTTCCAAATTTGTATGCATTGATGAAGTCCTCTCTCTGAAACCTCTTTCAGACTGTATCTGAAACTTTCTTGATATGCAGTTTGTAGGCTAAAGCCTCCTTATGAGAAATTGTAGCTGCACATGTGAACACAGGCTTTTAAGTGAGGGAGAACAAATACTCTGCTTACGACTGCAGAGTCAGGTTGTTTGCTGTCCAAAGGAAAACAGCTGGGGCAGGTTCTGATACATAAAAACAGGTCACTAGTGCACCTTCTAAACCCTTCCATCACCAAATTGGTCTTGCATAGCTGTAATTATAAATCGTTTTTTCCTAAACATGTAACGGTTACATAGGAATGTGGGGGTCTTTCCAGAAGTAACATGTTGGTGCTCTTTCAGTCTCATGCAAGGACATGATCCGGATAAAAAAACTGGGCAACTGTTTCTTCAAAGCAAAATGAAATCACTTACCCTTAATAGGAAATAGAAATATAAAGACGATCATCTCTGGAGAGCTTCATGGTCTTTGTTCTGTATCCATGTATCTGCTGTGTGATTCATAGCATAAACGCAGATTTTGGTTGCTGTGGAAAAAGAGAGCTCTTAGACGCTATCCTCTCACAGCACCAAAAAGCAAAAGCCAGTTGATGATGAAAATGGCATCAAAACTAGAACTCTGAGGTTTAGCATTGAAAAGAGAGTATGGCTTCAACCAAGTTACCAAAATATCTTCTGTGTTTCTACTCACTTGCACACAAAATAGGTATAATATAGCTGCATGTATTTGCTAATCAATTCTTACCAACAGAAGACAATAAAGGATAGTTTAACATTTTTTACACATATAAACAAATGGATCATTAGTGAAATGTTGAGAAATGCAAACCTCAACTACAAGCCTCTACCTTGTGCTTTGAGATCTGTACTTGCAAGAAGCATAAATCAGACTCCAAGGCAATGGCCATGTCTTCACATGGGAATACAGCCAAAAGGTGGGGGAGATTTCAAAGCACAGCAGGTGTTCAGAATTACGAAATCTGGTAGAGTGAGGCTTCTTATCAGTAGGATGATGTAATGAATTTATGAGCTGCAGAACACATGCAAATTTGCCATAATATATCCCTATGGGAACACCAGCTTCCAAAACCTGGGATAAAAAAGCTGTATCTTAGTTAATTCTTGAAATAAGGCTTCTATTTACCCTGTGGGGTAAATACTAGATGTCTGACTTGACACAATATATTACATATATTGCAGAAAGGAGAAATCACAGCTTTATGCCCCTCCACACTGCCATCCAAGTTGCTCAAATGGTGCTAAGACAAGTGATCACTTCTTCCTCAGTCAGTGACCGTATATTGAATTGACTCATGGAGGTAACTGTAGACTGACATAAGAACACTCTCTAGCGCCTTCCTTTAGGCACATGTCCAGAACACTGAGTCCCTAATCACTAATGTGTGATTGCATAAATCTATCACTTTTTGTTCAAAAAATAAATATATCCCTTGTTCTGCATGTTGGGAAAAGAAAAAAATCTTGACCACATGAGTTATATGAAGCCAGAACAAGGATTTGCCAGAAAGTCAAAGGCTTGGAGAAGAAGGAGCTGCCTCAGGGTCTCTTTAAGGTAGCTAATTTAAAACCTGCAGTGCCATGGAATTACAGAGGACATGGTCCTTCTGCTTTTAAAGGTCTTCATTTGCTACAGAATTAAATATCTGTCTGTAAAAAAGGTGTGAGATGAATTAGAAAACTTGTAATGGGGAAAAATTGTGCGTCTTCAAGGGTTAAAGAGGATGATGTGTTTTAAGAGAAAACCATTCTCTAAACAGCGAATGCCCCACTTATTTCATGTGAAGGGAAGCTCTTTTCCATCAAATTTACAAGCACTATAAGCTGTAATGCAAATGTATTTTCATTGAATTCATATTTAATAAGACAAATTGTTTAGGTGAACTCTTTAGCATATTAGACATTGAACAGAGCCCAGCTGCATGTCATTGGTAGTAATTTCCCCTCACATAGTGTTACAGCACTGATTCAAACAGAAATGCTGATTTTCACCAGTCTGCATAGTCTATGGGATTTTCCATTTCTTAGAAGAATCTTAATCAATGTCATAACTCCATCAGCAAGAAATACTAGAAAGTCTGGATGAAGAAAAGAATCTCTTATCTGGGAAGCTCCCATTGATCTCAGGAATATCTACAAAGTTTAAATCTTACTTTCACTAAGCCAGATGATCTGATGATGAAACTCTGATCCTGGTGACTGAGGTGCTTATTGTTTATGTTATATCCTTAATTCTGTCATAAGTTTCAATAACTTCTTAGATTATTCTGTCCAGCAAAAAAACCTCAACCAAAACAAAACAAAAAACCCACCACAGTATGTTTATAAAAAGATTAAATGAGTTAATTAAAATATAACAAAACATCTTGTACTCATACCAACCCTGTTATATATTACTAAGAGCTGGGTCCAAACCTTACTGATATGAATTTTGTTGATACAATTGATACAGATTGTAACATTCTGATATATGTGTTACCTTCACAGTCTAGGATCTCTGGTCCATTTTCATTCTGTTCAAGATATTAAAATAGTAGTGAAGAAAGAATATTTTTCCCCCAATTTCTCTTTACAGTTCATAGACAGATTCAAGTACCTTCAGGGTACGACTGACCCAACTGAAATTTAGTTCCATTGACTGTACAGAAGGCTTACAGCAACTTCTTTCAGCTAGATGGGCTGCATTAGTAACTAACGAGTCTGATCTTGTTTAACAGAAGTCACCCTTCTGCTTTAAATATGTACCATCTGTAAAGCCTCTTGATTAATACATAGGTTTTCATTTTCAACCTCCAGATGTGTCATAAATAGAAGTTGTGATGACACGTCTCATTTTCTGTTGTTGATATTGTGAGCAGACTCTTTTTGCTTGGTCAGGTTAGCAAAATATATTCAAACAAGGAACTGCAGAAGGTTCACATGTAACTGAAAGTGAACCCTGTTTTTCTTATCACCCTCATCTTCCTCCTAGCTACCCTCTTGTGATACCATGACCTCCTACACTGATGAATACTGCAAGAACAGGGAGGTAGACATTCAGGGTGTATGCCTGGCTTTTCTGAGGTCAATGCTGTTTTGCCAACAGTTTCAGCAGATTCACAGAGTCATTTCATAGAATAATTTGGCATCAGTCATGCATATGCTTGCAAACAACTATATCATGCCTCCTACTCAGAGTCCAATTAAGGTCAGTTCTATATGTAACTACAATCCTTTCTGCTGAAAATGTCAAAGACCTATAAGCACAGACAGCTTTTACTCTGGATGACAAGGACATCAGAAGGACTTTGCACAGATCTCAGGGGAAATGATGCAGATAGTCCTAGAAATTCATGGCACATGGTCTTTAATCCATGACTAATGAAGCCAGTAGAAATATTTTTTTATTATACGTACTCAAGTAACAACTCCAGTATAAAAAAAACACTGAGGGGAGAACTGGAGTCATTTAAACCACTATTTTTTTTACCCCAAAATCAAGAACCACAAGATTCCATCATTCTTCCAGCATCAAAAATGAAGGATTTTATTTTATTTTTTTTTAATTTAACCTAAACCTCTGATTAACTAAGGGCCATAGAATTTAGTGCACCACTTACACTGTGTAAAGTCAATGCATGTTTACTGTGTGATGTTCATAGAATTAATTAGAGAACAAAGGAGTGTCATTTTGCAGAGATACGGAGATATTGTCATGAGTAAAACCATGTGTGGAAATTACCAAATTTGAACATTAACAAAACCACAGCTCTCAATCGAGGGTAATTTTTTTTCTTTTTTTTTTTTTTTTCACAAAATAGAAGAAAAGCATCCTAAAATGTGAGAAAAGTATATCTCACAGGACATGTTTTCCACTGTCTTTAGCATCAGTTCCCTGTGATCTTTCTTTGTCCAGTCACCAGATTCAACAGCAACAGAGACAGCAGATGCCACCCTGTCAACAGTAACTCTGAGAATAATAATGTGCGTCACCAAAGGTACACACAGCAAAATATGGAGCTATACATACAGCAGCATCCCAACAAATATAAGGAAGACAAAATTTTAAAATTCCAATTCACCATGTCATAGAGAATATAAAACAATATTTTCCTTTCCCATGCAGATTTTCTTATTGGGAAGAAACAATGTACAGCTTTTGCCACAACTGTAGTATTAGAGATAACGTCTCTATGTAAGAAGTACAGGAAAATAATTTGCTTCAATTACACAAATCTGCACCTCTAAATTTCAAAATTATTAATTGTATTACTTTTCAAAACATGTCCAATTATGTTATATGGCTATCAGATTTGTATATTGTGAAAAAAAACTCATAAACCGTGATTATGTGTTATTGTTGAGACACTAGAGAAAGAGAGATAAACAGAGAGATTGGTTTAGGGATCATACTTGAGCTAATAACAGACCCTCCCTATCCGAAATCTTTATCCTGACTTCTTTTTTTTTCCCCCCTCCAGTAGGGGCTACAGGATTATAATAATTTCTGTAGAAACAAAACAACCCAAACAAACAAACAAACAAAAAAAAAAAAAAAGAAAAAAGAAACCCAACAAAAATAAAAACAAAACCAAAAAACTTTTTGTTTATTCTGTTTTCTGCAATATTACCTAGGAGAACTTGGGAATGTTGAAAACCGCTCAAGGAAACTCATGCCATCTGACCTTATTTCATGTGTTCCCTCGTATGAGCTGGAACAAAGGAATGGGCTGGGTGGAATTAAATAGTGGAGTGTGTGTGTGCATGTGTGTGGTGCATGTGTGCCTGTGTGTATAAAGAAGTGGTGATCAGACGTTACTGATAAGAGAAGCCAGTGGTGCTTCTGGGTGATGTGTGTATTCAACTCCAGGCTGACTCCTCTTATGCTAATACAGCCAATTTCCTCTTTTATTTCATTTCTGGAGCCTGAATCTGTGATCTCTGATAAGGTTCCCAAGGATACCGCCTTCACTCACAAATGGGCAAGCAAAGGGGGGGTAGGTGACGGAGACGTGTAACTCGCAGAGAGCACTAGTGGATGAATAATTTAAAACTCCACCCGGAGATTTGAGGCAAAACGGAGAGATAAGAGACACCACAGGGTCTTCTCTGTTTATTCAGAGCTTCATCTTCCAATGACAGGTGACCTCCGAGGTCAAGGGCATTATGGGAAACGGAGCCAACAGTGGGAAAAGGTACTACATCCCAGAAGGAAGCAATGATTCACTTGGTGTCAAATGAAAAATTGATCCTTTTTCCCCCCTCTTTGCGATTTTTCTCTCTCCTGGTTTTCATGGAGAAACTTTGGGCCCAAGGCTAACACAAGTCTGAACTGCAAGTGCAGATCACGAGCAAAATGGCTGGTGGCGATGGGATTGCACCAGTGCGAAACTGGTACAAGATAGGAATCAGGATCTTTGTCTGAGCAGCGTGCTGTCTGTGTTGGTACATAGGGAGTCTGCTTTGCTAGCAGTTTTATCAAATCAGATATGTATAAAGGTAATACCTCAGAAACATCACAGGCTTGATCCACCTCATGCAAATGGTTGTTTTCCACTGGTGCAACCATAATTTACATCCACTCAGAATCTGCCGTCATGCTTTTAAACAAAACACTCCCTCCTAATGATTTTATACCTTAACTTCATTTATTGTATGGTGACCTGAAATTACTTACTGTCATGGTTTTATCTGGTGTTTGTAAAGAAGCTGAAAGAGCTCAAAATTCTCAAGAAACACCTGGTCTTCCTTGGGCCTACAGAAAAAAACAAGACACATTCACAAGCTCTGGTTCTCATTGTTGCCTCTTTCATTTGAGAAATCCCGAACTCAATGCCTTCTTTGCAATTAGAAAAATCTGAAGCTGTTCACTCTATTTATATTGTTAGCTTTAGACTCCTACAAATTCTGACAGTAAGAAGTATGACTAGAAGAGCTCTGCTCTACATTATCAAAACCTTCTGCTCTGTCATTCCTATTTGTTTCAATATAATGCAGCCATGACCTCTACAGCAAAAACAAACAAAAAAAAACAACAAAGTCAAACGTTTCTCAGTGCTGGTTTACATTTCCCTGCCTCTTAAACTGCTGTTTCTGCTTTCTTCTGTTTGAATGTTATGCATGTTTTCATTCCTGAGCAATCACATACCTTTTATCTTTTTAGATAAACATGAAAACATACTAAGGTCACTGCCCGGTGAGAAGTTAAGGTTTTGTGTGACTGCCACCCGCTTGTACCATGTATGCACTTCCCTTCCAACTCCACCACTCCCACTGCAAACCAGTCCCATCTCAGAAATGTTTCTCGCAGGCTTTTGGAACTGTTTGGACAAGTCCTGGGGCTGACTCATATCACACTTCACTTACTAACCTAACCCAAGCAGAGAGCAATGTGCTGGGCAGCAGCAACCTGCCTGGACTTCTGGTGTGGCTCACACCCAGCCATCTTGCCCATTCCTTTTCATGTCCTTGTTTTCATACTCATACCCTGCTGAAACAAACGTGCTCATGGGCTTAAACCTGAACATCTCACCCACAAAAGCCACAACACTGGGAAGGCTTGAGAGAGTGAGGTGAGCCGTACAACTCTGCTGCTATCTATGTTCATGGCAGAGGTTTGCCGCGGGGGTCCTCTTGGGTTCTTCCAGCTCAGCCAAAGACAGCTTTTGCCTCATTTATCCCATTTTGACTAGGTGTTGTCCTCACAGTATGAAATGGTGTTAAACTGGGACAAGTGAGATGGAATCAGCCCTCCTGGTCTCACCAGGGTGTTTCTCCCCAGCTATGAGTAATGATAGTGGGTAAACAAAATATTCTCCTTCATGTTGCAAGTGAGAATAGGGAGGTGAAGTATGTAGATACTGACTTCATTTTAAATCCTTGCACCCATTCAGTAATGGGTTTTTTTCTGTGGAGGGCAGGATAACAGCATTGAGACTAAGTGGTCAAATATTATAATGAGCATCTATGTGTACAGTTTTATGTCTCAAAACTCAAGTATGTGTTTGTACATGTGTATGCTTATATATTGGAGAAGTCTAGATTATTTCAAGACATCATATCTAATTAAGGTAGAAATGTATATCCACGTCATGTCTAAAGAGAATATATTCTACTTTCAGTTCAGAGTCATAGCCATAAAACCTGTGTTGGACTTCACTGCTTGAACCATTTCTCTCAAAGGCAGAGTGGAGATTGTGCTTTTCTTTTGAGCTGCAGTTATAGTTTACTCTCCAAAATTCACTCCCCTTTTCATAGAATAAGAAAGCAATTAGATAAAATGCACACAATGTAGGAGGTTCTGGTTCAGTTCTTTCTTCTGTCCTAGAGGGCTCAAACACAAACATATGGACTATTTTGGCTTGCTTAAATGTTTGGGAAAAAACCTCAAGATTTTCTTCAAAGAGAAGAGGAAATGCACTTTTCCCCTCGTTAGTTATTTAACAAAAGTTGCATAGCTATCTGACGGATCAACACTCAGAACTCATGCCATCTCCTCAGAAAAGTGTCCCGAGCACTCTACATCTCCAATTATTTCCTATGAAGGGCAACCACTACAAAAGGGGGCTGAATTTATAGAAATTGTAGTATGAAGGTTAAATATTTTTTGAGAGAGGGATTATATGAACAGTCTATTAAACTAAGTCAAGTATTTCTTAGTATGATCTCAATTTCTGAGATGTTGTGACAGCAGAAGGATGATGCCACCATATTTTTTTAAGCAGTATGATTATCAGTGCCACATTTTATAGATTTGTTCTAATGATGATAAAATAACATTTAAAGTATTGTGTCCTCTGGAGAACAAAGAGGGAGAAGGTTTAGATGACAGATCATAGCAGGACTGAGGTATGAACTACAGAGGTTTTTAGGACTGACATGAAAGAGAAATTTTCTTTGAACGACAGAAAATGCCACTCTGGGTTTGATGAAAAATTACCAACAAATATTAGTCTCGAAACACCATAGTATTTTTTTTTTTCAGTGTCTTCATTTTCTTCTAATTTTGATGATTACATACTCTCTTAATAAGGACACTTCAGTTTTGAAGTTGTGATTTGCTAAATATTAAATAGTAACAGCTCTTCAAAATGAAGGATACTCTCAGTTTTGGGCAGAGAGATGCAGTGATGTTACAGAATCTTTCTTTGAACTACTGAATTCACAGTAATATTCTTCATAAATTTTGGGAAAAAAAAAGTATTAATGACAATGCTCTTTCTTAACTGTTCACAGATTAGAAAAAAGAAGAAAACAACAGAAGCTGAGTGGTAAATCTAGCACTTTTTACATTAATCTATGAGATGTTTCCAATGAACTGTCCTCTGTCTCCCTTTACCCCACCCCAATGTGATGCTGATTGAATTAGTGCATTAAAAAAAAAAAAAAAAAGAAAAAAAATATAATCATGCTGTTTAGAATCTGTCATTCACAATTTCCTCGTTATCCACACACTCTGAACTTTAGAAAAATGTATTCTGATTCTGTTCTGAGTAATTGCCAATGAGGAAAAAATGTTCCAGATGTTATTCAATTCTGTTTGTTTTACCACACTGCTGTAAAGATTGCTATGGGACTTCCATTGCTGAATGAAAGGACGGATCAACCTGATAAAGTGAAAAATGGAACCAAAGCAAATGCAGAAAGGGTCTGGGTAATTTTTTTTATCTCTGTCTTTCTTTTAAACATCACCAAATATCCCCTCTCCCAGATTATGGTTAGTACAGGAAATTAAAGTGTGAAGAGACTGGCTACAAGACTGGACCTGGTTCAATGAGGTGATTCACAGTTTTGTAATAAGTGTTGATGGTTGAATCTTAGGCTCATTAAAATCAATGTCAGGCTCAGTGATTTACTCAAGTGCTACAGTTTTCTGTCTCTAGCAATCTTATTCTCCATTTCATAAAAATGGAAAAAGGAAGGACTGTAGACATTAAATAATAGAAATATGACTGTGCATCAACTTTTCTATGCAGCAGGTAGGAGTTGGGCTTCTGAATCCCATAGGCATAGCTTATTCAGAAGATAGACTCAGCTTTTACCACTGAGCAAACCTTTCAGGCATTTAAAATTGATTCACTCAGCAGTGAAGGCAATGAATAAAACACCCCAAAAGGAGCACAGAAGTGAGATAAAGGTTATAGTGTATATTAGGGGTTTCTTTTGAGTCTACCTCCCCCAGAAGAAACAGTAGCAGGAAATAATGTTAAATTCTTTTCTTTCATTTACATCAGCTTTAGACTGACATAATACCATTCAGTTTGGTAGAGCTACTCCTGATTTATGAAGAGGTAAATGAAAGCAGAGTCAGACCCCAAAAGAATATAATATAGACCACCTGTTTTGAGAGAACAACTGGGCTAAGAAATTACTTATATACTGTACATATAAGAAACATGTGAAAAGGGCATGGTGGGAGTAACGAAAGCCTTCAATTATCCAGGCCTAGACTGGATTACATTAAGTCGAGGAAATAAGGTTGCCAGTATGTTTGTGGATCTGGGACAGGATTGCTTCCTAATTCAATATGTGCCACGACCAACCAGGAAGGAAACCATATTAAAGTTGTGATTAAGCACTGAAGGGGCATGATTGAATACCTTCCCTTCCCCTCAGACCTGGGGGACATGCAAAGATCGTAAGCTCAAAAGCTCAAGAAAAAACTAAGGAGAGAAGGTGGAGTTAGGAAAAATTACTTAGTTGCTGAATTCGGAGAGATTAATATAGGAAATATTTGCTGCATACTGGTTTGTTAAACATGTACATTTGGCTTCTGCTGTCAAAGTGATTACGCGCCTTTATACCACTAAAAACAACTCATTGCAAATTAATAGACTGTAGCAAGATCTCCATTTTGTTTGTAGCAAAAGTAAAATCCATAAAGAAGGCTGCAAAACCAAATAAAACAAATAAAATATCTTCTACACTTAACAGTTTTATGGGGATAGCTGTACTAACAAAACTTTCTTTATGTGGACACTGCTTATACTGGCAAAATTCACTTTTTGCTGGAATGGCTTATATTGACTTGGCAAGTGCAATGAGTTGGTAAAGGAAAATCAGTATTTTGCTGGTTTAACATCTACCCTGGAACTTGGACTCATCTTCTTTAACCTTGTCTACTTACTTGTCTAGTCCAATCTAGGACACTGTGTCATCAACAGAAAAAAGATAGGTATTTCCAGAAGAGGATAATCCCCACTTGTGTTTAATATCACCTTTATGATGGGCTCAGTTTCCTCTAGGGTTTCTGGTTTTCTTCATTGACCTCAAGAATACTGATGGACAAAATTAGATGTGCTGTCTCCTACCATCGAGTTTTCAGATAACCACACTATGCAATGCTTTTAAAGTTACCTAAGATACTCGTGTAAAAGCAGGTGTGACAACGCAGAATGAGTGCATCAAGTAGTAGGATTACATCAGCATGGATAGTTCGGACTAGTTAACCTGTTGCTCTAATGGTATTTCATGACAATGTGGTTCCACTGCTTTGGGGTCCTCAGTTAGCCTCAGTGTTTCAGTTATGAAATCTCCACAGAATACTGCTTATCAGAGACAGAACCTGCTGGTAGATAAACATCTAAACAACAACAAGGAAAAGCATGTCTCTGATCAACACGCAGTGAGGGGCTTTTGTGAGGACCTGACTCAAGGTGTTGAATGTATCCTGGTTGGAATTCAGCAGCTCGGGAAAGCAGATTTAGAGACTAGGCTGTCCTACCACATGAGGTTGGAAGCAGCTAGCAGATAGAAACTGTGCCTCAGACTCATCTCCTCCATTCCTACGGACATGTACTAGTAATACTTGGGCTGGTAAAAAAAGAAAATAGAGTCAGTTGAAAGAACTGGACTGTGGACATCAACTTGTGTTTTTGACAGGACTGTTCTGTTTGGATAAATAAACAAGGAATAGAGCCTTTTCAGCGGTTGTGTTTTATGAGTAACTGTACCCTAGCCAAATTTTAATTTGAAAAGCTGCCTAATTTCCTTTCAAACTAGAATTCCAATAGGATAAGGTGACAAAGTTTCCAAAGGCTCTTAGAGGATTAAGAGGCTCAGTTTCTTTTCAAGTCCAAGAGCAGTGTACACCTCACTCTCCAATATGCCTTTAAACCCTGTTCCCACTATACTGCCTTTCCTGCATTTTTATCCAGTGTTTTACATCACCATTTTCCACACCACAGTGGCTTCATTAGCGAAGTCATTTCTAATTGTCCAAATTCTCTAGGAACTACGGCTCATTCTTATAGTCACACTAAGTCTTCTTCAAAACTGGGCTAGAGACTGAAAAATGGACAAATATTGAGGTGATTAAGCTTCTCCTAAGGTAAAACAGCATCATCACAACAGCTTTGCTTTAAAAATAAGATGATGATTTTCGTCCCATTTGCAGCCCACACATTAGTGCTGCTTTCCTTCTTTTCCTTTGGTTCCCAGATTTCACAAGGAAAATAAAGTGGTAAATT
Organism: Patagioenas fasciata; assembly: GCF_037038585.1. Lineage (NCBI taxonomy): Eukaryota > Metazoa > Chordata > Aves > Columbiformes > Columbidae > Patagioenas > Patagioenas fasciata. The sequence goes on from NC_092520.1 coordinate 209,949,614, forward strand.
GGGACTATGAAACAGAGAGGTGGGGGTGGGTTGGGGGTGGCGAAGGGAGGAAGGATTAATAAAATGTCAGTACACGGAAGTGAAGAGTCATAAAAAATTATGAGAGAAGGTCAAAAGTAGTAGAGGGAATTGAAGAATTAAACGAAGAATAATAATACATAAAAGAGGCAGATAATTCGAAAATGAGTCAGTAAGACTGTTAATAGACAAGTGTGGGAGAATCTGTGATAAATTATCTTGACTTTTGGCAAGAGTTTCAATTAATTCTCCCTAGCATTTAAAAAAGTTAAAAATCAGATATCTGAGACTATTATACAGATCTTTAAAGAACAGTAGTAGTCATTTGTCCCCTTACTAAGTACTTGTTGATCAAACATCTGGGTTCAGTACAGGAGCAACCAGATGAAATACGATAGCCTTTGTTTTAGAGGAAGTTGAATAACACCATCCTGTGGTCCTTTCTAACTCTAACATCTGTATTTCTATGAACCTGAGGTTTTCAGTGGCAGATACATTCATCAGACATCAGTTTATTAACCTGTTTAACATGACTCCATCTCTGGCCAACTATATGGATAACAACAGATTTAAGCAAGTACTTGACCACTTTTCTGAATGAAGGTTTAGATGACCTCTTTACAGCTTTAGAACTAAGCTTTAGAACTAAGGTGAGATCAAAGGCTTCGAAAAAAACATTGCACAGGCAGAAATTGCTATGTATGTTCAGTCTCAGAGGCATTTTATGTAGTCATTTGTGGCAGGAAGAACTTTAGCTAGAGTGTACAGTAGGTGCAACACAAAATATCAATTACTAGAAGCAGCAGAATCACAACACAGCTTGTTGATGTTCCTGGGCGTACTGCTCTCTATTATGTTTGTGATGGAGAATTCAAGACATGAAAATAAAAAACAAAAAACCAGACCAAAAAACAAAAAACACCTCCACACAACAACAAAACAAAAACAACAACAACAACAAAATACATTTTTAATTCCTTTATTTACTTCTACTTAAAGAGACATTCTTTACACATTTTAGAAAACTGTCAGTGTACTTCGATGAGGGAGGTATCAACACAAATGGTCCTCTATAGAAGCTTATGATAAAGACAGAAGAATGGATGTTGCTATTGATATTTTATGAAAGCATGTGAGCACAGAGGAGCTACATATCTTCTCCACTAATGCTGTTATCTGTGGCGGATCCAAAGCAGAAAGTAAAGCCTCTAATGCTTGGTCTAGTACCATAAAATGCACACTTCTCATCCAGCTTATGTATACATACGTGCCTACATATGTATAAATACTTCAGGTCAAACAATCAGCTTGAAAATACGCAAGAAAATTTATGTAGGACATTTCATATATCCCACCAGTTTTTCTACATAGGAAACTAGTCAAGCCCAAAATATGCATGTTCATTCCCACATTTATTCAGTTTTCATTGTCCTCAGCCAGATTTTATAATCAGAATGTCAAGCATTGCAGAAAGAAATATGGAAAAATATAAACCAGATCCTCAAAATCTTAAGACTGGCTTATGAATCAGGAGTTGGGCACATGCTTGTCGGCTCATTTTTGTTTCATTTTACATGTCTTTTTTCTTTTTTGTGTTCCAGCTGATTCAAATACAACTCTCTCACAATAAACTGACATTTTTTCCAACTTCACCATATCTGAAGTCATCAATAGCTAATATTGGATAATATTATCTGTGATGTATTTTTAAACTTGCTACCAGAACCACAAGGGTAAGAGGCTTAGAGTTGATAAGATTAGCAAGATTGGAATACAGTTATGCTGCACCAATGTAGGATATGCATAACCTACTAAAATTTTCACAAAATTTCTTGCAAAATGCAATGCTTGTTCCTCCCACCCTGATACAAATTTGACATAGATTTCATTACATCAATTCAATTTAAAATTGATTGGATAGTTAAACTAGAGTTGTATTAACAGACATGACAAAATATGGATCCTATTTATACGCTCCTAATTGCACGTAGTCCTGTTTAAATTCCTCTAGGGAATTCTTCTAACGTTATTAGTCATAAGGAGAAACTATCCCAGAGGTTACTGAAAATACTTGGTTCCCCATGTTGCAGCCAGTATTGACCTGCTGTTTTTAAACCATGTAGTTTATCAGCCAGATCTACCTCTCTATCAGTAAATCTATGGAACACATCTAGATTCTTTCTCATATTCAGTGTAGTTTCTTCAATTTCTTTCATTTCCAATTGTGCAATGTATGTGTAATTAACATGTTGAATGTAATTCATTCTTGATCTCACCCTTTGCCCAGAGGGAGGCAAATGATTGCCATAGAACATTTTGTTTGGTAGGGCCATATAGGTACATTCAACTTTTTATTAAGGAAATCAAGATAAGATGCACCTGGTAGGAAAGGAAAACAGAATAATATTTGGGATAGCCTGTTGACCACCCTGTAGTCTCATTTTTTTCAAGGAAACTCTCTCTCCTGTATAAACAAACTTCTGTTATGGTTTCTATAAAATTTTGCCAGAGTCTTATTGACCACAGTAAACATAGGTGAGGTAGTGCTGAACTCAAAGGTCCTCAGTTTTTCTCCTGTTCAACAGAATAGCTTTTCCCTCTCCTTCAGTAGTGTTTAATATGGTTTTTGGGGGGAAGTGTATAATTTTTTCTCAAGAACAAATCAAAGCAAATATGTCTGACTTTAAATGCCACAATGGGTGGACTGGATGTATGTCAAAACCAAACTTCTCTAAGCAGGAATATCTGAAAACTGAAATATTTTCAAAATATTTAAACTGCCATAATTTCTCAGAGAGATAACTGTTTACAAAGCCATCATAGACTTCTTGCAATATTTCTCTAACAACATTCTCACCTCGGCTCTTTATTACAGCCAGAACACAGGGTGTTTGTCTAGCTGGCATGGGATATATTGTCAATGTGTCATTTGCTCTTAGCCCTCAGAGCTAACACAGAGGTCTCCTTATATCATTATAAGCTCATACCTTCAGACTCAGAATCACAGTTAGCTTGAGGCAGTCAGCTGGAGTGCCTGAATTAGCAGGTACTACACCAAATTCCTTAATAGTCCCTAGAAGAACAGACACTTTAAAAAGATTGTTCTGATTTTTATGAGATTCAGCTTTCCTCTGCAGGTGTTTATGTTTGGGTTTTTGTTTTTTGCATGTGCCATGGGAGATCTCAGCTGCAAAGCTAGGTACTTCTGTCATAAATGGAACCCGAACCCTGGCTGCAATTGATGTTTTGGAGACTTTCTCTACTATGAAATGCTATGGAAAAAGCCTCAGCCACTCAAAGTGCATGATTAGGAGGTAAATGCTGCTCCTAAACATCTGAAGACGTACAATTTGAAAAAAAAAAACCACCCACATTATGACAGCAGTGCTACTAAAATCAAATGAGTTTCCCAGTCCATATGGTGTCCAGGGTCAAATTCATGAGCAAAACAATTCCATCTTAACCGATCTGGATGTTTCACAGCTGCTCAGCCTCCTTGTTACAAAGCAACGATAATGCACCAGAGAATCTGATGCCAACTGTAAATCTTATAAATATGAAATAACCCAGAGGGTCAAATTCATCCCCAGTTGAGGTCCATTAATCTTATTCACTATCTTATGTTGCTTGTTTTATAATTTTGAAATGATGTCAATGTTGTTTAGGCTGTATTGGCATAATAATGATAGGAAAAAGGGCATGAAATATGGTGGTCAATCAGGTTTATAGGTGGTTTATAGTCATACAACCAGGAAGTACAAGAGAAATCAAACTGCTAGTGACTAAATGTTTTCTCCATGTAGCAACCTCCAGCTCACAATTTGACTGGGATCACTTACACTGCGAGAAATATATCACAATCAGCTATTGTACCAAACATCTTCCTGATTTAGTCATAACTTTCAATTGTCACATAGTATGCTACTCCTCCCTTACTTCATATTGAGCTTTTTGTACCCCTACAATGGGAAATAATGTTTTTTTTCCTCTGTTTCTATTTATGTTCCTTGTCCTAGGTGGAGATTTGTTTAATAATGGGCAAGGACTTGTATTCTTCATAAAAGCACTAAAATATATTAATCACTTTACTTTTGTCTGTGGAAGAGGAGATGGGAAAGGGAGAAAGCTTTGTATAAAAATTATTAAATTGGGATTGCTTGAACTCATTATTGGAATTATCAAGCTTTCTGTTCACTTGAAAGAAAAGTTAGATCAATTATATGCAATCACTACATGTTCTTATTTTTCTAATAGCCTAAAGATAGAAGTGGGATTTCTTGCATACAATTTCAATCAAGGCATAAAAGGCACATTTTAATTCTACAGCAGAAGGAACAATTTTGACTGTCATATCTTAGTTTTTCCATAGAAGAGAAAAAGGTCAAAATCTTCTATCCAGCCCTGTGCAGAAGCCCAGTTCAAGCCCCAAGCAACACCCAGTTCTCGTAAACCCTTGAGATGAAGTTTATGTGCTGTGGGAGTCTTGTACTGGGGTGAGATATGTTTTCTGTGATATGGTGCAAGGAGGGCTTTTTCATACATATGCAGTAGCCTGTGGTACCACTGGATGGCAATGGTTACATTTGTCACTAACACTTTTAACTCTTCTCCAGTCACTGTGATCTTCTGTAAAAAGAACTGCAGCATTTAGGACCTGGTTTTCTTCCAGTGAAGCCATTGAGAACTTTTCCATTACTGTCTGCCAGAGCAAGATTAGACTTAATATCTTTTAAGGAATGGATAAGTACTGCCCAGCTTTCTCTCATGTTTGTACTCTTCACAGTGCAGGTCGAGAGCCTCACAGTGTGGATTGCATGTTGCTGAGCCTTGGCAACTTTCATCTTGTATGTGAGACAGAACAGCATTTGGGCTGTTCCAACATTGCTAGAGTACAGGAGAGGAGAGCTGGCATGTCACCATTGATTCCTCACATGCTTCATCTGCCACATGTGCTATGAATAATCTGACTGTCCTGGTTTATGTCAGCAGCAGCAACCTTAAGCAGAAGAAGAATTTGCCCATCTCCTCTTCTGATCATCTCAAATGAACAAACTAGGAGGACCTGGCTGTACTCAAGAACTTGGATTACAGACTACGTAGAGAAAAACTTGCCATCATCTTCCTGTTTCTTAAACTTCTCTTGTACAAAAGAGTGGACTCAGAGTGGGAATTACCAATTATACATGAATTATACACAAAGGTCCTATTCAGGAGACATGAGGGTTTTCAATGCCTTATTCCATTTTCTTCTGATCTATGCAGTGTCAGGTAATACGTTAGGAAGCCTGTGCTCTCAGTTTTAGGATCAAGTGGGAAAACAATGCAATCTCCATGATTTACAGACCTGTAATTTATCAGGTTTTTGGCTTCATGCAGCTGGTAAGCAGCACATCTGCAGATTCCAAGTGCAGAGACAGAGCTGCTTACTCCTGTTGCATGTAGCAGTGCTAGGAGCTCAATCAAGATCTCCTCTTGCAAACGGCAGCATTCAATGTTTATAGCTAAGATGTGCATTGCTTATCTGCTGCTGGTGTCTCGGTGGTGTCTAATCACAAAAGGTGCTCAGATTTTTGTATTCCCAAAGACAGAGAAGAAAATAATATTTCTTGTTAAATCTGCCAGATAGTCATAGTCATTGTATTACTGACACTATTGTCAATGCAGAGAGATAGGCACATCTGTGGTGTGATTCACTTGATCTGTTATATGACCCCATCCTGACAGAGGTGGACTGGACTTATAAACATTTAGCTCCAGTCACTGACTCTAATATCAGTATCCAAGGTTAGGTGATGCGAATTCCACCATTTTCTGTTGCTTTTTGGCTGCAAGAGGAAGACTACAGAGTGCTGGAATGATTCATAAAAAGTGCAATGGCTGGATATCATTGATACTGTGTTGGTATTAGAAGTTGTTTTGTCTCATTACATTACATATTTTCTCCTCTATGTGTGCCTAGTAAGAAAGTTTTTCTTTTTTTATGGGGCCAGGTTAAGATAATAAGAACCAAAATCTTCATGGCAGAGCTCCATAACTGTCTTTTATTTGTAGGATTACAGAGTCATTCAGCTAGGAAAGGACCTCAGAAAAGCCCTAGTCCGGTCTCCTGCTCAGAGTGGGATCAGATCAGTCTGCTCAGTGCTTTGCCCAGCCTGATCTTGAAAACAGAAGACAGATTTCAAACCCTCCCTTACATCCCTGTTTCGATGCTTAATTATCCCCATAGTGAAGAATTTTCCCTCATACTCAGTTCCCTTATAAATTTATATCCTGTTTTAATTTATGGCCATTTTCTCTCATCCATCTGCTATACTTTCCCATGAAGATATTGACTCCATCTTCTCAGCACTGTGAAGAATGAGATTCCTCCCCCAAATCCTTCATTTTTGCAGTTTGAGTCTGACTCTGGGCTGTAGACACATACACACACTGTTGTTTTGCTTTCTTTGTGGAAATGGGAAGTGGTCAGAGCTATGGAAGAGGAAACTTGAGCTCACCTTTATAATGATAGTGGGGAATAAGGTTAAGGAAAATTGATGTAATTCACCATCTTCACAAATCAGCAGGAATCACCTTTGTCATGTATGGGGGAAGGACAAGGAGACAGTACCTTTGAGGGCACGTGCCCAAGTATCTGACCTTGCTCAAAAATATGCCTCTAAGAAAATTCTAGGAAACTATGCTGGGAACTGCAGATAAAACACTATCATGGAAATAAGTTAATCTCTGAAGTGGAAACAAGCACAGAAAGCAAAATTGCACACTACTTTCACCTCTCACTTTCAGACAGAAAGTATACACAATTTGAAACTGGGAAAAATTTTAGTTCTTCCATAACTCACTGGGGAAGTGAAGTCATCTAACTTTAGGTGACTGCCTTGTAAATTTTTGCATGTGAATGAGTTATCTAAAATCCTCTGACTGTGAATGGGGAGATAAGGCCTTTCTTGGGTACAGCTCACTTCATCCTAAGGTGTGTATTTAGATGCCATACTGTTGTATCCAGTCTATAAAAGCTTATACTTTTATTGTAAGGAGAACAGTGGCTGACTGATTCAGCTGTGTATTTTTAGCATCTAAAGGGCTTTTGAAGACTTAACTGTTACATGATTTAGTGTTAGTTCATCTGCTTCGCAAAATCAAGAGCTGAGGCACACGGAAAAGGGAAACAGTGTGGAAACATAGTGAGCATGAGAAGTCAAGAGGAATAGAAAAGAAGATGTGAAAAGGCAGAAGGAAAAGTTTGCTGATGGGAAGAATGATTGGAAAAGTTGTATGAGAAATAGACAAAAGTTTTACATGACTGTATAATAATTGTCCTCTATTATTTTTAAGTTGTGGGAAGTTTTGAGGTCTTTGTTATTTTTTTTTTTTTTAATCTTTTTCCTATCTTTTTCCTGCTAATCTAGTTTTCTTAAATGTTTTCCCTCAGTTCCATCAGTAGTTGAATGTAACCTTTCTCTTTCCTCCCACTCCCCTCCACACACTCACTCTTCCTTCCTCCCACACGCAGGATGCTTGACCTTTCACTGATATCAACCATAAATTAGTTGACCCAAGGCAGAACTCTAATCATGAGAGCAGGCTGCAAGGAAACACTTTGCTGCGCAGAACTGTGCAAGTCTAAATGTACCTTTTTTTAGTCCACTCAAAAATGTAGTTTTATTTGAGGAAAAAGTTGTTTGCAATAATGTGAGAAAGAGACTGAAAGATTCTTTCCAGTTGGAGAAAGCACTGTCCCACAGACTTTGTAGGCAGGTTTTTCTCAGCCTGTAGTGTCAGAGGAAGATATACTTGTTACAAACTATTTGACTCCAGCAGATTATCCACCTAGATGACAATTTTCAGGATTGGGTCTATTCAAGTTATGGAAGTATAGTACATTTTTCCCAAGAGATGAGAAAAATAATATAGGTGAGATATTCATCTATGATGAGTTAGAATAAGGTCCATTCAGTGTTGTACTCACAAGTTTCCATCAGTACCCACAGGACAGTGCCATTTTTAGCAGACTGTATTCTATGTACATGGACTCTGGAGCTTTAGCATTGCCAATGTTACACAGTCACCTGGAAGATGAGGAAATACTTTCTTTTTTTGCAAGGAATCACCAGAAGAAAATTAAAATGACTCCCCTAAGGTGATTTAAAGAGTAAGATCTTTGCAAATGGTTCGTGAAGCTTACTCAGTCTTTTCCAGTGTGTTACCCATCACAGAACTTGGTAAACAGGTTAGCACCATCTGCCTAGTTAATTTGCAAGGTTATGGTGGCAAACCATACTGTGTTCTTCCAGTTTCTTCTGCTAGAGAAAGAAATCAGACTGGGCTCATTGTCTGGTCATTATCCCTTTTCCAATTCCAGCTGTCCACATTCTTTCTCTTGGGAGCTATATTGTGTATGATGGAGATCTACCAGTGAGGACATTAAATGAGTGATGGTTGCACTGGAAATGAGGCCAGGTTCCTTTCCCAGACTGCTGACTATCTGTTATGAAATCCTACAGAGATTAGTCAGTTCTTCTTGGTACAAAAGATCATGTCATCTTGGACATCCCTTAAAGGAAAGATGGTGACTTATCTTTTTAGGTATCTCTGCTCATTCATAGCACTTTTGATCTGACAAGGGCCGGGATTCATGTTTATGGACAAGGAGTTGGTGAGGGATAAAAAGTAGGTTGCTTTGTTTTGAAAAGACTTGAGCTAGAGAAAGCTGAGGAAATATATTGTCTTTACTTTTGTGGAGATCATGTGTGGGATAGAAGAGGTAGAGATTTCATAAGAGCTGATGTGCAGATCCAATCTAATATGGTTGAGGTAAACACAGTATTTATGGAATGACCTTCTGAAGTGAAAAAAAAACAAAACAAAACACCTTACAGATCATTCCCTCTTGTTAATATCTCCTGTCCTTAATGACAAGATGTTAGAAAACAGAAGGTATTAGAAAGCAAAGGCTCATACCGTTTTTTTTCCCTAATCTTTCCAAAGAAGCTGCTCAATGGTCAACTGTAGTGAGAATTTCTAGGTACAAAAGTGAATACACCTCTTATTTCTGTTTATGGTTATACTAATGCAAGTCTGCAGTGACTCTATTCAAGTCTCAGTGCACAAATGAGCTCCATCATTTAGATATTAAACAAAAACAACTGGTAGGAGACCAGAATTAGCTAAGCTGAACATGTAGCTTTTTGCACCAAGTTCATAAACTATTTCAATATAAAGCAAAGGGCAAGACTTCATAATTGCAGCCTCTGTTCCAGCTACATGTGTTCTGTTGCTCAGACACAGTACATGCTGAATAATAGACATATTTTCAAGCCATCAAAGCAACCCCTAGTTCCTGGCTGGCAGACGTGACATCAGAGGACTTGTTGAATCAGTCCCACTGATGGCAGTTGCTGTGGTTATATATAATGTTTACACTTTTCAAAGAAAGAAAAAAAAATATGATGCAGACTAAGATCACTCACATGCCTTCAATTACATTGACATGGGCTACAGAAGCTCTCCTTATTCTCCATGCTTCTGAGAGATTGTTTGAATTCAGTCAGTGGAGTCTGGTCTTAACTTTGATGTTTCAAAAGCTTGAAGAGAAACTGTGCAATCAGAAAAAAAATCTGATTAAAAGAAAAAATTATGAGATCTGAAAAAAAATTGCAGGGAGGGAGGTACATATTAAGAGCTTGCTTTTAACTCTGGGAGAAGTTCTTCAATGTAAAAATAAATAAACTAAAATACTTTGGGTTTAAAATTCATTATTTTTTTTTAATGATAGTGAAGCAAAATTTGTGCAACTACATAGAAAAACAGAAAAATTCCAATTTAGAATTCCATCATGAAACGACACCATTCTAATTTCTCCAGGCCACGGTTTGTTAATATTCCACAAAGTCCCAGGATGCAACTATAAGACAGCATTCAAATCTATGAACATGAGGCAATCATGCTCAGCAGAGTATAACAATAATTATAATAGAGATTAAATAAAAATAATTAGAAAAAGTTCATCTAGTTTTGATGTATTAATTATTCTGACCCTGTTCTATTCAGAGTCTAATTATCTGGTTCAGTGAAAATGCCAAGATTTCTACGACTCATAAAAATTACATTCCAGTAATTATGTCAGCAAACTAAACAGTATTCATTTACCATGCCTTTTTATGCACACATTTGAATATGCTTTTTTAACTGTTTTTGCTCTTTGTTCCTATTCATGGGAAATAATACCTGTAGAGAAATTTGAAAGTCAGTAGCACTCTAAACGTAATGTGCAATTCTTGCTGATATTTTTCTTTTGTGAGGCTTCTGTAATTCTCATATAACCTTTGTTTAAAAAACATGAATTAAAGTTCACTCTTCAGTTGTTTCAAAGAAGCATTTTGAAGTCTGTACTGTAAGGAAAAAAAAAAAGAAGTTTAAAGTGACAGCACAAAGAAGAATTTTCTTTCAAATATGTTGGCCATAATGGAGACTACAAACCAGCTCATCCCCACAATGACCATGGAGCAGGGTGCTCTTAGAGGGACAGATTCTTTTGTGCTTCCTCTTTTTTATCTCACATAAAGGTAAATAAAATGTTTATCCTCAGTTACACAATGTTACACAGTTGCAATCAGATTACATACATCACTGAACTTCCACAGAATGTGAAAAAATTGCAGTCAGATGAGGATCTGGCCCTTAGTTTGATGAGACTGAAGATGAGACTGAGGCTGCCTTTCAACACAGAAATGAACTTCATCTAGTTGGTTTTATCCTATTTTGAGCTATCTAATTTTACCCCACACTGCAACCTTGTCCCAGTCCTTATTTAAACTGTTGTCCTCTATCCAGATGAAATCATGGTGTAAATCAGTGACACCTACCAAGAGGACAGTAAAATCAGTCCTACGTTAAGAAAAAGGTATAAATGGGTCACAGTATTTTACTGTAGAAAGTACTATGGATATTGTGTGAGGGGAAATAAAACAGACACTAGAGCTTTAACAATAAGTAAAAACCTTCATTATGTGAAATTCACTTGTACCCGAGGGAACAGCCTAATGGTCAACAAATTTGGCTGAATAATACACAAGAAAAAACAAATGTTCAAAATCAAAATGTTGCTAATAGTAAATTGATTTAAAAAATACTTCTTCAGGTCACATTCTGTGGTCGAAATCTGTCAGCTTCCAATTAGAATTGTTTCACCTGCACAGAACAGGATTACAAATATATACATTTTAGGTTTTGTTTGCTTTGGGTGTTTTTTGAGAATTTATTTAAGAAAAAATAAGACAATCAGATGATGTTCCTAGGGATTTCACCAAAACAATATCTCATTTATTTGGTGGATTGATTTTTCCATCTCATGTTGCTAGCAATAGTTGACTGCTTGTGTCGGTGATCAAGCGGGACAGGACTCCAGGAGAAGGACAGGTCCTGAGATTTTTTTCTTACGCACAGTTAAATGACAATAATCCTTACACTTTATGAAGTGGAAATTCACATCTGTTTCTTACTTACTTGATGTTCTGAAACAAAATTACATTTAACTAACAGACAGTACTTCAGTTTCAACTGACTGCTGAAGTTTTCCTTTAGGAAGTAGAAATGCATAAAATATCCTAAAATTTCCCACCCCAGTTTACCTGCTACTCCCTAAACTAGGAAATTCTAGAATTTGGGAGGTTTTTTAAGGCTTTCCTCATAGCGTAAATCACTTTTCAAGTACACAGTTTTCTGGTTTTCAGTCTAACAATTTCCAGCTGGTACTAGTCAGTCTCAAATCTGCTTTTTCAAATAACTAACACTGTGATATTTTCTGTTCATCTACCAAAAATATTGGTTTTATTATTTCTTTCTCATTGTTTTCTCCTTTATTGTAGGTTGAAAGGCCTTGTAGCATTGGCTAAACTTAATGAGCCATGGAAGAATAAAAAATATTACAAGGAAAATATCTTAAATTCACAGATGCTATTCCATTTCTGCTATTGCCACTTGTCTAGTATGTTTAACTATTTTTGAAATGTCACAATTTGAAGCTTGCTGTGTTCATAAACTACATATTGCTTTGGCATAACTACAGAATTAGAATAAATAAATGAATGTACTCTTCCAGTACAACTGATTTCTAAATTGAAGTATCACAGCTGATTTTGGAAATAAAGATGTTTTCTTTGCTATCAGTTCAGCAGATGAGTTGACATTCAACTTTAACCTCCAGTACTACAAGCATAATTTGTTGCACGTTGCTTGCTGCACCTGTATGTTCCCCAAATGTTCTGGTATTATTCTGTATCAAAAATGTGAGAAGACTAAAAGAGTACTCTATATCTGATGTACTTTAATTCTTTTAAATATACTCTGGGAACAAGAAGAGGGAAAAAAAAAAAGAAAAAGAAAAGAACAGAGCTTTATAATGTCTTCATGCAAAAGGCAAACAGCAAGAAGAGAAAAGAGAAGAGAAGGAGAGGGGAGGAATAAATAATGTTTATAATGATGTTTTCTCCTCTACAGAAAAAATTTGCTTACACTAGTGTACTAAAAAATACATTTACAATTTCCTACACTTTAGAAGAATAACTGCTTTTTTTAAAAAAAAAAAAAAACAAAAACAAAAAAAAAAAAAAAAAAAAAACAAAAAAAAAAAAAAAACACTCACCCAAAAATTCCATACAAGCCCTCACTTTGTGGAGATCTGAAATATGTCTATTGTGAAAGGAATAAACTAATGATTTTGTATTATTCCAAATGAAAGTTGAGTTCTTTACCATTGAAATGGAGAGGGGTCTGGAGCACAAGTGCGCTGGGGAGCGGTTGTTGAGGAACCTGGGGATTCAGCCTGGAGAACAGGAGCTGAGGGGAGACCTTCTGATCTCTGAACTGCCTGAAAGGAGCTTGGAGCATGGAGGGGGTTGGTCTCTTCTCTCAAGTAGGAAGTGATAGAACAACAGAAAATGACCTCAAGTTGTGCCAGGGGAGGTTTATACTGGATATTAGGAAAAAAAATCATCAGGGAAAGAGTTGTGCAGCATTGGAACAGGCTGCCCAGGGAAGTGGTGGAGTCACTATGCCCGGAGGTGTTTAAGACGTGTAGATGAGGTTCTTAGGGAAATGGTTTAGTGATAGAGTTAGGTTATGGTTGGACTTGATGACCTTAAGGGTCTCTTCCAGCTAAAATGATTCTATAATTCTATGAAAAATGACCAAAATATCATAGCAAAGGTTTCTCTCTCTCTCATCCCACCCCCATTCATTCTCCTGCCATCCTTTAGCTGGAAAGGTTCAGACCATCTAACAGTACCTATGTCAGGCCACAGTACTTTAACTTAGTGTTGAGATGTCAACTTAAATTATTTCTATTGATAGTTCCCTTATGAGAGGAAAATTATCTCCAGCAAAAAAATGTATCAGCTGGGTGGGCTGCAGCTATCAGTTACACTCTGAGTACAAGCTTTGGCTAAATCTTGTTTGCTGCTTGTTCCCTCATGGGCCAAGAGGTTAACCTGTTAAGTTGAGAACTGATCTCAAAGTAGACATTAATGTCTTAATGCATTTAGTGGCTGTGGATCTTTTTGGTGGCAGGCCCCTGGGATTGTATTGTTTCCCATACTTGACTAGGTCACCAATTGCAGAGGGCACCTGGAATGCTTGAATAAATATGTCTCGGTTTACCCTCTTCCCCCAGTTATTATTTCAAAGCTGTACGTCTTTCTACTGTTTGAGAGGTTCATGTGTCACGAAATATTTTCAAGGAACCAAAAAAAATAATAAAACTGGTCTTTGAAGAGGTGTGTCCCACCTTTCACAGTGTTGTTTTAGGAATGGTTATTGTAGCTTCACAGGACTGTAATTTTTTTTACAAAAGGAAATTATCTGGATTTCACCTTTCTCTACATTACACTTCAGTTCTGGAAATGAGTTAAAATGCTAAGACTATTCACCACAGGTCAACCTCCAAGGTTTGGCTCTGTTTTTACTAGCAAAGACTCAATCAGCATTCTTTTTTTTTTTTGTCTGGTATTTGCATTTAGATGTTCTACTAGGTATGGATAAGCTGGAGCGGGGGTGTCCATCTCATTTTCACTGGGGGCCACATCAGCCTCACGGTTACCTTCAAAGAGTAGAATGTAATTTTAGGACACTCCTAAACCTCCCCTCAGCCCCCGGGGAAAATGAGTTTGACACCCATGAGCTAGAGGATTAAATCATACCACAAAATAGTTGAGAATGTATAGCTGTTTAGCATATTTGAAAGGCCTTGTAGAACTTTTCCAGCCACTGGCATTAGTCTCAGAATCGTGAATTTTCAGAGTTGATAAAATATTTTCACTGTAAAATCCTCTGTACAGGGGCTTGGGACATATTGTTGTTGGTCAGTGTCTGATCTTTATCCTGCCCAGTCATATTCTTGCATAGAAAGACTCATGGGTGTTCTGTAAGTACTGGGGGTTCATGCCTGATAATGTGGCTTTGCCTCCATGGGGTGCCGTGTGGAGAGTTAAGTGATTTTCTTTCACAATCAGTAACACTTCTGCAAACTTGACTCCAATCGAGTGTTTTCTGGTATTGTTCTAAAAAAGACGAGAGAGAAATTTTTGCAAACCTTATGCCTGAGTTTTTGGGTCCAGTGGAAATAAAAAAACAAAACAGAACAAAACAAAAACAAACTCGCATAAGGATTTAACCACAAATTTCACAACCAGGACTATGTCGACAGGTATTTTGTATCAATTACAGTGGCTCCTGATGAAAGAAAATTGCAGTAAAAATAATCAGACTTGAAGGAAAACAGCAGTTGTATGGAATAAATAGCTGGGAGATGCTGTTTGTAGAAGCCCTGTAAGGAGGGGCTGCTCTTCCAAAGGACCACGTTATCTTCCTGCAAAGTCCCAAGCTTCTGAGTTAAAAGGACTCAGCTGCTCATGGGTGATATCAACCTTTAGCTGGATCAGTCCCAAAATGAGCCACCCAAGAATCAGACCACACTGTTTGCAGCCAGGACTGTGCATGCATAGGCAATTACTTCGGGAGAAAGTGATGAGAGAAAATGTAATGTAAACTCTGCACTCAGCCAATAAATCTTACAGTAGCCTAATTTTTCTAGGACTGATGCCTTGAGCAATACCTGTGTGGGCCGGAAAGGAAGGAAGGAAAAAAAAAAAGTCTTGAAGTTTCTAAAATTCCCTAATCCTATATATCAGAGCACTGCTGCTCCTCTTAAATTGTGACCTTTCCCTTGGGGATTTTGCTTTCCAGATGAAGCTTCAAAGCCTTAGGGTTTTGCAGGAGACGTCCTTGTCCATGCATGGACCAGAAACACATATAATTCCCAACTGCAACTAATTTCATGCTGTCAAAACGGAGCATAACCTCTGAATCAGAGGCCACTGCCCGTTTTCAAGCAAGTTTTGTAAATCTGACCAACATCAGCTGACTGAGGTTGAGAAATAATTTATTTTTTTGAGTCATGTTCTCAACTTTCTGGTCAAGTACTGCATATTCAACATTCAAACAGGTAGCGAGCTCAGCTGCAACCTGCTTAAGAACATTATACCCTCAGAAAAAAAACATTAGTTGCGATCTTCAAGCTTATGAGCCCTTTTCCTGTAGTGGGGAGGAATACATGAAATTACTTCACCTATCTCAGCCAATGCAGAACACACTGGTTTTCAGTAGTATTCAGCAAAGCGAGTAAAAGATGACAAGGTGAAGAAATCATAATAATTCTGAAGGACTGAGATTGTTTCTGCTTTGCAGAGAAGAAATTGAACAGATATTCACTTCATCCAAATTTCCCCACAGACAATTTTTTCCCCACAAACTCACTTTCTAAGCATTTTTCTTCACGCAAAACATGAAGTCATCAAAGTCGTCAGTTATTGACTTAGCAGGCATATGGTTTCAGTCAGGAAAAGAAAAAATTCAATAGCAATTTTGAGAAAACAGTTGCTGAAAGTTTTTTCTAAATGGATTTCAAAACTTAGCTTTGTTTTTTTTCTAAATTTTTTCCATTTCTGAGAAGGACTTTCTTTTTAAAAAAAAAAAAAAAAATTAAACAAAGCTTCATTGGGGAAAAAACAACAAGCAGGAAATAAATCCCCCAAACCTATGTCGTGCTGTAATTTCCCCCAAGAAGACAAGAAATGTCTTACACTTCTTAGTAGAATATAAAGCATACAATTTTTTAAAAACAGGAAGTGTATTAAGCACTCATTTCATACTTGAACCATATCTGAAATATAAAGTTGTATTAGCAGAACTCCTTTTCCTATGATAAGCCAAACTTTGCTTTGTTTTCAGGTCCCTCACTGCAGCTAAAAATCACATACGGGGACAATTAAATCATAAGTCAGTTAAAGTATTGTAACTTATTATGTAATCATAACCACTTGTAAGTCTGAGCCCAAACTTGCATAAATTAACTACATTAAATTCATATGTTTAATTAATGGAACTGTGCCTATATTGTGGTTTAAAATCATCCAACCTGAGAATACTTAACCTTGTTTTGCTATTAGTTTAAGTGAGAAAAAGCATTATTTTAACCAAATCAGATATATTGAAAAGGGTGGGGGGTGAAGGGGGGTGTGTGTGAACAGGAAATATAACAAATCCGAAGTTTTGATCAACTCTAGTTTTCATTCAGGAAGATGGAAAATGTTTTCAGCCTTCATTGGGGTTCTTGTGACTTCACTGTAAATTACTCAACTATAATGAATTACCTCAGATAGTCTATAATTGTGGGATACTTATTTACCCCATTTTTTATGTATTGAGTAGAATTATAAGGTAAGTTAATTGGCAGACCTTAGATACATATTCTTGGAGCATATGACACTTTGAGTGCATATTAAATTGTCTTGTTAGCAGCAGCTCTGTAAAACTTCTTAAGCTTTTTCACAAAAACTTAACCTGTAAAAATAAAAATAAACCAAGTTATTTCTGTTAGTGATTGTGTTGACATAAGCTGGTCCTTCCTTTCTTCTCCACGTTTTTAGTTCTTGCGCCTACTCTGCCTCAGTCTTCTCTGTCACATAATAGTGGCATTAGATGGTGAACAATAACTTCTTATACATTCGGACTAAAATAAGTTTTGTTGTTGTTGTTTTGCTGCCTTTTTTGTTGTTGTTTGTTGTGTTTTGTTGTTTGTTTGTTTGTTTATCATTTATGGTGACATTTTGACTCCTGTTTCAGCAGAATTACTTACCTGATACAGTTTTACTCGCAGTCCTATAACAGTGTGAATTGCATGAAGACAATAAAAAACAACTAGGAGGGATGTGGTGGGTAAAACTTCTCTCAAGCCTCACATCCTCCAGCAGGAAGGTATGTTTAACCATCCCCAGGAGTTTTACGCACCAGTGGGGAGGAGAAAAACAAGGCAGTGCCTGAGCTCCAGCTTTGAAAATGTCATGGTGGATTTAGGTACCTAAATCCCTTTAATAACCCATCCCTAAGTGATTTGGCTGAGGTCATAAAGACATTTTACAACAAATCAGGGAATGAAGCCCAGATGGGCTATGACCATATGGGCATCTTAATTCCTGTTCTAGGTTTCCTCTTTTCTCCTGAAATCAACAGGGATATGCCTGTTATACCATCGTAACATTTCTCTAACATCTTTCAGATAGGCAAAACTTGCAGCCTCCATCTTTGGTGGTTTAGAGCATCAAGGACCATCATAAAATTACCATGGGGGACAGGATTTGAAACAACAACAACAACAACAACAACACCAAGCATGCAGAGTTTTTTTCTCTGTTTCACTCCCAAGGCGAGGAATTTTTACAATACCCTCTGGAGTTCCCCTGGCCTCAGCATCAAACATAGAGTGCAGCAGCCAAGAACAGGCCCACACCCTACACAACTTGCCAGCAATAATTAATTAACTAAGGAGCAAACAGCAGCAAATATTCCCTGCATAGGATCACACGGTTTCATTTGGTTACATTCCAATGACTGGAATGTCACTCCATCTCTTTTTTTTTGTTAAAAAAACAAAAAAGTGGGGGTGTTTTTTTCTTTTTGTTGATCTTGTTGTTGTTTTCCTTTAAATGAAAACTCAGAATTTGATTTAAAAAACTAAATGTCAAAGCTGGTCCCCAAGAATTAACGTAGAAATCCAGCAATTTAATCCTTCTTACACCTTGCTGAACTTGAAATCTCTGTGGTCCATCAACATCTTTTCAAACTGATTGTTGCTCTTGCATGGATAGAGCAGCTACTTCTTGACAGCAAAGGTCTGTTCCTACAGTGAATGCTTCTAGAAGCACTGCTCCTCAGCAGGTGTTGTGATACAACTCTGTCAAGGGACTCATAAGGGACTTTAGCATCTAGTTGTCAGTGCCTGTTGTCTGATGTTGCTGCTACCTAGTAATAACGTTCTCCAGAAGCCACAAGTGCTCAGAAGTGCCTCACTCTTGTCATGACTTTGAAGCTTGGCTTGCGTGTCATCCCTAACCCAGAAGGGGAAACACAAATCATTTGCTTTTCTACTTATTTAACTCGCAGGGTTCCATGTGGTAGGTGTTTTCAAAGCATAGCTGCCACATTAGGAAGAGATACTGCAGTCCCATTTTGTATAAAGACCTCCCAGATAGAGTATACTCCACTCCAAAGGACCTCCACACCTCTCATCTAACAGATAGACATTCTTTCCAGGAGGTTATAGGGAGTAACAGCCCCACTTTCAGGAGGGTTCACATGCCTTGCAAGACTCAGAGAATTGCACTCCACAGCTTGCATCACTGTTCCAGCAGCTATGATGTGATTAATTGATTGTGATTAATTGTAAGCAAAGTGCAGGATAAATTGATCAAGGTGTTTTAGGGGCATGGATGATCTCAGACCTCCTGGATGAAGCCATTCCAGAGTGCAGGAAATAAATCAATGTTCTTTTAGCCCAAAATAAAAGCTCATCAAAGCACAGTAGGGAAGATGCAGTTACTGTGTGCATGTGAGTTGCTCCTGGAGTTCCCCCTCTCCTTGTGTCTCCAAGGTACGTGTTGCTGTGTGGATCTTGGCTATAAAGAGATCTTGATATGGCATTATGCTGTTTCATAACCTAGTTAAGGCACTCACCTGGCATGAGGGGAGGGGGAGTTTGGGTTCTAGCCTGGAGGCCACTAAATATTTCAATACCTGCTATTAAGTATTCAGTGCAGAGGGAACTTGAGTCTCTCCTGTCATTAAACTATAGAACTGTGTTTAACTGTGCTTTTCCTTTAGCTGATTTGATGAAAATTCATGCAGAGTGAAATAACCTTGACCAGAAAGATTGTGGGAAATTTCCCCTGAACTTCACAATCCAGCACACTTACCAACAGAGTGCTGAATACAGGTTAAAACCATTCTGAAGAGAGAAGAGATTGGGTTAAGTTTCTCACTTTTTTTACTAAATATGCTGTATCTTGATTTTTTTTTTAAATAAAGGATTGATGCATTTGTTTTACCTAGCTTTGAAAGGAAAAGGTCTGGATGTCTAGTTCAGAAAGGTTCTGGGATACTCAGCTTCAGTCCAGGAAGGTTTGCAAGCCCCAGGAAGAGGTAGGAAATACACAAACTTTCATTTCAGGCATTTCTTTCTGGCAGAATTAGGCAGGCTTTTGCTGAACATGATGGCTTTTCTTGTCTCTGTTGATAGGTAATTAGAACTCCAGCTTGCAGGTAGCTACATGCAAACTGGTCACCACACTCCTCAACATTTTGGTGCCCAGATTCCCTTCATGGGTTGGCCTTTATGAATCAAAAGGAACATAATGAAGGGCAGACTCATGTTCTTTGGCTTTTGTGCTCTGCAAAACACTGAATGTAACTATCACGAAGACAGCAGAAACTGTGGTCATTTCCTTGTTGAGTCACACAAAATGTGTCATGCAGTTGAGAACCTGGGGATGGAGGGCTGTGACCTTGTCACATATTATTCTTGATCCTTCACAGAATCTACCTTAAATATATATATATATATGCAGTAGCTTCTTTAGGTATGTTTCTAAAATTGTCTTTTTTTTTTTCAGTAGTCCTTTTACATGTCTAAGGCTTTTAGAGGTTATGTTATTTATCCAGTGTGGCTACAGGCCCTACTAGCACTCATTGGGATGTTCTCTATTGCCTGGACCTGCCCTTCATGTAATTGTTCCCATCTAGGCAAAGCAGTTATAAAACCATCAACGGTTCTAGAAAGCTCAAATTCACTACATAATTCAGCTCCCAAATTTGCCCTTTCCTTTACTGGATTACTCCATCTGTTAATGAACACTAACGAGCTATCCACTCCTCTTAAAAGACTCATTGGGCCAAGTCATACTTAAACATATGTTATAATAAATAGCTTGTCTCATCTTGACCAGATTTTTAAATGTAAAAGAGCTAAGCAAATGAACATGAATTTAGGTACAGGCTGATAGGCTGAAGAAAGCCTTAGTCACATAATGAAAGTGGCCAGAATTTACCCAATGAGACATTCTTAGGAAACCTATCCCAGACGTAGGTGTAGCATTTGAAAACTTAGCTCTTGTGGTTGTACTTTATTAAACTTTGTTTCTTATCTGTGCAGTGTGAGAGTTACTTATGGAGAAGAGGGTGAAATATTCTTTAACTCTCAATGAAAATTTTGCAGGGGGGCTCTTCTTGCTCTGCTTTCATCCCAGCTCCTTTCCTGTTTTTGCAACGGTTCCCCTTCGTTGTTCTTGAGTTAAATTTTCAATGGCAGCACATATGGAAGATTTCCCAGACCTGACCTAACAGGGGATGCATGTGTAAATAATTTCAGACTAACCTAAGGACACATCATCCCAGTACAGGAAAGAAAGAAAGGAAAAAAAAAAAATTTAGACTGGTCTTCAGTGCTGCACATTGCTTACAGCAGAAGGTTTGGCAGCCAAATGGCAAACTTGTTTCGATTAAAAGGTAGATGACAACAGGGGGAAAAAAGAAAAGAAAAAAATAGGGAGGATAGAGTTTTCTGGAAAGGAAAGCAGCAGGCTATAGTCTTTCCTTTTGCTTTTGCTAGGCTCTTTATTTACTTATTTATCATCAATTAATTAGCAGCACTGCAGAAACACTAGCTCCCCAACAGCTTGCCACTTGTGCTCAGAGTAAATACCCAGTACACACAATGTAATTAAAAATGTAAATAATACTATCGTCAAATACTAGCTTCTGTGTCAGTAGAAAGGACAATGCAGGGCTCAGGAGAAGGAATAACAACAGTGATCTGAAGGCTACAGATCTGCTCATTGTGTGTGTTGACCATAGGGTAACACATGGGTCTAATCTATTTACTCATCGTGGTACTACCTCATTGTTGATCACCATCAATATGCACACTGAGCACCAGCCAAAGAGAGAACAGCCACTGTTGTCATGGTGATGTTGTGAAAAGAGGCAGCAACGAACGCTCATCCAGTTATGGGAGCGATGGCTGGGGGCTTGGGAAACGTAGGCTTGAGTCCCTCCCTTGTCGCAGGGTTTTGAAAAGGATGCCAACGACTCAGTCATTGGCTTGAATGACATTAACTTATTTGAAAGATGCAGTTGAATACTTTGGAGAGTCCTGCCTCAGTTCCCCATCTTTACTACCTCACTACTCATCACTATCTTTACTATTCAGGTGTCTATAAGCATTTATATTTTTCCTGGGATTTATCTATATGTGAGATTTCCTTCTGATGTTAATTCTTTATTTTCTAATTAATAAGATCTTTCCCTTGAATGGGAGGACTGATATCCACTATCTTATCTTAGTGGGTTTTGGTAATTTTCAGGAACATGAGCATTCTTGCAAGATTTAAGTCTCTTTCTTAAAAATATTCTGAAGGAGATACTCTGACAGATACATATACACAGAACCTGATTACAGATTCCTTCCTCCCCTTCCAAATGAAACAGATTGAAAAGGAGAGCATATGTGTGTCTCACATTACAGTCATTATGAGTAAGAATCTGCTGAAATCTCATAGAGACTAACATAAGCTAATGCTGCTGGGGCTCTGATTCTGGTAGGATTTGAGATTAACAGGAAGGCTGAGAGTATAAGGTGTGTGCCCCTGTCAAACGTAGAAAAAAATAATATTGTGTTTACAGCATCACCACTCATCCTGTGCCAAAGGATAAGAGTACCATGAATCTTTTTTTGCTTCTGCCTTGCACTAGACCTGCTGTAGAGTTGGACTCTGCCAACTGCTTCTCTGACCTTGACCCCAAATTCATGGAGAGCAAGGAATGCAAAAATCTCAGCACTTTGATTGTCACTAGAGCTAGGATTTGGGTAGGTCCCATACCAAAACAACATGGTGGTTCTCCAGGAGCCTGTAGGGTTGCTGAGGCACAAAATATCACCTGTTCAAAGCTCATGCTGCTGAAACAGGCTGAAGAGCTGTGTTTGTCTGTCTGTACAAGGTAACAAGAACTCCTTTCAATGAACTAGAGACGTGCATTGGCCTAAGAGATACCACATCTGTAACAAGGTGTGATGATCTTCCCACAGTGTTACAGAAAAAGCAGCACTTCCAGCAGGACCCCTCTCAACCTCTCTGCCTCTTCATCTCAGATACATTATAATACATTGCTTAGATTCCCATGCTCCTTCAAGAAAAAAAATGTAACTGCTTCCCCAGAAGGAAACCTTGGCGAACTATGCGGCCACAGAAGCCAAGTTTTGTGGGAGTGGATCCACAGGCTGTGAAAATATAGAGGAACAGCTCTGTGATTGCATGTTCATGGTGTTATGGAGCTCATAGCTAGTCCCTGAGTTAATACTTATCATGCTGGTACTGATCAGAAATAGTGTGGCCAGTAGAACTAGCAAAATTATTATCCCCATGTACTCAGTACTGGTGAGGCTGTACGTCAAATTCTGTGTTCAGTTTTAGGCTCCTCACTACAAGAAACACATTGAGATGCTGGAGTGAGTTCAGAGAAGAACAATGAAGCTGATGAAGAGTCTGGAGCACATGTCTGATGGGAAGCAGCCAGAGGAACTGGGGGTGTTTAGCTTGGTGAAACGGAGGCTGAGGGGAGACCTTCTCGCTATCTACAACTAGCTGGAAGGAGGTTAGAGTATGGAGGGTGTCCGTCTCTTCTCCAAGTCACAAGTGATAGGATGAGAAGAAACACCCTCAAGTTGTGCCAGGGGAGGTTTAGATTGGATATTAGGAAAACTTTCTTCCTGGAAAGGTTTGTCAGATGCTGATACAGGTTGCCCAGGGAAGTGGATGAGGTTCTTTGGGACATGATTTAGTGACAGTGATAGGTTATTCATTCGACTCAATGATTTTGAGGGTCTTTTCCAACTAAAACGATTCCATGATTTTGTGATTCTATGATTCTATTATTTGGATTATGTGACCTACACTGAGCACTTTTCTGAGACAGCTTCCACATCTGGGCATGATCTGGATTCTGCCCTCCAGGGCCCTGCTCTGGAGAGGAGGGTCTCACTGCACACCCCCTCCTTGCCATGAAGACCAGACAACCCTGTAGGACAGTTCTGCTTCATGACCCTGGAACTAGGGTGAAAAATACAGAGACTTTCAAGTCAACATCTCCTTGCAGGCCTCCTCCCAGCAGAGTGGCATTTCATCCTTCATCCTCAAAGAGAAAAATCTCGCTTTGTTCTTTTCCTAACCTCAGTTTCTTGTTTTGTTTTGTTTTTTTTTCTGGTCTTAAGAGCTGTGAAACCTTTTTGCCTCAGATCTATCACAGAGCTGGCTTCCTTGCAGCAAGAAAGGTAGGAAACCCAGTAAAATGGGTGGTGTGTATTTCTCCAGCAGCAACCATAGATTTATTGCTTCGGAACAAAAATGGCTAGTTAGATCAGAGCAGAGCATTGTTATTTGTCTATTAATTAAGCTGTTAAACATGATCCCCATATAATCACACACACATAAAAAAGGGCAGTATATTTTCCATTCAGTAGGTTATTTCTATGAAGTGACACCAGCTGATGTGAGCAGCAGCAGTAGTAGAAGGTTTGTTCTATTTCTCCTCCTTTCTTTTCGATTCCATCACAAAGTAAAGGTGTTCTTCACCCTTAAAATAAAATACATTATTACTGAGGATTTTTATAAAAAACAAAACAAAACAACTTATTAAACTGCCTCTTTGTGTTATGAAGAAAAAAGCATCCTTCTTTGTCACCGAAATGCTCATTTCCTCCCAGCTGCTCAGTCCTTAAAGACAAGCAATTGCCATTGCTGTTAACCCACTCTTTCACAGGAAAGTCTTTAAACGTATGTGTATGTACAAATGTATGTATGTATGTGTGTGTGTGTATCTATCTAAAGCATATAATCTAGTGCATTCAGTCTCTGGGTCCACTAATTGCAACAATGTTATTAAATATTAACAATAATAAGAAACCTAGGATATACGGAAGAAAAAGAAAAAAGGCTTTGAAGGAAGGTCTTTAAGATTAACAAAATCACTTTTCTCCCTCCTTAATGCAATCTTAATTTAATATTCTGATCAGGAATGAAGAAGGAGTTGTGCAAAATGCTTTGCTTGTTTTATGCAGTGGTTTTCCATCATTAACATTAATCTTTGATAGCAATATTTTCTAAACTGAGGGCACCAGGTATATTCTCCAAATATACCACATTGAAAGGTTTTTACTGCTTTTAGCAGGTTTATGCTAGTTGCCTTAACAAATGAAAGATATCTTTAAAAAAGCTTATAGTTTGATTTTTATATCATTGTATTGATTAAAAAAACATTGTCCAGGATCCATTTTAGATACTGTCCAAATTTAAAATCACACATATTATAATGTTTGTCTTGGTTTATTCTACACGTCAGTAGAAAAAAATCAAATCATGATCTCTGTGCAAGGCCTTCCTCTGATTTATTGAAATTTTAATTAATAAATAAAGTAAGCCTGAAATGACTGTGAGGTGTACTTGTTTGTAGACTGTTCTCTGAGATACATCATTTGAATACTGATTTCTTTCTGTTGGGAAACAGCAGTAAGATTTTTATATTTATTGTTGAAAAGTAAAATGGTGCATTTAGTCACTTATATGCATGTAAAACCTTTCTTCTTCCCCTTTGACAATAGCATTCTTACTTTTCCCTTCATTTTTTTCCTAGTGCTGTTTATATGCCATATTACACTCTCTAATTTCCTTTTATCTTTTCTTTATTTTGCAATGTCTCAGTACATGTCTCTTTAAGACAAGTTAATTTAGTCAATTACTCCAGTTTGGTTTCAGATAAAATCTTTAATTTATCCAGGCCCCTCTTTATTCTTTCTAAGATCCTCTTTCCATTAATTTCATGAAACATTCTAATTCACCATTTTAGGAAAAAGCTAATTTCACTAACTTGCACAGACTTCCTCAGTCTTTTTCCTCTATTGCATGTTTTACTTAAACTAAAGCATGTGGGGATTGCTCATGCTCTTACATAGTAAGAGCTGCTTTGCTTTCCTGCACTGCCTGGAAAATATTCACAAATTCATTTGCTTTCTTCTGAACCTCTGTACAATGGGGAAAATGATGGGTTCTGAAAAGGATGAGAAATTCTTCCTGCCCAGGCATGGGAGGACACGTGCCACAGTCCTTGTGGCCACGCTGTCTTGCAAAGGTCCACCCAAATGGTACAAAACTGAGGACTGTTGCTTAGGATGGGATGGGACATGGTGGGACAATGCTGCTGCTGCCTATAGATCAGTCTGTATAGGCAGGTGTGTCGTGCGATCATGTTGGAGTTTGTCAGGTATTGGATATGGAAGCTGCAACTGTCTTAAGGCCTCCTCTTTTACTCTTACCTAGGATTTTGTTTTTCATGTGTATTTCACATCCTGGCAGTTCTCTGGGCTCTGTCAGGAATTGTTTTGCCTCCTCCAGCAAGTTACTGTCTTGTGCCTTGTTTTCCTCGTTTATGAAATTGTAAAGAGAAACCCATTGCAAAACAGCTTGACCACCAATATTGCCAAAGGGCATGAAGCAATGAAAAGGCAGAAATTGGCTGTTACTGTAAATAATTATACTGTTTCAGAAACATCCTTCCTTGTTTACTAATTTTCTTGCTCATCTGCACTCCTTACTAGCTTCAGTTGCATGGTCTTAGAGATAAGGATTACCATGTGACAAGTCCTTGACTATAGTCCCCTTTACTATCTGGAGACATTCAAGACTCATCTGGACACATTCCTGTGTGATCTGCTCTGGTGAACCTGCTTTAGCAGTTGGGTTGGACTGGATGATCTCCAGAGGTCCCTTCCAACACTAACCATCCTCAGATTCTATGATTCTGTGTTACAGCAGTTGTGCAGAAGAAAAGCGCTTCCTGCTGCGACGCAGATGCATGGACAACAGGATCACGAAACAGAACTTGCTAAAACTCAGTCAAAACAGATAAGGAAAAATAAAAAGACGCTACAGTTTTTAGGTGGATTGTCAAGCTGACCGCAAATCTCACCTTGAACAATAGAAGGTGGAAGTGGTTTGGTGGCCACAGTGCTCATAACCAGGATGATGTGGAGGACTTTCAAGATATGCTGATTGCTATTAAATAGAACATCTAAGTTCCTTAGAACTGTGGATTAAAATGCACCCTTTAAATCTGTTAATAGCAAAAATGTATAGCATTCAGCAAAATGAACCTGTTTTATTAAGAATAAATTTACTCTTTTTGCAGATTTTTTTTTTTAAATAGTTAAAAAAAACACACAACTCAAAAAGGACTACGTACATTTACATTTTGAAATATCAGCACGCTACCCCATGGAAGATGTATTTTGGTTGGTCTGTATTTTGCTTTCTTTTCTGCTCTCCATCTTTATAAGTGGGTCTCATGAGCCAAAGTACATTTTTGATATTTATCTTCTTTGTATTGGGAGTGTGTCAACGACTGGAGTTGCACACAGCGAGTGCTCAGAACCCCAAAATGTATTGCAAAAGAATATAGAACTGTAACTCTGCAAAGTATTGGAAAGTATGATCCAGATCCTCAGCTTTAGGGCAGCAGTGTATTTTAGACTAAATCCATTTCCTCTGTTTACACTTATAAAATCTCTCTATTTCTGTGCAGCATATTGACCCAAACTCCCCTAAATTAAACCAAAAAGCAACCACCTTACAGAATGCCGCCAATCTGAACTACATTTGCAGAAGTAACCCCACCACAGTGGATTCATATTTGGAATAATATTTACATATTCAATTTTTTTCTATCATGAAATGCTCTATCAACTGTTACATTCCAATAACCATGAACGTAAATGAGTGCAGACTTCAAATGGACAATCATTAACCTATGCTGTAATGATTATACAACATCCTTCAAATACTGAACGTTTTGAATGTGATCAAGTGATTCTTTCTTGTTATTTTGACTTTCACGCTAATTATTAAACTTTAATTACCCATTATGGGTAATTATTAATATTTATGGCACGTTATTGTCATTGTTCATGGGTTTTTATAAAAGGAACTATACTTGATATAGAAAAAAACATTAAATTAAATATTCATTTACATGTTTCTGCAGCAACCTATTTTTAAAACAAATGGATATGAGTCTGTTTTCCTACTAGTTGTTATGTTTATAAATATTGATTTAATGCCCATTATTCTTCTTGACTACACTTATGTGACTTTCTATACCTTTATATTTCCTCTGTAAGCATTTTCTCCTTTGTTAAGATCACAAATGTGAACAGGAAAAGAAAAAAAAAAACTGTTAGAAAAACAAACTAATAAGATGTTTCTACCAGTCACATTAGCACTAAAAGTTACTGCCAGTGTTTTTACTCAGGGTAAGACACAAGTAAGAAATGCAATCACTAGGTGTTTAATTAAAAATTAAGTAAATAAATAAAAAAATATTCCATGTCTTATTTTTCTCCAAAACTTGAGATAAGATAAAGCAAACTGATTTTTCAAGAACTGCACACAACTTTGCTCATTTTAAATGTACTTAAATACAGCAAGATGACTAGTAGGACTTTCAAAAGTCTCTGTGTCTGGACCAAAAATAAGGGGTTTTCCTGTCACAGAGTTTGGCCTGAGGGTGACTGCAGGCCTCTGATGGGACATTTTTGAACTGCAGAACAAAACCCATCAAAGCCAGAAGGACACCAGGAAGACACCCAGAGGTGGCTGTTGAGGGGACACCATGGGCTTGGTATATCTCAAACCCGTCCCCTCTTCGGAGAGTATCTTACTCAAAGCTACAAAGAATCATTTCCCAACATCCCTGTTTTTTGTGGCCACCATCTTTACTTTCAAAATCCATGTTGTGGTGGCTTTCCTTTATCATTTGAGGAGCAGCTAGAAGTCTTTCAAGGTTAAAGTATTTTCCAAGAATAGAATAGAATGGAATGGAATGGAATGGAATGGAATGGAATAGAATAGAATAGAATAGAATAGAATAGAATAGAATAGAATAGAATAGAATAGAATAGAATAGAATAGAATAGAATAGAATAGAATAGAATAGAATAGAATAGAATAGAATAGAAACATTGCAGTTGTCAGGGACCTACAATGATTATCTAGTCCAACTGCCTGACCACTTGGGGGCTTACCAAAAGTTAAAACCAAGTCCTTTTGTCCTTTGGGAGACTTTACGGACGCTGTCATGTCAGTAGTTCATAATGTATTCAGGGGTTAATGAGGAGGGGAAATCCTTAGTTACTCCCTCACCCCTTGGTCTCCAAAGCCCAGTCCCTCTTGAAGGTGTTGCATCTCATAAGTGGCAGATTTGTTGAGCCAGAAAGAGAGTTTAAAAGGAGCA
The DNA here is from genome assembly GCF_037038585.1 of Patagioenas fasciata. NCBI lineage: Eukaryota > Metazoa > Chordata > Aves > Columbiformes > Columbidae > Patagioenas > Patagioenas fasciata. Next base: position 209,978,354 of record NC_092520.1, read on the forward strand.
TAAGACCTTATCCTATTGCTTAGAATATTTAATGTTGATGATGAAAGTTCTTCCTTTCAGTATTTTTAAAAGGCCTCCAATGTCATGCCACAGTGAGGAGATGTAGGAGACCTCCTAGAAAGTGGAGGATACCTCTTTGGTTTTACTTAGGAAGAGACAAGGCTCAAAGTGGAGTTTTCAGTTTCCCTGTAGTGAAAGCAGTGTGACATACCAAAAAGATAAACATGTACTCCTCCTCGAACTGCACTTTTAAGATTTTATTTAAAAAAAAATACATAAACACATGAATTAAGAACAGCATTTCCAAAGCAGGATCCTTGTAACTCTGAGTCAGTGTCAAATCTGCACAAAAGGGTTTTACCACCTTTACACTGTACGGCATGGACGGACCTGCTGCATAATCCAGAATTCAGCACTCTAGATGTCACTGTGATGGTGATTTGAGAGTTAACAGTGACAACATCTAGCAACACAGCTCCACAATTTTTGAAGGAGTGTCTTGGTGTCTGTGTCTTGATGCAGAAGCACAGAGAGTATGCTCAGTGTGAGGAACATCTCAAAGAGAAAGTCAAACCTTCAGAAGAATTAAGTGTGAAGTATGAGCCCTTTGTAAATCACTACTGCATGTGACCTTAGGCTTCCGGACGTCATATATGTGATCAAAATAAGTCTTGTAAAGACTTATTTCCTGGCTGTTGTTTTAAATTTAGATGGGCAAAGTGTGGCATCACAGGTGTCCCAGGCCAGACAGTAAGGTCACACATAGGATTCAGAGTAATTTTGGCCATCAAATTCCTTGACAAATTGTCCAAAATGGAACTGTGAATTTTTGAGACCTTTTATTCAAAAGCTTTCCTTAAAATATAACTGTTGGTTGCTTTTGGCCTTCAGCAGTTTGCTGAGACAGTCTCCAGTTGACGGTTGATGTAGTTCAGTGTCATCATGCTGTGTCCTATCAGTACGTGTGTTCCCCAGCACGACTGAGCTCCCGGGCATGCATTCACTTAGTACAAATACAGATTCGCAACTCAACCTCAGCCCCAGACCTGACCACTACACACTTATTGAAAACATTCCCAGCAGGAAAACTGATATTTTGAATATTTATAAAATGTGAGCACTAGATGGATGTATGTGTGCCATTTAAATTAATTTTACAGGGAGAGGGACCTTGGGATCCTGGTGGACAGCAGGATGACCATGAACCAGCACTGGGCCCTTGTGGCCAAGAGGGTCAATGGCATCCTGGGGTGGATTAGAAGAGGAGTGGTCAGTAGGTCGAGAGAGGTTCCCCTTCCTCTCTAATCTGCCCTGGTGAGACCACACCTGGAATATTGTGTCCAGTTCTGGGCCCCTCAGTTCAAGAAAGACAGGGAACTGCTGGAGAGAGTCCAGCGCAGGGCAACAAAGATGATGAAGGGAGTGGAGCATCTCCCGTGTGAGGAAAGGCTGAGGGAGCTGGGTCTCTTTAGTTTGCAGAAGAGGAGACTGAGGGGTGACCTCATTAATGTTTACAAATATACAAAGGGTGAGTGTCATGAGGATGGATCCAGGCTCTTCTCGGTGACAAACAATGGTAGGACAAGAGGTAATGGATTTAAGATGGAACATAAGAGGTTCCACTTAAATTTGAGAAGAAACTTCTTCACAGTGAGGGTAACAGAGTACTGGACCAGGCTGCCCAGAGAGGTTGTGGAGTCTCCTACTCTGGAGACATTCAAAACCTGCCTGGACACCTTCTTGTGGAACATCATCTGGGTGTTCCTGATCCAGCAGGGGGATTGGACTTTCGAGGTCCCTTTCAATCCCTAGCATTCTATGATTCTATGATTCTATGATTTTGACTAACAGTACACAAAATACGTTTTTTGCAGCATCTCCCCTTGTACATGCCAAATCTTCTCAGAAATGTATCACACACTCATTTCCACTAGTCTGATGTGACTTCAGACCCCAGTAGAACCAGTCATATGTAAGACTCTTTAAAGATTTGGCCCACATTGGGAACAATGTATGATGCTGTGCCTTTTAATGTTAAAACAGGACTGTATCATCTGTGGTTTTATTTAAACCTCACATAATCAGATGCCAGATTTAGGTTTGAAAAGCCTTGTATAGCTGGATTGCTCCTGTTCCCCCAGAAACCCATAAGAACAGTGATTTGAAGCAAAGCACACTCAGCATGCAAGGAGGCAGAAGCAGCATCCATTTTATAAACACTTACATGAATGCTGATATCATTCTTACAGGTTCATGTAAAAATAATCTCAGGATTTACTTCCAAATAGTCCAAATCCCCCTCTCCTTCTATGATAGGCTCCACCGTGCCTGTTCAGATTTCCAGGTGACATTTAAGAACGTGAAGTGCTCCTGAAACAAGAGGCAGAACAGCTAAACCTGCTGATGAAATAAATGACCCCAGCTCGTCTGCGTAGCAGAGCTGCCCGGTAGATTTGACCTGGATGTATATTCACCTGTTTTTTGAGGGCAGAGGGTCAATATTTTATTGTGTTTTCTTGTTGTCTTTAAATATCATTCTGATAGAAATCTGAGTAAAATGCACTAAAAATAATGAATGTACCACCAAAAAATACTGCAGAGGTGTAATCTTTGACCTGATTTCCCTGAAAATGGGCAAGAGACATTTCTATGAGCGCAGCAGGATTTTGGTGCTCTCAGAGGGGCAAACTGCACAGAAAAAACATTAGATGTTCGATTAGATAGTAGCATTAGCATTTAAGATAAACTTTCCTTTCTTCACAAAGATAAACCCTCATTATTTAAAATGTGTTTCATCCTCTAGTTCCTCCATAGGAGATACTTGTGCTAGCTACCTGCCAATAGCAATTAAAGCTTAGTTTGCAAGGAAAGCGGGTTTAATTGCCAAAGCACTATTTATAGGAAGTCTCCCATGAGGATTACTGAGCTGCAAGAATGCAGATTAAGCAAAATGAGGGCAGCAGGGAATGTGATGCACTTTGGCTAAACAGCTCTGTCAGGCTCGATAGGTGTGGGTGCTGTAACAGCATCGATGACAGCTTGACACGGCTCCCCCCGCAGCGCTGGGTGTTTCAGACACTGTGCAGCCTTGACAGCATGTCCTTAGAAATTTCATAGCAAAGCATCTTCTCTCTCCAGGTATTTTCCCCCTCTCCTCGCCACCCAATAATCATCATAGCTCAAAATCTCATCTTTGGGGGTTTGCTGGCTTTGTGAGCTGGGGTATTACAGTGTCCTCATCCCAAAAACATGTGCAGAGGAGCCACAGTTCTGCCCCAAAAGGGGCTGGAAGGCTTCAGGTGAGGGAATTAGTCCTGAATTACACTGCACACCTTGCAGCAGCACACAGGTGAGTTTATCTTCCACCTTAGCACAGTCCAGAAAACGAATAACGTGCCAGGTAACGAGACACGATTGCAACAAATCCAGGGACAAAAGTGAGGTTTCTTGAGTTATCTGTTATTGCCTCTCTTCCTCGTGACCTCCAGCTTCCTAGTGCAGAGCAAAAACTGGATTGTGTGAAAGGGGGATGCATTTATTGTCCTCTCTGCCACTACCTCTAAGCCTCTTCAGCCACCCTTTTTACCTGCACAGCTCACCTGCCCCAATTCCCTTCTCAAACAAGATCTTCCCCTCACTGAAGTGCAAGCACACCAGGAAAATGGGAAATTTTATGCTTTGCTGTTAATTCTTCATAATCTTCATTATTACCACCAAATTGAGTGAGAAAATAAATGTTAGCACATTTTAGCAAAGCAACCACTGAAAATATAAACATCTTGACATAAACGTTCAGATCAAATGTTGCACTGACCTTTAAAAGTATTTCTAATTTTTTAAATACATTTTTAAACAATCTTCAATAAAAAAGATTATATTTAATTATTAAAAGTTAAAATAAATGTTTTTATTTTTTCAAGATGTTTTTAGCTTTGGCTAATGAATAATTTTGCTCATTTGACAGAAATTCATAGGAAGATAGATGTTTTTTTTACATTTTCACAGAAGGGGTTCCAGCTGAAAAATTACATCCTTCTCTGATTAAATCCCTCCTTAAGATTCAGGTCTTTTCTGCCAGTAAATCAGTAATCTGCTAAAAAAAATTAAAAAAAAAAAAAAGAAAAGAAAAAAAAGGGTAATATCATCATATTACCCTGTTGGCTTGTCTGTGTCCATCTTATTCTACCTTTTTTATACTCTAAACTCCTTGCAACAGGGATTGTGTTCATAACACAGCCCATAACTTGCCTGGTTCCCAGAGCTCTGTCATTGCCTATTAACTCTATGCTCCCTGAACTGCAAATGCTAGACTTTCTGCAATGGTGATACAACACAAGCACATGCTTGGATCTCAGCTAAATTTTCAAGATTTCTCCATGACTCTGAAAGTCTGACAGCTCTGTTTGCACTCATTTTTAGGGAAAATTTAATGATGTCTCATAATACCTTGATTGTTGGAGTCAGGGCTTCAGGAAAAAGAAAACACACATGGGAGGAATTAGACTGAAACAAAGGTTGTCTATATGCACATGTCTAAAGGAGGACAAGATGTCTAAGCTTCTTTTATAGTCCATGGAGATGATAGCCTATTGAAAGTCCAATAAGACAAACAGCAGAACCTCGCAATACCATAACACTTAATGTTTAGTTTAACAATTTCCACACTGCCTTAAATAGATACAACACCTCATGCAGTAGCATGGCATCAGGATCCTTCTGTAAGTATTAATATTTACAAGAAACAGATCCTTTTAAAAAATAGAGCCATACATGTTATGCAGAATGGAACAACCAATCTGCCTCAGACAAAACCACGTCAACCTGGAAACCTCCATCTCTCCTGATAGTGCAGGAGCAAAACCCTAATGAGTGAGAGTTACTGGAACATATCAGAGCTAAATCAGGACAGATATTTAATGACCTACATTCAGAGGTACATAATAACAGCTCTCAGAAACCTAATTCTGAAGAGAGCAATCCATTTTTCTGCCATTTTTCTCCGGGGCAATCTGGGGAATGTAGTGTATATATGCTCATAAAGTGAAACAAGAACTGAATGTCTGGGAGTGAGAGAAGAATATTGGATCTTGCACCACCCAGTACTTCAACAGTCAAAAGTATGTCACTTACAATTTTTCACAAACATTCATTCTCTTTATTTTTCTCTATTTATTACCTCTTTTAAGATTTGCTTTCTCACAGAGTTCAATGGAAAGGGTCCTACTGACTCCCACAGACTTTAAATCTGTTTTCAGAAACAGAGATGAGCCCACACTGAATCCAGGAGTCTCTCCTAACTTTGAAGCTTGAGGATATTCAGATCTGATCAAGGCTTGGCTCCTCCTCATTTGAAATAGTTCTGTATTTTCCCATCCTTCTGACTGGATCTTTGTTCTTAGCTGGCAGAGGGACAATGTGATGATGCATAGTTGAACCACACTCCCCAAACAGAAGGCCAATGAAAAACAGGGTCTGTCTCCATGTCTGACTCACCAGCAGCAGGAACAAACTGTAATGCGAAGGTTTCGAGGGGGAGCATCTCACTCAGAACCCTATGAACTGTGCTCTCTGTTGGGTATGTTCTTGCCAAAGATTATCACTTCTAATTAATCTAAGACAGGAGGAGAACTATTTTTTTAAACAAACCTCAGAAATGATTATTTTTAAGGCTGGTAAATCTATGCTAGCCAGTTATTGGTGCCATATTCTGAAGCTCAGACGGAGCTAAATTATGCTTCAGATTAATGTATTGAGCAGTTCAGAGGTTAGACAAACAGCTGTTTCTCAAGTAGGCACACTACAAAGCTTAACTGTTCATTGGAAGGGCAGATATGGCCTAGCTAAAGTCCCAGTGGGCTAACTTTTATTTGTTTCTGATTGGGAGATATCCAAAGCTGACTCCACGCTACTGATGACCTCCCTTAGCAGGGGCAGAAAGTTGAACCTCTGGAGCCAGTGCGATTTTACCAGTCTCTGGGAAAAAAACACGACAAATCTTCAGCGACTCTGAGATAATCTGCAAAATGTTGCACTTTTATAAATGAGCTTTAAAAATTCTGGAAAAATAAAGTATGTGTAAATATAGACAGACTACAGGGGAAAACCACACAAAATCCCTGAATCAAACATTGCTTGTGACATTTTGCAAAGTTGTTAATCAAGAGCAATGCTTTCGTTGAAAGTGGTTATATGTGACATCCGTGCTGAATGAAGTATATCCTACATGCCAGATTACTCAATGGGAAAAGGACAACACAGGCATTTAGTTACCTGATATCATTGTAAGTATTTCAGCAAAACACCAAAATCCTAATTCAGAGCAGCAGATACTCACTTTGGAACAATACTTAAATGCTTACTCTGCATAAAAGAACTGACTATATGGAAAACGAAACAAAACAAAACCAACAACGAAAAAGGAACATCATTTTTTCTAAAAAAAGCAATATTAATGGATTTAGTGACAAAAGTCCTGTTAGTTCCAATGAGTTATTTGATCTCAACCTGACATTGATCTGCTCCCCAAAACTCATGGGAAACTTTCAGATGATGTGTCTTAGACAGCTTCCTTCTGCCTACTAATATTTAGAGGCTTATGTATCTAGCATTCCAGAAGAAGTGCCTCCATTCACTATTATGTAGGAAAATGGTAGACTAAGCTAGGTAGACTGGAACTCACTCTCAATAATAACTATGGAGTTTTCTAGAGCTTCATGGATATCTGCTCAGAAGACTTCAGTGTAGTAGCGTGTTCTCTGTGACCTGTAGTGACTTTTCTGAGAGTTTTCCTGCCACCACCCTGCCTGATACAAACATGATGAGATGTGACTAGAACATACCCCCAGACAATTTCATTTAGGAAAACCCTTAACATTCATGAAGTGATCTCTACTTATCACGAAGAGAAAGTATTGGTTCAGAGATTCAGACCATATCCCAGCCTATATTCTGAAGTAAGGAAAAAGAAACCTGTCCCACTCAAATACTGCATCTCAAAAACTGCATGCCTAAATTGATGTGAATGATAGAGGATTTTGCAAGACACATTTCCAGTTCTACAAGTCTTGAGACAATTTGATAGGGTTTATTGGCTTCCTGAAGGTGTTACTGGTGAATATCTCTGCTTTCTCACCATTCACACTTTATTGTTATTTCAATGCTTTGCTGCAGTTCACCATCCACTTAGAGGATCGGAGCTAAGCACTGTTTGCCAGCCAGGCAGCCTATGGGAATTTGGTTGACAAAGTGAGAGCATGGACTGTGTTTGTGGGGGGCAAGCTGTAATGGCTTTGTGTAACCTGATGTGTCAGCAAAGGGCTTGATACAAACTCCTTGTGGACCCACATTATCTTCCTCTTAGATCCTATTCTAGCAAAAGACAGTGCAGATACAGCGCTTGCAAGTCAAAGTCAACTTAGCTGTGCAAGCTCGAGTTCACCACAATGAATAAAGCCTAAAGAACCCAGTGTGGTTTATGTACGTCAGGAGAGAGATAGTTGCTTGTCAGAGCAATGAACCATCTAAGAACACCATTCTGCAGTTGAATGTGTGTCTGCAGTCTCCTTGCCATTGGGAGGTCACCAAGAGGTCTAATGGGGGTTGATACGACCATATGATTGTGCTGGGGTGGCTTGGAAAGTTGTCTTGTAACTTAAAAGCAAGTAACACAGAGACGATTCATACTGGGAAATCCAGGGGGAATAACTGGTTATTAGTTCATTTTTTGTGGGCAGTATGGAAGAAGTGAGTCATTACAAAGGATAAAGTCAAATTGCAACCGGCTTTACTTTTATATTGATAACATCTATTGCTAAATTATAACAATAACAGTGACGTTATCTTGAGAAAAGTGCTTCAAAGTGCCCCTTCCCATCTTATTGGTCCTCTACACTGAGAAGAACACTAGTCTTCTAGCTAAACACAGAAGAGATGTAGATTTGATTCCTGGTCATGCTACGTGTTTTCTGTCTTGCCTTGAGCAAGTCCCTAAATCTGCCTGTGTCTCATTTCCAGCTCTGTGAAAAGGGGATCATGGTATTGTGCCTTTCATCCATCTCTGTTTAGAAGGTAAAACCTCTGTATTTCAGACTGCTTTTAACATATGCACATCGGTATGTGTACATGAATAGAGAGAGGAAGGCTTAAATAAGACTTACACTTTTGTTGAGTCCCATAAGTACTGAAGTAATAGAAACACTGGTAAATGATGGGATTTATTTAGAATATACAATACAAGCATACTGGGATTCTTCTAAACAAATATTAATGTTTCCACCTTAGCTTGCAGACCAGAATCACACCCAACAGGAAGGATTAGACCCTTCTTCCCTAAAAATGTTCTGGACTGCATAAAAACAAGCGTGACCAAACAGGTCAAGGCAGATGATTCTGCCCCTCTTCTCTCCTCTGGTGAGACCCCACCTGCAGTGCTGCATCCAGCTCTGGGGTCCTCAGCACAGGACAGATATGGACCTGTTGGAGAGGGGCCAGAGGAGCCACAGGAATAATCTGAGGCTGAAACAGCTCTGCTGGGAGGACAGGCTGAGAGAGTTGGCGTGTTCAGCTGGAGAAGAAAAGGCTCCTGGAACAACTTACTGTGCCCTTTCAATACTAAAAGCGGTTTTATTAGAAAGACAGAGAGAGACTTTTTGCCAGGACCTGTAGTGGTAGCAGTTTTAAACTGAAAGAGGGTAGGTTCAGGTTTGACCTAGGGAAGACGTTATTTATGATGAGAGTGATGAGACACTGGACAGGTTGCCCAGAAAAGTTGTGGATTCTCCATCACTGGAAGTGTTCAAGGCCAGGGTGGATGAGCTTTGAACAACCTGATCCAGTGGAAGATGTCCCTGCCAATGGTAGAGGGTTGGACTAGATGATATTAAAAAAGTTCCTTCTAACACAAACTGCTCTGTGATTCTTATTTTATGATTCAAAAAGTAGATAGCATGAAGAGATGAATATAAAGTCACATACTTCTTCTAGTATCCATAAAGGAATCCCTTCTATCAAAGGCTAGGTGAAATATCTTTCTAATTAGCATTGTGGGTTTTTTTTTTTTTTTGCATATGACAAGATCACTGGAGACCATTACAGAGCATGCTTCAGGCCAAGGGCATATTGGTTGCTTGGTGCAAGTCAGCAAAGAGAATTGTAACACGAGAAGGTTGAAAGCTCTGGCTAAAGATAATATTTTCCTTTGACAAAGCTTTGTTGCCATTAGTGACATGAAATGGGCAGGGAGAGCCCTTTACCTCCAACACTGTGGCTCTGACAAAGTCAGTGCTGCCACGTTGTTTAGAGGAGAACAGGAAAACCTGGAAGCAAGTAGATTCCTACCATCTACACCTTCCTACATCTTTTACCCTAAAAGTTGGAGGAGGCTATATAATGAAATATACTTTTTAAACCTTTATTCTAAAAATAATGCCAGTTTTTACTGTAACCTGAGATATTTCTTTGAACACTTGGATCTGATTGTTTATGAAGTTCTTGACACAGCCTTTCTTAAAACCTGAGAAGTCAGCTGGAGTCTACCCTATCTGCTTATTAACATTAGTTAAAATCACAATCAATTCCCCAGCTGTGTGTTAAAACTACTCTGAACAAACTTCACTACTGCCACTGATGGCTGCTGTCCCAGAGACAGATTTCCTTTGGTCTGTGTCCTTTCCTAAGGTGGTGGATCGTTCCTCTTCCCTTGCCTGCACCAGTTCAAACACAGGAGTTCCTCTCTTGAGTAGATAATACTTACCCATCCTTGCAGCTGGTAGTCCTTGCTGGTTGATTTATGCATTGATCAAGCTCAATGGCCATGCTACCAAAACCATTTGTCAGCAGGTTGCTGGAGGCAATGTTACACTTTCTGGACATAAGTAAGATTTGTACACCAATGTTCTTTCTCCCTACCTGGTTGATATGCAGAATTGTGAAACTCAGCAGGGAGGGAGTTTCTACACCTTCACATTCCACGCTTGCTAGGGAAATGATCCTACACCCACTGAATTCATCAACCTGTTTTTTACTGACCTCAAAGGCTGCACATTGAGACCTAAGTGGATTATCATCTTCTGCCAGGAGGTGATATTGTTTCAGCCTACACACTCAAGCAGTTTTTGGTTTTTTATTTATTTTTTTAAAATTTTTTATTTTTTCTTTGCCTCCTGTAATGGAACGTTTATCTTGGACTGCATGAGCTGCTGAAAGCTGTCACCACGTGCTGGAGTTTCTGAAGGTCAAAATGTCAGCACTCATATGGATTTTTACACTGTTGAAGAAAAGAAAAAAAAGTAGACATTTTTTATTTTTCTCCACAAATGCAACATGTATTGCATAAATCATCTCAAATTTACTTTTTCTGAGTCTTCAGTTTCCTAATATTCCCCACAACTAAACAAATATAGAAAATAATAGAAAAAACATGTAGTTCTGGCTCATCATTTGGCCAATATAATGCTGCTCTATTGTTTTTCACCAAAATTAGACCAAATCCATTTTCAGTAGGAAAAAAAAAAAATCACTCTCATTCTTGCCCTCTGCTGGAGAGGGTCCAGCGTAAGGCAACCAAGATGATGAAGGGAGTGGAGCATCTCACTTATGAAGAAAGGCTGAGGGAGCTGGGTCTCTTTAGTTTAGAGAAGAGGAGACTGAGGGGGGACCTTATTAATGTTTATAAATATATAAAGGGTGAGTGACACGAAGATGGAGTCAGGCTCTTCTCGGTGGAAAACAATGATGGGACAACGGGTAATGGAATCAAGCTGGAACACAAGAGGTTCCACTCAAATTTGAGAAGAAACTTCTTCTCAGTGAGGGTGACAGAACACTGGAACAGGCTGCCCAGGGAGGTTGTGGAGTCTCCTTCCCTGGAGACATTCAAAACCCGCCTGGACATGTTCCTGTGCGACTTCACCTAGGCGTTCCTGCTCCAGCAGGGGGATTGGACTAGATGATCTTTTGAGGTCCCTTCCAATCCCAAACATACTGTGATACCGTGAATTTTTAATTAAGTTACAAACTATGTACACCTGAAATGACAAGAATCATAACCCTCGTATTCACTCTGTGTCATAAAACATTATTGTGATACACAACCAGTAGAGTATTTCTGAACATGTGTCCCCTCAAAGCAGATCAGTAGACCATCTAACTCAATAAACCTTCCTCAACAACATGAAGTCAAGATATCCTTTAGGATAAGTACAAAATCCTGTCCACTTTCTGTAGTCCATTATTCCAAATCACATCTCTCAAAGTGCTTGGTGTCCTACTCTGTGCCTTTAGAATTAATAGAACTGAGACATGCAGTTTGGAGTACCATAGTATAAAAAGGATATAAAGCTACTGGAGAGTGTGCAGAGGAGGGGTACAAAGTTGGTGAAGGATTTAGAGGGGAAGCTGTATGAGGAGCAGCTAAAGTCACTTGGTTTGTTCAGCCTGGAGAAGAGGAGACTGAAGAGACCTCATAGTGGCTCCAGCTTCATCACAAGGGAGAAGGAAGGGCAGGATTGAGCTCTTCTCTGTGGTGACCAGTGACAGAACCCAAGGGAATGGCAGGAAGATGTGCCAGGGGAGGTTTAGGTTGGACATTAAGAAAAGGTTCTTCACCCAGAGGATGCTGGACACTGGAACAGGCTCCCCAGGGAGGTGTCATGGCCCCAAGCCTGACAGTGTTCAAGAAGCAATTGGACAACAGCCTCAGACACATGGCGTGAATTTTGGGATTATCCTATGCAGGGACAGGAGTTGGACTTCAAGATCCTTGTCAGTCCCTTCCAACTCATGATATTCTATAATTAAATGGTTTGGTCAAGATCAAACAGGTATTCCAAAGGATATACTCAAAGGGTAGAAGCAGATTCTATACCGGGCAGGTGCATTTCTCCCTATGTTTTCCTTCAAGCTAATGCTTCACCCAAGAAAATGAACTTTTATTCACTTGATATCAAAATTTCACCATTTTATGGTCTCCTGTGTTACTCACTCATGTACTTTAATAATCTTCATCTTTCAGCTGCATTGACAGGAGTATCATGGATTGACCTGATTCTTTCCATAGAAAGAGAACACCAAGCCTTTAATAATAATAAAGTCTTAAATTGTCATTCCCCAGGCCTCCTATTTCTTAGATTAGCCTGTGCAATCACAGAGGACACTCAACTCTGATGATTTTGGACTATGAGGCCTTAAAGGTTTTCGTCAAGATTCTGACTTGCCCCTTCTTGCTCTCTGTGACTATGAGTTCCCTTGTGGAATAGAGAGAAGTGGACAGGGGTGGAATTTGGCCTTTTTCCCTTGCTCTGTGAAATTATGCAAGGGGTGATGAAGCAATATCCAACCGATTAAAAGTGATACATGTTATTTTCCCATGGGAGCAAGTGGAGGGGCAGGGAAGGAATTTTACAAGAAGAATCAATAAAAAATGGTGTACTTTTATGGATTATACTTCAGTTGTATCAGATTTTCCTTTCCTTTCCTTTCCTTTCCTTTCCTTTCCTTTCCTTTCCTTTCCTTTCCTTTCCTTTCCTTTCCTTTCCTTTCCTTTCCTTTCCTTTCCTTTCCTTTCCTTTCCTTTCCTTTCCTTTCCTTTCCTTTCCTTTCCTTTCCTTTCCTTTCCTTTCCTTTCCTTTCCTTTCCTTCCCTTCCCTTCCCTTCCCTTCCCTTCCCTTCCCTTCCCTTCCCTTCCCTTCCCTTCCCTTCCCTTTCCTTTCCTTTCCTTTCCTTTCCTTTCCTTTCCTTTCCTTTCCTTTCCTTTCCTTTCCTTTCCTTTCCTTTCCTTTCCTTTCCTTTCCTTTCCTTTCCTTTCCTTTCCTTTCCTTTCCTTTCCCTTTTTTTCTTTTTTCTTTTCATCAGATTATGTGGGAGACTCATTTGTGGTTGCAACCTCTCCAGTGTTTTGTCTGAGGTTGAAAAAAATATTTCATAATGAATATACAACTGGTAAAAAAATCATGTTTCTGCAGGTTCATGAAAAACAAAGCATCATTCATTCCCAATTCAATGGCTTTGGAGCAAATAAATAAGCAAATAAAGTGAATGCATTTCTGGTTTGTTGTTGGGGGGAAAAGTTCATTACTGGGATCACATTGGGGAGAAAAATACAACTTGCTTATGAAAATGATGAATTCAAGCCTGAGGCAAATGCATGACAATTCTTCATTTACCTGAGAAAGAGAAATAGATCTGAGAGATACTGCACCCAAGGAAAATCCCAGTTCATATGGATTTCCATAACTTCTTTACCATAAAACAAATATATTTAATTAAAATATTGGACTGAACCTGACTGTTTTTATAGGCAACCTCCTGTCACTGATCAAAACCACTTTCTCCTCTTTGAATATTTTGTCTTATAAAAAATTAACCAGGGCAGGTTTTTTCCCTCTGTTTTGCCTGAAGCAAAACAGTGTGTTTACCTGCCAAAGGCAACCATTTTTGAATTTGCTTTCTTACTAAAAGGAGTCACTGGTGTTCAAAGCAATTAACATGAGCTCTTGTTTTCCTTGAAATGTTTTTCTGAGAGGCACGATCCCACCTGACATCTGGAAAACTCCACCTGTTCCATTCACTATCTGGTCACCATGAGACATATTGCAAATAAAAATGTAGATTGAAAGAAAGATGGATGTGAATGTGTGTATGATTGCATGCATGAGCAAGAAAATTGAGGCAAAATGCAGTAAATAATGAGGGCCAAAAGCTTATCAACTCATTAGAGTATGCAGTAAATAATGAGGGCCAAAAGCTTATCAACTCATTAGAGTACAGGATTTTTTGATAGTATTTGTCAGCAAAACAGTTATGAATGAGGATGCCAAAATCTGTCCATCCATGTATTTGTGGATGAGGTTGTTTGATTTAGAAACTGGGACATGGGCCAGAAGAGATTATGAGGTACCTATAAATACCTGAGAAACAACATAAAACCTTCGTTTCAAACATTTTGTTTTCATTCTTGATTTTAACAATTGCATTGTCAAATTCAGCTTACAATATGCATCAAGGCAGCTGAAAATACTTCATCCAAAGAACCAAACCATAGCTTTGGATATGGTGATTCACTTCAGAAAACCTCAAGGAGCCGCACTTTGCTTTATAAACTCTAGTGCATGTCAATCAGGACAAGACCAAAAAATAACTATTTGGAAAAAAGTTTTTTAGAAAGCGTGAGTTTGCACCTCAAATTCATTTTCAGGAATTCCTTACAATGGCTTGTGTGAAATCACCTTTTTAGAGGAATGAGGAGTTGCAATGGGTAAACTGTGAGTAGGTAAGCTACTGGTCCTACATCCTGCATGTTGTCAAGTCAGAGAGGTAGGGTTCAGAAGGTGGTTCAGCATCTGAATTAGAAGCCTAATTTAGCATTGCATGTGGAATGTATAAGCTTCTGTATGCCAGCCAGTGCTCCTACCTGCAGGCTGTGTACTGAACAGGAAGGCTTCAAAGCTGGTAAATATGTACACAGTGACCTTTGTCCCCTTAGAAGTAGGATACTGAGATCAGTTTTAAGGCTTGTGGACTCCCTCAGATAAGTCCCCTTAATAAATGTTTCAAGCCTCCTTCAGAAGGCACATGAATTACAGTTTCACAGTATCACAGTATGTTTGGGATTGGAAGGGACCTCAAAAGATCATCTAGTCCAATCCCCCTGCTGGAGCAGGAACGCCTAGGTGAAGTCGCACAGGAACATGTCCAGGCGGGTTTGAATGTCTCCAGAGTAGGAGACTCCACAACCTCCCTGGGTAGCCCATTTTGAAGAATTGTCCATGTCAGGGACTCCTTTCCCAGGGGCTCTTTGTCACCAGATAGTGCTTCAAGAATCTTAGAACAAGTCTGGCTTCCTAGACTGCATTGGCAAGAATGGTTACCCTGATACAGTCAGAGCCATGGTTATTTCATTCTAGCCTGTGTTCCTGCACCTGTCCTTACCTGTATCCAATGCTGAGGAACACAGAAGATCTAACTAATTTAAGCCTTTTTTTCAGACACTGGGGATAAGAGCAAAAGTGGTTGCCATTATATATCCTCTTGAGATTAGGAAATACTTTTAGCACAGAGAATTTGAAAACCTTTTTTTTCTTTTCACTTGAATACTCCCCACAAATACTGAGTCTACAAGTAAGACAAGAATAAGTTAACTGTATATTTATATAATTATTCAATAGCCAGATCTTCTTCACTTTGTGTTCTTGCCACAGGGTTTGCAAGGTGGTATGAATAACTGGTGAAGGCATGTGACTTTCTCATAGCATTTTCCTCTGTAATGCAGTTGAATCCTTTCCAGTTGTTCTAAGTAACTCATGAGGCTTCTGGTGGTACTCATGGATGATCCAGGGTAGCTCCCACACTGTCATATTTAGGCATGCTGTGATAAAAGAGAGAAATTGAGTATATGTAACTGTGTAGGTCCAGCAAAGCTTATTTGATGCCACTGACAGACACTGTCATCCTCAGCTGATGGGTTATCTGTACACCTGACCTTCTCTATCACCCACTAGCCACACTGTAGGATTCCTACCATGGTTGAGATTTCCTATAACAGAAAAGGGGATTACAAAATGTGCGAGAGTGCATTTGTAATGATCAGGGCTACAAGTAGAGGGACGCCTTAGAAAATCATCAGGAAATACTTTTCTCAAACCAACAAATAGTTTGGCATGTTCAGGTCCAAGTATTGACTTGTTTCCTTTTCTCTTACTCTTTCCATTTCCTATAACTTAATACCATATCGAAGAATTTGAGTAGTACTGCATAACTTAACACATTGCAGGGTTAGTAAGAACACAGCAACCTGAGGGGTTTTTCTAACTTTTATTAAAGGGCATAGTAGATCAGTTGTGAACAACTAATTCAGGGATGTAACTACTCCTACATTTATACAGTCCTAAAATTACATTTGGCCCTTTGAAGGCAACTGTGAGGCTGATGTGCGCCCAGGGAAAATGAGTCTGACACTATCATGAACTAAATGTTCATTATAGAAATAATGCGAGGTTTTTTTCAGGTCCTGCTGAATTACTAGATTCCCTGAAATGGGATCTAGTAACCCACCTAATGCCTTTGAGGAGAATACAAGCATCTGGATCTGATGAATTACTGAAAATTAAAACTTGCCAGAGTTAAAAGTAAAATAGTAATTCATCCAAACAACAGGTATGGCTGCAGCAAAATGCCTTTTTAGGATTTGCAATATACCAGGATCAGAGCAAATGTAGGAAATAAGTACCATAAGAAATCTGGGAAGCAAGCAGGCAGCCTGCACTGTCTGAGTAACTCATAACACAGTGGTGATTTGAGCTGACAAAATGTTATTGGAGGGATCACTCTCTTCAACACTGTTTGCTTTGGGAAGTCAGGGAGAGATTTATTATGGCTGAAAGCCTTTACAGCTGTCAGATATAAGTGCTAGTTAAAAGGAGAGAACATAGTAGCTTGAATTAACAATGGGAGCTTGGGTCTGAACATGTGAAAGCAGAAGGTTTTATCTGGCTGAGGGTATCATCAAAATCTTGCTTGGAAATGCATTACTTTTAGATCACCTTACATACTGGGAAGGTGTGTTTATTTTTCAAGTATTGTGCCTTTATTAGAATGCGTATTAGTGATAAAGAAGTAATGTTACCGTCAGACTAAAAGCTCTTAATGAGATCCCCAAGCTCTGTCTTTCTTACAGTACAGCTGTTAGACATGGTTTTCTTCACCACTGAGTTTAGTAAGACTGAAGGATATAGGTAAACACACACCGCTAAAACACTCTTCATAGATATTACCTGAAGCATCATTAAAATGTAGTTATTTCTGTTTAACACTGATAATGAATTTTTTGGGTCAGGCCAGAGAAGCAAATATTTCGGGGTCAACATAGCGTATACAAAAGCTCAGAGCTTGCCTTTATTTAAACCCAGCAGCAAAATGTATAGCTTTTTATTTGCTTTGGAAAAAGCATAAGTCCACACATAAGTAAACAATGAAATCCAAAACTGCATTTTAAAGGGACGTAGGTGACTGATAGAGAGGAATCTCAGTTTATGTTTTAATGGTATTTGGACTCTAAATATACTTAAAGACCTGGTGTCAGAATATACTCATTTCTCAGGAATATGATCTCTTGTGCTACTCGTTCTTCCTTACACAGATTAATTAATCCAGCAGTTTTGTCAGTCAGACTACCTGAGTGTAATGACTACCTCTATTTCCAGAGAAACATGGGTATGAACACATAATATGTGCTTATATATATGCATTTCATAACAATGAGGGTGGGATAAAGAAGGATTCCAGAGGAGGACCCAGAGAATTTAATTTAGGGATAAAGTTACAATTATAGCATCATATAATTATATAGAGTGAAAAGGGCTGCTGGAGTTTTGGACCAATCCTCCTGTCAAAAAAGGCCCAAATTAGATGGTCCTAGTTTGTTACTCCCCACCCCCCCCGCCCCCCCAAAACAAAAATAGTGTATCCAGAAGATATAAATATTGGAGAAAGACATATTTTGACTGTGTTAAAAGTATTTTCATTATCTGAGACATTGTGTCTATTTCTGCTACAGCTTAAATAAGTATTTGTCCATTGGCTTGGCTTATTTCTGTTTCTGTGTGTGCTGCAGAACCGAGTGAGAAGCATCAGTTGAAGAGCCTGAAATCTAATCCGTAGAAACACAGATTGGCTGAGCTTGGCATGGGCCTCTGGAGATCACCTTGTCCAACCCCCGTGCTTGAGCAGGACTATGTCCAGACAGTTTTTGAAAATCTCCGCAGATGAAGATTAAACAAATTAGCCAAATAATCAAGCAAATCAGCCAAAAAGCAGGAGGAGAGAGGGAAAGCAACTCCTCCAAAAACTGATGTGACCTATAGTCATCAAACAGCTCAGATGTGATTAGAAAGCAGTCCAAAGTTTAATCAGGAATCAAGGTGTTTCTAGAAAAACTAGATTATTATCCTATTTAAAAAAAAAAAAAAAAAGAGAGAGAAAGCAAAAATAACATCCCAACTTTGTCATGCCAGATTATCCAGCATTAGAAATTCCCTGTAATAAAGCCCATTTTTTCCATTGTGCTTATTAACACTTCCAGGAAATAAGAGGGCCCTGAAGTCTGCAGCAAAGCGATGCTTTAAAGCTCATGAAACGTTTGTACGTTCTTTATTATTAGAAGTGACACCATTGTACCATCCAAATGGAGGACTGCCAGAACATGCTGCCAGTCACATTCAGAACAGCATTGAAAACTCTAACAAAATGCTCTTCTCTCGCAAGTGCTCTCCCAGTTCAGCTCACAAAAATAATTTAGCGAGAACAAGGGTTGTCTGAATTATTAGTGAGCTGTTGAGCAGAAAGAGATAGCTTATAGTTGCAGCTGGCATCACAAGCTTTTGAGGTCATGCAGCAAGCCGCTCTCCTCACATAGAATTGCTTGATGTGCTGTTTGTTTTATGGCAAAAGTCCATTTTTAATAATATAGACATTATTACAGATTTTATATGAGAGAAGGTGTGTGGTCTAATGAGTTGGAAGCTTTGGCACAGATTGACTGTGTGACCAAGCAATGTGTCTGTGCCCAAAGATTGCCAGCTCTTGGGTGAGGAGGGAAAAGCATCTCATTTTGCATATATATAGTGTTTATCACAATGGTAGCTTTGTCCCCTGACAGTTAATAATAAAAAGCCCAGTCTGCTTTTTACTCCAGGAGTTTAATCAAGGGAGTTGCCAGCCAGTCACGTATTTGTTTTCTGTTAACATGTGATATATATGATTATTGTATCTGCTTGCATAATAGCTGCTTATGTTTCCCCAGATTCCTCTCTTAAAAACCAATAGCATGGCCATTAAGGTGTTGCTCATGACCAGTTAAAAGGTGCAGTTAAAAAGCAAGACCATTGCATGTGTGAGGTTATTACGCAAGCAAACACAGTGGTATTTTAAGTAGTTATTTGGCTCGAAACATGGCTTTGGCTTGAATTAATTTGAGTTGTGGTAGATGGCCATAGATTTGTTTCCAGTTGGTGGCCTGTAGTTGCAACAGTACTAGAAACAATAACAAAGCCAGACTGTGAAGGGTTGGGTGGTTTTCCCGCCCACTAAGGACTAATAGGTTAATCCTGCAAAATCTTGATGTACTTTATTATTTCTCAGTTTAATAGAGAAGAGACTAGGAAATCCAGTGGAGAATCAGAGCCCCAGTAGACCACTGATGCCATAAACAAGTGAGAAGAGACAGAGACAGTCCCCAAGTTGGAAAGCTTACCGTCTGCATGCCGGATAGGACACAATGGTGGATATTAAACGGACAAGTGGGGGCTGGCCTGGGAGTGTGAGGAATGAGGCAATAATAAAACCAAGTTAATTTAGTGGGATAGAAGAGGCCTGGACTTGTTGCTTGTCTCACCTGAGCACTCCCCATGGGCCTGAGAACAGCTCGTGAGCTCTGTCGCATAGTAAGGAGTTGCAGTTTCAACATGGGTAGAGCTGTAGGTTCTCCAGTCTGGTGCACAGAGACAGGCAGAGGTGCTCCCCATACACTCAAGATTCACAGGACAATAATTTCAAACTTGGCTACACAGAATAAAGCACTTTTCTTAAGTATCTGCTGTCCAACAGTATTGAGTAACTGTTTCAAATAATCCTAATGCATTACTAGTTTCAAGTTGGAGGTCACCCAATTTACATTATTTTAGCCCTAGGATTAACTAAAGAGAGAGAACAACTCTGTTTACCCTGTGAAACGGATATTTAAGTTGTGCAGTACTTAAGGCTTTACAACAGTGGTAAAAATTTTGGTATTCTGAAGTCAGGTAGCTTCATTTCTATGGTAAATTTTTTCCACTTTATTATGGATGTAAATATTTGGTATTTGTGTCCAGTGCACAGTCATAAAATCCTTTGAAAAAGATTTATTTAAACTCAGGAAAACAAATAGCTCCTTCAGACTGATAGGATCCTTAGAAGGGTAGGCACGGGGACAATTTTGGCCTTATGTGCATGTAAGGGTGGAAAACAGCACAATGAAAATTTTGAGAGAGGTGTGCCAAAGGCCAGAAGTGTTCGACATGTAGATTTATTTTGTTGTGGTGACAAGAACTGTCAATTTCTGTTTCAAGCAAAACCTGAGGCAATGATTTGGGTGTTGTGGTAGAACTCAGTCACAAACACTTCAGTCCAAATTACCTGTTTTCTTCACAGAGAGGAATTGTCTCCATTTACCTCCATGTCATTGGACAGGTAGGTGCTAGCAACTTTTTAGTCTACTATCCCACCAAAAAAAAGAGAGGGGACTGGGCCCATATGTGTACCAGAAACAAGTGGTTTTGAGAACCATTCCTGTCCAAGTTTATCTTGCCTTTAGTAGCAATCCTGATGTTGCACAATCCTCCTTCACTTTATTGTTAATTCAGTTCATTTTCATTCAGTTCTTTCTGCAATTTCTGATAAGATGGCAATAGAACTATTTTGTTTAATGAAAATAATCACATGCACACACCCCCCCCCACACAATAAATTATAATTTACCTATATTAAATAGTGGTGCCGTAAATACTGTGGGAAGCGGCTTTAGAAAGCATGACCTTAAAACAACTGTTAAACAATTTGTTGCTGGCAACATTTCTTTATAAGGAACAAGTCTGGATTTATTGTAGTTAAACGGTCCATTGGGAAACATTCACTATTTTCAATGTCACATACAGGAAACCCACCACATATCTTATTAAGACAAAATGTGTCCTTTCAGATTTTAGATTTTGAGTGAAAAATTGCTCATGTGTCTTATGAAAACAACCTTTTATTTATAGCATTGCAGATTTATTTTAACATTTATGTATTAATAGATCTATGCAAGAGTTAGGGAGTTGACCAATATTGCCAAAACTCTGTTTTCTACCATAAGTCCAAAGTAGGGAACAACAGAAAGATGAGCTATGCTAGTAACAGGCCTCGAAATCGCAACAGTATAACCCTCAAAGATTAATATAGACAGATGCAATCTTTTCTCCTTCTGCTGAGGGCTGGCCAGGTGGAAGCCAGCTCTGGTCTGGAAAATCTACGCAGCTGTATGAGCTTGCACTGTTATTTATCAACATCGTACAGTCTGTATGCAAAACCATGATGGTGTGTCCATGCTAACCTCCCAATTAAAGTCACCTCACATGCATCCAAAAATTGTGCTTTGCCTTTACGGACACTTAGCACAAGAGGGTACCAGCTCTGCAAAAGCTGGTTGCTCTTTGCATGAATATTATGTAGGAAAACAGTCTGAAGAAGAACAAGGGGCAATGACTTTAAACTGAAAGACTTAGGTTTAGACTGGAAATAAGAAATATTTTACGATGAGGATGGCGAGTCACTGGAACAGGTTGCCTAGCAAGGTTGTGGATGCGCCATGACTGGAAGTGTTCAAGATCAGCTTGGACTGGGCTTTGAGCAACCTGATCTAGTGCAAGATGTCTGTGCCCATGGCAGGAGGATTGGACTAGATGATCTTTAAAGGTCCCTTCCAACCCAAACTGTTCCAGGATTTTATGGTTATTCAGAGTTTGGAATAGCAGTTTGGGTCTTGAATACCCGAATCCTGCTTTCTCTGGCACCACCTGTGGTTGTGCTTGTACCATTGAACCAGCTACAGCAGGATGAGGTAGAATGCAGCTGTTTATAGTCTATTGCAGTTACATTTATACAGTCCTAATAGTGCATTTAGTCCCTTGAAGGCAACCACGAGGCTGATGTGGCCCCCAGTGAAAATTAGTTTGACACCCCTGGTCTTTTCGGTCCAGCCACCACCATACTTCATGGCACTGTTGTGCCATGGGCTACAACAACTAAAACTCTCCCAGCTAATGTTCAGACATAATTTGTGAGACTGCACAAGCCAAGCATTGTTCTCAATAGGCTATTTGGATACAGCAACCTTGTGGAGTTGTTTTTTTTCCTTTTAATTTTTCTGGGAGGGAAAGTAAAGCATGTGGGCATGAGTCAGGTTGCACCACTTGGCCTTGGGGCTCACCTGTGTGGTTCAGCACTAGTGAGGTGTTGTATGAGTGTTTCCATGTCTCAGGTCTCCAGCTGTAAAATGGGTATGGCAACAATTCCTTACTAAGGATGAGAGCTCTAAAGATAAGTGCATTAAAAAGTAAAAAGCACAGCTTTCATGGAAAAAGTATATTTTAGTGTATACTTGTGACCTGAAAACATAAACTACTGCAATTTCAAAAAAAAAAAAACACACAAGGCAGATAAACATTTTTATTCTCTTTACCTTGTATTACTTTGCAAAGATGTTTATGTTCAAGCAAAGAAAGTAAAAATAATAGAATTATCAGATTTCCAGTTTTAGTCTATTTTCATTTGATAGTTACACTGGTGTAGCTGCAAACTTACAAAACTAGTGTTATATCTTTCTAGTCCTCTGACATACTTGAGAAAGCTAATTTTTCTGAATTCAAGGGAACTGATCTTCTCCTTTACATTCAAAACTCAATTCACAGTCATTTTTGCAGTTGAAGGTTTGACATATTTTCAAGTTCAAAACAAATTACCTATAAATATATGAAAATTATTATTTTTTAAACCATTCTTTTAAATGTTCAGACAAAAATAAAGGAAGTGAGAGAATAAGCAAGAAAGAAGGGAAAAAAGAATGGAAGATAAAAAAGACAATGAAAGGGAAAAAGAAAGAAAAAGAAAGACATGAGTTTGTCACACAAATGGGGAGAGGAAATAAATGTTGAATGAGACATTCTTGGAGTATCTTATGTCAAAGTTTCAAATGCTAGAGGACAGTATATCTCGCAGCCCCAAGTAGGATACTTGTTCGTTTGATTCAATGTGAAATTTGGGGGGAATTAGTAGCTTTTGTTGATGTGTTTTTGCTCCATGTTACAAAACAAATCTCTTTATTGGGTATAAAAGGTGGAAAAGTAGAGAAGAAGAACAGAAAGCCAAGCCTGCATGATAATGAGCAGTAAAACTGGCAGGAGCGATTACTTTACATTCTCCTTGCCTGAAATTATCTATTTCCATTCTATAGCATCTTTGTTTGTCATTCCCCTGCTTATGTGGTTGCACATAGACTTCTTTGTTTCTACATCCAAACCCATTATCGTGTTACCTTTAAAGTTTGGCATCCAGAGACACAGGGGTCACCAGTGCCACTTTGTGCAGGGTTTGTATGACTTCATTAGCTAAATAGAACTGTGGGAACAGATTCTGGGTGACCCTCAAGCCACAGAGAATTGTGGTTTGCTCTTTTTTTCTTGATATGTTGTTCCAAAGACAACCAAAATGTTCTTTCAGAGGTGTTTTCAAGGACAGTCTTATAGAGACATCAATCTGTTTTGCACACAAGGCCAAGTTCTGCCTCACCATGAGTAAGTCTGAGAGTGTTACCAGGGTCTTGCACTTTGCTTGTCTGCTGCCAAAGAGTGACAAATTCCCTCAAATGCACAAATTTCACAGTGTCTTGATTATTGTTGCCAGAAATCCTGGGTTTTGTTCAGAAAGTTAACCTACAGAACCAACCCACTTTTCCTCAAGTATCCGGAACCAGTTTTTGTATGTGATACCTTCTTCACGTTGGTCTCTACGTGAGTCTCATATGTGGTTGCACATTTTTGAAATCAAACCTCCTTTAGTGAAAGGAGGTTTGGCAGCAGGAAACAAGGATGGGATGTCATAATATGTTTTCCGACCATGGGGGCTCAGGGAATCTGTCCTGATATTGCTGCATCTCCTGTTCTGAAAGGCAGAGGCTGGTCAGGTAGCACCACTTCTAGGACTTACCGGACTTTCCCATGGTTTCTCAGGTGTGTTGGTGTTTTCCTGCCAAATAATTTTCCTCATAACAGTTCAGCTCCTATTACACAGAAGGAGGTGCACAACCGAGAAGTGATTGCAATTTGTTGATTACTGACATACTGAACTGTCAGCACAAGTCATGGGTGCCTGTGTTTAATGAAGATACTGGGGTTTTACCAGAAACTTCAACATGGTGGGGATTCAGTCTCTTGGACTCATCACTAGGAGAAAGAGAGCCACTTTGGACTTCATTTCACATCCTTTCTAGACTGCTGTTCACATAAAGTTTTGTTGTAGGTACTTCTATGAGTAAATCTATTCACTGCCTCAGAAATGGCCAGCTAGGTACTGATGGATCTTCTGGTCTTTAGTTTTCTGCACAAGACACCTGCCTCATGGACAGGTAACTACGACACATTGCACTGACTGAAATTATTAGCCCACATACTGCAACTGCTGGGCAACATTCTTATTCTCCCACGTGCTTCTCTACCTTTATTTTATTTAAATGCTTTAAAGCCCATCCTTACTGGCATCGTTAATGACCTACATAAAATCAAATGTGTAGGAGATCAAGTGGAAGAATCAGTGTTTATATTTAGATGTTATTGTTTAAAGCAAAGCCAGATCAGTAGATCAGTAGATCAGTAAACAGTATTTTAGCTAGAAGGTTGGTCAGATGATAAGCACGTAGTTTATTATTAGATAGTACTTTATTATACTTTCAAAGACAAACTAAATTAACTGGGTGAAATGATCGTTTCCAGCACTAATTAAAGTGATGCAATATCTTCGAAGTTGAACAATTATGGATTTCGAAGGGAAATAGATTAGAATTTCAACATAGAACTGGATCCAGACTTTATGGGAAGGTTCATTTTCATACTGTTCACATGGAGCTTCACAGCTTACTTCAAAAGGCTGCTAATCCAAAAGCAATGTCTGTTTCTATGATCTTCATTTGAAAATGGTATTTAGCATGGGTTAAATAAAAGTCCAGATCTTTTAACCTAGCACAAATCATGATAAATCCACTGAAGTCAACAGTCAGATTACAGTGCCAAGGACCAGATCTTTCAGAGGGTTAAAAAGGCAGAAATAAGAAAAAAGGGTAAACAAGATTTCCAAAGATTCTCTATTAGATGTTCAGTGGATTCTTATCTCTCCCTAGTGCCTGAGATCCAGAGCAGGATTTCAGCCTCCCACTCTGACTTTCTGATGAAAGCAGAAACTGACGTGAATCTTTGGGACTGAGCCAACCTGTGAGGTCTGGATTTTGTTTCAGATCCAAAATTGTTATAAAGTTTCTCTTCTGGATTCACCTTCTATACAGTTTTACCACAGCAAAACAAATCAAGAGCTTTTTAGGTTGACTCTGAGCCAATCCTAAACCCCAATCAAAAGCTGTGTTTTGTCTTTATGCATTTCTGTATGTTACCTCCTGGCCTACCTCTGTATGGTAGTAAACCCCAAAGTATCCAGGATTTGGGATATTCTGCCACTGCAAACACATCTACTGCATCACTTGGGCTATTCACTGACTCCAGCTGCCTTTGAAACATTTATTGAAAAAATATGAAATCTCACCCTGGTTTCTTGTTTATGGTTTGTCAAGCTATGAATTAACGTCCCAAAGTAATGCATAAGTCACTGATGTGTTAATTTGGTTAAAGCTAGAGGTGAGCAGCTAATCTTTGTGACTGACAGATGCAGTATTAGCGTCCGTGTCTGCCTTGCTTGGCTTCTCTCTCTTTCAGTTGTAATTGCATCTAAAATCCATATATGAACAGAGTCAGAGTCATTCATCAGTCTCTTCTGGAGAAATGGTGGCAATAGCCTTTTGCTTTCAATTTTCCTTTAAAAAAATAAATTAGGATTTTCTTCTTGTGTTGATCTGTTGCTGGTGGCAGGCAGTAAGTAAATTTAGCAATATTTACTGTTTCTCCAGGTGTCAGTTATTTCTTACTCAGTTCAATATGTTGAGGTACACTATTGCGAGATCTGGGAAAATTTTCCATGATTTCTGGTTGATAATTTGCTGATCTTCTGAAGGATCCCATCTTGAATCCAAATTCTGCAGCCTTTCCCTCTCAAGTGAGCAAGAGTTTAATACACAGTTCTACACAATTCAACCATCTTTTGTCCATGCATGCATGCAAGCAATTAGAGATCTCTTCCATGCAAATCAACTCCTCAATCTCACATCATTACCACTGAATTCATTGGAAAGATAGGGTTGATTGCAGCAGAAGAGAGTGTCCCATCCAAGGCCCAACATGTGGTTCATGCTTCTTACTTTCCATTGATGACAATCTATTTGTCTTCTGTACCTAAAATAATTCTGAATGTATTTCAGATTATTTCGTAGTGTGTAAATGTCACATATATGTTCACTATAGTTATGCTGGAGATAAAGCAAGTTGTACACTACAAAGCATAAGAACACAGATTTGTAAGATGAAACACGAAAACAACTTTTATTGCTGCTTTGTTGTTTTTGTGGGGTTTTTTTATATCAAGGCAGTTGAGTATCTACATTTTACTTCATAGAATTTTTAAGTGTGTTTTTGCAGAAACTCGGATGTATCATGAAAGCATTCACAAATACGTAGGTATTATTCTGAATTTTACAACTCAAAATAAAAAATGCAACTTTTCCACTTTTCCAGTACTGATCTTAAAAGTTGTTCAGGGAAACATTAGATAGCTATCAAGAGCTTCCTTAAGCATAGAAATGTCATCCTCATCTATTTGACCTGCTAAGGAATTAATCTCACATCATTGTGAGTTTGAGAGAGTTTTTAAGAAGGTAAGTGCAGGTTTTTTTTCCGTTTTTCCCCTTTTTAATAGCAAATACTATCAAGAATGTTTGAAAACTTTCAGAATTCCCATCCAAGTTAATCCTTTTAAACCTAGCTATGCTTATTAGCTTTCTTTGAACAGATAAGGCTTAAACAGATGTGTCATTTGAAGAACTGAAGTCAATTTAATAGCAAAGAAGGATACAAAATAGTGGCTACAGAAGGTGAAATGTGGCATTTGATGAAATAGTGGTGATACATTTTTAAATCTCTTCTAAAACTATATTGTTGAAATGACAGAAATTACTAGTGAGCTGTTATGGTTTTAGGAATTATAGGCATCAACCTATTTAGTGGTGCTAAGAAGCAGCTTGAATCCCTGGCTGTCTCTCTCAAGTCATTTCTGATGGCATGGCAGCTTCTGCAGTTAACTGTATCTGCAGACAAGAAGTGCCTTGAATTTATCAGCCAGTGGGTTGAAATGTAAAGATAGGAAACCTCTTTATCCATCTTTAGGAGTAGAAGGAAATTCTTATATCATCTGAATTAAAATGGCAATTTTAATTGGGTTCTTGCCTGTATTTCATTGTATATCCCCCTGAACAGTGGCAGCTGAGAAACACAACATCACCTCGTTCAAATTGTCCTATTGTGCCAGCGGATGAGTTGCTGTGGCTAGGCAGGGTGGTTTGACGGGGATGCATATAGCAAGTGTCTGCAGAGTTGAAAGACATTTCATTAGACATATCTGTAGCATACATGAACGGGAGAACTTTACAGTAAGGGCATTTTGTGCTGCATCGTCAAGGAATAGTCAAAGGAAATTTTTCCACTTTACCATACAAACCTTATCTTGGAAGGTTATTTACAGTTAATATTCCAAATAAGAACTTCTGAGTTTCAGAGACAACTCTGAAAGTAGGCTCAGGGAATTTAAAGCAGAGGCAGTTTTGGAAACAGGAGGTGTAGAAAGAGCTGGGGGCAAAGTTACTGGCTGAACAGCTTTTGTTTTCTTGCCTATGTCTTAGCAGACACTTGGAGCCTGACTCGTTAGTTCAGCAGCCCACTCACCCTGGAAGAGACCTCAATGGGTGCAAGGATGTATCTCCACTTTGGGGTCCCTGATTAGTGCTACAGTAGGTTAAAGAAGCCTTACTCTAAACATAAAATAAGTCGTCTGGGGGCAGCTTCCCTGCAATTATAAATCATCATGACTGCATTAAAATCTCTGTCTCCTGCATGTACTGTAATCAAACAAACAAGCTTTGTGTGTATTTTTCCAGCATTGATGTATCTGAGCAAAATTCATCAAGACCTAAGTTTCAAATGGTCCCTCTTTGCAAATCATCCCAGAGGTAACTAGGGGGTTGAGGAAGGGTTAACACCTGTGCTCAGGCTGGACACTGTTCATGAGGATCCATCCAACAGATGAGGTAATGGGGTTTTGCTGAGGCAGAGGAAAGTGATGGCTTAACAAGAGATGAACAGCAGCTGGAGCCAAATTTAAATTAATTAACTTCAGCTAGACTGAAATTCTATTGTGAAAAGTCAAAGGCTAGGGCCAGTTAGCAAACTTGGAAACACCAGGCTGGGAAAGGAATAAAATAGTTAATGTGGATCTCACAGCAACGCTGATAACAAAGCCTTTGACAGTTCACAACTAATGGCATACTGTGATGTGCCAGAGCTTCTTCTGGACCCATTTCTGAGTGACCACTAGCCTTGCTAAGCTCTGAGTGGTAATACACACCTGCCTTCGCAAATTCAGCTTGAGAACTGGGCTGATCCTTGTGTTGTACAAATCCCCAACTCCTCGAACAGATTTATTATAAGGTCATTGCAGCTGCTTCTAAGCTTTTCTATTCTTTTTTTCTGTATTTCAGGGGTGAAAATCTAAATGCATACAAAATACTTCGGACATAAACATGATCCTGTAATTAATTTATTTTGAAACGTCTTTTTTCTTTTTTTTTTTAAGTCAATCTCTTGATTTTGACTGCATAAAATTCACAACACTCATGTGACAACAGCTAACTTGGAACAAGCAAGCTCTCCATGACTGAATCTCTTAATATTAATGCTTTTGTTAATTTTCAGGAAGAAAATCCTGACCCAGATCCTCAGCTATTCTCAATGGTGGAGGCACCACCAAAAAGAAGTTTAATAGAAGTCAGTCATACTACTCCAATATGTACCACTTGACAATCTTGCTCTGTAGCAGGATATATTACTTTCACTCTTAAAATAGAACAAAAATACGTCCAGGTTCAATACATTTCCTCTAATTTCAGTCATCAGAAAGTCTCATCTTGTTGTATGTTTTGGACAACTGGGTAATCAATGGAGAAAGCACCATCCCTTCAGGGACCTCTAAGGTGCCTGAACATACTTCTTTTTCATCAGTTTTTGCAGAGGCAACCTGAAGGACTGACTTTGAAAGATTTGGGCTTAATGAAAGAGTGGAAAAAATCATAAGAGAAGTATGTACAAGAAAGAAAACTACTAATTTTGGAAGATCTCTGGTCTTTGATCCTAATTCAACAAAGTGATCTAAATTCAATACACGAGATAAGGTGTTGAGTATGCACATTCACACTTTTCTGAGGAGAAATGAGCTGAAGGTATGGATGCCTAACTTTATGTGAAACAGACTTCCAGTCATTGTTTTTTTCTAGTCAGGATGCTATTTTACCATGAACATCAGTTTTGATGTCTGTTAAAAAATACAAGCAGACAAGGTCACTTGTACCAACAGCCCTGATGGGGTGACAGGGGTTACAGATCACTCGGGGTGTAACACAGACTCAGTAAAGTGAACTAGCACTCTTCATGTGTGCCTGCTCTCCCCTTTAATAGACTAAACACATATGTCTCTTTAGCCACTTAGAAAAAAGATGTTATGAAACGGCTGTAGTCACAAATGGGGTTTTAAATGGTTTTAATGTAATATGACAATCTGTTCACAAATCCCGATGTGTTTACAAAACATATCCTTACTGCCTATATGTTTATTTTAACACTTTATTCAGGCTTAAATGCCATTTTCACATGCTAGGTTTGTTTGGATTTTGCATAAGGTTGTACCACTTATTCAGGAATGTCTGACAATAATGCAGTATTGGGAAAGAGTTCAACTTTTGTTTAGGTTGAATCACATTCAACTTCTGTTATTCACCACTTAGGGCCTGAGTCACCAAATAATGAAACACATGAGTTAGGACTGTTTAGTTTCTGCTCTCAGCCAGAACAGGTGACCTTCTCTTTAGCATGACCACAGGCAACAGAAGTTAGTCTCATCTGGACAAGGCAGGACAGAGGTTAAGTGATTTCCAGCATAAGCAAGTCTTTTGCTGTAGTGCAGTTTCATTCAGTTAGAAACAGATATTCACAACATTCCAGTTCAATGTAAAGGCTAGGAATGTAGTTTAATTCCTCTCCAGCTCAGTACTTTTTGCTTGCAGGGTCTACAGATGACTATTTTCCCCTATTTTCAGTGGGTGAGGGAATCCTTTTCCATTTAGGTGAACAATTACTTGGCATCGGTTGTGTTCGTTCTTTCCTAGGATTATTTCAGTGCATGCCATACCTGTATTCCACACCACTTACCTTACAAATCTTCCAGCCGTTATGAATACCATAGGACACTGGATGGCATGTCTTCAGCCACAAACATGATCGTTCTTCCGTGCTATACTTGGAATTATCACAGAGTAGCAAATCAGATCTAGAGTTTCTTCATTCTCAAGGTGTACAAGGACCAGTAAATCTAAAGGACAGCAAAACTGTGAAATGAAGATCAAGTCAACATTTTGTTTCTTTGATAAAATGAACTTCTATAGAAATATTGAGTTAGCTTGTGCTGGAGAATGACCACCCACTAGATGTCTGACTGTCATGGACTTTTTTAAAGATCAATGTGGTCACGTCTCTTCAAGAATTTCTCCTAAGGAGAGAGTAAATGTTTGGTTTCATTCAGCTTTTGCATTAGTTTAACTCCTACAATTTTATAATAAGTCATAGACAAGTTGAATACAGAATTTACAGACATGCTCTAATTTCCATACTGAAATATTTGCTCATTAGTGAAGCAGAGGACAAAGTATTGAATTTCAGATGTTGCCCTTCTTTTTATTGTCCTTTCCCCATATATGGATTTCTCATCTGTCCACTGTGCTAAGCAGAATGGACATTTAATTTTTTTTTATTTTTTATTTTTTTTTAAATTTTACAGGGAAGTCTACCAACATTTCATCAACAGAAAAATAATGGTTAGAAGGAAAGAATTTCCAGCCCTTCCCACTCTAGGCCATGGGTAATTTATATCATAATTGATATGGTATGTATCAAATGTAACATTTAATTTATCTGTTGCTGTGGATCATTTAAATTATATTTATCCATAACTCATCTTTATTGCTCATGAGGAGTTTAGCTTTGATGGTATCCACTGGTGGGGATTTAGCCTTTCTTTCGTCTTGTTTTTATACCAAGTTTTATTATAAACTCCAAACTTACAGCCTATATAAAGAACACAATAATTGGACAAGATGGCATTATTTTTTTTTTTGGCATTCAAGCTAAGTAAACTCCAGAGGAATTTCCCTGTAGTTTTAGTTTTCTTCAAATTTCACCGAACCCAAGTCAACCTGCCCATCATTCATGTTAACATGGATTCAGTACAACAAGGCAGCAGTAGACCACACCACATATGCCACAGTGTATTATTCTTTCGAATCAAAGGGTTTGCTTTGGTTTCCAAAGTGTGGGAAACCTGACACAAGATGCCCATTGCAGATAGGGAAGGATCCTCCGCTCTTCAGCATAGTGTAATAATAACAACAACAATAACTTTGATTTTGTTTCAAGACTTCTCACTTGGGATCCTCCAGAGGTTCTAATATCCCGCAATGCCAGCATATTATTTTTGGATTGAATGACTGGATGAGCTTGATTTACATCTTATCTCACTCCATAGCCCATAATGTGTTTTTAAATCATGTCTGAACAATTACCACAAAAGCAAAATTGGAGGCAGGCGGTGGGAAGTGTCTTCAATAAGTTGAGCATCAAAGAAAGAAACCTCAGAGGATGAAGAGGGGTTTATTTGCAGCTGGCTGAGTCATGTTTCATGTGGGGAATGGTCCCTTGATAATAATAAGCAAACTGCGAAAATACTATTCCACACTTTATTAATTTGTTCAGTAAGATAGTATGTCCTGTACAGACATGTTCGCTGGTAACTTCTTTTTTTTAAGAACTTTTCCCCTGATAGTCTTTCATATAGAATTAGAAAACAGCTTTTTTCCTACACTTCTCCTGCCTCATGTCACACAGCCAAGCCTCTGAAGAGGTTTCCATTGTTGTGCCCAATGTAGCCTGCGTGGTGTTTACACAGTGAATCTTCAGCAAAGTGTCTTCAAAGAAAAGTGATAATCACATCAAATGGATTGCTGCCATTTAAAAAAAAAAATTGATGGTGCTTGTAGAGATTGCTGGATACTACTTTTTCTGGATGAAAGATGGGGATTTGAGGAAGAAAAAAAAAGTTTTGCAGCAAAGATTCTAAAAAGTTTAGCTTTTACTTGTTTTTCTTATGGAATACTTTTGGGTTTATGTGGATTTATTATTGTTTTAACTTAATTTTAATAGATTATCTTCCCTCAAGTGTGGTGAGGTTTTGTTTTTGTTTTGATTTTTTGGGTTCTTTTTGGGGGGGACTTAGTTTTTATGAACAGTGTTTCATCCCTTGAGATAGCACTCACTAAATTCTCAAGCCACCCCTTCTTCTGCCTTCTGGTATCCATTGGGCCAAAGCATCTCTTGCCACAGTGGAGCCCCACAACATATGTCTTGTGTTGCAGTCTAGAAATTACTATATTGTTACATAGTGGTTGCGTTGAACACTGACAGATTTTAAACAATAATATTGTGACTTCTAAAAGACAACAGTTAGTGTCTTAAGTACACTGCTTGTGAGACTGTGCTTTATCTTAACACAGGTCATGGCTCTCCTTAGATAACTTAATATAATTTAAAGTGGGGAAATGCAAGATCTGATGGAGGACAGAAGAAAAACAGAAAGGGAAAGAAAGGAAAATTGAATTTGTGATCAAAATGAGAGGTACCCCCGAAATTGTCAGCTTCACTCTTAAAATAACCAGTAGTACCTGTATTCAGGACATTATGATTGGGATGGAAGAGGTGAAAGTTCCCATATTGAATCAGACAGAAAAACGATTTGATACTTGGTCTTCCCTGTCCAGAGCAGTTTTCTCACTCTGTAGGTCCTGCTGGGTTTAGGAGCTGAGGTGTAGGAGTACTGGAGGATGATCCCTACTTTGATGAAGAATCCCATCCTTGCTAAAGAAAACCTTCCCTCTATGGTCCACATTTGTAAGCTGTGGTGCTTTCAAATTTAAATATTTTCTGTTTAAAAAAAAAAAAAAAATTAAATTAAATTAAATTAAATTAAAAAAGAAAAGAAGCATTTGAAAAGCTTTTATTTGTCTTATTTAGCCTCAATAGGAAAAAACAACAACAACAAACCAGCCAACCAGACAAATGAAAAAAATGCCTTCCCATTTGTGCAATAGGACACTCAGGTTCTTCTAAGGAGACTTCAGGTTTTTCTTCACTGGCTGCTGGGACTTCTCACACTAGATCTTCTTACCCCACAGGACATGTGGCATCTCCTGAGATGAAGTCATGTTGCCTCTCAGTAGTGGACCTGAGGACCCATATCTACTAAAATTTGTCCTTTATTGTAGTAATGTTAGCACTTCTCCTCTGAGGGTCAGCACTAGAGGGCAATACAGCCACACACTTAGCCACACACTGGTGATTTTCAGTGGACGATATTTGCTCCAGTGACATGAAAAAGGGAGGGTGGAGATGAGTTGTCAGAATCATGAGTCAGAGAGTAAACTGGTCCCACCTTAACCACACTGAAAATGCCAGTACTCTACCATGCAATTTACCTTATCAAACCACTATCAGAAATTAACACTGGGCAAAGTTGCAAGATAAATATCATTAATTCCATTATTAGAGATAGATGATATAATACAGAGAAATTTCACAATGGTGTTGGAAATTAATAACTTGTATTGCCTGTATACCATATGCAACCCACAACCCAGTTTATTCTGATTAATTTTAAAAAATGGTTTCAAGACTTGCTGAAAGGGGTTCAAGTCCAGCTGGATAAACAGCTGAAAAAAAAAAAAATCCCTCAGACAGATAAGTAAAACCAATATTATTAACGCCAATCTCTGTTAAGGGTGCCATTCTGAACTTGGCCTTGCCCTCTACTTTACTGAAATCCAATACGTAAAAATGGAGATATGGCTGATACAAGACAGGCTAAAAAGTTCGATCTGTTGGGACCAGGATTCATTTCAGCCCATCAGTGTTCATTATTCCACTAAGTGGTGACATAATTACAGAGCTGAGATCCTCAGGGATCCAGCTCGAGCTGGCTCCCGTTTGCTGGTCTTCCTGCAGAAGAATGCCAACCCCGCTTTAAGCCGAGCAATGGGTTTACAGAGACATTGGTTAACTCCATGACATACTGAACATGAACTTCGTCCCTAGAAATCTCTGATCTTCACCTCTATTAGACTGATTTTAAAATTCAGGGAAGACCGAAAAGGAAGAGAGTTGAAGTAAGTGCCTCCCAGCCTGTGTCATGCATAGCACTGCTTTTTCTCCAACATAGTAATGCTCATTTCTTCTATCATTATCACTCTGCTTTACATGAAAAATAAATCCACCACCTAACAATCTAGTGAATTGCCCTTATGTAATTATATTTTGGTACTGTTATTTTCTTGGTTTAGCAGACACAAATTTCTGCATTTGTATAGGCACCAAGAACAGAAATTTGACACCATGAAGGGGTCTGGATGAGTATTTTTACATAGACTCATAGTCATGGGCTCACCATGACTCAAATCTATATAAGTATTCATTAGTAAAGTAACGGGGATTGAGACCTGCAGAAAAGTGGACTTTTGATATCTTTTCCATGTTTGCACAGCAAAACAGTGCCAGGTTTGCTGCTCATTGCACTGCATCTTTGTAACCAAGATGGGATTGTTACCTGAATGTGTTTACATTTGAATTTGACATCAAGTGCATCAGCATGTCCTACATACACAGGGAAAATATGAAGTAACCTTCACTGTGATTTAAGTAACTTGGCCACTCAAGTTATTTATTTTATAGTACAGTGCTTATACAGCTCCCTGCTGGCTGTGTTGCCCGCAGTGCTGCTTCAGCACAAATCTATATGGTGTTTTCAAGTTAATAGAAACTCATCAAGGTCAAAAAGGTCATGAGTAGCAAGATGCAGCTCAAGAATAGACATCCTGAAACCCTACGCTTAAAGGACTCAGTATTACTGAGGGAAAGTAGAGAAAATCTCAAGTTTATATAGAAGAAGCTTTAGAGACATATCAAGGCAGATCATTGCCTAGGGTGGTATGCAGTGGTGAGTCTTAAACATCTCTGGATCAGTTTAGAACTTTTGGAGCAACAAACTGGCAATAGTCAAATTTACATTATGAATTAGGCAGTTACTTTTAGGCAAGGCCGACTGGGTATTGACATATGTTGTCACAGAAAGTGTTGGATTTATTTTTTAATACATGTTCTGAGAGATCTGTTTCATAAGGTGGGAGTTCTTATTTAGTCAAACAAACTGCAGCACTTCTTGCAGAGGTAGCTGAATGAAATTTAAGGGCCAGCTTTGTATAGAAGGTCAGACTAGCTGATCCAATAGTCCATTCAGAGCTTAAAGTCTGTGGGAGCCTATAGACTGAGCTACAGGCTTAAGCCTCTTACTGAGAGTAGAAACAGTTTCGTATTTTCCATAGATCACGTACAGAGGAGAAAGTAGACCAGATGGTAAGCAGTGGGTTGCCTACACCAGGGAAGATGTAATTTGAAAAGGAGTCCATCCTTATACTGAGTCATAACAGAAGTTTTATCATTACCTCTCCATGTGCAAGTATAGTACCTTATTTAAAGTTGGAAATACCAGCTAGCCCTGAAGTCAAGATTACAAACCAGAAAGATTTTAGAGTGGTTAACAAGATAACACACTAAACATCACCCTATGCCAGAAGATGAGAGAAAATCAACAGAAATGCAAACACTTAAGAGGTGCTTTTTTTTTTTTTTTTAATTTACCAATTCTCAACGAATATATAAGCATGGGGAGGTTATGCTATCCTGCGTTTCTCATCCCTGGTCTTTTTTGGCCTTTTTCAACTCACCTACTGCTTGGGTATATTAGAAGGAAACAGCACCTTAAAAAAAAAAAAAAAAAAATCACCTCTGATTTGCATCGAATCAAAGGAGTTTGTAGCTATCTGTAGTTTTACAAGTGGGGACTTCACTTTAGTGTTGAAGTTTCAATGGCTTATTTCCTGGTACTTAGAGGAGATTTGTGCTGCACCAGTAGCTTGTTAAGCTGTTACACTGTTTCGTTAGGTACTAATTTCTTTTAATGTGAGTTTACTTTGTCTTTATTTGTTTGCTGTTATTTCTTGAGTGGGTTTAGTTATCTCCTCCTTAAAAGCAGATTTCAGACTGATAGTATTTACCTAAGCGAGCCATGGACATTATCTTAACCTTTAATGCATTTGTCACTTCACAACTATTTGGGAGGATGTACTTTCTACTGGCTCTAAATAAATGTTTCTGAGTTAATCAGTTAATGCGAAAAACTTCTTAAAAATGACATGTGAACATAAAGGTTAATGTCATCATATTAAATACTTTCTAACTAAAACATCAAAAATGTACATGAAAAGAGGAAAGTGAAAATAGTAGACACAATTGTGTGATGAGTTTTTTTTCTCCTGATGGTTGCTTCAAAGATCAATAAAGCCAAGGAAAGAGCCCTTTTCTTTCTGATAATTGAGTCCCATAAAAAACAAGACTCTTGTATATTTACTATTGTGTTTATAAAACACACAGAACAATTACTGTGTATGCAGCAAAAGCAAGCAACAACAGGTCCTAGATGCCTTTGAGAAGCTCAAGAGCTGCACATAAGCCAAATGCCTTGACTCAAATGTACAACTTGATGAACAGCTCAGAGAATATGTAATTAACAATTTCCTTGACTACGAACATTACAGCGTATTCTCATTAGATCACTTTTTCTGGTCTCAGTTTTCACTGAGAAACAAAAGTTAAGGCTTGAGCAAAGATGAAAGGCACCTAGTGAGGACTTCAGGAAACTCTTCCATGGCAGGTTTTGGTGTAAGAGTTTGGAGGGAGCTGCTGACCACAATGAGGAGGGACCTTAGTCTAACAGATGTGTCCCTCACATAGTGTATTTATATGATCATTATGACAAAGTAACTTCACAAATCTCTTTCTGTTTGCAGTTACAGTAAATCGTGCTACTTACAGAGAAATATCTATGACATGAACATTATGTTAATCTTCAACCCTATGTGATTTTTTTCTGTTGCAAAGAGGAGTCCAAGCAGTGAGGACACACTTATGCTAGGAAAGGTGTCATAAATTCAAGGGCGATTGGCTGCAAGGGTTTGCCATGTCAATAAATCAGATCCAATAAGGAACTTACATGCTTTAAAGCTCCAAGTATTAGGAAAAAAAAAAATAATTTACTTTACCAAGTGACTTTTTAAAGAAAAATGTAAAAATCTGAGAACAGAGATCAAAGCCTAAAACTCCCTTCTTCTGGTTAAATATCCCATCATCCCTGCTCTATGTATTAGCATCTTTTGGGGTTTAACACAGGATGACTGTATCGACAGAAATAGATATTGCGTGGGTCAGCCATTTCGTGCTAAATAGAAAACACTAACCAGCTTTCATCTGAAATCTGAATTTCCATAAAGACTTGAAAAATACACTGTCTTCTCTTCCTTTTTTTTTTTTTAATTTTTAATGCATACACTTTTTCCCACCCCCCTCCACTTCCCCATCTTCATCACTTTTTGTGAGTTTCAGTCTTGAAGAGTGAAAGAGCCTGAAGAGGGTTGAATTAGGAAAATTTTGTACAACATTTGACCAGCAAAGCACCCAAGCACCTAGAATTAGGTCACACTATTTCAATGTCAAAGTATATCTAATAATTTAAATAGATAAATAGATAGATGAAATCCCTGCCTGAAAAAACTCTGAAAATTTGTATTTTTCATCATTATTTGAATTTCAGCTGCACAGAGACGTACTGACCATTCCCATCTGAAATCATGAACATCCTATAGCTCTTCTTTCTCATCACTTTACTGCCTTTGCTAACCACTATGTAAGCTCAAGTGTTAATCCTCTTCTTTCACTTGGAGAACTTAGGATCAAACAGACAAAAAATATTGCTAAGCAGTACGTTTAATAGGAGAAAACAGGACTACAAATACTCAGTAATTTGCCTGAAGTCACACTGGAAGTCCACTAGCAAGACAAAGACTCAAGCCTGGACTTCATATCGCAGCCTACTACTCGAATTTTTAGGTTATATATTTATTTATTTGTGTTATTCACACAGTTTAAATTTAACAGCAACTACTTCTGAAAGTGTAAAAATACTCTCAGATTTTTTTTTCCCCTGTCTCTACTGTACATTTTTCAAATCAGAAGATCAAGGCTTTCATGAACTCAATATTATTGTTATTTATTACTGTAAACTGGCTTATGTGACACCGTCTGAGATTGCATTATCATAATGAACCTGAGTAGAGCACCCACAGTCCCTCCCACACAAGGGAATTAAAAATTTCTAAGAATCTGATTTCTAAGTATGATCTTTGGTGCATACCAAAGAAATATGAATCACTTGTCATGAGTCACATGAAAATGTTACAAGGCATAAAACAAGAGCTGTTCACGTGAAACATTTCACATGGAAAAAGGTGGCCAGCTGACTAGGTCAGCAAAGTGGCCGCTGGACCTGAGAATTTCCACTGAGATTTTTTTATTTTTACATGTGAATAAAAAAGTTATTCTTTGCTCAAGACACTGATGCAGTGGGAAACGTGAATTGCAAGTAGCCATATTTAAATCAAGGCCCCTTAAAAGAAAAAGAAAAGAACATCCTCGTCAAGACCAATTTACCACACCACGAGCTTTTTAGTGGATGTGAGAAGCAGGTTGATTCTGAAAACAAAACTGGTTAGTAACAGGTCTTCTATTATTCTTACCACATTAATGCCGGAGATTCAGTGTCTAAATGACAACCAGTGTATCTGTCTTCAACCCTCTCCTTATTACATGATTCACTGATGTGTCTACTCTATAATTTTGTGTATCTGCCCTAGCTTTACGGTAGGTTTATAGTGTGGCCTGTACTCTGTGAGGGGCTGTTGTTCATACTTACATGAGCCAGTTTAGAGATGTCTTGGAAATCTCCACCAAGACCACCACCTCTTTGAAGCAGACATGCCCAGATCATTTCTTTGTGGATTTATTCACACCGTCAGGCTGTAAGACAGAGAATTAATATCTTCTGTGAACCTCAATCTGGAGATGATAAAATGCTGCCTGGTGAAATGGTGGGGCTTGCCCACAGTCAAACAGAAAGTCTGGGGAAGAGCACAGAGCTGCCCCCAAATCATCTCAATCTTGCTAGAAAAAGTGCTTTGCTGTATTAGCATCAATATCCCCAGAAGGACAGATGTTGCATGCAAGTTTAGGAATATTTTAGCTATTAATTTTCTGATTGGTAGTCTTTAAACAACTGAATTTGAAAAGAAATAGGTTAATCTGATATCGGTTTGGTTCACCAAAGACAGACTCTGACGTTGCTGTTTGACAGACTACAAAAATGGCAAATAAA
The DNA here is from genome assembly GCF_037038585.1 of Patagioenas fasciata. NCBI lineage: Eukaryota > Metazoa > Chordata > Aves > Columbiformes > Columbidae > Patagioenas > Patagioenas fasciata. The sequence continues at coordinate 210,017,756 of NC_092520.1, forward strand.
GGCAACAGAAGTAGTTTTGGTTTTCTTGAAAGGCAGGGAAAACACCAACTTTTTTGCACACTGTGTAAATAGTACCTGATCTGGTAGTATGCTGACAAAAGAAACAGGAGCAAAGAGGAAGGAGGACAGGAAAGATCTGACTGAATTGGCCTGCATTTGTCATCAAAAGAAAGGGAGTTATCCCCAGAAAACATTTATATTCTATTGCCAGCAAGACATTCTCTAGGATAAATGATACTGCTCCAACAAAGTTGACATAAATATAAGAAAATGGCAAAAATAAACAAAAAAACTTTTCAAAGTATCAATTTTTTTCCCTACTACAATGTTTATTTCTCCTTTAATATGCTGAAAATAAAAGATTTCCATCCCAGAGGAAAGTTCTGGACGTGCTATGTTATGTGGTAACATTATGCTCTAAAGTTTCAGTCATCTAAATATTGTTTTTGGGATTACTCATGGAAACTTCACAGTGGAAGGGGAAAGGGGAAGGGAAGTTGCATGGAGAAAGGAGGGGGGAAACATCCTTTACTAAAGCTCCATTAGCTCCAGTCTGTGAAGTGCATGAAAAATATTTTAGATTATTCAAAGCCATCTATAATTTGGGTGTCTGTTTTCAATGTCAAGTTTTCTCCCAACCTCTATCGTATTTTTTCTTTTTTTTCTTTTTTTTTTTTTTTTTTAATTTCTGCATAGGATAATGACTGTTTCAGAAGTGGGGGAAAGATGGATTGTCTGTATATGAAGTGTAAGTGTTGGGTAAGGCAATTAAGCGGAACAGAAAATAACGAGGATTAAAACCCTTTTTTAGACCCTGCCAGGGCTGAAATCGTTGTCACACGAAAGATGTGTTTAAGCTAAGGCAAAGTTTGGCTGAGGAAAGTGAGACGATGACTCTCTAATGACTGTAAAACCTTCAAAATGGCAAACGGAGGGGAAATCTTGCCGCGAAGGAAGGATGTTTCCTCCCCCCCGCCCCCCCTTTTTAATGTCAGATGCCAAGTGCACACCTGTGATAAATATAACCTACAGCTGTCATTCGGGGCTGGGAGCCTGGGGAGGAGTGAGCTGGTGGGGACAGCAGCTCTCCTTGCCCCCCACGCAGGAGGCTGGTTTTGGCTGGGGTTTCAGCTCGCAGTTCCAGAGAAAGCAGGTGGCAGCACCGGGGTGAATCACTGGGGTGGCAACGTTTGAGTCAAGGTTGAGGAAGGGGTTATTACACAACTTTCACGTTTGGGGTGGGGAAGCCATGGGTGCTCAGGAAAGAGCAAACCTACACAAAGTCATCGGCTGCTGGGGAAAGGGTAGGAGTTCTAACCCTTTGCTCTTTCTATTTGCCATCCAAAAGCCTACAGGAAAGCAAGACATAAGGGATGCTATGGATAAAAAGAGAATATGTTAAATTACGCAGTGGCTTGTGTGATGTTAATTGTCCATCACCATCAAACTGGACCTCTTTGCTTCAGAGAACCAGTTTTAGTAGGCTTAAAGCGAAGTGGAGTGAAAAAAAGAAAAGAAAAAAATATCAGAAAAAACAACCCCTCACACGCACGCACAGAGGGAGGAAGCAGATTTGTAAAACCACCTCCCACCTGAAGCAGGGTGCAAGCTGTTGTCAGAGAGTTTCCCCTTCAGCTGCTCCAAAACAGTACAATATTGCACCCTCAGGTGCAAGATCCCTGCATGCTGTAGCCCTTCCCCTTATCCTTCCTTTTCTTCTTCTTCCTCCTCTCCTTTATGCCTCCACAAAACCCATGGCAATAGCTCACCCCCAGCCCCCTCTGCTAGGTCAGGATGACAGATCTAAATAACAGGAGTAATGACAGCTGATGGTATAATTAGAGCAGCGAATCAAGTGTGGGAGTCCTGCAATTTGAGAGGTAGCTTGTGACCTCTGGGCTGTAACCATCATTGATGTGTGCCCTGGGATACCCCTCTGCAATCAGTGGGATGCCACGGGCAGTGAGTGAGCACAGGTTTCATCCCTTTCTGCCAAAAACATGCTATGTAGGAAAAAAAGACACCATGTTCAACTTGCCCCACAGTTCAGAAAAAAAGGTAATTTGATGTTGGGCTAAGATATTCTTTCTCTAGTCACAGATAATCTACTTTGGTATTTCTTTTTAATAATAGTAGTGTGTAATATTTCCAAATTGCTTGTACTCGAAGTTGTGTGATCAGACACTAATGGACCTTGCTGTGACCTTGTTATCCCCAAGTGACAGCCTGAGCATACAGACTGGCTTCTGGTTCTTGAGATCAGTACGGTTGCATCCATCACCTTCACTGCTGCTGGGATCAAAACACTGTTTTTTCCTTGCATTTTACAGTGAAATTTCAGACCCAGAACTTCCTGGCATTTGCTTCTGAGGAGAAAGTGGGGAAATTAATCTGTTCTGTTTGTTCTGGCTTAAATATGGAAACATCTGTTAAACTGTCTCAGATTGCCTCCTGGCTGCATTAAAGTGATGACAAATTTTGCCACTGATTGCTGAGCATGTTTCAGACTTTTTGCACACGAGTTCTGTGCAATGCTCAGGGCCACTATAGCTGGGGGTTTGGCTCCCTGCAAAATGATTGGGTTTAGATCTGCTGATCAGCCTTGAGCTTCATATTGGTGGGCTGCCCAACAACCATACATCAGTGCAAAACTTTGGTAACTTTCCAGAAAGGTTCTAAATATCTGCACATTTAGACTATATTATGTATATACATAAATCTACACAATCTTTATTTATAATCTGTAAGTTTATATATATATATATATACACACACATATAAATATTCATATATCTAAGCTTGTACCTTGCCTCTGGGTTGGCTCTCTGATCAGAAATTGATCTGAGAAGTAGAAAAAGATTTGAGTAAAAACCCTATTACCGCACACAGCATACCAGTGCTAAGCAAATAGATCAAAACTGAGATGTGGAAAGAAGTGCTCAGCCAAGCAACCCTGGTAAAGGTTGATCAGCCCTTTGCTGGGGAGATGGGACAAGTTCAGCAAGCAGTGGTCACCTCTCTCCTAGGAGTGAGGAGATAACCCATAGGACAGCTGAGTCCTACAAGACCAAAAAGCATTTAAAGGAGGTAAAAGATTCTGAAGGAACAAAAATAATTTCTTGCTGGTGTTTCTGGGTTGGAGAAAAAAATTCTTGAACGTGTGAACAGAGAGAAAATGGATGAGGAAGAGGAGTAGAGGAACTACTGGTCTGTGACTTTTGTGTTCATACTCAGACATTTGCTTCAATACCTAGTGCCCTCGGGAAAGGGCATTATAGGGCGGCACTAATCCTTCCTCAGCTGCTGAGGCAACCCAGATTGCAGTGAGCATTTAAGTGGGTTAAATAACAGTGTAATTAGCACTTTTTGGCACATCTTCCTCTGAACATACGGTATTCAACACTTTTGTAAATAAGATATTTATATGACACTCCCTGCAATACTGCTAATGATGACTTAAATGGTTATTTTCCATATTTTCCAGTAGTAGTGTTTAAATTAGGCTGGGCAACAGGGATTTCTAGTGTACAGAGACGTTGAGTCAATGGGCTAAATTCTGCTGACTGGTGTAAACTGTGACTAGAATCAAGAGCTTTAGTGGGACAACTTTTGAGGCTGTAGTGGTAAAAGATAAGGCATTTACGGATGATTAAGGAAATTCCTTCTTGTATGTGGAACCTGGGGAATTCCTTACTGCACAGTGAAACTGAAACAAGATACAGGAGAATGGCTCAGGATTACTGAAAGAAATTATTTTAACATAAACTATTGGACATTTAAATGAATCAGGAAAGTAACTACATCTTTGTTTTGTAGCTGTTTGCTGGAATCTAACACCTGAATCTGAAGTTTCATAACTTGAACAGTACAAGTATACTACTTCAGTGTATTTGCTGCAATTCTGCAATTAATTTCTAGCAAAATAGTATCTCATATCATCACCAAAGGTTCACATTTGCTGATAAAAGGATACAAGTAAAATTCTCAGAATGCTATGATTATTCATGCTGCACAAACCCCCCTATTTTAAACAGAGATGTTTTGTATAAAAAAATGTTGTGTTCTGTACCTATAACTGCTAAAGGTAAAGAGGATAGGTCCCCTTGGGTTGTTTAAACACCACCTTTCTGCAGGGCTTCTTCTGTGTTCCTTGTTAATGGCTGTTTCTGTTCATATGTTAGATCAAGCTTCCTTGATGGAGGATTAGGAAATGTGATGGTTTCCTCTTGTTCCAAGATAAATGAATTTGTTAGGCATTTGGTAGAACCCTGTGGCTCACTGTGAATCACAGTTTTTGGTCAATCACTGTTCAATACCTGTCTACAAAATAATGTGGGGTGAGGGAATATAATAAGCTTTGTACTTCCACTGCAAAATGAAATTATTGCAGTGAGCTTTGGATGATGTTAGGAAAGTGACACAGTGAGAAAGAAAACTTTTTTCCCTCTATTGCCTTAAGTCAGTGATAACTCACAGCGGTGAACAAAAGAAAGCCAGTGGATAACACATGTTAGCAAGGTCTCTGCAAAATTACCATCCACATTAGACTTTTTCTTTATCACTGAGATCCACTGTCAGCTTGCATTAAAATTCAGAGTGCTGACAAATGCATTTCTCTTAACAAGATCACCATTATTTTATTATTTTTACTAGGCAGGAGCAAGTAAGTAAGTAGAGCTACTGACACTCCTGGAGGCTGTGTTTTGAGGGGGAAGGATCTTATCATTTCAGGACAGCTACATCCAGCTCATGGGGTCTGAAAGTCATGCAGCCATCAGCGTGAAGAATTTGCTTGCGGTCCCTTGTACCATCAGGGAAGTGGAGGCATCATCTGATACACTGCCCTCTTCCTTCCTCTCCTCCTTCCCATCCTCCCTCTGGCACTGCTACCCAGAACACACTTTCTCAGAAGGGAATTATTATCATGACTTTGCACCTGGAAGTCCAAGTGAAGGTCGTAGCCTCACCATGATGCAAATTGTCTCATCTCAGAGAGGGAGTTTGTGCTTCAGCTAACTCCATCTCCTGCGCTTTGCTTGCTGGTCAACAAAAAGGCCTAAGGCAGAGAAAGATTTTGTTTTATTATTATCATCATTTTGGAAAAGGGTTTTGTAGTATCCTAGCATGATGCTGAAGATGCAACCCACTGGGTCTCATTTCCTTCTGGGGAAGTTTTACAGTTTTCCTGTGTCTCTATCTTGACCTTCAGCTGTTACTGAGCCACCCAGGCAATGAACTCAGATATCTGCATATATCTGGCTTTCAAATGAAAATGTTTTGCTGTACTAGACTCAAAGTACTTATTAAAAAAAATAAAAAAAAAAACTTCCAAAAAAAAATAGCTGAGAAATCTTTCTCAGGGTCACATAGGGAATTAACACAGATTATTAAGTTTACAAGATTGTTAAAATGAGTCTCACCTTGTGATCAAAACTATCATCCCCACCTTTGATAATACAAGTTCCAGGGAAGTAATTTTTCCCTGATTTCAGGTAAGAAATCTTCCACCCATTCGGAAGCACTGGAACTGTCACATCTGACAATCTGTATGTACCTGCTGTAAAATGTGCTGATAATCAGTGTTTTGATCTCCAAAGATCCGAGTGCTTTCAGCAGATCATCTAACCTCTCCAATACAAATATCTAACCTCAGATCATCTAATCAAATCCTCTGACCTCTCAAATCTTGCTAGGTATTTATGAATCACTCACACACCATCGGAATGCCTGTGCTGATAACAAATGTAATACTCCAAAACCTAATGAGAGTGTTGGTAAGACATGTATCTGGATAGACGCTGAGGTCCAAATTCTCTTCTTGGGGTTGCCATCATGAGTTGAATATAACAGAGAGAAATTCAGGACAACATCTCTCACCTGCAGATATGTGGTTCAGACTCTTTTTCCTGGGCTTGCAAGCTCAGTTTTTACTTTTCATTGACAAAATCTGAAGGAAAATCCCACCCAAAAGTCCTACCCAAAATACCCCGGAATAGGAAAAATACTGAATATGTGTTCATGTTTTTATTCATATTAGCTGTACTATGCACCAGCAAGATTTTGGTGCTTTTTTTTCCCCCTGACATCAGGACATTTAATATGCAGTTATGAAAAAGGAGAAACCCAGGCTCTGCATGCACCATATTTTTTGTATCCCACAATTAAGTATCAAACTTGTAATACTTAGTTGAGAGAATTCTTTCAAGACACCTCTAATTTTCCAGAGGAAAACAGATTAGGTATGAACTGCTGGGTCTTTTTCAGTTTCGGTGATGGTTGGTGAGAGAAGACCTGAAACTTTTGCTTTACTCTCACCCTTGGTCATGAATAGTCATGTTCCAAATGGGTAATTAAGACTCATTTCACTGTTTACTTAACATGATAACCATGGCTCTAATCTAGAGCTTTAAAGTGTTTGTTGCAAGGCAGGAGTATAAACATTCAGGAAAGTTTATTTTACGACTTCTTAGTGCACTAGATGGCACTAAAGCATGGCTTTTACATATAGGGGAAAAAAATCCCAGCAAAAATTGATATATAGGTTCAGTAAACCTGAACTATTTTGGTCAGGTATATTTTATGAAAGTTCTTTGATATATTATTTGTAATTTTTCATTTTAATTTTCAGATCATCAGAAACAGAGAATTAATTACACCCACTTTGATATTAAAAGAATTTCAAATTGAAAATAAATAATGCTGGAAAGTTGAAAAAAAACCCTGAAGAAACTAATTTACCCCAGGCTAGATGCAAAATTATTCTAATGTTCAAAGATTAGGGGGCTTGATGCAAGTAGAAAAAGTTCTGTACCAATTATATGGCTTTTTTGAGAACTTTAGATATCAAAAACATTAAAGTTACAAAAAAAAATAAATAAGGTCTTCAGATTTCCTATATAAAAAAATCATTCTTAATGTACAAGCAAATAGTTAGCTCCATACTGTCTCCCAGGCATATCATGTTCAAAACAACAGGTAGAACCATCTCATAAGACCAAGGCACTTTTTCTCCTACATAAGTAGCAAGGAAACAAAATTAAACTTTATTTTTTTTTCACTTCTTCCCCTCCCTTCAAATGAGTAGCTATGGTTTAACTTGTTCGAAGTTTCTCTTAATGTATCCTCATGTGTTGTATACAGCAGGGTTTGCTTTCTAATATGATAATAATAAGCAACAACAAAGAAAATATGAAGGGTGGATCCCTTGTAAAACTAAGCCTTCTAGACTAAACTGTAAATAAATACGTCTTAGGTCATCTTGGGTATTTTTTGCCTTGTTGTAATGCTAAGCATGATTAAGGAAATGTTTTAAGTCTTTATGATGTTTAGATGATTCTACAATTATTCACTGAGAATTTATTTGAGAAAGGAAGCAGGAAGAAAAGAAGACGGGAATTAAAAAGAAAAACAAAGGGGAGCAGAAAGGTGTGTATGGTATTTGAGTTTGCTCCAGCAGTGATCTTGCAGCACTTTATTTCCAGCAGCTACATAGCAAAATGGTAGTTGCTTCATTTATGCTGCGATCACAAAGGTGAGATGTGAAGTCCAGGCACTAAATACCAACAGTCTGGGCCAAATACAGAGCAGGTTGTAAATGTTATGGTTTCATAGTGAGGACTGTCATTGATTTGACATTGATTCCAAAAGCAGTTATTAATTTCTGCCTGCACGGACTGACAGGATCAGTTCCTCCACCAAGAGATGTTGCTCCATTTTGCTGCAAAGGCAGGTAAGGGTCCGATCCACCAGACATTGACTCTACCATGGTCATTGTTGCTTTATTTTGGAAGGAGAGACCTGTGCATCTCTCCTCAGAATTTGCCCTTGTGTTTATAACTGAAAGCCCATATATACACACTATTGAATTTGTTATTTTTCTGTCAACTGAATCAAAGCCTGCATCTCAAGAAAAAGTATTTCATGGGAAAAAACTAAAAGGCCCACATGAAGCTATTAAATGTGACCCAAGAGCACACAAGTCCTTAAATTACAGTGTTTGTGGCAGTCAGCTCATGCTATTCTGAGGGCTAATATTTTTAGCACCTCTACAGAAAATAACTTCCATGAGAATCAGAAGTGAAACGGTTTCAGGAATACTTGTTCCTAGCTTCCCAAACACTAATTTTCCACACTTCAAATGCATAACTACAGAGAAGGAGAAGAGATGAAGAGAAATGCATCAATTCAATGTTTTTTTTTTGATATATATTTGGCTGACAATGTCACGAAAAAGAAAAAAAAAAGAAAGAAGATAATGGGATTGCATCCTCACCAATGTAGTTGGTATGATTGCACCATAGCATTTGGACTTTACTGTTTTAAACATGATAAATGACCTTGTCTGTTTCATAGGGATACCCGAGATCTAAAATGAACATCTTAGAAAAATTAATTACAGACACCATTGATAACACCTCCGGTTATTAAAAATGAAAGAATACTAAACTTCCCAATTTACTTTTCACCATGCTGCCTGCACTGCATTCAGTCTAGACAATTTCACTTTTTTTCTCACTTGGTTTCATTTGTTGATTCTCATGCGATAAGTTAAGGTTACAGTTACCAAAGGGGACTTTTTTTTAATAAAGTTTCTTAACAAGAAAAAAAAAATATTTTAAAAGCAACCTGCTTGTCCTGATTCTCTCTCACCTTGTTTTTGTGATACACTTTTTTTTTTCACATGCAAGGGGAATTACAGCATGTAATTATTATAAACTCTCAGTCCTTCAGGTGCTTGGCTCCCAGTTGCTACCTTCACTGCTTTGGCTGAAAGTTTGGGTACTTGGTCCTCTCCCATACTCAGTAGTGTAGGTCTTCATTCCACCTAGCTTCAGACACTTAAATGGGGAATCTTTAGGAGCAGCAGCCCGACTAAATAACCAATATGAGCCTCCTATACCTTATTTCCACACCTGCTGAACACTGGTGGCATGTTTTTCTCTCTCCTGCAAGCTCCCAGGGACATATGCACACTCTTCAAACAGAAGACAATCACCCCAAAAATGGTTCCAGCCCCAGAGTGGGGAATATCCAATGCAAGAGCAGTGCAGAACTTCTTGAAGCTCCAGCACAGGAGTTGTGGGGTCAGGAGGACGCTTGAGTTGCTGATGGGATATAAATGTTTCTGATCCCGTTATTTCTTTCTGTTGACTAGGAAGGAAAACTAGGAAATCACTTAGATAACTAACTGAAATCCCAGACAAAGGCTTGTCATGGAGTTACAGGGGCTTTGGACTAGTCCCCAGTTCAGCAAGTCATTAAAGACGTGATTATGATTACGTGCATGATTAGTTAAGTACACAGTGTTGATTAGTGACTGTGTGACTATGTCATGTAGCTGTCATGTTTGTATAACTATAATCAGGCACCTGGTAGATTCCTTTAGTATTCCTAAAGAAGATTTATACATCTTCCATAAAAAAACACTGCCAGCTTTTTTTGATCAACTAAATTAATTTTTGCAATAATTTTTCAAAAATTTTATCTATTCAGATTTTCTCAATTTTTTTCCTCCTCCAGTTCCCCTTCTTTCCACTTTTGCAACAAGGAAGAAAACAGACATTTAACCTAAACAATTAACAAACAATATTTCAGAGCTTGGTTTCAGGTTTTAATGTTTTCACTAGATGATTCACACACAAATAGATTATTTTATTTAAGAAGCAATATGTTAACATAGCCAATAGCTAAGGTCTTAAATAAATATTAAAGACAGGTTTAATTTTCCATTTTAGAAGACAGGTAAAACAGCATCACTGAAAAGGAGCCTGCATACTTAGAAACAAAACACTGTTCATTCCTTTAGGTTGGTGTTAAAAAGGTGCATGCAGATTACACTACAGGATGGAGACATCTTTTCTTTGCATTTCCATTCTCTGTCAAAGGAATTCAGTTCTGAAGCACCAAGTGCAATGAACAACTAACAAACACCTTCAGAGAGCTAAGTTAACTGAAACACCATCACATAAATATTCCGATACCTTTTTGTTTGTTTTTTGGATTTGCTTGTTTGTTTGGTTTGGTTTGGTTTTTGTTTTGTTTTGTTTTGTTTTTTTCCTGTGACAGTTGTATTCTTATTATAGATCTCACTACCTAGTGGGAAATGCTATGAAAAGATGAAGCACTTTTACATCACTGATGCTGACCCAGCCTAACTCTGTAAAGTAGGGAGTAAAAAGAATAAAATATAGAGAAAACACAATGTAGCATAGGAGGCTATTTTCTTTAACTATTTTCAATATGCTCAAGTCCAACCTCAACTGACAGGATGCAATGTAGGAATTACTGTGCGATATTCTAAGTCCTGTATTTGCAGAACATCTGGATATATCACAATCCCCTCTGACCTTAGAGCCTGTGAATCAATGAGAGGAAGAGCAGTGAACTTCAGGGAAAGAAATGGGTGGCTTGCAAATGTGAGGTTAAGGAGATTCTGCTGTGTGTGTGAGATTTTTATAGACATACATAATGTGTACGTGTGAGTCTGTACATGTCAGAGTATATCTATCTATAAAATAAAAGTTGGTTACAATAGATGTTCTTATCTGACCTACTTAAAATTGTACATGAAAGCACAGTTAATTTCATCTCCTATCTGTCAGATTGATATAAATCTCCTGTTCAGTATTAATTATTGTAAGCATGAATATTCTTCAGTTTTGGGGGAGACCTGATGATTAAAGCTACTGCAGACAGAAATCCTGAACTCATTATGATTCCTTCCCACACCCCCTCACTGAATGCGCATGCAACTTTTCAGACAGGATTCATCATTCTTCTGGCTGTCATGCAGTCTTTTGCACCTTCGATAAGGAGTACAAAATGCTACTTCTGTGAAGCATTTGTGTTTTTAAACTCAGTTTGTGTTCATTGTGCTGTGAAGTAAGCGGGAGCAAAGTGATCTTGATTTTCATCTGAGCTTCACCTAAATGCTCAGAGCTCATTTTCCTTCTGTTTCTTTCTGGTTTTAAATCCTGTGAAGTAGTTTGATCTCAATAGCTCCTGAGGTGATGCACGGTGTTAGTGACATTTTTGTTCTCTTTTAATGAAATAAAATGTTCCTATCCAAAATCATGTCAATGACAAGTGTAGAAATGATTAATTAAAACCTAAGGTTAATTGGCCATGTTATTGTTTAAAAAAAAAATCCAGAACAAAAACTTGCTTTACATCTGGGTCTCTGTTTATGGCTTAAAACTCCATAGGATGGAGTTTCCTTCTACCTGGATGTGTCATCTTCTACTATGAAGGCCCTGATGCTCCCAGGTCCTGGTCACTCCCAGGCTGATGCTTCCAAACATCAACAGGAGTTCCACAGACTTGTGTCCCCTACTGAACGAAAGGATTTACCATTCATGAGATCTGGGATCTGAATCAGGTCAACAATCAACACTTTTCAATGAGAGTGATTGGGGAAAGGACTAATGAATTGTGTTTTAATGGCCAGGAGTGCCAAGAGATTTTAGTTGTCTGCCTTTTACATGTTATTTTCAAAGGGAACAGTATATTTGGATAAAGAACAGCCACAGAGGAAGGGGTAGGGGATGTGCAGGAAAAGAGAATACAGTTTTGCTCAGAAATGTTGAGCTATTAATAAGTTGCTTTCATTAGACGCTTTAAATTAGTGTCATTAGGGTTTTTTACCTAATCAGACAAAATAGTCCCCCAAACCAAGAAAAACACATCCCAGAATAGTCAATAGACTCATAATTATATGTTCAGCCAACATGCCTGACAATCAGGTTCAGCTCCCTACTCTGTCAGAGTTGAAATCAGAACTGTTTCTGATGTGTCAGGTGAGTCCTACAATTGCTGGACTATTCTGGCTATGACAAATATTCTGAAAACAGCATTGTGAACACTGATTTTTTTTTAATTTTTTTTTTAATGGATTCATAGTGATTATAATTTTATTGTTTTTTATACAAAATTAAGTTATGAAGTGCCTGTGCAGGCCTCGCTCTTAATTCTTGGAGCCTGATTTCTCAGTGTTCCCTCAAAATTGTCTTTTCCTGTTACATGAAGCCTTCCTGTAGCACAGATAAGATGGAATGTCACTCCTGAACCCTTTAGAAGATGTTGTCCAAAGAGTTTAATGTAGCCTCCAACACAAAGATGAATTGTTCCTCAGAAGATGGGCTTACACTTTGCATTTTTTTCTGTGGTACACTTAAAAATATAAAAAGTGTGGAAGAATACATTTTCCTGTTGTGCTAAAATTAAGGAGAAAATGTGCAATTTAGACAAGGTAGTTCTAGGTATCTTTGAAAGGCTTCCTTATTCTCACAGCCAGGTGTCTTCAAGAAATATTAAGTAAATAGTCTTTTATGTTGTTGTCAACAACCCTCATGCCACCATTTCCAGTGGGAAAAGTACCTTTGCAGTGGCCAGATCATAATATTTGGTTTAAAAAGTACTTGGTCAGCACAAAGAATCTTCACTGAATTAGTCTTGTCTATCACGGTCAGATTTGAAGGTGAGATTTTGAAGGAAAAAACAGAACAGCAAATGAAGGACAACATAAACTGGTTTAATCTAGATATTCACTCCCTAATCTCACGAACATCTATGGTTTTCTTTAACTCTACGTGAACCTTTGCACAGTGTGTTCAGCTGCATAATGCACTGGTTTTTTTCAAAGTCCTTTGGTTTGAGAGGAAAAAAGGAAGAAAAAACCCTCTTATCTCAGAGACATTCTACAAGCCATTTATTCATCAGAAATAATTGTGGTCAGACATTTAGCTGAGAATGCTGGTATTTGTCCTAATGTTCTGTAAATGTTTATACCAAACTTAAATGAATGTAAATACTCCATCTCTGAGCTCTGTGGTAAATCGTTTGTTCTGCACAGAGAGTGTTTGGTGGTGAAGTTACACTAGAGTACATTCCTACTGAAATAGTTGAGATCGATGGCAACTGGCCATCTAATCCCTGAACTCAAATGTAAATACTTTACTCCACAAGCAAAGCTGAAAAAAACCCAAACTATATTTTGGACACTTTTGTTCCAGAGTGAAAATAACCTGTACCAACTCTTTCCCTGACACAACCTGTTTATCTCTGCATGCTGTTGAGCTCTGCAACCTGACCTATTAAAAGTCAAGTCTTAGCTCTTCCTCTTCTCCTTCCATCTCAGAGCTCTGGTATTTGCTTTTCTCCTCCTGTTTTAGCTCGAGTCAAAGGGATGAGAAGGGATGAGCAGGCAGCAAAAGTTTCACTTTGCTCTGGGTGAAACCTTGAATGTTCTTTTTCACTGCAGGAAAAACTCGCATCAGCTTCAAAGAGAAGGAAGACGTCAGGCATGCACTTCCCTCTTCTGAAAATCAGAGCTCCCAAATGCAAATTTAAGACTTGCAATAGACAGGTATCAGTTCCGCTAATTAAGTCTCATTTATCTTAACCATTTCACTACTTAATCAGATAGTACAGTGATAAGATGTTATAAAAAGCTATGTGACAGATAGTCAAGGTCTAGACTTCTCTAATGTGGCAATTTTTTATATTATGATCTTTCTTTCTATATGCAGATGAACTGCTCTTTTATTAACTTCCTTTTGTAAGCATTTCACACACAAAAAATCAGATAGGGCTTTGAAAAAAAAAAAAGAAAAGAAAGCTTTCCAAAGTGATGAGAATGAATTAGCCCATAATTGGACTGATTGGTAAAAGTTCAGTGCAATGCAATAAAAGTGCACTATTATCAGGAGTTAAGCTTACTATGGGGAAATTTTATTGCTGTGCATTTAAAAAAATATCATCTTTGGCTGCACTCTTCAGGGACTTACCAGTGTTGAAGTAGGTAAAGAAATACGTAGGATGAAAAGACCCCTCATACAAATGTAGGTAGAACAAACATTTAACTTCTAATACTTATTACTTGAATTGCGTTAGTTTTTGTGGGCTGTCATCTGAGGTTGAGGATTTGTATGCCGGATGCTTTCCATAAATCTGCGTATTATTTGGTGGACAGAAACATTAAAGATGAATGGCCATCTATCCTCACAGAGTATCTCTGCTACAAGCCTAAACAACAGTTTTAGAACATCAGCGTGTTTCCTCTGTATAACAACATAGAGGAAAAATACTCAAGATGTCTACTCAGTACAGCAGAGAAAACGATCACAAGATTTGCTGCCTAGAAACTAAAGCTAGGTACCACTCTGACAAGAAAACCATCATGCATTTTTGGGTTGGAGACAAATTATGTGCCTGGACTTTCATTGACTTCTTTAGCTCATTTTGGGTGGGGGAGTGTTTCTAACCTTGGTGCTTTGTCTCATCCAGACGCTGCCAGGGGAGGTGTGTGGCTTCTGTTTTGCAGGTAATCAGATTTTCTGTGTTATTCACAACCCTCTGATTGTCAAACTTCTAGAAATTTCCAAATGGAAAAGCATTCTATGGTGAAGGCTCCTGACAAGAAACTTCTTCAACAAACTTGCTTCAACTGGTTCCTTTTGGGGGCTCCCACAAAATCCTTGAGATCTCAATGGAGGCCAAGGGCCCTTCAGGATCTGACATATCATTAAAGAAAGTTCACTAATTTTCATTACCCTCATTCTCTCCCAGACTCTTGGAGAAAGAGATATACAGTGTGACTTGAAGGTTATCTCATTGGGAATTTTTCAGAGAAGGTGTCCTGGTTTTGTTAAAAAACAAGTTTCTCTTTTAGTGAATTTTTGCCTGTCAGCTAAAGCCTTCATATTAGCTGCATTTTCCTGGAGAACCCGAAACATGTTTTGGTTAAACCTAGCAATGGAATGCAAACTTATTGATAAGCACGGGTGGACATCTCACGAGAGGGGCAACAAGAAACTGGTGACCGAGAGACTGACCAATGGTGTATAACATTCCATTCACGTGAATACTTCATATAAAAGTGGGAGATCACGAGGATCTCATCCCTTTTTGCCCTTTTTCCTTCCCTTTTTCCTCATGGTTGACATTAGGAGAGGACCTTGCTGGTCGTCCCTGCGAACTGAGGCCTAGTGAGAGACTGAATCCAGCTCCGGTTGGCTACAGAGTCTAATACAGGACTTTGGGTGCTGGCTCTGCAGTTACTGAGACTTTCAAGATTGGTTTTGTATATTTTGTATTATTTTCTCTATTCTTACTAGTAGCGTTAGTAAAACATCTTTAATTTTTCCAACTCTCTTCTCTCTGTCCTTTTTTTTTTCCCTCCCGATCGCCTGTCCTGAGTGGGAAGGGGGGAGAGGGAGGGGCAAAAGAGGGAAGTGTGGGGCCACATAGTAGACGTATCAACTCATTCTTATTAACGCTAACTGAGCTCCAGTCAGCCCATAGTTGTGTCACCAAAAGGAGGCAATATTTGAGGTAAACAAGCAGAATGTAAGTGAGCTACCATGATGAAAATTAGCATCTTGATCTTAACCTAGAAACTTTCTGGTTCCCATGGAAAAGTCTAGTCAGAAGTTAAACAAAAACAAAATAAGTAGGTCTAAGCAAAAAACCCAAACAACCCAACCACCAATTGTAATATGCTTAGCAGGAAAGGAAATGTGCAGAATAGTCAAAAATTTAAAGGTCCCTTTTGGTGGAAAGAAACTCCTACAAACAGCCAAATGGTGACGAAACTACCGAGTTACATGATCCCATTATCGGGACCGCATCTTTTCTTCAAGGCATATTGCTACGGCTTTTCTGTCTGTGTCTCTGATGAGCATGACCTTTGCAGAGCTAATGGAAGGCAAAAAGTATTGCAAGGCTTTAGAATATTTTTGCAAGATAAAAATACCTATGTCTTACACGGCCCTTTCGATCTTGTCCTTCAAAGTTGAGATTTCTCTGTTTACGCAGGGCCATTAGTCTTGTATTGTACCTTTTACTCTTCTACAAAATCAAGAGGTGAGTTTAAAAAAAATATTTACTACAAAGAGGGAGTCTACAGTTACAATTTAAGAATTACCAGGCTACTTACCAAATTACTTCACCCCAAGCCTCAGTAAAGAAAATGCTGTAATACAGAAGCAGGAATAGCAAAGTGAAGCATCATTTCTCTTTTTTCCCCAAATTAGTTTGCTGGGTAGGACAACTTGTAACTTGTAATCTGAGCTTTAAAATAGAAATCTAAATGGTTTTATTAATGTTTATAATTTGTTCTGTAGTGGGTTTAATCACTAATTGAGATTTCATTAATATTAAGATATTAATATCATAACTATTAATAACATTGATCCATTAGAGTATTTAAAACTCTATTTTCTAATAACAATCAGAGATTGTAACTCATCATTCCCTTTTGAGATTTGGAATACCTGGCATGGTTCATAAGCTTTCACTTACTGACTTCATGTAGTTTTATTAGGATTTTAGTTTTCATGACAGTAAGACTTTAGACCTTAGGACTCCAGAGAGATAATTTTTAATTGCAAATACTCAAATACAAGGAAAAAAAAAATGGTTAAATATCAGAAAGCAGCCTAAATTTACCATCCTTCTTATTTTAAAATCTCATGATTTTGTGGTTCACCTCAACATTTAAAGAACGAGGTGACTTATGAATATTGAAAAAGTGAATAATTAAAATTTCAACAGCAAAGAAAGACCCTCTCAGATCTTGATGAACTAAGTCATGCTTTTTTAACTCTGCTTTGTAGACTGTTTTTATTAAAATTATAATGATTGATGATTAATTGACCCAAACCAGAAAAATATAATTAAAAAACCCCAGAATTTCTCACACTTTTTCTTCTTCTTCTTCTTTCTTGACATTTATGTCTTTAACTGTAAAGCTATTTTTTTCTTTGTCTGGCAATCTCCAACTTATATTGGAAACATATTTGAATAGCCTATGCCTGTTTCTTTGAGATTGCATTAGGCTATTGATGACAGTTAAACCAGAATGCATTTTTAAAGTGAAATTCAGAGCATGTCAGAACAGAAACTGAAGTCTCTTAGGTGTTTGAATAGATTATCAAGATGATATTTTATCAGCATTAGGGATATTATAAATGTATTTATATTGCAGGAAAATAGATTCTAAGGCATTTAACACAAAAGATACATTATATTGATTTCTACCAACCTCTCAGAAATTCCATTCAGTAATATTTTTTTGTCCTGTGTTTCTAAAACAATATAAGTTGTGAGGAGATAAGAGTACTGCAGTTTTAATTGCCCTTTCTGAAAGGGAAATTACTCTGCTAAGCCCTTTACCAAGTCATTGTCTGAATGCTTCCAAAGCAGAAGCCTGTGCTAAAATATTAACACATCCTGAAATTGTGTTATCTTCATCTTATTAGAGAAGAGCTGGGCAGATGTTGTACAGGCATTCCTTCCCCATGCCTTGTTCTTACACACTGATAAAATTATATCACCCATTTATTTATTTATTTATTTAATTATTCTGACCATAGATAGGCAAAGAAAAAAGCTGCAGCAAGACATTTGGGAGAAGTTAGTTTGCTTATTTTTTTCTCCATCTTGTTCTTCCTCTGCCAACAGCTGCTCTCCCAGAAACCAAATCTTGTCACTGGGACTTCAGTAGAGTTGGACATTGGTGGGACCTGGGAGCCAGGTAAAACGTAGATCCACCATTGTGAACCATAGATCCCCATTTTCCTCCTAGTCCTGGTGTGCTCAGTCTGTATCTAATAAAAGCTATTTTCAACGTGGATTCTCTCCAGGAGTGAATCGACTCCTCTGCATAATTAATTAAATGCAACTGCAGTTCTGAGGACAGCACATGAAACACTGCAAGGATGAAACTGCTCCAGATTTGGGTCATTTTGCCTTATACAACACTCCAGCACTATTCCAGAGAGCTTCCTTCCCTCACACATCGCACTCAGTCTCTGAACACTGGCCAGCTGGGGAGCATGAATTTTCAGATTGTACTATAGAAATACCAATTTGATGGGCTTCAGGGCAGCCCTTGTGTTGTTTCAGAAACTTCAAAAAATGGCACCATGCTACAGTGCCTGTGTGGTGGGAATGCAGCCTCTCTGTTCTACACACAGACAGCTCCAAGCTCTGTGAAACCAGGCACTTTGCACCATCTAATGAGGGCTACGGAAACTACTCTGAGGTGAACATATTTAACAACACACATGCAGTTAATGCCTCTTCCATTAAGTTTGCATCCTTCACAACCTCCCCTTGTTATGACCTTGTGCTGGAAGAAGAAGCACAAGACATATGGTTGTAGCAACAGTGACCCTAAGAATGTCCTGTATGCTCAGCTCAAAATGACAGGATCCACAGAGGGAGGTAATGACTGCAATCATTTCACCAGGAACGACAAACCTACATGTAGGCTGTTAAAAGAAATAATTGCACTGTCCCTTCTCTTGGAGGGCAGCACAGTGACTCATAACAGCCTTGGTATTGCTCAGCCTGAGATCAAGGAGTGGGAAGGGAAGAGCCCTCACAAATACAGAGTTTACAAATAACAGTGCATTACTGATTCCAATACTTACTGTCACAATCTCAGAAAATGTCGCTTTTTCACTGTGTACAATCCTATCCATCCCCCTGGAAATCTCTTAGGGGCCAACACAAGCTCTCTGGATGATGGCATCCTCTTCAGCTAGGTGCTCTAGATCCACCTCACAGTAGCTTGCTTCTTTCCTAAGCACCTAACTTTAATTAAGTACCTCAATTTAGACCGTGTGGACAATCTACCTCCTCTTTCCCTAAGTTATGCAGTAGAAAGATGCCGTCAAATTAAAAGAGTTAGTCATTTTCAAGAAAATAGTTCTAAGGAATTTCAGAAAACCATTATTTCTGTTTTATAGTTGAGTAAACAGAAACCTAGAAAGATTTAAATGAACTGGGCTCAGTAACAGGCTTAGATATGAAGAGAACCTGACTTTTTCTGATGCGAGACTGCTGTCTCTCACTATCACACCAGTCTCGCTAGTAAATCTATCAGAGAACCACTCTTCCTTCCTCTCTCATGTTCTGCATGTCCTTTGAAATGGCAAACCATCTGCTTGATATAGACATCAGTAAAATAAGTCTGTCTAAACATTTCTGTAGGCATCTTTTTAAAATAAGGTGGACCATTTAGCTTGGCTTTTTCTGGTCTTGACTCCTTATGCACACATATAAATATTCCAGGCCTTGGAGGGACCAATTAAAAAGGAATTTCCCAAGTGCGGGTTTTAACACAAAATTGGATGAGTAGCAGCCAAGCTTCAGATTTCCTTTCATTGGCTCTTTGTCTGCTACATCTGTATGTAAAGATATTTTATGAGCTGAAAGGAATGAACCAAAGACCAGACAAAGATCATAGCCAGGAGCTAATCCACGTGTTTTAAAAAGATTTTATAATTAAACTTTGTTATACCAGTAAGGATGATCCTGACCTGAATTAAGGCAGGCAATCTTGTGCCTTATTCTTCCTGTCCTGCAGGAGAAGAACCAATGCCATGTTCCTCTGCAGAGGTTGCATGATGGACTGGAAGTGTCCAGGGAGAATGAGGGGATTACAGGGCTGGAAAGTGTGTACACATAGGACAACAGGCCATCTTTAATCTTGGTGAACTCAGCAAAATATGTGTTTACAGCAAGTGATCCTCCTTGAAAGTAATAGAATAGGCAAAGGAAGATTTTAGAAGTGTTGTCTCCTTGTGTGACCGATGTCCTGCAGCAGTAGGATTTGTATAACACGTTCGAGCCTTTCAAGATGGGCTTAGGTGAATTGGTGTCCTGACTCAGTTTACCTTTCCATACAGCAGAATAAAAATGCTGACCTCCATTTGCAACCATTGATATGGATTTGTATTACAAAGAAAGACTATATGAAATTTTATGGACACAAAGACTCATTTAAGGATGCAGTTGGTTGATGCAGCTACAGTACATCAAGTGGAAGATCCCAACTTCATCAAGCTGTTGAACACTCCCTTAGTTATATCCTATCTAGACTAAGAATTTGGTGTTCTGAGCTACTGCGGGGCAACTACAGAGTGTTTGCTTGAGGCAGATATTGCAATGTTTCTAGTTCTCCTCTCCCTCCTGATATCAACGCTGCAGAGAGATAAAGAGCAAAGGAAACAAAGATGAACTGATGGGCTTCCTCCTTCTCTGTCACAAAACACTAAGGTTAATTTACCAGGAGGAACTGCTGCAGCTTTCATAAGATACGTAAAGCTTTAATCCCACGTAATCGTCATCACCAAACTAGTCTCCTCAATGGGATAAAATGTCTTCCCTGTGCCCACTGAGTGGGAAATCAGTTGATTAGAGGCATTTGTGGAACCAAAAAGCTTTTTTGCATGCTGCCTCCAGATGACCTTTTGTAAATCCCACCAAATCCTAGTTTGCTTCCCACCATGTTGCTAATAGTTTGATCTGTGGCCTGCTAATGAGGTACATATTGCTTCACCTCCAGTAAAGGTATTAGGGTATCTACTCCGTTCTGCAGTACCACAGAGATTATAGTTGTTTGCGCCAGGAGGAAAACGAATTTCCAGGGCATAAGTCATCATTTAGAGTTATTAACGAAAGGATTTATTATGTCGCTCTGTTTCAAACGGCGGTATATATGATGCCTAGAGCATGCCAGAGTGCAACAACCTACCACATAATGTCCTAATGAATCACCACTTGCTGGAGGAGCTGTAGAACCTCAACATTCAGTCGCGCATTTCTCCCCCACACACCAAATTGACAAATAAGGCCATAATGGCTTTGCACTTTTATCAGGTAAAACTGATCTCAGGAAGATGAGTACATTGAAACCACGTCAAGAACTATGTGGGGTAGGGGGGAAATCCACCCTCTGAAATTTAAAAACAAACAAAAAAAAAAAAAGAGAAAAAGTATTGGTGCAGCAAAACAGCTCTAACACAAAGTTAAGCATTAACCCTTAACCCCATGGGCACCGAGGGTCTGTGTCAGTGCCTGGGAAGTCAACGGAATCTTTAGCCGTGTCTTCAGGGCTTGCAAAGTCAAGTCCTACTGTAAAAAGAACCTTTCTTTCCAGAGTTGTGAAGATGAGGCTGACTCAAGGCTATTGAATCTTGCTTGTCCATGCTTGCCTTCTGTGTAATTTATAGTAATTGAAGGCCAAAGGCTCTCCTCTCTGAAACAAGTAGTTAAGAAATAATTTTCCTTTTACTGACCCAGGGTCCAGTGAGGTTTAATTAAACAGTGTTTAGAGTACATTTTGTGTTCTCCAGGTGGCAGGAGAGACAAATTATTATTTATTTGCTTGTGCTCAACTTATTTGTATTTTCAGGCTTAAAGCCTAAACCAACTATGTTTGTTTTTTGTTTTTTGTTTTTTTTCTGATTTTGCTTTCAGTAAAGGTGCTATAAATTTTCTTATTTACTCCATATGAAAGCAGACTCAACTAATATTTATTTGTCCACGGCTAATAGATAAAATAATCTCTGAAATGCCATGGTCCTGTGTTTCAGGAAAGGTGAAAAAAAAAAATCTAAATTATCATCTAGCCCTGCTTGATAAGTGAAGAAATGTTGGCATTTTTCAACAATGTGTTTGAGTTTCAAATTCTCATCAATGCTTTTTTTAGGGACAAATCTTGTCCTGGCAAAACCTTCTTTTACCTTTATTGAAGTAAGTGGCTTTACCTTGGAAGAGAGCCAGCCATTAAATGTACTGAGGAACAAGTTCATTTCCCTCCACGTGAAGCCATCACCTTCTTCCTCCTCCTCTCCTCCTTCCCCAAACCATGCTCTGTGTTAAAAAGTGACATTGAAACAATTCTTGTAGTCAGTCCCCTTGGCAGATTGCAGTATTTCTTCTGCCACCTTTTACTTTTCCGTCCAGCTGATGAGTCTTAGGAGTGTGAACTTCTACCTTTTTGGTAAATTATTGATTCTTTCTGATAGCTTATAGGGGAGAAGTCTGATGATATCACAAGCTTTGATTTTTAGGACCATTTAGCATCTCAAAAGAGTTTCTAAGAGGGAAGAGCAGAGACAGAGGCAACAGTCTATTTTTAAAGCAAAGCATAGGTCAGATTCGGCTTCTACTAAACTCTGTGGCACAGCTCTCAAAGCTTGTGCTAAGAGGAAGCTCAGGCCCAGGGGATGATGAAACCAGTGATTATACAGCACATTATGTTAAAGAAAAATTAAATCAAATGCAGCTGCTTTTATATAATTCAAAGACAGAATTCGGTGTTTTCTTAAATGAATTTTGTTTCCTTTTCCTCTCTCTGCTCTCTACACACTGATTCCTTGCCTACAAAGAAAAGCTTCAAAGAATATAAGCAAATCCAACCCTTCTATTTAAACTTTGCATTTTTACCCCACCTTTTTCCATTTTTCTTTTTTTTTTTTTTAAAGTTTATTCTACTTGACTCTGCTGCAAAGAAATCCTGTTTTTTAGTTCTCTCTGTGATGTGCTTGTGGTTCTAGGGACTTAAAAATGCCTTAATGAGGGACAAGGTAATGTCTGAACCTCAGCTTTCGAAAAGCACCACTGTCCATTCCAGTCAACGGAGGTTTACACTGAGTCATGTCCATTCAGAAAGACTTGTTTTCAGACAAGAATCCACATGCCACTGATTTAGCCTAATGTGGCTAAAAGGTAGATCAGAAACCCATAGTGGGATTGATAAAATGTACATAAAACGAGCTCAAAATTCACATGTTGTTGCCAAGTGGGAGAAAGTCATCATATGGGGAAAAGAGCTTTAATGTGAACAGATACATTGCAATGTGTAGAAAATTATATCTCCTCCCAGAGGAAAATCTTTAGCTAAAAATATTTGACGTTTTATTGAGTCATTAATGTGATTCCACAGTTAAGGGCATTTTCTTCTTGCTGCTGATTCAGTAAACTTTCTTAAGCCCGCATGAAACCTGAGCGTGTTTGTGGTTCCACTGAGTTCAACTGGGGCACAATCACATGAATCAAGTGAGACAAGCAAGTGTCTTTCTGAATCAGGGCTCTATGCCAACGGCAATACTTCCAATTGCAAAATGTACTGTCAGGCATTTTCCACCAGAATCTTGATTTTTGCCTTGTTTTACTGAGTCAGTTGATATTATTTGGTTCTCTAATTGAATACAAGCAGACATTCTCTTTAGCAGATTCTTGACTACCAGTGTTTGGGGAAACAACCTCGTTGATAAAATTCCCCACAGATCTGGAAGAAAAATGTCTCTGATACAACTGTACTATTTTTAATTATTTGTGAGATGTTTAGAGCAGTGCTGAGAGTATCTGAACTTGTGACTGAGTGGATAGTTTTACCCATATTGAGATCCAATATTTAGCATATGTGTTTTTAAGAATCCAATTATTTTATTTTGTTCTAGGAGAAGAGGTAAGAGAAAACTGCCAAGGGGAAAAAAAAAAAAAAAGGTTAAGAATGAAAAACAACTTTTTCTATGGAATTCCTAGGGAAATCATATGCTATCAGGTTGCATACATTTATTTTCCACATATAAAATACTTTGTCCTAGAAGAGATGTTCATAAAAGCCTCTCAATTCAGTCATTTGACAGATGAGATCTGTTCTTGATGTCAGTTGCTGAGTTACAGGTCTCTTCATCTATTCTGCTACCGTGATTCTTATTCTGTTTATCTTTGTGCCCACACAGTATATCAGTATAAATTTATACGTGTGTATGCATATTCTGTACATACAGCCTATCTTTATTATGCAGATGATAGCAGTGTTAAGCTTGCTGCAGAGGGCATCTCTTTCATATTTCAGAGGAATGCTAGGCAAGGAGATCTATTCTTGAAACCCACAATATTAGAATAAGAATAAAACAATTTTCATAGCAATGCAGTGGGGGAAAAAACAGTAGAATTCTGAGAACAATAAATGCAAGGCCTTTTTAATGAGATGTGGTGAAAGAAAACCTAGTGTTGAAAACACTTAGAGCAACCTCAGCACTCAGGAATTGAGTTACTGGGGCTGATTTACTTCTGCCCTGTGCTCCACACAGACAGAAAGCAAAGTAGGTGGAAAGCGTTACCATCCTCCATCCTGGCATGAGCTCATTTTAACTCCCACCTCACTAGGTGCAAATGAGTTTAAAGACAACACAGTGGAAATATAGACACAGTTTGGTCCAAAACAACAGATTATCCATTTTTTAAACATCTTTTTACAGTTTGGTGGTTTTTTTGGTTTGTTTTTTTTTTTTTTTTCTGTTCTGTTTTGTTTTCAATTGATACTAGTGCTGCTATTATTATTGAATTAAAACTGACACATTCATATTATGGGTTCAGGTTTCTGTTTTCTACTACACACATAAAAGCTAAATGTATTAATCGAGTTCTGTGACCTGTGAAACTACTGAAATCTGTTTCTGAAGACTTTCGGTGCAGGTTTCCCACAGGTAGGACATTCCATAACAACTATGTCTTCCATGACCTCCCTGTCACCAAGTCATACCAAGGCATTTCCCTTAGTCCAGACTAATTACAGCTTTCTCATTACTCACCTGACTATTTTTAAAGAATTTCTCAGGATTCAATATCTTCCGAAGTTCTACTCTTTTGATGAACTTTGTTTAAATCAATCAATAAGTTTTCAAAACAGCGAACAATCAATCAATCAATATGATTGCTTAGTTTTGTTTTCTGACTAAACCAGGTTTTTTTGAACAAAACTTTTGAGCTTTTTATTACAATCCCCTGAGGTGAGGCTTCATCTGACTTGGCCCTAGTTACCTAATAGGCATCTATTTGGAAGCTGTCAGCTAGGATGAATGGACATGCGTAGAGAGAAGGTAGTAGGTACTATCTAGTCCTGAAATAGATACCTCAAGCAAACAGCAAAACTTGACACTCTGAGGTAGTTCTATCCCTCTCCATTTCCTACCAAGGAAATTCTTAAGTGTGGTTTACAGTAAATATCTGAGTCTTAGATGGGAACGGTTAGGTGTGGTTTAACTGGTTCCTGGAGAATATCATAGGAAACCACTGTGAGCAAGGATATTATGTATGTCCTGCAATACAGATCTGATGGCTTTTCTGAGCTGACTTTTCAAGTGTTCAGTGGTGTCTTGATCTTATTTCAGCTAGCGTGACCCTAAAATCAAATATGCTAGCACCTTTGCAAACCCTGCTGTCAGCCAAACTCTTTACTAAGTTGAATGAGGACTGAATTTCTCAAGTTCTGTCCAACTTCAGCTTAAACTCTGATAGCACAGTACAGCTCCCAATTACAAGATAAAGCAAAGTGCCCTGAATCGAACTATCAACCACCAGCTGGCAGGTTTGCTCACTCAGTCTGTGACTACACACAAGCACAAAGTGTTTCATTTCACCTCTGAAATGGCTCATAATTTCCCTAGGATCTTGCTTTTGAGGTCTTAGTACCTGTGACATTGGAAAAGTCAAGACAAGACTATGAGAAGTTCCTGTGAAATGTATAAAATAGAAACCACAATAGAGCTCCCTAGACCTAGATTTTGAGGAGACTCAACCAAGTGCTACTCACATGCAGTTCATAAACAGGGTGGGACAGTTAGTGGATCTAAGATGGGGTTACTTTGGGGTTTCTTTTTTGCCATTTTCCTTTTTATTATTTCTGAAACAACTCAAAAAATCATCCACATAACAAATATATCTGTAAGAAACTACTGAGACATAGAGGAATCCTTTAATGTCTAGTGCCTGCTGAGGGTTGGGTCCTAAATTTACCATAAAGAGTGTCTACCCACACCTATTGAAGCATAGCTGGCCTTGGACTGGACTCACCAATGTCCACAGAAAATGCTGCACAAATTTTCCTCTGGTTCCTGCAAACTATGCACAATCAAACTCAGATAATTAAACAAAACCTGTGTTTTTCAACAGAAGAGCTTTTGATTTTGGTTGCACCTACAAATGTAAAAGGAAGCAGAAAACTAGCCTTACTTTTGTGCTGTTTATTCATTAAAAAAAAAAATCTCTGTAATAAATTAGCAATGCAATATTTCCAATTTGTGAATGATAATGTTTAGAAAAGAACTGTTGAGAAAGGATTTTAAAAGGTGTGCTACTGTAAATCATTGAAGCATAAGACTTACTTCTACATAGATACTATATCCCCAAATGTCTTGGAAATTCTGCAACAAGTGAATATAAAATGAAGGGTATAAGATAGTGTAAACAAACTGCTTCTTAAGGTCTCTATCAAGGCAATACATTTTAACTTGGTGTGTTAAAAATGCAAACAAAACCTTTAACTCCTAAGATCAATTGCAAGCATAGAGAGACTCAGTTTAGGAAGAACATTCTGTCTTGTCAAGCTCACCGTATCATCATGGAAGAATAAACAGAATAATTATTCTCACCTTTTTGTTTGTTTTCTAATTGGATCATTTATTACTTTCAGGAAATTCAACATCAGATTTATAGCACAAGGCTTCTGAAATATTGATTTGGTTATAGAAATGCCAAAGCTGGCAGGTAAGTTGTCTTGTTGCCTCAAGAGTCTTTTGCATTAGCAGAAATTATGGAAAAGGCCTTTAAAATTGAGTAAATTTAACAGTTTGTTTCTGTGTTAGGCATGGTTAAAAACTCTGTTCTGTTCTTTTACTGATATTTCAGCTCCATTTATCAGCCTATGGTTTATAACACTGATGTGCTTAAATCAAATACACAAAGGATGGGACTGTAACAATCCTGTTTTGCAGAATGTATTCTACTTCTAGGTGGGTTACAACAGGTTTTTTAATTACTATTAACACAATTTTTCTGGTTAGTTACCAAAAACCTACAAACATAAAACATCGATGATTCTGAAATGACACCTCTGCATTCCTTACAAGCTCTCAAGTGTTCAAAGTGTATTTTATTTACCACTGAATGTTGTGCTCTCCGCTGCTCAGCTATGAGTGTTTCTGCTGTTTCTCTAACCAAAAATGCAAAGCAAGACCTAAAACATAATTATCTCAAACATGTACATTAGGAAATTTAGTTTAACTCTCTATCTTATGATGTTGAGGAAGTTTACTCACAGATTCATCATCTCATTTTGAGTCAAATTAATTCTACTAGTAAGCATGTAGTATCTCTTCCAGACAAGATGCTTATGCATTTTGTGTGTGTTAAAGGGACTGATTTTCTGTGTTCAGCAAAAACCCTCGGACAACAAGGAGTCTGGCATCTGATCTAAATCTCACTGAAGTCACTGGAAAAAACAGAGGTTAAATCAGCCACCACCCTAATAAATTGTCATGACATAACGAAAAATCTTTCCACAACTTATGACATGCCTACACATAAGAAACTCTCATTGACACGAAGTGTGGTGGTGCATGGAAGTGGCTTTCTGCTTGATAAGCTTTATCTCTACCCTAGAGAGGAAGAAGGTGCTGTAGGGGGATGAGTGTGTGTGCACAACTGCACTGAGCAACTCATCCTAAACCCTCTTTAAAACCAACAAAAAGAAATGGCTGCCTTTAGGACTTGATTCGTCTGACTGCATTTAGGAGTTCACTTTTATGAAAGAAGATGGATTGTGTTGTAGAAGAGCTCATTTATCTCCGTATTTTATACTGGAAGAATAATTTGGAAGTAGGTATCCATAGAGTGGATGGCCAGAAGAGACTCCCATGACTTCTCAAATATTCCCTAAAACAAAATAATATTACATACTGGGGGCCCAGAAATATAGCAGAGAGACAGAAGAAAATAAAGTAAAAGAAAGATTATTTTGCCCCCTTTTTTTTTTTTTTTTTTTTTTAAATAGTAGTGCTTTAGAACTAGAGATGAATCAAGAAGATCAGGACTTTTTCTGTCTCTTCCTTTTTTCATACATACGTATGCAATTCTTAAACACTCTGAAGTCTTACAAGATAACAAGCAGAGGAACCAAAAGAGAAAGTAACAGTTCATAGATATACTTCTCCTTAGATCCTCTATTACAATTGCGTATTTTAAAATAGTGAATGAAAATGTAATCCAATCCTTACAGATAAAAATTATTCAATTTTTAAATTTTCTGCTTTCTCAAAACAAGACCAGATTGTTCAAAAACTTGTTCTAACTTAGAATTTCTCATGGGAAGAGGAAAACATATAAAAACCTCGACAATTTAATTGAATTGAAGAAAAAAACATTTGGTTCTTCCTAGTGACTTATAACTTATTAAAACTTTCAGAAATTAGTTGTTATTATTATATTTTGGATGAAAATATTTTCTGTGGGGTAACGTGAAAATATTTCTCAGGCAAAATATCTTATTAGTCCAAGGCATGCAGTACCATTTGTAATTAGGTCATCAAATGCTATTAGGCATTAGGAGTGGGAACGTTATCAATGTGTTTTACTTAAAACAAAAAAACATTCAAAAATATCAAAAATAAAACCCAAGAAAACAAAAGAAAACCATACAACTGTAGGAAAAGAAGTCATGGAAAATACATTAAAAAAGAGGGGCAAAAAATTACAGATTAACCATGGGGTTTGCTTCAGGGGAATTTAAAACAAAAATGGACAGTTTGTTATATATTTACACAGATAGTAAGGAAAGACAAGCTAATCAGAGGAATCATAGAAAAAAACATAAGAGATCATCCCAAAAGCCAGTGTTTTCATGTGCTAAGATAAAAGGCTGCAACACTCTCTCTAAGTATATAAATTATTTTTAAATAAAGCATGACAACAGAACTACCCCTGAGTGTCTGGACAGTATTACAAGAAAGGGACAAATTATTTCTGAAGTCCTAAACCTCCATTGCTGCAAACAAAAATACAACAATGAATGTATATAAACAAATGATCATCTCTTTAAATAACCAGATTCATATGTTTATATATTTTTTCCATTATTTTGATGGATCCAGGCCAGAGTTTTCAGTCCTGGTCAGAACACAGCATTCAGAATATGTCCCAGTGCTGAAGAGATCCATCAGGGTTTTATGTCACATTTAGATATATTATAAGAAAATCCCCTAAATGTAACAAGAATGAGGATTGATTCTTTGCTTCAGCTTTTATTCAATTGCTTGTCTAAATGACAACCGAGAACCCTGAGCACAGGTGGGACCTGCTGCAACTTAGTTATTAAAGCCAAAGATTAATAGTCATATCACCTTGATATTAATCCTAATTTTTTTCTGATTCACAGTAACCTTAGGCAAAACGCATTCTCTTTCCTTTATTCACCTGCAAAACAGGTTGTAATAATTCTGAGCTGCCTCCGGGTTACTGCCTTCATAATTTTATTATTTTTCTTAAAGTGCAATAAATACTTTATTAAAGCTTTCAGATGATAACTGAAAAGCACAATAGTACAAAGTACTATCAGCATAATGACCCGCAGAGCTTTGTCTAGCAACTGAACAAGCCCTTAATCACAAAGAAAGCATGTATGTATAATGTAATCTCTGACTTGATGTAAACTGGCGTTATTCACTGATACCTGCTCTTGGAAACCAGTTTATCCCAAGTGAGGATGTGGCCCAAATCCTTTTATTCTCAGAAATTTGAGCCTGTGGTGAATCTTTAATCCCCCAGTGATGTCCTGTTGATTTAACAGCTGAGTACAACTGAGTTTGAAACTCAGCATCACCGGGCTGAGCCGCGATCACTCCTCTTTCCAGCACAACCCAAAGGGTCGGTATCTCATGAAGGTAGGTCTGCATTTTGCCATGACATGCCGGGGTGTAGACATGGACTTTTCTCTGAACCCACACAGTGATCGGTTCATGCTCTGAAACACTAAAATAACTAAGTACAGCATAAAAACGGTGACCGATTTGTGGCCCGCATCTGGCAGCCACGTTCTTTCCCTATGCAAATCAAACCACGCGAAGTGCAAAGGCCCTTCTGGTCCATTTTATTACAGGAAGGAAAAACCCACTTATTACCAGCATTGGTCGGAAAAAAAATGAAATATTCAAATCTCATCCAAAAAAAAAAAATAATCAGAATTTTTTTCACAGAATTTATTTTCGTTCTTTTCACAGTATTCCTTTAAATAGATCTTTCCTTTTCTGCAAGCTTTTTCCTGTATAATACTTGTTTCATTCACTATCTTTTTTCCATATACATCTTTCCTAAGCAGAGAGAAAGAATTTATTAAACAAAACAGACTTGGTCTTAATTCACTTAAGGTCTTGCTCTTTCTCCTCATTACTGTCTAAGTTAAACAATATTATTAAAGCATTTTCTTAATGTTTTTAAACTTACCTTAATTTTTCCTTTTCCCTCCACTAATGGCAAAATGCTGTTACCCATTCACAGTCCCTCTGCCTAATAGAAACTAGCTTCTGACAATTAAAGTGCAAGCATGTAAATTCTTGTATGACATGCCCCTATCTGAAGTTTAATTTGTGCAATTCATGACTGATGAGATGCATTATTATCTGCAAACTTATCACCTCTCTTACCCAAGTTCCAGCTCAATCTGATCTTTGTTAAGACTTAATGAGAACTAATGCAGTTCTTAAGAACAATGGAAAAAAGGTACAAAATGCAATATATTTTCTTCAAATCATTTTTAGATGTACTGTCTGTGGGTGTTAGTATAGTTATGAATCATTTTATAACCAAACTTGAAACAAAACAAAACAAATCAAAAAACCAGAAAGGCCACTTTTTCTTAGAAATCTAAGAGTCTGTCAAAATGTTTCTTGTCTTAGCACCAAAGAGGGGGAAAAAATGGAGCTTCAAAGGATTTGAAACTGTAAAATTGTAATTAGGGAACATGAAGTCAGGCAAACGATCATTGACATTTGGAGGGGGGTTATTTTCATTTTAAAGAAAGTTGATCCATTCAGTCAGTCTCCTTTGGGGATTGCCATGAAAACCTTCCACAGAAAACACCTTATCTTCAACAGTTTCTTGTAAGAAAACTAAAGATTATGCTTTTATTTTTAGCAAAACTGATACCCTGTGGGATCTTGGGGTTTGTCTGAATGACTTGCTGTGGCTGCTGGGTTTTAGGAATATGGCTCCTCATCCAGAGTTGCCATGAAAGCTGGTCCTAACACAACAGTAACACAGCAGTAACGCACTGTTGTAATACAACAGCAGATTTGACCATGGTCAGACAGAGTAGTAAAGTCAAGATCATCAGTCCAGTCTTGATTGTCATGGTCCATGGTCAATGTTACGATCCAAGCAACATGCACAACATAATTAATATTTTGTGCTTTTTGTCCCATCCTTGCATTTAGTAGTGGAGGCCTCAGCTTGCAGCTGGGGAGTGTTGCATGAACATGATGGCAACTGACAGATCTAAATTCCAGTTCCACATCTTCTATGGACCTACCTTTCTGGGTGTTTATTTCATCTCTTTCTGCCTCTATTTCCACTCCCATCCTTCATCTGCATTGTCAAGATATTACATGTTGCTATCTCTCTGAGCCTCTGTATGTTTCTTCAGCGTGAGGTGCTGATTTCTATAGAGCTTCTCAGTATTATCACAATATCACAATAAAACCAAATCACTGTGTCAGGGATTGAAATCTGGTCTCACATGAACTGATAAATGTCGACATAGACATTTGTATTCCAGTGGTGTGCTAAACAGGACTTGAGCTTCTCTTACTAAGCACTGTAGTAGAATCATACTTTCTTTTGTCAAAGAACTGTTCTGTTTTGGGATAGAGCAAAACCTCTAGTTTCTGTGGTACAAATATAATCTCAGGACACGTGATTTCTATAGTTCTTTAACCCAACTGTCTTGACCATAGAAGTGAAGAAGAATGGCTAGAATAAGCAAAATCCTAAAGCAAACAGCAGAAGGAGTATGAATACTACTCGGCAGGGATGTTGAGGACAGATATAGGGCTTGCTGAACAAAAAACAACCAGTAGCCCTTACATGGGATTCAGGGAGCTTTGGAAGAAGCCCTCAGACAATTCTTTCCTCAATGTGGAGAATTCCTCTCCAGCTCAAATACAGCACTGCCAAGGGCAACAGTTCATGTTTAACAGCACAGGGAAGTGAAAGGGCTGGGAGGGGAAGAGAAATCTAAAACTTCTCAAAGACTCTTGCAATGTCCTTTCCTTCCTGTGCCGTGCATTGATCTCCTTTGCTTAGATTAAAACCTCCAGCTTCTGAAAGACACCCACAACTGACAGCTATCCCACCAGACTCAAAACCATTTGAAAATGATGCTATGCTGTGGTTTTTTACTGTCACGCAGTGATCAGAGTGGAATAGATTTAAGACAAGGTTATTTACATTAAAAAAAATTTGATTGCTTGTCTAACAGCAAAACATTGTTATATGCCATTAAATGATAAGGACTGAATACAGCACACAGATATCTGTTCATTTCATAACACTGAATACATTTCTTATCCTTCTGATGTTACAGTAATTTAACTTTAGAAAGTTATACTCATGTCCTGCTAGTTTTAAATGCTTTTGTACATGCCTATACAATTCAGAGTATGATATCCATTCTCAAAATAACTGTCAAGCCCTCCTGCTGTAAAGAAGACACAGTATATTTCTCTGAAGGGTTTTATACTGCAACACTAGAGCAAGGAGACTGAAAGAATTTAAAAACAATGATGTGGACTGTTATTACCTTGCATGGTATCATTTATCAAAATCTCATTCAGCAAACTGCATTTCAAAAGAGATCCTGCACAACATTGGACTGAGGCTCTAGCTTGTTTGAGGAAGGGGGAGTTTGAAGTCTTCCTTCTTCTTTCTTCCATATTTCATGTCTGGGGACATGAATAATGTCCCTGGATATCAGAAAAATTGAACACTCCCTTAAGCCGACTCAGCCTGGCTGAGTGAGAAAATGCGATGCTGAATCCTGAAAAGCAGCATCATCTTCATAATCTACTTAATAACCCTCAGGCTGTGATTCAGCTCGCTTGAGTCACCTCAATCAGGATCCTGGTTGCTGGTAGCTCCCCCTTTAGTAAATGGGGAATGATAAGCTCGTACAGAGACTGACTCACATGGCAGGAGTTCTGAATCACCCTGGGGGGTGACAAAAGTCATGTGGAAGAACCCATGGCCAAGAGGCATGCCACTGTGAACCACCCCCTGTATGTAAACCTCAAGGAACAAAATGAACTTTGGTAGAAAAATCCTTCCTTCTTGCTCCTTTGTTTTAGTAAGGAAATCTGTTTGGTTTTGAAGGGCAAAACACAGAAATAGTTGTTGTGCAGTGACTAAAGACTGGCGAAATGAAGCGGATGCGCTTCAGAGCACTCTTTCATGGCAGGAAAGGGAAATGGGTTTAAGATCATACAGCAGTGCAGTAGGTTTGCTTACCTTTCACTTCAAAGCTTCACTCATCTAATCTTCTCTTCCTTTTTATATAGTCGGATGGTTTTATGGGTTACACCATTTGCTTGACCATATTTAAAATAGCCTTCCTTACACCAGACTATGCTGGCTAAAACCAGCCATGGTGGTCTACATCCCACTTTCTTTAGTGATGATCTGTGCCAAGTTTTCTTGAGTTGGCACAAATATAATCCACGGTACAAAGCACAGGAAACTTCTAAGACAGACTGATCTCACCAAAAAAAAAAAAAAAAGGTACATTAATATCAAACCTTTTGCTTTCACTGGGAAATGCCATTGCAAGAGTGATCTAGGTCAATGAGAATCTGATTATAGCCTTCATATACCACCTCTATTAATAACACTGCTTCCCTGAGAGTCTGAGGGTTTGGTGATCCTGAATAGCAGACATGAGTCAAATCCTGGACACAACTTTTTGTATTCTAGTCCATTCTAGATGTACAGTGACTTAAAAATTTATTTGAATTGTTAAATTCTGTCATGAGTTGGAATTGGGTTCATTCATGTGGAGAGTCAGGGAGTATTAATTTCTAGACAATTTTCAGTCTGGGTGATGAAATATCAAGAAAAGTAGGAAGAAGTACCATCACACTATTAAGGTCAGCTAGCGCTGAAGATTTCATATCTCTCGAACATGACAGAGTGGTTAAATCCCAGCGGGAATCCCCTTGGAAAAGTGACCACAAAAGTGACCACAAAAGTGGCCACTACTGTTTTATCCTGGCTTGGCAAAGAACAGCTGAGGAGTCAGAGGTGAAATACTAAATGCTACACAACATGGATGATCCCAGCAATAGATAATCAGCTGGTCATACCCTCCAATGAATGTACAACCATCTGCAAAATGAATCTGTCCTGAATATCTGCATGAGATAGCACCTTGGTACAGCAACAGGCTCATGAAATCCAAAAGTTTGAGTGCAGGCATCACTGCCAACCTCTGTGCTTTTGTTATCACAGAATTAGGACACTCCATATATCTTCAGAATAATTTTAGCAGAACTGATACAAGATAAAAATTTTGTGATATTTTGGTTTTTTTTTTCAATAAACTTGGGGCAAATTCTGGATGGCACTGTGTATAAAAGGCCTTTTTCAACTAAAGGAAAAAAATAATGGGGAATAACAATACTGTTGAGGAGAAGTTATATATTTCTGTGCAGACCTTAGAGGTTTGATTTTCCTGGACATATGCAAAATATATTCCATAATTAATAACAGACTGTGTATACTTTAGGGAGACATTTTTTAGATTCTGCTGGGGTTGGGACATATACCCATGCTGGTAATAACATATATAAAAGATTGCATTTTAAATGTTTTTCCATTTTGAAAGGTTCTAAGATACTTTTCATATTGTTCGTTAAGATTAGCAATTAAAGAAGCTGGTATATTCTTTTGATTCTTAGTGGACGTGACAACTTCACTGTCTAATTTATAAAGCAAAAAAGAGCCCCAATGAGTCAGGTGAGGGGAAAAAAAAAAAAGGACAATTCTGCATTTTCATTTTATGTACAAAAACTGACAAATAATGAATACATGGTAAACTACAGTTTCACATGCTTGACTGAAATCTAGGGTACCATCAAGTCTGACATCCTCTATTTTTCCTGTCTAATGACTGTAACGCATTTGGGGGGGGGAGGGAAATCTGTTCTTTGAAGTCGTGCACACAGTCATGTGGTAACGTCATTTCAATAACGCTAGCTTTTCTGTCAAAATCACTAACTTCATCACTGTTGACCGCAAGTGCAGCTGTATGTGGTAACTTTCTGTTAAATGCTGATAATCTACTGGGTTGCCTTTTCATTTCCAGGGTGCATCTCCTGTTAGGTAAACAAGGCAACATCAAAATGGTTAACAGGAAAACATTTTGCAGATGCCCTAAAAAGCAGAAGGTTTACATATTGGTTAGAATCGTTCATGGAAGAATCGAACCGAGCGTAAGTCACCAGCCATGGTTGGAGAAGCAACACACGGGGCTCTGCCAGCGAGCGGTGCCAGGGTACTGGAGTGTGCACAGTGAATTGTCAAACACATTCTGGGAAATGTAAAAGACTGGATTTTGCCCTATGTACCACCAGGCCAATTAATCAGAGAATGCTTGACAAGTCATGAAAAACAGATTCTGTGACACGGAGGGGAAAAGAAAAAAAAAATCAGAATCTGTCATTGTGCCAAATCAATCAGAATTTGTAGACTGGATCCTGAAACTCACTTGGCTATATGTTAAAAAAAAAAAGGGGGGGGGATAAAACTTTGGACTCTGACAGTGTGCTAATTCACTGTTTGAGACTGATAAAAATGGGTAAATCATGTGAATATAAGTTGTGGCATGCAAATATGGGATGTAAGATTGAAATCTGATACTCGGAATCATACACATTGACATACTTTAAGGTGCACAAGGATTTCTTTCTTATTTATCAAAACACAAAAGAATGCATTGTAATGAGCTGCTGTTATCAGACTTATGGCTTCTGAAAATTGCTGATGTTAAGAATTTTGATCAGTATATCTGCCTCCCGTATAAAACAGATATACTCCTCTCCTTCGGGTTTTGCACAAAATCGTAAAAGGCAGCAGTTACATACTGATTTACCGGACATAAAAATCTTATTTATAAGTCTCTATTTATCCTGGGGGAAAAAAAAAAATGAAATGAAAAAAACAAAAGAAAAGTGTTGAAATATCAAGTACTGAGAAGCTAGAAATTCTAGCATTTCAGGTTGAATTTTCAGAATGAACTTCATCTCAAAATTCACTCTCCTTTTTTACCACCCGTTATTGTTTGTCAGTTAATACACCAACAAGAACAATATGAACAGTAATATGTTTTACAAATTTCTGTAACACTTCATATTCAAATCGTTCTCATCTTAAGCTATCTCAGACTATAGCAAATATTGAAATATTTAGGATGCAGTTGTTAAGTTTCTCATAAACTGGATGCAAATGGTAGTTCAGGCATATATGACTTCAGACCTAGTTGCCTGTTTTCCTTCAAACTTGATTTCTTTTCATTGAAGCTTGAGGAAAATTGTTCTAGTTGTTCCAGTCTTCCAGCTGCTGAAACATGGCAAGACATAGATTTAACTGAGATTCAGTTAAAAAGGGAACAACTGCCTTGAAAAAAAAATAAAAAAATTCCTTTGCACACATTTTAAAAAACTGTCTAGAAAAACTACATATTTTTCTTAATAATTAGGTACTACACACACAAAAAAAAAAAGAAAAAAAAAAAAAGAATGGTCCCCAATTTTAAAACAGCTGAGTGCATACTCAATTTTCTGCATTCAACTGCAACAACTTGAAACCTCCGAAAGAAATAGGACTACTCCCTAATATAAATGCACCTAGGCATGCTCGTAGGTCTGTGTTTCAAGTTTTAACTGTTAATAACTTTTTTATTTGTCGTAATTACATTTTTAATTGAAACATACAAGGAAAAAAAAGTGTTAGGTTCACTCTTGAATAATTCACACTCAATCATCTTCACTTAAAAAAGAAATACATAAAAGCCACAAACATTTACCTTTCAGTTGAATCCAAGCATGGATAGTCCCAACCCCTCAAATTTATTTTGAGAAAGTTATGAGTTTCAGAAAAGAAAGGGGATGGAATAGGCTGTAACTGACTTACGAGTGCCATATTGTGTAGCTAAATCCTGTTTCCCTCTGTTATTACAGAATGTTGCTCCTTCTGTGCAGA
This sequence comes from Patagioenas fasciata, assembly GCF_037038585.1. Lineage (NCBI taxonomy): Eukaryota > Metazoa > Chordata > Aves > Columbiformes > Columbidae > Patagioenas > Patagioenas fasciata. The sequence continues at coordinate 210,054,638 of NC_092520.1, forward strand.
TTAACAAAAAAAGAAAAATATATACTAGAAAGATTCCAGCCTTTCCAAACTACGTATAATACACACTGCTTATGATTGCTTTGATCTTTTCAATTTCAAAATTGTAAGTCTATTAAAGGTTTAGCATACTAAGAATCAGGAGCTAATCTTACAATAAAGTGATTTGTCTCACAATAGTGTAAGATGTTGATACAACCATATAGGCAATTTATTTAGATGCCACGCAAAGACCTCTGAAATGGTGGTCTCACGTTTCAATAACTAGAGGAACATACCTGAGTCTGATAGCTTCCTTCTGTAAAGTAGCTGGCATGGTTTTGACCTGAGACATAGGAAACCTCAAATAAGTGAACTTCACTGAAATGTTTATGTCCATCCCTTTCACGGCAGTAAGCCTGACCTGTCACCAAGACAATTCTACACAGAAACAAAAAACAAAACAAACAAAAACAAATGAACACTCGATTTTAATGTAACATTTCTGGGTATTCAAGAGGTATACTATCACTTGTGTAATGATAACTCTTCAATGGTGTTTCCACAGGTCCTTGGAACGGACATATCAACTCTTTTCTGATCCACAAGATGAAAATGCCTCAGTCCAGAAGCTACCAGGATGTGTCTGAGATGCATTAATATGGGCGGGGAAATCACAAAACTCTATAATTCACTTTAGAGATAACTCTGCTGCTTAAGCCCTGATGTCAATCACTCATGTTAACTGTACAGTGAAATAATTCCTTGCAGAATGTCCGTCACACTCTTCTCTAATGAATGGGCAACCTATTTTATAGCTTCTAGTCTCAAGACTTAGTATTTGATCCCACAAGATGTTGAGCAGTCTAGTTCTGATCCTATATTGACTTAAAACATCCATGTATGCTTTGCTGGGTCACTGCCAGGTTAGTCAGCACCTTCCAGGATGAAACTTTCATTGTTATCTGAAGAAGAGGTAAAAACTTGCTTCTTTGCTCTTGCGTGTCTCAGGTTCTAAACCTGGCTGCTAACATCCAAGATGCTAATTGTGTCAGCTTGATTTCCCCCTCTTTCATCTGGTGAGTTGTATTTATTGGTGTGATAAAAAACAAAGAGACGTTTCAGGGTCTACCTTCTCATGAAACTACAAACGTCTGTATAAATGCAGAAGCTAAAGCCACCATAGTGGGCAACTGCTTTTGTTCCACCCTATGCAGCAGTAACAGTGAGATAAGCCCCAGATCAATTAACACACCTCCAAGCTCTTAATTCCCTTCACTGAGTAGCGCAGGGGAAAGGACTCTTGAAAAATACTTGAAAATTTCATGATGGCATCATAAATATGTTGTCTATGTGTACTATATTCTAACATACATATTTGATAAAGGTGCCTATTTCTAAGACAAATTTCTTTTAACTTATTAGATTAAACACTTGGATAAGCTTTCAGGGTTTTTTGTTTGGTTAGTTTGACGCTTTTTCAGTTTTAAATGTATCAGACATGCTTCGACCCTTGGTACACCTCTTTCTGTTGGCTTGCTATGTGACAAACACATGGTAAATCATCATCATGTCATGAAGAAGTATCAATCATAATCAACTTCATGTGTTTATAAGACTAATAATCTATAAGCATGTTGTAGGTTCAGAGTACTTCTGAAATTCAATTATTACAATTTTTTAAAAGTAACAGAAGGATTACTAAATAACTAAATAGACACCTTTATTTTACAGATTTTGGATTTCAAAACACAGAGGAAGAGTAACTGCTTTGCATTATGCCTGGTTAAATAAAATCATTATCCATTACCTGGGTTCCTTGGTAGTCTTTCAGTGTCTGAAGATCACATGTAGAAAAAAAGCTTAAGAGGAATCATCCAGAGACAGAGCTGTGTTTCAAAATGTGAATATATCTGCAGAGATTTTAACCCGATCCAAATAACTGAAGAAAGGCAAAGACTCGGTATTTGAATGCTCTGGAGGGTTGTTTCTAGGCAAAATGTAATGGTACTAGATTCATACAGAAGGTCTTGAACAAATGACTTGATAGGAAGGAGGAAACAGTAGTAGAGGGACTATTTTATTTTATTTTTGTTAAGGAATGGCAGAATCATTTATGTAACAGTAAAATCTCCTTCTTCCAGCTGCTACACGTAGAAACTGCAGATCCTTCCCAGGCCTCAATGGGAAAAACGCGTGGTACTCTCTTGCAGTTCTTTCTATGACCTAATGTCATTTTATGGACAATTACTGGCAAATAAAGAGATGTTTTTGAGAACAGAAATATATCATTGTTATGTGTTTGTAATCTAAAAAATTTTGGAAGGATTAATTTTCCACTCTCTGCTTGGTTTATATAGTTGGTGATATTTTCCTGTCTTTTCTGATCATTCCAAATTATTTATTGAAAATCTTCAGCCAAATACTTTTAGATCCCTTCTTCATTAGCAAAAACATATTTTATGTTTAATACAACACAAGTTGAAAAGTGGAATTTCAGTTTCAAAATAAGTAAGAAAATAATCCTAAATTAAAATCTTATATTAAAGATTTGTCAGAGAGCTAGAAAAAAAAAGTGCTGATGTGGATATATCAAGATAAAACCTTGGGATTAATCTGTTCCTGCTCTTGTGGCTGTTGCAGAGGTGAAGGAGTCCTACATTATCTGTGAGATGCAAATACTCTGTTGTATTTGGGTGACATGTTGGAACCTTTGAAGATATGTCTGTGAGTAGGGAATTTTTTCACCTTGTTTTTCTCCAGAAGGAATAAAGCTCAAAGTTCAACCCATTCTGGTAAGACCACACCTCAAATACTGTGTTCAGTTTTGGACTTCTCATTATAAGAAAGACCTTGAGGTGCTGGAGCAAGTTCAGAGAAGGGAACAGAGCTGGGGAAGGGGCTGGAGCACAAGTGTGATGGGAGTGGTTGAGAGACCTAGGGGGTTCAGCTGGAGAACAGGAGCTGAGGGGAGACCTTCTAATCTCTGAACTGCCTGAAAGGAGCTTGGAGTGAGGGGGATATCGGTCTCTTATCCCAAGTAACAAGTAATAGGATAAGAGGAAATGGCCTCAAGTTGTGCCAGGGGAGGTTCAGATTGGATATAAGAAAAGATTTCTTCGTGGAAAGGGTTGTCAGGCATTGGAACAGGCTGCCCAGGGAAGTGGTGGAGTCACCATCCCTGGAGGGGTTTAAAAGATGCATCTGTGTGTTGCTTAGGGACATGGTTTAGAGGTAGACTTGGCAATGTTAAGTTTATGATTGGGCTCAATGATCTTAAAGGTATTTCTAACCTAAACAATTCTATGATTCTATTCCTCTGTGCTATTAGTGGCCCCAGAAACATGCAGTTCTGTGCCTTTTTTTTACCTACTGGCACCATCAGCCACTGAGGTAATAACTGATTAAGACAGACTTTCAAACTTCAGCTAAATTAAGACTGTCTCTTGAGATTAGCCTCTTCTGCAAAACACCTAAGGAAGAAGTGACTCTTATCTCATATGAGACCTTTGAAACCTATTGAAACAACAAAGAGACAATACAGAGCAAATAAAACTTGGTGAGGAACATATTTCTAAACAAATGTCAATAAACAAAAAAATTACCTTTCATCAACTTCTGGCTTTGGATTTAAAAAGCTGCTTAATCTGAACATTGACTGGAAGGTTTTTTTTCTATTTGTTTAATAGCTATTTTGCCTTCTTCAGCTCCCTTAGAGAAATAGAAGGAAGTTGCTGCAATGCTTTGAATCAGGGTTCAAGGTAGAAAACTGATTAATCATGGCCAGAAAGCACAGCAGGATCTCATGAAACTGGTATTTGTGTTCTCAATTCTACTAAAAATTAGAATTAAAAACAAGCAAACAAACAAAAATGTCTGAGACAGAGGAGGAATACATATTCGACTCTGTAAAAATCAGCATCTCCTCAATAGACAACAGGTTGCAAAGATGCCCATCTTTTTCTTCCTGAGCTTGTCTCAGAAGTGGAGTGGAGTGGGGAAAGCACTACTGAGCCAGGTCAGGTCTCTGCACAGTTTTGCCATATCTGTACCTGTGCCTGAGACAGTGAGTCTCATAGAGAGATATAGAGAGATAAAGCTTTTTTTTTTTTGCCTTTTTTTTTTTTTTCTACAATACACTTTATTAACCTACTACACTGATTCTGGACCCCAGGCCCCCATGCAGAATTATTTGTCAGTTTGGATTTTCACTCGTTTGGGGACTTCTGTACTTGGTTCCTAATTCCTTGCAAGATGTATCCAGCATTTTTTTCCACATTTAAAGCAAAGAAACAATAGCATCATCGCTTGTTTTCACAGGGGGGGAATACAAACATCCAGTGCTTTGTTTTTCTCCTGGGTGACTTAGGTAAATTGTAGGTGACCACTGAAATCATAGAATCATATTGAATCTATTGAAATGCAAGAATTCACAATATCTTGGAGAGGATGGAAAGAAGAACATAATTTTACAGGACTGGCTCAGATCTGTGGGCCATCTAAGTTCACTTTCCTACTCCTGACAAGAGACAGATTTGGTATATCAGGCAGAGATACAAGATCCCTTTCCTTAAGTCTAATTAATTCCCACATAAAAATCAAATAAAACCTCAGCTCCTTAGTATTACTTCTGAATTCTTACAGTAAGATGCTCTACTACAAAAATCTGTGCACACACACGTGCTGAGATTGTGAAGAAATTAACAGGATATATATTTTTAAATAAAAACTTCTGCAAGTGCAATACAGATTCAAAACATTCTCTACTTCAGCTAGTATGTCTGATGAGTCATTTGAGTTTAGCTTTTGGCGACAATTATAGTTGGCCTTGGAGGTGGGTTTCTGCTGTCAAGCCCAGCATGTGTCTGCAGTTCTTTGCAAAAATATTGGTCCTTATGATGTTGTAAGGTCAGGCATCACTCCTAATGAGCTATATACCATACCAGCAGAAATGATTTCTCTTCCAAATTAAAGCTTCAATCCAGACCTACCTATACTTTCAAGCATAAAACTTTCTGAAATGATTGCTAGAAACAACAGGTTATGACCTAAAGATTCTACTGCTTATAAAAATAAAAAGGAAAACAACAACACAGCAACAGATGTTGTTAACAAGTTGCAGATGCCCGGCTTGCAGCTCTGCAAAGGAGTGGATCTGATTTAGGCTAATAGCAGCAGGTTTCCTTATAAAACAATATCAACAAAACTTTTATCAGAGCCTCAGTGGATTTGCACAGGCACATGATCTTGGTCCTATTCAATATCCTATGTCTATTTTTTTTCTTCTTTACAAAACGTTTAGCTACAGTTAAGATTCATCAAAGAACAGACACATCTCTAAAGAAGCTATCTTAGATTATATGTGAAATTCATTAACTATTGAATAAAGGGAAAGTTGTATAACTCACACTAAAAGATAAAGGCTTAGGGTGAGTGAAAAGATCAGGAAAAAGCATAGAAATATGCTTTTGAGGTCAAATATTTCTACTCATACTTTTTTTTCAGGCTGAGTTGTGATCTCATCCTAGGTGAAGTACTGTCATGTTACTGTTTTCTCCCCGTAACCAGAAACCAGTCTTGTTAGAAGACCTCAGACCAGAGTGGACCTGCTCCCATATCTCCTTTAAATGAATACTGCAATGAAACTTTCAACTTCTGAACTTTCAACTACAAAGTGAAGTAAGAAAATCCATCTCTGCTGGGCAACAAAGATTAAAAAAAATAGTTTGAGAACAAGCCTTTTCTCCTTCTCACTGCGTCTTCGCATGTCAAACCCTTTTATTCCTGCTGCCCAGTTGCAGACCCTTTATTAAGTCATGTGGTACCTTCACCATGGCCATTACTGTTCAGGTAAATCACGAGCAAACTGAACAATTATTTTATTATATTCTAAATCATTTTGAGCTCCTCACAGTAATGAAACCTTATGTGCCTTGATGTATATAATACATATTTGTAAAACCATAATGGCTGTATGAAAGAGATTCACACAAGGCCTCAGTGAGGACTTTGTTCTCCAGCTACTAGCACCTGGTTGACTTGTAGTGTGAAGTATCTGAGTTCAGTTTCTGCTGATTCAGGATAAGAATTTGAAACACAGATTTAAGAGTTTATATGTACTTGTGATAAAACTGTTCCATTTTCTATATCATCTTTAAGTATAACTAAGCCAGAGGAAGAAGAAAAAAATATGCCAAGCTGACCTCAAAAGTGTAGGTTTTAGTTACAGTGAGATAGGTTATACAGAGCAGGAACTGTGACAGCAGATTATATAGTATGATGATTATGGCATCTTCTTACAACGTGGAAAGCTTTAGTTTAAATCTCTTCTTTAAAAACAGAATGCAACAATTTTGTTCTGAACACCACATTGCAAATGGAAGTACCTTACAGTTTGTAAATCAAACACCGTCTCCTTATTTCTGCTGTTGTGGATGTTGCTTTTGAATGTCGGAAAAGAAACAGAATTCATTATGGGGAAGACAAAACAAACCGTACCAGTGAGGAACAAAAAAATAATCCCTGGTTTCTGTCTGGTTAGAAGAACTCCCTACAGTGGACCTGGATTTGCAAGTACTTTCAAATCAACTTGCATTTTTCACTAGAAAACTGCTTTAAGTATTTCTTTCTTCCTCTCCTTCATACACCATTTCTCAAGTAAATAGGTGAACTATTATTACAGCATTTAAGGTTTCTTTTAATATTCAGATATGCAATATTGCTTTATGACATATATTTTTTCTTAGCAAACCTCTGTGTTCCCACAGTTATTAAATCACACACACAGAGCACATTTTCCTGCACATAGAAATGGAAAAAATTAAACTGTTTATCCAAAAAAGAATTAAATTATTTTGGTAACAATTACAAAAATTCTTCCTAATGCTTTCTGAGGACAAACACTAATGAGTTTCATCCAACAATGTTGAATTCCTTAGACATTAATGCAGATTCATTATATCCAACTAAGTTACTCCATTGATTATGAATTGGAACATGATCAAGTGCTCATTTTTGAATAGGTTTTATCTCAATGGGGTTTAGACTCGAGCAGAGTGTAAATTGAGGAATAACATAAGAAAATAAGTATTTCAGTGAATAACAGTGCCACTGCAATTTTTCGCTTTCTACCCAGACTTAAGCTACATAGCAAACAGAGCTCTGCATACCCACTGCTTTGGTGAATGAAGAAATTTCTGAAGGTCTGAGTCACTTCCATGCTGTGTAATGTCTGGGGGTGGCTCTCAAACCAGCACTTCGCACATATTGCTCGGTTCAAATCAGCACTGTTGAACCTGTCCCAGATAGTTTCAAAATCATTCAGAATCTCAGACCTTCAAAGACTGAACAGTGAATGAAAGTTGAACTCATTCAAGCATACCCACGAAAGGGAAAGTTTCATGACAATTTAGCATTTATTATTTTTCCAAGGAAAGGATGAAGTTTTCTCCTTTCCACCCCACCTGAGACTAACACACTAAGAGAATAAATTAATTCTCTACGCGTGTGCTAAACTAAACTCTCTCTTTGGACTTTCTCCCTTTTTCTGGAGCACTTGTTTGCTCCAAAAGGTGAAATTTGCTTACCATGTTTTAACACTACCCATTTTTATTTAAAGGAACTTCTACCATCTAAAACACATCTTATTAATGGCAAAATAATCCCAGCTCTGTCAATGAGTCACTGGAGCCAGCATTCATCCCTCTGAACTCTAGCTTCCTGAAAACTGCCTAAGTTACCCATCCATGATACCCGTGGGCAAGAGACAGGCATTTCCAGAGCATGATTCCTCTCGGTCTAAGAAAAAATGTCCAAAACAGATAGGCTGACATGTCTTTGGAAATGGCTGTGCATGTGTGACAGCATTCAAATCTCTTTTCCTCAGTTAAGTCATTTTAACTCTGAAATTATTATTCTGATTTGCTTCACTAGACTGTCACTCAGATTGTTCACAAATTGCTTTGAAGGTGCAAAGTGTTGAGTTATGACTCAGAATGTGTGATTGCGGCCTCTCTCTAATGACAATGGATACCAGCTTTGATTGATGTGCTAAATAGGTAATAAAGACATAAGCAAAAAACACAACTTGTTTTTTAGCCTGTGAAATACAAAGTGAAAGCATCCTCTGTGTTTTAGATGGGTAAATGTTTTCTCACCTCTGTGTAAAAGTGCAAATATTTGCACCTGAAAGTAACGCACCGTTTTAGCGGTGGACTTGTATGAGTTATCTCCAAGAATCAATTTGTATCAGCTTTACAATTCAAGAATAAAATTCAAATATAAGTTATTTACATCTTTATAAAAAATGAATTAATAATCTTGGTCTTTATGCTTTAAGACAACACTTTCCTATTGAGAAATCAAACTGTTCATATATTTGCTTCCCCTTTTTAATTACTAAGCACTATTTTTAGCTCAAGTTTAGAATTACGTCAAAGAAAGAAAATTTCTTTGGAAAAATAGTTGCTTTCTAAGTAGTTTAATGAAATCAGGTGTTTCAAGGATAACTATATCCAGTGCCAGTAACAAAGTACAAGGGATGCAGATATCTCATATGAACCAGAAGGAAAGAATGGACTTCCTATGAGAGAAATACAGAAATAGAGAAAGAGAGAGAAAGAATAAAGAAGAAAGAAACATATTGTTATCTCATTTAAAAACAACACAAAAGGAACCACACCAAAGGTCAATCTTCAATATTTTCTTTCTTCTTGAAAGAGGAGCTTTTATGAAATAAAAATATGAACCAGAGAAACCTAAGTCATAGAATCATAGAATATTTTGTGCTGGAAGGACCCTTTAAAACTCTTTCTATTCCAACTCCCCTGCCGTGTGCATGGACATCTTCCACTAGACCAGGTCGCCCAAAGCCCCATCCAACCTGACCTTGAACACTTCCAAGCATGGGGCATCCACAACTTCTGCAGGCAACCAGTTTCAGTGCATCACCACCCTCATCATAAAGAACTTCTGACTTTTACCCAATCTAAATCTACCTTCTTTCAGTTAAAATCCATTGTCCCTTGTCCCATCACTACAGGCCTTCATAAAAAGGCTCTGACTAACTTATAAGACCCTTATATATTGAAAGGCTCTTATAATGTCTTCCCGGAACCCTCTCTTCTCCAGATTGAACACTTCATAACTAACTTCAGTGTTCCTCAAAGAGAATGATAATCTGAAAAGCAAAGGAAATTTTATTTGGTATTTTTGAGAGCTTCTTTACCCTTTGGGAGAATTTAAATTTCACACACGCACACACACACACACACACACACACACACACACCCTCCACCTTATTTTTCTTTTTTGTTTAAAGAAATGTTAAAGTGACAATACTTGCCTGTCTTTATTTCTGTTAATAATGTGTATACTAGCAAATTGAGATCGTGTGGGAATGAAAATGTATGTTCTTACATAAACAAGTAAGAAAATCAATTGTGTTTGGCATCAGCACTTGTAGATAGGAGTACAGTTAGAAAGAGGTGGGTGGCTTTGTGGTAACTGTGTGGGGGGGAGAAATAAATTCTAAGAAATAAGAGAGTGTTAGTAGTTGTCTGGAAACAGGTGGGTTATTTTCAGACCTAAGGAACATGTTGTGCTAATATGAATGTTTAAGACTTGAACATTGCTTTGATGTGAAAGGTCAAGTTCTCAAATCCCAGTTTTTAGACTGACTTCTTATGCATATAAAAAGGGTCAATAATATTTTTTTTTTAAAAAAAGTATTGATTCAGGTGCAAGAATTTAGTTTGACATGTAGGATTAAATTACATTTATGATTGTAACATACATTTCATATTAATGGAAAGTATTGTATGAAGGTCTGTGACAAACAGCAGGTAGGACAAGACATCTATTCTTCACTGTCCATTCTTGACAGGGATGACTTTCAGGTGTCCCTAAAATTTATGTATTACTGTCCAGCAGAATGAGCTGTGCCAACCATTAATGACACAGACTAGAATTGTCACAGAATCACAGAATGTTAGGGATTGGAAGGGACCTCAAAAGATCATCTAGTCATATCCCCCTGCCGGAGCAGGAACACTTAGATGAGGCTACACAGGAAGGTGTCCAGGTGGGTTTTGAATGTCTCCAGAGTAGGAGACTCCACAACCTTCCTGGGCAGCCTGTTCCAGTGTTCCAGTGTCACCTGGTCAATCAGCTGCTACAAACAAAAGTCAAATGCAGTGTTCAAAACATTCAGAAATAGCTGCAGAGAGAAGGGAAAAAAAAAATCTCAGTAGACCCCAGTTATAAGTTTTCTCCTCTTTCAAGATGTATGACTTAGTTGAACTAGATGATCTCCAGAGGTCTCTTCCAACCCTAACCATTGATTCTGTGGCTGATGTCCTAAAGTTGGCCCTGTGGCAGGTGGACATTTGTTGATTCAGCTTAACAACTGAGTAATATCCAACAAAACTGAAGGACAATCGTTATGTCATATTTACAGTATTTCCACAGACGCAAAGTGACTGCCACTCTGGGCAGAAATATAGTGGAACTAAGGACAATCAGTGCTGGAAAAAAAAAAAATTTAAAAAACATCCCCACAAACAGTTACTGTTTGGAGTGTTAATCCTACTCCATACATATCCTTGCTGTAAGAACACCTATAGTAGGTTCCTCGGTTGCAAGTAAGGGTTTGTATTCTTCAGAGGGTAACGACAACACTGTGATGTGCCCAGTTGTCTACTTTTGCTGTCCCCTAGCTCTGCACAGATTGCATGAACCTAATTGTAAGATCCAAGTTGCATTGACTGATCTACTGAGATGGAGCTACCCAGTGCACCACATAACACCAGAAAGTAAAAGTCTTTGACTACAACTCACTGAGTTGTAGGCAATCTCAGTATGAACCCAATGACAGCATTTGTCTCACCTCCCTGAGTTCTTATCATAACATTACAGTGTTTCTGTTTCACATGTGGGGACACATGAAATTTTTTTTCCTATGACATGGCATTGAGAGAGATGTGGGTGATCTAGCTGACCAAGGAGAGCTGAGTTCTTCCATTCTAACTTAAGTCATATTTGGTGTTGAGGTTAAGTGAGAGGGTTCTAGGGATATTTTATCTCATCCAAAAATGGAAAAATTAAACTAATATTTTCAGTGCTTTTTCATGTGCCTTAGACTGATAAAGAGCCCTTAATATTCATTTACTTACACTAGATGTCTAATTTTTGGATGTCAGAGGAAAATGAAATCTTTCTCAACTAGAATGAAAATGAGCCAATAAAGTGATTTGGCCATGAAAAAAAGCAATTAACAGTTAAAGGGTGTCATATCACTGGTCTCTCACAGAGACAAGGGAGAGAGTACCATTTGAAAGCACACCTCAGCCTTTGTCTGGAGTAATATGGACAAGCCTGATTATGCACTTACAAGAAAATTTGTTTAAAATAGAAGAGGAAAGCTGGAAGGGGGCATAAGTCTAGTAATAACTACAGTGGTCTATAAGTATTTTTGGGAGCCAAACGCAAAAGAGAGACAATCTAAGCCACAATGTTATCATGAATAGGGATGATACAAATTGTCCATTAGTACATTTATGCTGGAAACAGGGATATGATCATATGTTTTAGCAAGAGGATGACCTATATAAAGCAGGATTCACCATCCAATTCCATGTGCGTATGATACAGGCTGTGCAATCTCCTTAGCTATTCATGTCTCATTATACATGACACATCCTTCTTGATTCACATTAGCCACAGAATGCTGGTTTTTGCTGACTGCATCTTTCTTTTAAAAGACATTAAAAGGGGTGAGGGAAGTGAGAAGAAAACCCTTAACTGTGAAAGTAGGAAAAGAAAAAAAGAAGCTTAGTGCAACGTGTGCATGTGTGTGCTCATTCGCAGATGTCCCTAACATTAAACACAGTGTAAAATGTTTAGTCAGAAATAGATTAAGACATCAGGCTGGAACTGAAATTCAATTTTTTATCTGTCTCACAGTTCTTAATGGATTTGAGATTTCTTAGTTTATAAAGTATCTCAGAAAATATATTGAGCACTAAGACAAAACTTATAGTTGACTACCTCATCTTTTAACAACTTTGTTTAAGAGCTGGGTCCTCAGACATGTGCTAGAAGCAATTTTCCTGTTTAAAAACAGAACAGGTAGATGCTGGGCAAGGTCTCAGAAAAGGTTCATTTGTTAGGCTCAATGGCTCCAGCTTGGGACAAGGTATTGAATTTCTAGGCCACAAAGACCAAGCATTTAGTCTTTGACCTAGTGACTAATCCAGTTACTCCTTGGAAGAACATCCCACCCAGAGGCATATCATGAAAGGCAGAGTCCATGCTAATCAGTGCAATAGCATGACCTACATCCTACCGCAAAAATCCACGTATGTGAAATATCCCTGTGAGTCCTGGGGCACTCCAGAGGTTAAAATAAGAAACATATTTACTTAATAGTTAGCTAAAGCTCTAAGAAAAGCTCTTATAATTCTAAAAGCTCCCGACCTCTTTTCCATCCCCCTTTCTTCCTCTGAATCAACAAAGAGAACACACTAAAATACTGGTTTAGGACACAAAAAGGCATCCAGTTAGATCTTTTGGGGTATAAGCGATGAAATGCAATTTACTGTCTTGAAGGTAAGAAAATGTGATGAAAAATAAATCAAGAGACCAAGAGAGAAACCTAAACAAATTTCATTAGCAGAGAACAACAGAGCAAAGACTCTTGCAGATATGACTGAGGCCAGGTAATATTACCTTTACAGAGCAGGACAGGGGTCCAAAGCCTGTTCACTTCACCCTGGTGAAAGTGCCAAGATGTATGCCCAAGTAAGGTGAAAAGGGTAAGATAAACAGGTATTTCTTATATCTAAATGCCACAAAAGATGCTTCTGTTTATAGATAGAACCAGCTCTGATTCTTCTATAGACAGTGTTTGAATTGCTTTACCTCTCTAAGCAGAAAGCCAAGTTTTAGTTGCTGAACCTACAGTGGAAGAGTATGGAGGATAGCTTGTTTAACAGGGGTAGTGTAGTTTAAAAACAACAACAACAATAATAATAGTAATAATCTTCTCAAAAATGTCAGCAAGAGAGTAAGTTTTGTTGTTGCTCTTACATTAAAGATAGAAGTAACTAGAGAAAACGGATGCCTAGGACTTGCTCCAGACACCAGTGTACTCATCTGTTCTAATACTGTTGCAGGTATTCCCAGAAATAAACAACAGCATTCCTTCTGAATGCACCTATGGAGAGATTTTCAGGGTTTCAGTTATATGCGGTCTAAGACATGGCTTCTCTGCCTCCAAATCAGAGCACACCCAGACCTTTATTTGTTTATCATCCCTGAATCACAGGAAGGGCACTTTTGCGATAAAATGACAAGTGGTAACCGAAGGTGTGGAGAAACTACATCAAAGAGTTTTCACCAAAGTGGGAAACCAAAGCCAATTAGTCCTACAGCCAGGAATGAACTTTTGCATTCTTATCATAATCTTTGGTCTACTACAATATCAAAATATAACCTAGTCCTGAAATACAGAACCTGTGTGGTCACAAACTGCTGTTATGTATTTTCTGTATATCCACATAATATATAAATAAATGATAGTGAATTTATGCAAATACTTCCTGTGTCAGAGCGTGATTTTGGTGCCTGAGAGGGAACTGAATCCTGCTCTAGTTCATCACTTTATTCTTGTTCTATTTTCCTCTAAGGGTTATCTTTTTTTCCTATGCCAGTCTTTGGAAAAGTTAATGAAGCTGATGCTGAACAGTGAAGAGTTAGAAACATTGATGGCAACAAGAGAAATTAGAATCACTAGTAGAGGATATAAGCCTGGTATTAAGACTGAGTAAATGCAAAACACATGAATAACCTGTAGTAATAATATATATTCTAAACAAAGTTCAATATGGACTGGAATTAGGAAAGGAAGACAACTCTCCCTAAATCTGGTCTTTATTATGAATCCAGCATTTCAAGAAGGGAAGCAACAAGTAGGAAATCAAGATATATAGTAAAAAAGAAAAAAAAAAAAAGGAAAAAAAAGGCAATTTCGGATGTTTTCAGTGTCTCATGATGCAAAGCAAGCAAGGAAGCAAACAAACAAAAAACAAGAAGAAAATATCAAAATAGATCTAAAACATTAAATTATTTACTTCTGTCATCCTTGTCTTCAGCCATTGGTATGTCCCATTTTTTCTTCACTCATTAAAAATCTCACACCTTTACCAGTTTTGCTATGGAAACCATCTCCAGCGTACATTAAAATTATAAAAAATTATATTTTTCAGTGACTTTGCTGATTGTACCTTATGATTTAAACAACTCATTTTTCTATTTTTTTTCTCTCAGAAGACAGTAGAGAAGTAGAGAAAAGTCAGAGGAAATAAGAAAGGAGAAAAGATAAAAAGGATAAAAATAATTGACAGACAGATGGACATTACCTAGCAAAGCCCTCTATACTGCAATAGAACTGCTTACATGGTAAGAAGACGTTGAAGCATTTATATGGACCAAGACCTGGAGTCAGCAGGAAGTTTTTCATTGATGTCAATAGTTATCAATAAGCCCTAAATCTGACATGCTACAGAACAAGAATAGAGAGACAACACAGGTACTTACGAATATTTATAGATTTGAGGTCCATTCTGCATAGGAACTTTAAGGATATTTCATCCACACCAATTTCTTTTACCTGCTGCAATATGAAAGACATCTGAACCTCTCCTTCCTCTTCCTGAGAACAAACACATCCTGTGGTGCTAATACATCTTTTGTCATTCAGCATTATTTCAGGTGACTTCTATGCTATTAAATCATGTGAGATAGCCAGAGAGATAAATGCATTTGGGAATAGCAAATAACAATACAGCAGTATTTTAATCTGTGTCCTGGGTTTCTCTCTTTTTCTTATTTTAAATTCCCCCCTTTAAAGTTTACTTGACAACTGCATTTATTTCATGTTGCAGTTGTTGCAGGTTAACAATATTGTTTTATCGGGAAACATTTATCTTCAGGAAGAAAGTTATCCTAATACAGGAGATATCTTATCCAAGGACAAATAGAAAGGGGAACATTTCCAGAGGGTAATGTTAATGTCCCCTAATGCTATAAAAATAAATGAAATCTGATTAACACCACTAGGAAGAAGTCATAGCTTGTATATAAAATATAGTTGCCTTGATTGGGAGCATTATTTTTTGGCAGTTTAAGGCAGTGCATTAAAAGATGTGATGGCATTAAAACTATGAAAAATATCTTAGTGCTTTGGCATTATAAATAGAGCTTGCAATCTGGGAACCTGGAGAGCTTTTAAAGTCAGCTTTCCTGCAGTGAGAATGAAGAGACACACTGCACATCCCCATGTCCTCAACTTTCTGGAACAGCATGGAAAATGATGCTTGCACTGTAGGAAAAGTAGGGCTATATGGCAACAGGGACTTTGGGTACTTCTTGTTCCTCAATGTTGATTCATCAAAGGGGTTGCCCAAATAGCAGTGTACTTTAAAGCAGTCTCTTATATGCTCCAAGATGTGTTTTTTAAAATGACTTCACCTTATATGACTTCTGAGTGGGGTGCAGTGAGCAGCTTTGCATGTTTCTTTCAGCCTCCACATCTCTGTAAAGGGTAGAATACCCAAAGGTGAACACTCAGACCTGACAGCCCATCGTTAAATCAGGATGATCTTCTAACTAGAGACAAACATCTAAGATGTGAAGCCAGCCTGGGACATCAAGTTTGTCGGAAGAGCTGCCACCTTGGCAGCATAGCCCAAAGTCTGTTATCATGCTGCTGATCGGAGAATGATGGGACAAAGGCAGCTGAAAGTCACAGAAGAGACTGTGCTGATCTTACTCAAACATCCATTTTTCAAGTGCTTGAGATAAAGAGGGTTGCATGAGGATCTCGGTTAGGCAATGCATGGAGAACAGATGGCTTTTTTGTCTGAGCACAGGATGACCTTCCCTGTGAGTTGTATGGCCATGACAAATAACAGCAAAAGACTTTTCATTCAGCCTCTCTTATATTCTGGTCAGTGCACGCCCAGCTACTCATGTCTTGCATGTGAATTTGGGAAAAGTTACACTATGGGGCACTGGGGAATCCTCTGAAGACACCTAAGGAATAAGAGGAGGAAATAGTGAGGACAAGGAGAAAGAGCATTACTACATGGAGCCCATCTGTTCCAAGGAGTACTTGAGGACTGTATTCCAGGAGTGTGCCTGGAGGCTTCAAAGACGGGAATCTAGAGAAGTAATGACCACAAGATGAAAAACAATTCAGTCTGCTGGTGAGTCCTTCACAATTTCATCCACCAGTGTTAAATTTCAGAAAGCAAAAAACACGTATCCAAACCACTGAATAACAGCCATCACCAAGCAGGAATGAAAACAGATTTTCTCCTTGAGGGCCTTGAGAGCATTCATTTATTCATTTTTTCCCCTTGATTTTCTGTTTTATAACAAATTCAGAGGTATATGGAAACTAAGTCACCATTAAGGATTCTGGGCATCAGCAGCTTCCAGTGGTATTTGAAAGAAATTTCATTAGACATAAAACTGAAATTCTGTTTTCAGATCCAGATGCAGTTTTCAGATTCAGACAAAGTAAGAGACAAAATAAGATGTCTCTTGCTTGAAATAAGCTGGGAACTAGACCACTTCTGAGCCTGCAGCATAAATGCGATCTTGTCCTTATATTGCATCCTGCTGCCAGTTCAGAATTATTGGTATGAAACCTAGGTGGAATCAAACAGGAATGGATACCACATTCTCATTTTATCCTGTTATATCAATTTCAGAATGCAACATTTTGAAAGAAGCTAGGAGGGACACCAAATTACCCTGTTAAGGAGATTTGCATTGTGTGAATGCAAACACAAAGCCCCTTCTCTTTCCCTCTCTCCTGCAACAAATAAATTAATGGATGAGATTCAGTTTTGGTTTTCAGTTTCCATTAACATTCCTGTGGTTCCTGTGGTAGAATTAAATACAGAATTAACAAGGTCTAAAGAGTTTGCATTGGCTGTTACCATAATGCCACAACACTAATATAAAGAGGATATGGACATGGCTGGAGGAATGTAGTCAACAAGCTAGACATGTGCTTTGGATCTAAGTTGTAGGTGCTAAGTAAAGGAAGCATTCTTGAAAACCTAAGTTTTCTATATGGTCAACAGAAAAAAATGGGGCTTTGAAAGCCTCCAGAGGTTATCTGTCTTCAGAGGTGGGTCTCTTATGGTTTTGGGTACATAATATATATGAGATCTCACTCTGGAGAGCTTCAGAGGTTTGTAACTCTCCACATTGTACATAGGAACACTGTAGCAGATGCCAAAAACATCTCTATACATAAGATATACATAGTTATACAGCCCACACTGTACAAGCACCTGCAGAACAGAAATGCAGAGCTACATTTTAAAATCAGAATTACAGCTGCAGGAGAGACTGGTTTTCTGCAGAAGTGTTCAGGTTCTCCGGAATTTATGTCATCATTAGAACTGGAAAAGATGAATTTTCACTGTGAAGTGTCACTTAATGGAAACTTAACATTTCCATGGTAATATATGATTGATCTTAGAAAAGGATGGAGTTTATAATAAAGATTTTCCTTCTCCAGTAGCATGGTGTACATAAAACATAAGCAGTGAAAGAAAACTAAGGGACAAATCCCTGATCTATGTAGCCAGATGAGATCACAGATATTCTGGGTGTATTATCCAGTATGTCATTTGTTTTTTCTGAAACAACTGCCAAGAACTAGTGAAAAATCTGCATATCTGGAAATTCTGGGGTTTTGTTCAGCTCAAAAGAAAATTTCATCATTGATTATTAACTTGCTGACAGAAGCCAATCTGAGTCAATCTGAAAGCAAAGGAACCAAAAGTCGTCTTTCTGTTTCATCTGTTTCCCCCCCTGTATTTCTATATTTTCATTGTACAGATAAAATGATGCAGTGTCCCTTCTTGAACATTCCTCGAGTACAAATCGTTATATCAAAGATTTCGTTCTGTAGCCAGGAATTTTATCAATTCCTATATAGAAAGGGGAATAATTATAACCATATAAGTTACCTTCATACTATATTTACACAACAGCCCTTTCCTTTAGCAGCCTAACGGATGTTAATTGAGAAACTCCCCTGTAAAAAGAGGAAAACCCTCCTACTCTTTAAGTAAGATATATTGCTTCATTTTTATTTATTGCATTTGTATGCACTCAGGCACCTCTTGGGGCTGCAGAACTAAGCTGAACTAAACTTGCGAGACTGTGGGGTCAACATTTAAGTCCTTGGCTTCAGTTAGATTTTCACAGTGCTGTGAGCCCGTGTCAGACACAGCCTTAATCTTAATAGGTGAGGTCTGTCATCGCAAGTTTGCAGCTGGGTTAGTTTGAAGTATGAACCACAAGGAGAAAACTACCACTGCTGGAAAAATAAAATGCTGGTGTCTCCCCAGTAAATCCACACTTGCATTCAGCTGCAGTAAGGAGGAGGAGAGATGTGAACGGAGCCAAGAAGAAACTTTCAGAAGACAAGTTATATTCTGAGATGCTGGAACAATTTGAGGTGAGAAGGTTGCCACAAAACACATGAACAAAACTGGTTCCAAAAGCAGGAGAGATCCAGGGCCATGTCATTTACCACCACTGAATTCATTTTCATCATTAAGAATTCAAATCCTTACATTTCCATTATTTAAAATTTCCAAGTTAGCAAAGCCTGTAAGCTTCTGCTATTAAGCTTGTCCATACTTCAACATTTACATTTGCATCTCTTTTTCTGGTACATTATTCATTAGCTTATTTATCTATCTTTTTAATTTTTATGCCCATCTGCTTAATTATCTTCTAAGACAGATTATCAATGCTTTCCATTTCCTTTGATGTGAATTTGAAAAGGGACAATGCATTTATAGACAACTATCATTTCAGTCATTTCGATGACATCTTGCCCTTTGACCAGCTTGGCAATCATCTGACCCTCCCTCCTGACCTTTGCATAATTACCTATCCAATTTCCTTATCACCGTTCTCCCTTTGTGCTTCACTCTTTCAATTCCTAAGAGCAATATAGCTGTGGTCACTGCCAAAGTCACGGTGACCTTGTTAGGACTCCTTCTATACCCTGAACAAGATAACCAATTAATGGCTTATTCCTTTATCTCAATGTTAAGTAATTTCTAAAACTCCTGTTATGTCTTCTTTTCTTTGACTAAGTGTTAATTAATTTGGGGAACTTTTCCTCTTTGGTATTCACCCATTATTTAAAACATAATAAATTATATCTGAATACTCTTTTTCCTACATTTCCTTCAAGTATTCAGAAAGCCCAGGTACTTTGCAGACTCATCTTCCTGCTCTACTATGTTATCCTTAAATAAACACAAAGCCTAAGGAAAATCTGTGGAAACAAAATTTGAAGTATTTCTACAATTCATTCTCAAGAATAATATCAGGTCTTTTCTAGATGGAATATATGTCTGCTTCACCTTGCTAGGCTAGAGAATATTCTACCTGTCTTCCCTGCTGATATCCTTAGTCTTTCAAAATCTCCAGGAGAAACAGGTGAGCCATTCCTGGAGACCGTTAGAGAAATTTAGAACTGGCAAAAAGTAATTTTGTTTATAGATTTGCTCATTTGCTATCCCTAACCTCTTTCTCTGTTTCTAAAACTTTCAGAGACCACTATGCTCCATAGTTCTTAAAGGAAGTTGCCTCCATATAGAAGTTACCCCAATTTAAATTTATCAAAGACCAAGGCAAAATGGAGGTAGGAAATAAATAGCGGACTAAATAAAATGGGTTTGTCAAGTCTGTATAAGTGCAATAGAATAGGTTAATGAGATCTTCATGCCGAGAAAATCCGGGCTGTTGCTGTATCAGATCAGTCCAGGTATCTATAGCCACAGCCATGTTTATAGTGTTTTCAGCTCGAGTTAATAAGCTTTCCATGCACATGCAACTGGTTCGATCAAAGTCAACTCAGGTGTCCCTGGCCTATATCTCTTCTCAGGTCTGATTCCAGGGGTAACTTATGAGGAGCCAACTCAGGTGTATGCAGCCACAGGATACGCACGCCTCAGGAGAAGCCGAATCAAGGCTGAGAATACAGGGTCTGGTGTGTTGTTCAGGGACATCAGGCATGCTGGTTTTCAGAGAAAAGACAGCCATGGAAAGGAATATCATCCAGAGGATGTCAGGTGACATCCCTCCCTTTCATCTGAGTCCCAGACAAGCCATTATAATGAAAAATTGAAATGAGACCTTTTGATAGATATATAAATTTTGAGGTCAAAAAGGACCATTCAGATTATCTACTCTCATCTATGAATAGCAGTGCTGTGAACACCTACTACTCTCCCATTAGACGATTTGCCATCGAAGATTATTTGCCTTGAAAGAGGTAAGATCTCGTCAACAAAATTTCTCTGCAGCAAATGCTCCTAAGTTTGTTATGAATCCCTCTGAAACTGCACGTAAACAAAGTCAACAGATGTTAAATGCATGATCAATAGGCAAAGGCTGTAACTGAACAGCATTCATCTCTCCTTCAGAACTGACATATTCACGGATGGAATCAGTGCCAAAACAAATACAAGCAAAGCAATAGCCTGGAAATACTTTAAACATATTATTTGAATTCTCAGAAGTATCGTTTTTAACTTAAAGTAAACATTGGCATGGAAACCTAACAGTCTGCGTAATCCAGTCTTGAAGTGTAACTTTATTTGTTATGGGGATTTGCTCAAGGAAAGGGGGGAGAGAGGCTGAAGTGGAAAAATAAAATAAAAACACCCCTCCTTCAAGAAAAGAAAAAAACCCAAACCCTCCTCTTCTCCTACTACAAAGAGGAACTGGTTGTTTCTGCAACACTGCAGACATTTTACAAGGTCATAGAAGTGACTGTGTCATGCTGCTTTAGCAATTTGGGAGGAAAGAGGGATTGAATTGTCATGCACGTGGATGTTCATTTGGCACATCAGGAGGGGTAATCTTTGTCGTTGTTATAATAGGAATCAGAGCACAAAACGTGCCAACCAGATTTCCACCCTCACAAGCGCAGGTGCCAGGAGCTGTGGGGTTGCTCTCATGTGAGGAAGGAAGGGCCACAGCCCTCCTTCTTTGGGAGTCTCTTATGTCACGCTGTGGCCCACCAGTTTTTTCTGAAATAATGCTGGCTTCTGGCAATCTCCAAGTGAAGTCTTCAAGTAAAGGGGGAAACAAAAGCCTCTGAAGACTCTAGCCAGGATGTACTGCTAAATGGGAGATGTTGTGAGCACCTTTTCCAGCTGTGAGAGAAATTAAGAGACACATATCAATAATATTTTAACAAGACACTGTCGACAAAGCAGCCCTCCCTTCCTACGGAATTAGTTTTATGCACTAGGGAGTAAAAAGAAATCTTTATGATTTCTCCAACCTAAAAATTATTCAATAACCTTAATTAACTAATAAAGTAGATGAGTTTTCTTAGCTTTCCATGCATCAAGTCTTCAACTCAACAGAGTTATCTGACTTTCAGGGCTCAATATTCCTTGTCCAGGTTTCCCTTTGACTGTATTATCTTCATTGCAAAACTAAAACCATCTAATTTAATATCATGCCCCTTAGTACGCTATGATACTCCATTTACACTTACCAGCTGAAAAATAGAGGCTGACACTGTCAAAGTCTAGTAATTTCAAAGGACAAATTAGTTTCATCTCCTTTAACCTTATATATCTAAAATTGAGAAGTCTACTTTATTATCTAGCTTTTTTTCTCTGGATAGAGAACAAGAAAGAATCTATGAAGAGATTCAGTCTGTCCTGAGGTATATTAGTAAAACGGTAACATAAAACACCCTCCTCAGTGGAAGAAAGAGGGGTCGTCTCACACCAACTTAAACTAATATATTAACTTCTAGTTGACCACAAATAAGGTGGTGAACCTGACTCATAGAGACCCACGCGGTCATGTTGGAACAGACAGCATCAGTGTCATTTACCAGTGGGAAAGCAACCAGAACTGACAGCATATATGATGAATTACATGGACAGCCTACAATAGATTTCTGCTTTCATATACTGTTTCATATAAAAATCTGAGGGGGATTTGTCTTCACTTAATATTAAATAATTAAATATTAAGTGGAACAAAGAGACAAATTGGTTAAGTAGTTAATGTTTTTGTATAGATCATATGGAAGATCGTATTTTAATTCTCTGCCTTAATGACTGTTTAATTATTTACAGAAAGTGGAAGCACTTCAATAGGAAGTTCTGAGACACCTGCCTTTATACTGTCACTGTCATAGGAACTCAGCGAATCCCCTGTGTTTGCAGATCTTACCTGGACTGTGAAAATATGAGGCTGAGTTCTGGACTGAACAGGAGAAAGACTAGAAGCTAGATTCTTTCCTCTCTTGGTGAGTCCCAGAAGCCATCGTACACGTCAAGAAGAACATCTACAACTTTTCCCACAAAATTCAAAACAGTTGTCCCAATATAGAATAGAGAGCAAAGGGAGGAAATCAAAGCCAGAAATGAAAATTATATTTAACGTTTACAAATCTTGAGAATCCCTGGTTTCAACTGAAAGAGCTAGCAAAGGAGATTTGAACTTGAGATTCCCAGCACAACTTTTGAACAACAACATGTTTTCATAGTGTGAATGACCAGACTCATCTGCGATGACTAAATATAAAATTTCAGATATTACTATTTAAAGAAAAAAAATTAAATCCCAAGCCTTCTCCTCTTCCCTACTCTCTTAAGGAAAAAAAAAAAAAAAAGGAAGAGTAGAAAACAAAAACTCAGCATAACTGAAAGCCAGCTCACCTTGGGAAAATAATTTGGCATCAGCCTCTATCGACAGCTGCGCTTCACTTCAGCACCTGTGTGTATCATTTCAAGTGATGAATGATTGGGGAGCCTGTTTTGTGTTAATGAAACACGTTGTGGCAAAGCATGTATTTATATTTACAGGATGGGTTTGAGTTGAACCTCTCTTATGAGACTCAGAACTTGGTGGTAAAGGTGGGATGTATTGGCTATGTCTATATTATTAAACTCAGGAGTGTCTCCAAATTCTGAGGTCTGAGTAGATAATGTTGGCCACATCCCAACTTGATGTTAAGGTAAGCCCATCTCCACCCCATCCCAAAGTCCTGGTTTTCATTCAAAGGTAGCACAATTTCATTAGACAGAAGCAGTGTTGCTCGTCAGCTGCTCTGAGATCATGATGATCATTTAGCTAAAATCCCACGACATTTCATTTTTCACTCAAAGAGTGGAAGGCCATGAGAAGAAAATAAATATTTAGCTGTAGGGACCCACAAAAATGAATCAGGTTCCTTTGTACAAGAAGAGGAAAATGATAATCTGTATAACTGAATTTAATGCAGAAGGAACTGGAATATTGTGACTTGTGTGAGACCTTAAAGAAAAGTACTAAATATGACAATTTAACTAAACTCTCAAGCCTGATGTCTATACGAAGTGTGGAAACAATATATGGCAAATAATAACTCTACGCAATAAGAAACTTCTGTAGAAATTGAAACTATTCACAGTGTTTGGAGCAATTTTAGAAAATAATAAAAGGGGCAGGGGGGTGGAAAAAGAACGAAAATAAAAACTCACAATAAATCATTTTACTATTGTATTTCAAAATTCCATTTTGACAAAGAGATTAACTTGCATCAGGGAAGAATCTTAAAGAGAGGATAACAAATAACCAAGCCAAACATTTTGTAAGACATTGGCCAAAACAGTTGCCCACTAAAACCAAAGAATTGTATCACACATAAAAAGAAAAGACACTGCTGTGGATTAATCCAAACCTAAAATGCTGCTTCTGAAGATTTTTGGTTTTCTTATTAAATTGAAAGCTCTTCTTATTTCTACTACTTTAAGATCTTTATTTCCAGAAGCCTAATTCAAATCCCATTGAGATCAACAGAAGACTGCCAGGTGATACACGTTAGTGTTCATTTGAAGCCCAATGAGTATATACTTTCTTTTTACTTTTTCTTTTTTTTTTTTTTATATATACACTGTAAAAGCCTTATGAAATTTATGTGAATTAATGGTGTTTATAAAATCAGGGAATATTCTTTGTTTAGGTCTTTTTCTTTATTAACATAGTATTTTTGAGAGATTAATATATGCTAATTACTTAAAATGACTTTATAAAAGACAAAAGAAAACAACACTTTCTTGTCTTCTCTCACTGGTATTTATTTTTTAATTTATTTGATGTATCCTTATCATAATGCTAGAGTTATGAATTCTTGGCTGCTGGAAAGTGCAACAATATAATTGATGGATCAGCATCAGTTTATACCTCATAGAAGTCTGTCCCACCATTTCTTCCAAGTCAGATTGCCATAGCACACAGAACAGGCTGCGGTAGTATGCAGTAATGTTTAGCTCGTCTAACGTGCACTGGTTCCAAGATACAAGAATACATTTGGCATACATCAGTTTTTTTAACCAAAGCTTTTTGCAAAAATATCAATGTTTAGACAACACAACATTTACAGTGGAAAGATGTCATCATTTATTAACAGGTATTTACTTTGATTCTTCTATTACTGAGGTTATATGTTGTAAAATATTTATTTGTTCACCATCAGTACAGAATCAGTATTGATCAGTACTGTATTTTTATCAATTCCTGACTGCTATTAAAAATGATAATATATTAGTTATGAAGTACTAGTTAAGAAAATCTTAGAAGCTAAAGTCCAAAGGGCAATGCAGTCTTCAACAGGCACTAAGCTATCTTCAACACATCTCAACCTTCTTTTATCCTCCAGTTTACTGAGCTGAGCCATTCAAATGTACAATGTAGCTTGTCTGTATTAGAGTTTTTCAGTGTGTTCCTTGGGATTTGAAAACTGAAAAATTCTAGAAAAACAGTTTTAACCTCTTCAAAAAACAGCTTTAGATCCTTTCTATCTTACTGTAAAGTACCTTTAAAGATCAAGTAAATAGAGTGGATGGTGACAAGAAGGAACTCAGGTTCCTGAAGAGACAATGTCCGTGATCCACCAGTGAAGTTTTAGGGCTGTATGTCTTCCAGGGTACAGTGCAATCCTACCTGCAATAAACTAGCTGATATATCAGAATTAGTGCAGCCACAAAGAAGGGTAAACTAATTTGACCCAGTGGAGCTAATTTCAAACTTAATATCTTATGCATATAAGGACGTCTTTTTCTATCATCAGAATTTTTTCTCCATCTTTCTCTTTATATCCCTCAAGCATGTATAAGCCTACACAGAGGTATTTTAGCTTGAAATGGTGAAGACTGATGAAGTTTTGCTTTTTTTTTTTTTTTTTAGAATAGAGAAGAAATGGCTTTTTCTGAACTGGAAAGAAAAACCCTCTGGAAAAATAAAATATATTTTAAACTAATCAAAATTTGATTTTTACATTTCATATCATACTACGTACTTACAGTACACACGATGACAAGAAATTCAAAATGAAAAATTATTTAAAACAAAAAAAATGTTTAGGAATGGTGACGTTCAACTGTTTATATTGTCAGAAAAGCATTTGCTTTAAAAATTAATTTCTGGTGAACTTCAATCTAGTCTATGAATCAATTTTCAGTTCAAAGAACTGCACAGGTTGGAATTATTGTTATCAAATGCACTTGAAACTGAATAATGTAGTCTAATAATAATTTTTGTCATTGTAATTTAACCTCAGAGTTGAAAATTAAAATATAATACGTTATAGCAACTATACTATTATTTTTACAAATGGTCTTTCTTTTTGTCCATTTTTCAAGGTAATTCCATGTATTACCCAAATAATTCCTTAGGAGAATGAGATGCATTTGCCTAATTACTATAGGTGTGATATTCCTAAACGAAATGATTGCTTTAAAATGAGTCTGATGTATGCCATTGGTGTCAAGGGGATTATCTATTTGCCTAGATCTAATTATGCTGAAGGGAATCTCAAATGCAATTAGCTACTTCTCCATCTTTCATACAGCAAGAGAAAATTAGTTGCTTAATTAATAATGAAAGTTTCTTGATTTTACCAATGGAAATTAAAAGTGTGTGTTGATACTTTAAATAATGATGATATCTGAAGTTTGGTTGAAGTTTATTTGCTTGTAGAATGTTGTGCTTGTTTTTATTAAAAATCTGCATACAAAATTCAGATGGGAGATCATCTTGCTTAATCATTAACAGTTTAGTCCAAGCTACTTATCAGATACAGTCTTTTGGAGTCAAGGAAGACGAGTAGGGATGCACTAAGTCAGTGGTTTCTATGCCCTGTTTATAGGACACAAATGGAATGATACTTGAGTTAACTGTGAATTCAAAAGGTTTGAGAGAGATTTGGACATGTAACTTTGTTTAAAAACAACCTATTTTTAGCATCAGATTTTCCTCTTCTGGGTTCTTCCTTAGGACTGTTGATGGCCTGCTGCAGCCCATATCTGCCCATCACCTTAAGAGTTTCCTCTTTGTTTTTCTCAGCATATGCTTTCTCCATCTTATTCTCTTAGGAATGTACCCATGGATATTATTCATTGTCATCTCTTGCACCTAGCATTATTAATCCTTTTTTATGCTACTTCCGAAATTTTCCTTGTTTTCAAGCTATGATGCCAAGTCTTCATGTCACCTTTTTAAATAAATATCTTGTCATAAATATCTTGTCTGCTGAAACATCACTACTTGGTTTAATATCTTACATAAACAGGATTTTTTCTGGGCTGCTCTTCATGAAGAGTTAAAGGCCATTAGTGGTTGGTTACTAACTCTCAGCCACGATTATCAATGTATGTTTTTATTCAACTTGAATTATTTTGTCTTTTTAAAGGGTTCAGTGGTATACGACACAGAACTTCTGCTGAGACCATGTCCTGTTTTCTTGTTACAGGCTTTAAGCACTAGAAAGCCAAGGATCAGTGTACACTTTCAAGCACTCAGCATGTGAAGGACATAGTGTACATCTTTTTTGGAAAGAGTCCATTTCTCTAAGGTATAAGAACAGAACCCCTTCTCTCCTGCTCTACTATCAGTTAACTCTAAGATGATTTTGATGCAAGTATTTCAAAGGTAAGGAGTTTTAGGAAAAGTACCTGCATAGTGTGTTATCACGTATATTTTACCTACTAGGAGGATACAGGAATGAGTGAGTTCATTACTCTGAATACAGGCTGTGCATTATTCCTAGTCTCTGGGCTGTCCAAGTTTGTGTTGCAAGGAACTCATGCAGGCATGATGCGCAATATTGGAAACATATTTTTAATCTTCGAAACGTTGGAATTTGACCAGCCTCCCAAAAGAGCTTTTAACATGTCCAGGTTTACCAAATTCATACAGAATTAGCCTGTTTTTCTCTGACTTAAGTTATTTCTCTTTCACAGTTGCCAGGAATTAATTATTTAAAAAAGCACATGCTACTATGTGCCACAATTTCCGTATCTTTCAATGAAACAAATTCTATGTAAAATCAATGGAAGAACCTAATGCAAAAAGACATCTTGATACATATACATGGTAGAAATTATGTGCATATTTCTCTCTTACAATTTTTATCTTCTGCTTCCTCTCCTTCATCCTCACTCCAATCCCTTTGGTATAAATTTTCAATCTGTTTCACTCTATGTTCCCTTAGGAATCTTTCTCTGTGTCATCTTATTTATTTCTTTCCTAATAGTCTAATTATGTTCAACTTCAAGGTGTATATCCACTCCTTCAAAGATTCATCAAATTTTGAAGAAGAAACAAGATTGTTCACTGTTATTACAACACCCTTATTTTACTCTTTATTGTGAGAATGTTTACTATGCCACATAAAATATCCATCTATTAGTATTTTACTTCATAATCACATCTTCTGTCAAAGCTGTTTCCTTATCCAGGAGTCTAGGCAAGCAGCAAACTGGCACAAGTTAAGATGGTTAAACCAGGCAATGTTCTTTGGGACACTGTAGCTGATTAAACAAAACTTTTAAAAATCCACCATACGCTGGATGCAGAATTTGTCAAGATGCTCACGTAATTGAAATTTTCTATGGCTGTTAAGAACCAAGAGAATAGTAGCTCTTCCCTCTAAATGAAATCTCACTGCCAGATTGGTATGACATTTCATGATCCAAGCTTAATTTGTTATACATTGTTCCCAGAAGGTGAGATGAGATTACATGGAGCCATACATTAGTTAGAAGATTTATTTTACACTTACCCACTCAAAGTTCCTTTCTAGTTATTCAAACAGAATAGAGCAATCTTGATTAGTTAATCTCTCTATATCAGCATTTTTTCCACAGAGCACTTCACAGAAATGTTTTAAAATTTCACCACAATTAAAAAAGCAATTAAAAAGGATTATCAAAATCAAAGTTGATCTTTAATTACTGCCTATATCTAGATCTTTATTCCATGATATACCAGATAAAATACTCTAAAAAATGCTTTGTTAATAGCTTTTAATTATTGAGAACATAAGAAAATTCAGTCTTTTGAGGCACATCCCTTTTTAGATCAACTTCATTTTCAGGTTGTCATCTAAAACTTTATTTCCATCAATCTTGTCTTGCTATAGCTGAATAAGCCATTCCTTTATCTTCTGCCCACTGTAAGAACTGGCCACTTTGCAATGACTTGGGTAGTATGGTTAAAGTACAGCTGTAATTTCTCCAATGAAAAATTGCTCTCTATCTCCATCTCAGTAAGTAAATATCCTCTGGCATCTGTTCAGTCAGGTCTGCCTATGTGAATGCCTGTAATCAATTTTTGCTCATTTGAGCATCTAGAAATATTGCAGGGTCATTGCTCTTTTTCCTCAGACCAGTGCTGGCATAATGATATGTTCCAAGTCTTTACAGTTTTACAGTTCTTGTTGGAAAACAGCTGCTGTCAAGCAGAAGCAATAGAAGAATAACAGAAGCTTCTCCAAGGATGAGTAGCAGTAGTATTTGGATGAACAGTACAGAAGAGAAGAAAAAATGTTGGTACTCGTTCTGTTCTGTGTCTGAACATATTCACAGTAAAAAATTCTTCAGCTTTTCACTGCCTCTCCTTCTTCTAAGAATAATGTTGCAGGATTCCTAAGAGCTATGTCTTTTAATCCATGTTACCGGATCCAAAGGAAGCATTTTTTTAATCTGTATGGCATTAAAATAGTGTTAGAGAACACTGGTTAAAATATCCAGTATTTACATTACAGGTTCTGTCTTTGGGCTTGACAGTGGGATTGCATCATCATAGAAAAATTCATACACATCCATTTTGTAGTTAAAGCCCAAATGTCTGCCTGACTATCTATGTTGTTAATGTCTTATCCTTTGAGGTGTTTAGGGATAGGCTGTCCTAAGCAAACCTTCAACAACCCTTAAATTATTCACATCCAATGATAAGAAAAAAGGCCCTGTCCTTTCTTGTTTTTACTCCTCAGTGGCCTGACCTTGCAAATCCTCACAGAAACGAATGTTTTCATTGAAATAAATTGTTCATGCAGAAAAATGCAGTATATCCCTTATTTCACTGTTCATATTTTGATTATGAGCAATGACAGGGAAGATCAGCATGTGAAATGGAAGACAACCCGGATTTTGCAGGTTTAAAGCATTCTTGATGAACTTGCAGGTGATACTTAAGCAAAAGAAAAATATTGAAGATATTTTGCTTACTATGTTTTACTTTGTTAAGCCTTTTTTTTTTTTTAGAACAAAAGAGTAAATTGAAAACAAAGAAGGATTTTCTACCAGATTAGCCAGACCTCCCAAGTTAAGCATAATTCAGATAAAAATGTCTAGATGCCACTATTTTAACAAGTTTCTGGTGACTGCAATTATTACAGGACTGGTACATCTAGGAATGGAATAGAAAAGAGAACAAGAAAACAAATTGTCTTCTTATTTATACTTCTGTATATGATTATAAGGGAGAGGAGAGGAGAGGAGAGGAGAGGAGAGGAGAGGAGAGGAGAGGAGAGGAGAGGAGAGGAGAGGAGAGGAGAGGAGAGGAGAGGAGAGGAGAGGAGAGGAGAGGAGAGGAGAGGAGAGGAGAGGAGAGGAGAGGAGAGGAGAGGAGAGGAGAGGAGAGGAGAGGAGAGGAGAGGAGAGGAGAGGAGAGGAGAGGAGAGGAGAGGAGAGGAGAGGAGAGGAGAGGAGAGGAGAGGAGAGGAGAGGAGAGGAGAGGAGAGAAGATTATTTTGTCCTAGACAATGCTAAACTCAGCTATAAGGTCACTAAGTCTCTCACCCTGCCCAGGAAACGATTCCCTCTACCTAATTCTTGATTGATATTTATCTAGGCCTTTTTTAAAACCAGCACTGATGAGGATTCCCACTGCCCTTCTGCAGTACTTACATATTCTTACATGTAGGAAGTTCATCCTATCTAATATTTAGTGTAAGTCTTTTTGCTAAAATTTAAACCTATTACCTTTGATTGCAGTAGACATGAAAAATGAGCTATTTCCTTCCTTATTATTTTTTTTTTCCTTTTTAAATAATAGAGATCATCCTCTTTTCAGAACTTCATTTTTGGAGTAAACTGTAAAAAAAGTAGGTCTTTCAATATTTTCTCAAAAGTCAGATTTCTCTTCTTCCTCCTTTTTAAACATAGGTGATATTCCTGTTCTTGTTGATCCTCCGTAATTTCTAAAAGATAATTCCTCAGTTCTGGAACTTCCTCCAACCAGTTCCAGAAGTAGCTTAGCAGCTTGGACTTCACCAAGTCCAGGCAACTTGAAAAGACACATGTACTGTCTAAACTGGTTTCACTTACTTACTCTCAGTTGTTTTACCCTCTTTGTTAGTGGTATTAATTACATTAGCTGTTTCATTACTATTTGTCATTTTAGTTTAGATGTGAAAAAAATTGGTGTTCTTAGCATCATCTTTCTGTTGTTTTCATTCTCTGCTGAATAGCAGATAAACTTTCTTCAGTCTGGTTCTTGTTATTAGTGATATTATGGAGGGTTGCTTTCTGTTTGTTCTTTTATTGCTGGTAGCAGTACCTCAGTGTGTTACTCATCTTTTCTAATTTTACATTTACATAGTTTGTCTTTCATTCCTGTGTATTAGAGAAGGTTTGTCTTTAAAAGCTCTTACTTTGAGGAGAAACCAACCTTCCTCCTAAGCCACCATTTTCCATTAGATCTTATTTGGAATGAGTTAAATATTTGCTTAAGTATTAAAAAATGCGGTACACTCTCCACAAAATCACAGCACGTACTCCTTAGATGTAAAAGACATTTTTGGACTTTGTGAATTTTAATACAAACCCTATAAAAAGGTTTCATCTGTCATTTGGACTATTTTTATGCCAAATGATATCAGTCATAAAATAACACACTGTTCAAATATCAGATACAGTTCAAATTCACTGGGATCTCAGACATGGACAATAGTGGAAGTTTGGTTTCATTATTTTAAGACAGGTTATTATTTTTGTACTTTTCTTCCACTACAAAAGTTTGCTATTCAGCAGAACAGATTGAGAGAACTGTGTATTCCAAACAATTGTCTGTAGAATTTCTTCAATAGCTTTGAGCCCTCCTGACGCTCAGTGGAATTGATGTTTCAAGAAAGGGTGTAACCATTTTCTTGGAGTTCATCTTCCAACTGTTTGACAGGATGGTTGGCCTTCAAGTCATGTGAACATTGGCTTCACTCCTATTAGGAATAAAAGCAAGACAGTGACTTTCAAAAAAGCTTGTCTACAGACTTAACAGTATGTCTAGGGTGTAATAAAGACACATGGCTGAATAAATGAAGCCTGATTCTTGAACTAACAGCTCCATAATTGTGCTTTTTCATAAAACAACAAATTTGGATTTCTGATTTTGTAAAACTTTTTTTCTGAATATAAGCCTTCAAGATATTTCATCCTAGTACTATTTAAGATATATAAAGAACATGTTTTGACTTTGGTGTGCTTGTTTACATATAACACCACTGTAACTATAGTATGTAGAATGTGTAGAACTACACACATATCTAAATACATATATATCTACATACTTTATGTGAACATATTAAATACTCTAGGAGTATGATACCTGGTCATTTATTCTGAATAGTAAAAGAAGGATTTTGTGTAAAACTGAAACAATATTAAAGACCAAGAATATATAGATACAGATATCTCTGGAGTGAAATTCCTCTTTTGCTCAATTATGAGATTATTATCACCTACTAACCTCAGATTCTAAGTAAAGTCTGTTGTTTTGAAAAGAACCCTGGATTACAAACTTCTTTTGTGGAAGATAGTGAAGGTGAGACTTGGGTCATCAAATTTCAGCCATCTAAAAAGTGTACATCTGCTCTGGTCTAGTCATCTAAGGTTTGACTCATATGCCTCCGAGAGTCAGGTTCTCTCGGAGGTGCACTTGGTATCCAGGATCTACCTGGCCTCCAACCGTCCCTCCAAAGAGACATCTCTTGCAGATCCTATATCCCACGTACCAGCCCCATGTGAATACCTCAGATTTATGAGCAGCTTTCAAATGACACTAAACACTGAATTTGAGTAGCCTGAGTGCAGAATTTGTTTCCAAAATATTCCAGGAAGGTTGCACTGAGGATGTAAATTTGTGAGCCATTTTATCTAAGTTGAGTATCGTAATCTACACACCAGAGCCTCTAAATTTTTGATGTCTATACATAGAAGCATGAATGTGAGATGAGTGTCTGAGGTCAGCAAAGAGTTAGATAAATGTCAGGGAAAAGATCAGAAATGAGGTCAACATATAATTATAGGAATAATTATATAATGAAACTTTTCTAAAGTTCTTCAGAGTGGAAAAGACAAGAGATCAATTATTCCCAAATCCCCTCCTCCACATTTTGAGACACTAGAGAAAACCCTGAATCACTACATTATACTACATCTTCATATATAGAAGATCAAAAGCTCAACTTTTGCCCTGTAGCCCTTGGAGCTTGTGGGACCCTGAACCCAACTTGTTTGGACTAGTGCAAATTGATATATCCAAATCAATAAATCCCTTGTTGGCCTCTTTAACTCCATCTGAACTCACTCAGATCCCAACCACACTGAGCCCCCACCAAGACAGTGAAAGCACATGACAAGTAACAAATCTCAGGGCCAGGTGAGGCTTCCCTGAAGAGACAGCTGACCAAGGACCTTGTTAAAGAGCTTTATTAAAGTCATTCTTCTCTCCAGCAAAAGTGTTAGGCCATCAGGCAGTATTTTTACACTCTCTCACATGTGAATTTTATGCTACAGTAAGACATGAAATCCTATGTTCTCAAAACCTCTATATTTTAATATCTAGATTCTTTCCTAATTATTTTCAGATTAATTTCCAGCTAATACATAAGGATGAAATTTGGCATGTGACCTATAACCCTAAGCATGTTGTAATTCTGTTACCAATCTTCTGATTTCATGGGGGGTTTAACAAGCACCATATGTGAAGCACCATGTTCCTCTGCATTAATATGGCCTAACCATTCAGGGAATATCTCTGCTACTATCCTGCTTTGCCACACCATCAGCAGCAGAACAATGGCAATATGCAGGCCTGCTGAAATGTTTTGGGTTTTTTTCTCATGTCTATATCCTCAAGGATGCCAAGGACCCTAAAATACCACATAACCATGCATAAACCAGTCCAGAGCATGCTTAAACTGAACAATGTAGAGCAACATAGTGGAAGGAGCAGGAGAGGACTTTAACTCCATGATTCAGTATCCTGCTGACGACAACCTTTCAACCAAGACTCTGGATTCACCAGCTTTTTGTGTTAGTACTCAACTTCTTTCACCTGTCCCAATTGATCTCTCTTCCTTGCATCATCCTTTCATGTCTGGGACACTGCATGGCCCCATAGTGGAGCTGATCACATTTAAAACTGACTAGATTTTAAGTGGGAAACAGAAGAATTGAGGTTTTATTTAAGTTGAAGTCATCTCTAAGTTGACTTCACAGTGTATCTGTGCTAACAGTAATACCAGAGTGAGTTTCGCTCATTTACCTTGAGACGGTGTCTTTCCTCACATGATGCACAAGGTAAATGCCATTTTTTCTTAATTTTTGCTATGTCCATGCTGTTCAACTCAGACATAACTAAAGGGTGATGTAAGAGCAATAACATTGCCTTGAACTAGCTTAAAATGGCTCACACCATGGGGGACTAGGGGCACTCCTGGAGCAATTTGGAGACAACAGCTTCTCAGCTCTCTGTTGCTGCCTCTGACCTGCAAGAAGAATCGTTAACAGCAGTAATGAAGAGGCTGACATGCGATACAATATCAAAGAGGAGAATATGTTTGTCATCTTAACAGTTGAGTTAGAAAAAAGACCAGTATTCAGAGCTGAACTATTTCCTGATCCAGAGACCTCCCTGAACATGCTTGACCCAAAGACCAGAGATGTCCAAGGGAGTATTTCTACCAGCTTCAGTGGGCTTTGTGGATCACATCCAATGGGCATGACATGTTTCTTGCAGCTGGAAGGAAATTTGGTCTCACATGGTAGAAATGGCTATTAAATCCCAAGCTGTTCCCCCATTGAATATTGAAGAAAGTGTCCCAAGTAAGCTCTGCTCTCTCCTGGACCTGTTTTGTCCTTCAGGAAGGACTCTATTTTCTTTGCTTGCTTCAGAGAAAGGTTGTTCCCTCTCTCTTCATTCATGGTATGCCAGATGGTGTCCCCCCTCTCATTGCCTGTCCCTGACACTAACCCGTAAAAGTTTGCCACCCTGACTACACCATTAATGCTTTCTTAAACCCATATATGCAACAGCTCTCTAAAACCACCATGGATCTAGAGTATTGTCTGAAAATGAGCTTTAAATCCAAAGATTTGCAGGCCTGTGGGAAGAAAAACCATCACATTTGATAGCTCTCTGTAAATATAGGTAATTACAGAGAGAAAAATCCTCCTTAGCAGTGCTGAAACCCTCTGTGATCAGCTGCATTTACAGTTTCAACCTATAGACTGTAGGACTGAAAAGGCTTCACTAATGATTTCTACATTGGACCAAATTAAATCCTTGACAATAACGGAATCTTGAGAATCCTCGCTCACTCCCAGTTGTCACCATTGGGGCCACAGGCTTGCGCAGACCAGCCAACATGCTCCTCCAGACCCACACTTATGTTTCAACAATAAAAGCCCTAAAGCAGAACATTTTTTTCTCCTTCTCCTCCCTCCCAAATGCTACTGATCATCCTATTACCATGGCAACCAACTCCTGCTGGCATGATCAAGAAAAAACCTGATTTGGGATTTTAATTAATTGCTTGGAAATGGAAATGTAACAGTGACTGGCAGTTCAACTAAGCACGTTTGCAAAGTGAATAAAAATAGAGTTTCTGAAATACTTGAAATTGTTTCACTGGATATAACCCACATTTTTTATGAGACACCTTAATTTATTCCGCTTCATAAAATAAATCTGCCAAATGTACTAAGCCATTTTGTCAACACAAATCATTTTGGCAAATACTTTAATCCTTCTTCTTAACAAAAAGTATTGTATTAAAAAAAAAAAAAATCTAACCCATCAGTATAAACCCATAGGTTTCATCTGAGCATATGCCTTTTTCACCAGTAGGTCGTATTTATAAAAGGCTTTCATCTTGTCTTCACAAAAGAGGATGTTCTTCTTTCGATGCACGTGATCTTTCATTAACATTTATGGCAGCTACACCCCCATATTCAGCAGAGAATGGAAGAGACATGGCTTTCTGTCTATTTGTTGGCCTCCAGTCTCCCTAGTTTCAAAGAAAATAAAGTGGTCATTGTTTGCATATACCACCACCCTCTTCTGGGTGCTGCCAGCACTGCTGAGGTGGGTGTCAGGTCCAGTGCTGCTGAGCCAAGAAACAGCTCCATTTCTTACTTTTTGGTTTAAGAGATTAGCAAAAGTTGTGAAGGATTCAGAATCGCTGCATCACACCTGAAGCTGGAAGTAAATTTCATCAGCCATGTGATGTCCTTCAGGTAGCTCTCCGTCTTGCAGTGTTGACCTGGTAAGAAAGCTGCATAGCATAAACATCTTTGTACTGTAAATGTCATGGAAAATTCCCAGTGACAACATGACAATGCTGCGCCACATGAAGACAAAATTTCTGTGACCTTACTCAACAACCATCTTCTTGACAAGTAAGGGTCAGGTCACCTGGGTAGAATCAGAAACCTTCACCATCAACACCTACGTTACCTTCTTCCTTTGAGATTTTACCTTTCCACCCCTTTTTACTCTTTACAGGTCAATGAACTCTCTGACAATTGCAACTGTGAGCAATTCTGCATTAACCCACATATTTTCACATCTTTATCAATGATCTGGATGAGGGGATTGAGTGCACCCTTAGTAAGTTTGCAGTTGACACCAAGTTGTGTGGGAGTGTTGATCTGCTCCAGGGTAGGGAGGCTCTACAGAAGGATCTGGACAGGCTAGATTGATGGGCTGAGACCAGTTGTATGAGGTTCAACAAGGCCAAGTGCCGGGCCTGTGTTTGGGTCACAACAACCCCATGCAATGCTACAGGCTCAGGGAAGAGTGGCTGGTAAACTACCCAGTAGAAAAGGATCTGGGGGTGTTGATTGACAGCTGGCTGAACATGAGCCAGCATGTGCCCAGGTGGCCAAGAAGGCCAACAGCATCCTGGATTTTATGGAGAACTGTGTCCAGCAGAACCAGGGCAGTGACCATCCTCCTGTACTGGGCACTGGTGGGGCTACACCTTGAATACTGGGGTCAGTTTTGGACCTCTCATTACAAGTAAGATCTTGAGGTGCTGGAGTGAATTCAGAGAAGGACAATGAAGCTGGTGAAGGATCTGGAGTACAAGTCTGATGGGGAGCAGCTGAGGGACCTGGGGAGTTCAGCCTGGAGGAGGCTGGGGGTAGACCTTCTCACTTTCTACAACTACCTGAAAGGAGGTTGTAGTAGCAAGTGACAGGATGAGAGGAAATGGCCCCAAGTTGCACAAGCGGGGTTTCAGATTTGATATTAGGAAAAAATTATTAACAGAAAGGGTTGCCAGGCATTGGAACAGGCTGCCCAGGGAAGTGTAGGAGTCACCATCCCTGGAGGGGTTTAAAAGACGTAGAGATGAGGTTCTTAGGGACATGGTTTAGAGGTGGACTTGGCAGTGCTAGGTTAACCGTTGGACTCAATGATCTTAAAGGTCTTTTCCAACCTAAATGATTCTATGAGTCTATGTTTACTAATTTCCCTCCAAGCAGCTTTTGTCTGGCTTCCAGATTTAAAATACCCTTCAGCTCCTGCTGCCAGCTCAACAATTCACATCACAGGATCATATAACTGACCCAAAAGATACTGAACATCCTTGCTCAGCGAATTAATTACATTTGAGAGGTGACTGTTCCTGCCAGTTTTCACACATTCGTGATGTTGGTCTTTAGTGAATATTATTCACTCAGCCTCCAAAAGATTCATGGTAGACAAGCTCAATGAGAAGAAATCCACACTGCATGATCAAAACTGAGGTTAATGTACTACCTTTAAAGATTACACATCACAGGGATGGCAGACTCTCTGGAGAGGTCACCTGGTTTTCACTCTTGGTCAATATTCATTCACCATACCCCACTGCTTTTCCTTTCCCCTGTGACATCTTTAAGATGCGAACAATAATTTCCATTACTGGAATATATTTTAGGAGCTAAATATCATTAAACCCATAAAAATTGTGACACAAAATGAAAACACAAGCAATCTGGTGGTTATGTATCTCTTCAATTCTCTATCATCTACTGGTATTTCTAAGGCAACTATCTCTGTGTTATCTAAGTACCGTAATATAATACAATCACTTGCAAGTTGTATGTAAGTGCAGTGGGTTTTACTTATTAATAACGTAGCACTTATCTTCAAAGTGCTTTGCAAACTAATTAATTCTCACAGCACCTTCTCCCTGTCAGGCAGGTGAGACAACTATTATTCTCATTATACATATCATTATGATTATTACTTGAGGAAAGAAGGTTAAGTTACTCATCCTATCTCCCAAAGGAGACAGAGAGTGTTAGAAAGAGCACCTAAGCTCAGATATTAAGGAGCAGGGTTTTCTGACCTGTTTTGAGACCACCTTGTCATGCCTCATGCCTGGGCAATATCACTGTTAACATCATAATTACATGCTTCATTAAACACTAGCACGCTAAAGCATGACAGGATTCTTTGTCTATGATCAACTATGTATTTTTTTTAAAAAGGACCCTAACCAACCAGCCTGTTCTGTACTGTTGCATGAACCACCCAGATTCATCATGTTTGTGAAATGACTTACTGACTTGGCTGTTTCAATTTCATGTGCTTCATTAGTTTGGCATTATTCCTCAGCCAAGCAACAGCTGCACTCAGGTTTCTTCATCTTCAAGGCAACAAAGACACATAGGAAGGATATTTCACCACCATGGAAAAGAAAGAGGTGACAATAGTAGAGTTGTCTTGTTGAACCATTCTGATTCCTTGACAGTGTAAAAGCATTTCTGTCTCACCAGACCATTTACAACTCTCTTTCTCAAGCTTATCTGAAGGTTTTGACATCTGATGCCACATGAATATGCATTTATGAACTAATTCTGCTCCTCCCAACTTCAATGGCCAGCTTGGATTTATGATCATGGCCAGGGATATTGCATAAACATTGGTAATAGCTAATGATATTCATCATATGAGGTAGGTAGAGTAGGTAAACAAAGATAAAGGCATAACAGTTGCCCAAGTGAAGGAGGTCTTATATTAATTAGCCCCATACTACAAAGTAACCTTATCAACCTATAGGATGGACTATAAGCTAATAAGCTCCCATTTGTTGTGTAATGATGATACAGTGGGCAGAAATTCCCCAGCTGTCTTCGTGTAGGAGAGTGCCTTCTCCAAGGTACCTGCCAACAAAAATAGTATGCAGCAGGATTAAAATGCTTTCTAATTATTTGTTGAAGGTCAACTTGACAGTATAGCCATTAAGTATATATATACACAGACACACACACACACAACTTTATTCCTGTAGAATTAAAAACATGAGACATTGGATATTGGCACACCTGTATTCTATAAGGATGAGGAGTGAACTTCAAAAGGTTGGTTCGAGTTTCAGCAAAACACTCCAAGCCTTTGAGGTAAATTCATCTGCCTTAACTTGGACATCTTAAAAACTAAACAACTATGTCTGAGCTCGTCACCCCAAGCTCTCTTCATGGAGAGAACTGGACACCTCCAGAGTGCTATTAATCTTATCCCATCATAGGTGTCTGACAAAGATTGGATAACTCACTCTCTGGACATGCCCGCTTCTCTTGGTTGACTCTGAAGTGACTCTACCTCAGATTTAGCTATTCAACTTTTTGATACATAACATTAAGTGAGATGAATCCCTCCCTTGTATCCTCTACTCAGACTTAAACCAAGGATTTTTGCAGTTGGTGCTGACAGTGAAAAAATGTAGAACAAGGTCAGTGGGGTATTTGTTTTGTTTTGTTTTTTTCTATTTTTCTCTCTAGGTAGTACAGAGTTTCAGAAATAAAGGGCATGAGAAAACAAAAGGAAGGAAAAAATACCTTCTTCCTCACAAGACTTAGGCAGAGTTTGTGACATTCCGTAATCACAGTATCACAGTATCACAGTATGTTCGGGATTGGAAGGGACCTCAAAAGATCATCTAGTCCAATCCCCCTACTGGAGCAGGAACGCCTGGGTGAGGTTGCACAGGAAGGTGTCCAGGCGGGCTTTGAATGTCTCCAGGGAAGGAGACTCCACAACCTCCCTGGGCAGCATGTTCCAGTGCTCTGTCACCCTCACTGAGAAGAAGTTTTTTCTCAAATTTAAGTGGAACCTCTTGTGTTCCAGCTTGATCCCATTACTCCTTGTCCTATCATTGTTTGCCACTGAGAAGAGCCTGGTTCCATCCTCATGGCACTCACCCTTTATATACTTATAAACATTAATAAGGTCACCCCTCAGTCTCCTCTTCTCCAGACTAAAGAGACCTAGCTCCCTCAGCCTTTCTTCATAAGGGAGGTGCTCCACTCCCTTAATCATCTTTGTTACCCTACGCTGGAC
Source organism: Patagioenas fasciata (assembly GCF_037038585.1). Taxonomy (NCBI): domain Eukaryota; kingdom Metazoa; phylum Chordata; class Aves; order Columbiformes; family Columbidae; genus Patagioenas; species Patagioenas fasciata. Next base: position 210,094,628 of record NC_092520.1, read on the forward strand.
CCTCTCCAGCAGTTCCCTGTCCTTCTTGAACTGAGGGGCCCAGAACTGGACACAATATTCCAGATGGGGTCTCACCAGGGTGGAGTAGAGGGGAAGGAGGACCTCTCTCGATCTACTGACCACCCCTCTTGTAATACACCCGAGGATGCCATTGGCCTTCCTAGCCACAAGGGCCCAGTGCTGGCTCATGGTCATCCTGTTGTCCACCAGGACCCCCAGGTCCCTTTCCCCTACACTGCTCTCTAATATGTAATTTCCCAACCTATACTGGAACCTGAGGTTGTTCCTGCCCAGATGCAGCACTCTACACTTTCCCTTCTTAAATTTCATCAGGTTATTCCCCGCCCAACTCTCCAGCCTGTCCAGGTCCCGCTGGATGGCAGCACAGCCTCCTGGCGTGTCAGCCACTCCTCCCAGCAAACTTGCTGATAGTACACTCAATTCCCTCATCCAAATCGTTAATGAATATATTGAATAATATTGGCCCCAGTACTGACCCCTGAGTCACTCCACTAGATACTGGCCTCCAACTAGACTCCGCACCATTGACCACCACTGTCTGGCTTGAGGAACCTACTGTCAGGACACTCTCCATTCGATATTTCTTTACTTAGCCACAATATACGCACCTTCATGCCTTTGACTTAGGAAGATCACCCAGCCAGTGAAAGTTGAGTATGTACAGAAATGTTTTCGGGATCAGACACATATAAATTAACTAGAATTACGTATTTAAATACCCTTGTGGATCTTGGCCTTTGTTCATAACCTTCCTCAGCTAAGGCTTGAGTCTGTAACCTTCCAGAACATGATACCAGACTTGAATTTTCCATTTGCAAGAGTGATGCTGAGGATGGAGGGGAGAAGAAAGCAAGGCAGGTGTACAGTTTGGGTTGGACAGCATGATCATGATTTTATTGGCAAGATTTATAGATTATTCCTGAGATATTTCTATCTACTTAAAATTTTTGGAGACTATTTCTTTCAGAAAAAAACAGGAATAAGTTTCTGCCAGGAGAGGTCTGAGCTTTGAAAGGTGATGAGGATACTTTGTGCATTTCTATGCATTTATTTGCATAAATACACGGAAGCTGGGCATGGGGAGGGGGATGGACATGACTTTCAGCCTATTTCTACCCAAGCTCCTAAGACATTTACGAATATGTTTGAACAGTAATAAACTTTATCTTACAGAGTGAGCTTTGCATAGACTTTTAATGTAAAAAGACTATCTTTCTGTTTTGTGCTTGCACGACACTTAGAACAAAAAAAAATAATAAAAACAAGAGCACAGTCACAAAGAAAAAAAAATATTTTCCATGCCCAAGTCAATGGAAAGAAGAGAATCAGTACTAATTCACCCACCTTCATCTCACAGCAAACTGTTTTCTTCTCATTTCAGAAGAATTAGGTCTTACAAAGGGCCCCTCACTACCACTTTCTTACTTTTCACTTTTAAAATGAGAGCTTCAAGGTCAGTGGAAAGCAATAACATAAAAGCAACCAATTCTTGTTAATGTAGCCTGGAATAGTGGGTGGGCCATCTCTCAGGTGAGAAAAGGCAAACTGCAAAGCAAATACCTGAGGTGACTTCTGCTTGTTTGAGTCTATTACCCTTAGGGCTGTGTTCTTTTGGCTAGGGATATCTGTTGATCTTACTTCTTAACAGTAATTATGCCAGACAGCTTTTTGGCTTTCAGTACTGCTTCATAAGTAACATAAATTATACAAATTATTACCACAATACTAAACTATAATTACCCACAGACCCTGACATGCCAAAAGGTGTATTAATTTGATAATATAATAAATACCTTACTGCATAAAACTATAATTATTACTTCAAAATTGACACTTATACCAGCTTGATTTTTTTTTTCAACAGGCAACTCAATTGTATGTTGACCAATACCATATAGCTCAATGAGAGACATTAAAATGTAATTTGATAGCAGGTGCAAGGCCTTTCTTACAGCAAAATTTCACTAGAGTTAGTTGGCCTTCTGGAGATCATAATTCCATAAAGCACTAAATTACTCAGTAGTTCTAGAGGAAAAACATATCTGACAAATGGCCCAGGAAATGGGAATAATATTAGCAAACTATCTGAAATATTACCAATGGGGGAAATAATTCACAGATCACCATAAAAGAACAAATCAAAACAAAACAAAAACACACACACAAAAAAACAAAACCAAAACAACAACATCAACACTCCTTATTTATGTTGCTTCAAATGCTGTTGGGAACAAAAAATGACTGACACTACAGCAGAAAATTCTACTTTTTTGCATATAAGGACTGACAAATCATATCTGTGGGAAAGACAGAGGTCCCGATTCTGCAACTGCATGGGTGTGGACAAACCCTGGCATGACTCCCAGGTTTGTTTTACTCAGTGACTGCCTGATGCAAAATACATAATCAACCCTGGGAACAAAGTCATAATCCAGACCTGCTCCTTCTCAGGTGGGCAGTCCAACTGCTAAAAGATCAGGTCAGGCTCCTGTTACCCATTTTCTTTAATTTTTACTTCTTCCACGTTGTCAATATAAACTTATGGGAAGTGAGACCTATATGTACAAAGTTTCTTAAATGCAGAGAAGAAATGAGCTCACTACTCCCTCCTCCTCATCGACTATTTGAACTACTGGGTACTGTGCACAAATCAATCATATCTACCTCTGTTGTGCTGTACTGAACTGATACTTATACACTGAGTGTTTTTGTGACAGTCTCTGTTTTAGTTTGTTATTAGTATTATAAATAGTGTGGTTAATCATGGAAATATTCATAAGTATATGTTTCCAACTTTTCTTTAACAAATGGAATGCCAATGATTTTTCATGTTCTTCCCTCATTTTTTTTTCCCCCATTTGTACTTTGACTTGCAAAAGGAGGAAAAAAAGAGCTATCAAAGGAAAAGGGAATATCCAATTTATTTCAAGTTTTCATACCTGGGTGGTATTGCTATCATTTAACTTCATGTATTTACACTCAAATATTTGAGTATGAACCAGTTGCCATAGGCATACTCTGTATTCAAAGGACAGCTATAGGCATCTTTGGAAGAGACAGCAACTAAATCAGAGGATCTTCCTTCTGCAGGTGCTTCCACTAGGAATAAGCAACACTACAATGAGTAATTCGGCTTCAGAGCAAATGGGTCTCATCCAGAGTTTCTGTTTTTTTCCATTACCAAAGTAGAAATAAAGGAAGGTGGAATTGCTAAGAAGGAAGAAATGAAGAATGGGTGATAAAGGAAGAGGAAAAATGTTAAAATGTTAGTGTTAAAAGAATGAAACTTCCTTAGTTTCTCATCCTTGATTAAAAAAAAAAAAAAAAAAAACAAAAAAAAAGATGGAAAGATCAAAAAGTGGAAATGCATTTGTTGAAAGAGCACAAAATATGCCCATTAAAGAGAGTATCATTTGTTCATTTGTTTTAAAATACTTGAAAAAATAATTACAATTTGAAGTTTACAGGTGAAAGGATACCTAAACCATTTGCCAGGAAAGCAGAAAACCTCATTTCAACACCCTTGTCTGACACAGACTTCTGAGAAAGGATTTATTCTCTATCTAACTACCTTCAAGACAAGTATATTTTCAAATCTGAGGGATGTTGGGAAGATACATATTTTAAAGTTTCCTTATTATGAGACCTGAGACATTAGAAATAGAGAAAAGGTCCTGATTCTGTTACATGTAAATATTTGTCCAACTTCTGTGTAATCAAACTTAACAAGGTGTGTTCCTGGTTTCCCCCTAAGAGTCAGTGTGATTGGCTGTTGAGCAGCTTTTTCATTAGCTTGAGTAGTTGTTCTTCCACTGATCAACTGAACAAGTCAAATAGGTCAATGAAACTGCTTGTCAAGCACTCTTTGTCTGACCTCCTACACGTATTGTGTAAGGCTCTACGGACACGGTTCTCCTCAGTCACCTGTTAGGAATGTATTAACAACTTTGGAAAGAGTTCTGGTGACTCTTAGCCTAGTGGGCAAAGAGTGAACCATTTCTCCTGTATGGGCAGAGCAGGAAGAGGAGATTTCTACAGAAGCATTGTTATTTTCAGTGAAACGTGAGCTGAAAAATCACTATATTGAGCAGATTTACCAAAACTGGAAAAATGAGAAGGGGAAAAAAAAAGAAAGAAACATTTGAAGTAACCAAGAATTTGGTACAGATGTGAAACAGGCTGTTCAAATGCCTTGCTTAACTTGCAAAAAATTAAGACCTAAACATAGAGATATGAAGACTAACTTAGTTAGCTTCTTAGAGAACAAATACTGCACACTGTCTAATGAGAACCTGGAGGTGAATTTCTTTCTAATAATTTTTCAAATTGCATGTGTCTTTTTATAACAAATTATTTTACTCCTTCTGCTCAGAGATACTATTCATCTCAGCAAATTGAATGTTTTAATCCACATGCTGGCAGTAAATATGATAAATTACAGAAAGTCTTAACCTATTTACCTATCTGTCTTAGGTTTTTCCTATGTAAATTATCATGACTATCATTTTGATGTATCATGTTGTTTGATGGAAATAACAGCTGACATACAGAGTTGGAATTTCCTTTTCTTCTTACAGTACTTTGGGGGAAGGAGGGAAGAAAATAAAAAGGTAGTTGTGACTACTTAAATCTTTCCTTTTAATAATGTGGTAGACAGTCAGCAATGATGATTTGATTCATTACTTGCCTATAACGTTAATTATACATTATTAGCTGTTTCATAGTATGATAGCTGGCAATTGGTGATATGATTCATAAAGTGCTATTGTTAAGCAAATCTGCAAATCTGTTTGATTTAGGTCAAAAGAAAGGGCGATAGGTCATAAGAAGTAAAAAAAAAAAAAAAAAAAGGAGAATAAAGAAAAGGCACCGACATAATTTGCGGTTCTATTTTTATATGAACAACAAGGTTTACAGTGAAGAGCTGTTGGATACAGTTTCGGTGAGCAAGGATTTTGCAGAGAGATTAGATCAGTTACAAATTGCTAAATCTGATGACTTAGATAAAAATTTAACCAGAGGCTTTGAAAGAGGTAGAACATGTTTCTGTGGAGAAGTGATTGTCCCGTACTTCCGAGATAGAGCTAATCATGGAAGGCCGCGCCGACTGTACCCGTAGTAAAAACTGAACAGGGAAGAAATGGTTCATTTGAGAGAGGAGATCACTTTCTCATGTAGATGGCTGAAAACTACATTTCACTCTGCAAATGCACCCTATAATTTGGGGAACCTCCAGAAGCCAGTCCTGCCAGTGTGTTATCCTGAGCTCCCTTCCATCTGTGTTACTAGCTGAATAAATTGAATGAAACAATTATTCCCTCCTCCTTGGTCTTTGTAAAATTCCAAAGCCTTTTCCCATTTCCACAAAAATCCCGACAACCTTAAACAACCACTTAAAAACCCAAAGGCAACAGATTTTGCCCAGGGATAACAAATACTCTTAAGGTTAAACATTCGTTCCAGACTGGTTCATATGTGCCCTTTATTTGAGCTAGGAAGGGGAAATGAACCTTCGTCTTCCTTGCTTCAGCAAGCAGAGGCTCATTCAGAGTGGACCTCATCCTTTCACTCATGTAAGTCAAAAGCAAGTTATAGATCTGAACTTCTCTTTCCCAGTAAACGTGCTGCCCATATAGGCCCATCTCACAAACAGATTTCAACTTTTAGGAGTAAGCACTAACTGAGAAGAAACTATTTGTTTTCAAAATACAAAACAACTAAAAATTCAAAGTAACAAAACAATTCAAACAAATACTTTTTCTTTATTAATTTTCATATCTCTAACTCCTAGGGGAAGGACTTAAGATTGAAGTCATATCACCTTGTTGTCAAAGGGATTTATGTCTTCTCCCAGATAACACTCCAAAGGAATAACATAAATAACACCTACCACAGAGTTGTCGCATCCATTTCCTCATATACTCAGCTCTTCTGTGTAGTGAAAAATCTTATTCCAATTTATTCAGAGAAAGAAAGAGAAGTTCTGTGTTTTCAGAACTTCAATTGCATTAAAATAAATGAGTTAGAAATACTCCATGGAAACTTGATTTGCTGCTATGTCTTATTTCTTAAGGCAATGGTTTTGCAGGACAAAGATAGGCCTGGGAGCTAGGAATTCCTAAGTACTGTCTCCGGCACTGGCTTGGCTGTCTCTTGCCTACATATCACAGTTACTGGGTGATTTATTTATAAAACATAGATTAGATTAGCTCAAACAAGATTAAATTAGATAGAACAAGTCACTTAAACTCTCACTGTCTATTTCCTCATCTGTAAAACAGCGATATCTATATTTACCTATTACATATGGTGACTGTGAGGATTACTTAATCTCCTTAAAGAATTATCATGATTATCATTAATCTGGAACACACAAAACAAGTCCCCATAAGGAAGTAAACTTGTGAATCAGATGAGGTGGAGTAAAGGTACCAAAGCAACTCTTCTGCTGATCTCAGAGCTAAGCATTTCTGATAAAGATTTTGAGATGGCTCCATCTTACATTAGGCACCTTAAAATGTAATGTTTAATGTAACATGGTTGTCTAAATTCACCTTGTAGTCCAAATGTGCGTAGGTGTACACCATATATTAAATGAATCAATCACCTGATGATTCTGGGATGAATCACTCTACGGATTCTCTTCATTATCTGCAGAGGGAGCCTAGACAACTAGACAAAATGTATTTCAGATAGTTAATGTGATGTGAGGCCAAACTGAAGGATTTAGTAACTCGCTTGAAAGACTACAGCCAGATGTCATTTTCTGCCCACACTGGAGCAGAATAAAATAACAGCCAATGCCAGTCTGATCCCAAATGTTTGTCACCACCTTCCCGTACCCTAAAAATTTACCATAACTTTTGAATAGTCAACAAGACCATATGATAGTTTTGGGAAATGTCATTTGAATTTTATGTTAAGATATAAAAAATGTATCACAATATCACCAAGCATCAGAGCACAGTGAAGTATTTTATACAAGGACCCCCTATATTTGGGGGCAGGGGAAACAGAGAGGAAGAGCTTAGGGTAAGTGTTTTGGAAACTTTAACACAACAGGTTGTTAGGACTCATTTCTTCCCTCTGGAATTTCTTTGCCACTCCATGACAAAGTGGAGGTCCTCTTGTATGACTTTCCACCTCAGCTCTTTTCTGAGGACTTATGCCCCCTTCTTCCTCAGAGAACAATTCCATTTTATTCCAGCATTAACCTAAGGGCAAAAGATCTTTCCTTGGTCAGGAGAAAGAAGGAGCATCTCCCACTTCAACTCCTGCTTTTAAAGAGAGGTCACATAGTAAATGAAGGACGTAAGAAAAAAGGTGGAGGATGTGAGGCCATGGTGGGGACAGACATGGAGTAGGACTGGGACAAACCGTGTTTCTCAGGTTGAGTCAGAGTTGGGCACAGGTTAGTGTCACGTAGACTATAATTATCCCAGTGCCTGGTTGCCTTGATTAGTTTGGTATCACACACATGTCGAGTTGCAGTACAGTTGTCGTGTCGCTACCAAACACGGTCCCAGGCTTGCTTAAAAACAAGAGAATATTTCTCCTCCAGAACAGACTAACAAAACCTGCTCAGGCAGCAGCTGTCCTGACGGTTTTGTGTATACGTTTGGGGTGAGAAGTGAGAAATACCTTCTTAGCGCTGCAAGGGAGGAGGCTGGAACTAAAGAGTGAAAATAAGCAGGTGGGAACAGGCTAAGACTTACCACCCCTTAGCAAGGCTCAGCTGCAGAAAGGCTTTTAGGTTAGATCTAAAGTTTTTCTGAGTCAGTAGGAAAGCTGCTATTGATGTAAATCAAAACACGTGGGTGAAGATTATTGGAAATGAAAGTTCCTTATGAAGGAAAAAAAATGCACAAAGCCTACAAATATATATCTATGTGGTGAGAAGCAGTTTAAAAACTACTATTTCTTTTTAAGAACAATGACCAAAAAAATAAAGCAGAATTGAGCAGACTTTTTAAAGTTTTAGAAGCCAAAACATGTCTGGCATTTAATTTGCTATAGTCTTAGAATGGGGGGGGGGGGGTAATCTTTCTAATCCTAAACTATCTCTTTGTTTTTCTTAGAAAAAAGAAAATTATTTCAGATAAAATAGAAACCACCCTGAAAAGCCATCTGGAACTTGAAATTAATCCAGACTACCTATGAGTAAGATCTGCAAAGAAGGGTCTGCCTTCACTTGTGTCTTGCTCTGAACTAAGCATGCTGTCAGCACTTAATAAATAATGTTAATAGTAATACTTCTTTTCACACACCTCTTCATTTCTTAGTTCTGGCTGGGACTGGAAAGGGCAGAGCATTTCCAAATGGAAACAGAGAGCACTAAAAATTACATTTTGAAAACAAAAACAAAACAAAACCAAACAAACCAAGGCTGTGCTGAAGTTTTCAGTCCTTCAGCCCAACTTTGAAAACTCATTAGAGGTAGATAGTTCAGATAAGGTATGAATCCAGATGTTTCTGTGTTTACCTTCAGCAACACTGAGTCCAAAATTCTACTAAAAAAAAAAAAGGCTAAGCTCCTAAACCTGAATGTAAACATGTAAGAAAATGCCCTGATGGGTAAGAGCATGAACACATGCAGCTTTTCTTGACCTTAATGAGATGTTCAAGGTACTTAACACTTTTGAAAATCAGGCCACAATTCAGGAAAGCATTTCAACATATGTTTAACATTAAACATATATTTAATCAGATTAAAGCATATACTTAAGCACATTCCTGAACCAGAATCAATTTAAACATGTGCTTATGATCTTTGCTAAATAAGTTTCTCACTTAAGTTTCTAAATAAGGGTTTGGGTGCCTAAATTTAGATTTTAATTTTATAAAATCTTCAGCTTGCTTTGAATGAAATAAATAAAGTGAAAGGGAAAACACTTATTACCCTTATTTGTTTTGCTAATCACATTCATCAGTGCTTGAGAACAACCAGGTAACCAAAAAGTTAAGTCACTTAAGGAGAAGTAAGAATATACATTGTTAAAAAATGTAGGTCTTTCATATGTGACCCAATTTTGGTTCCTTAGAAGTGGTTTATGTCAAGTATTTTGACCCAATATTATCCAAAATTAAAATGAAAATGAAATTTCACTGTTTTCCATATTGTTTATATTGATAATATTGACATAAGGAACAAAAACATTTTTTTTCTCTCTCTCTTTGATTTTTCTTTTACTAGTTATTTTCCTTTAATTTCTCTTTTCCTTTACTTTTTTTTTCTTGTTTGTAACAGAACAAGCTGCATTCTCTACCTTTCTGTTAACATCCCAGAATAAATTTGAGTTTCCATCAACTGCCCCTCAATTTACCAGTTGTGCAATTACATACATTAAGACAAAAGCGGTGTTGAATGCCACCATTTTGATTAGGGTAATAGCAACTCATTGGAACAGGAACAATTCAGAGTGTGTCTATGCACACATTTGCATGGACGTAAGTCAGCCAGAGCAGCATACAGACACATAAATGAGATTGAACAAGAAGGGCGAATTTGCGGTTTGTTTGCAATTAGACACACACCGTCAAGCTGGATGGTAATCATCCCCCCTCCATCCTCTCTGTCATTCTTGTAAGATAGAGGACTACAATTCCAGCTACGAGATAGTCCTTGCCTAAATGTCTTTCCCCTTCCTCCAGTTCACATTGGACATATATCAAGTCCTTACTGCTTCACAGTACTTATTATGTGTGTGTTTTCACTCTGTGCTAAAGCAGGAAGTAATTGGAGGTTGGTTATCTCTTGATGAACACTAAGGTTGTTGGAGAGGAGGTGCTGAGGGGTAAGTTCAGTAGCAGGCACTGCTTAGTCATTTGCAAGCTCTAAATTCATTTTCTGGCTTATGCCACGATAACTTCTGTGCCCATTCATAACCTTGGTTAAACTAGATCAAATCCCTACGTGGACACATTAATTTCAGTTTTAGAGTGACTTATCTCAGTTTATCGTAAACTTGTTTAGAATCAGCTTATGCTGAACTGAAATAAGCTTAATTTAAAATTGAAATAAAAGGATTAGGGTAAGTTAAATTGCTGTAAAATCACACCTTTATTTAAGCCAATACAACCCTGTGTGCAGATAAAACCCTAGGTCATGTGTGTTTATTTAAAAGTGAATGTTAGAGAAAATAGTAAAAGACAATGAATAGAGTAAATATTTCCAAACCCTGTTGAGAGGATATTAGTAACAAAAAAGGGTTAAAAATAATCCAATTCGAAAAGAACTATTTTAAAATTACCTAATCTCCATGGTTCAGAGGCTTTCCCATTCAGCCACATTAGACAGCAAGACCCTGCAGGCACTTAATAATACTTTTATGTAGTAGTACTTTACATCTTCACTATGCTGTAAAAGCATTAACTAATTAATCTTCACAACAACCATCTGAGGTTGCGAAGGCTTAATATCCTTTTCTTAAAGATAGAGAAGATAAAATACTGGGCATGTCAAGGGTCCCTGTTCCTGAGTATTATGTGATTTTCTTTGCAAGTGAGAGGGCCTCTGACACCAGCTATGATGGGATAAAGTTGGTCACCCAGAGCTGGAATGTCTCTCCCTCCCATATGACTGGCTTCTCTTGAAAATTTGGCTTCAGGAGATATATTTTGCAGACTTCAAGGCAGGAAGGCCTTTAAGTGTATGCTTAACATGAAATGCAAATACCATGGGGAAGCCAATAGTCTCCTGTGAAAAATATGCATTTAGTGCAGTTCTTGGGTGGCTCACGTCCAGAGGGATAAATTTCTAAAGAGGCATACGTGCCTAAGACCAACTGGGGAGATGAAAGGTCGAAACTTCAGGCCTCTGGGCCTTTCTCTCCAGAGCCTGACTAGAAACTCAGAAGTTCCTGGTTCACATTTTAGTTTGCAGAATTTGGATCATATGGACTCACACGGCAGGAGGAGGTATTCACAGAGGCCACCAGTCTCCTAGGAAGACCAGACCCTCTTAGGCAGCGGAGATGTCCTTAGGGGATCCTGCCCTCTGGTGCAAATTAGTCAATCAACCTGGCCAGCAGAATTTCTGCAATATGCATAATATGTGTAAAATGGTGAATTTTCTCAAGCTAATGCATGGCATTGCTTCATTTCTCTATGAAAGTATTTCCCTGAGTTCCCTGGAAGGGCTCACTCCCCTACTTGTTTGTGTTTCATTCAAGAAAATAGGGCATTCTCATCACCAGACTGCATCTGTCTCAAACTCTAAAGAAACACACCTTCATGAGGTTCCCATAGCTCAGCTTTAAAACTAGAAGAATTGCATATCTGAGGTGTTATGATGGATACACATCACTGTCCTTTGGTCACTTAAATGCTAGGTGTTTAGTCAAAACTACTTTCTTTTCCTTGAAGACACATGTCACCTCCAAGACCTTCAGCTCAACTGAAGTCACCATCTAGATAGCCAACAAGGTACATTTCTCTTTCTCTCTCCCTCTCTCTTGCCTAGAGAGGCTCTTTGGGTTTAGACTAAATATCCAAGTTTAACATAGCTAAAATTGGATCAGGCAAATATGAGTGTGAGATGTATACCATTCTGTGTTATAGAAGGCTAAAGAAATGGCTTCTGATAACCTGACCTGTTGGTTTCTGATGTTGCTTCTGACGAGGGTAAATGGTTATGTGATTAAATAGTTCCCAATGTCAGTTGAAGCAGGACTGACCTGAAGTGTTACTCTTCTTGGAAACTGGCATGTATCTTGGTATGCTATTCCAGTTATTGCTCTGTGAACTTCCAAGTATTTTAAAACACATTTCAGATACCAATTCCTCCTTTTTAATATTAGTTAAATACAAAGGACCATCTTGACTAACAAAACAAAGGTTGCTGAGAAGGAGAGCTCTGATCACGTTCCAACATGTCAAGTTGAGATTTTGGCTGGCATTAACAGGTGTTGCAACATTTATTAATTCATTACTTGGGAAATTGTCTCACCCAATTTCTTTGGGCAGCACCTCATTCATTGCTACACGCTTGGAGAATAAGTTAAAGATGCCTCATGTTATTTCAAAGTCTTAGTCATTGTTGTTTGGGTGTGGGCACTCCTTAGCCTGGGCTTCGTAAATTGAAAATAAATGAGAGGTGGAGGTACAGAAAGTATTCACATCAAAACCTGGGGGAAATGAAGAAGCAGAAAACCAATCTGTCAAATAATTTACCAAAAAAAAAAAAAACTTGTCTCCTTTATTCAGAGGATATCAAAGAACCTATGTTGGATACTGAAAACACTTGAAATGTGATATCATGGGAGATCATGTGTAGTTATTGAAATGTAAAGCAGTACAGTGCACATGGCATCTGAGGTACCTCATATAATATAAACTGATATGCTTCAGTATTTGTGCATTATTTTCACTGTAGACCTTAGGTGTAGTGGAGGTAAATGCCAACACAAAATACAGATTAGGCCTCCAAAGTGCTGCAGAGAATTCTATTTTCCTCATGTTCATCTGATGTGTCCTGTTCTTTTACCAGGGTTGAAGAGATCCAGGAACATTTCGGCTGAGCAACTACCTGTTCCTGAAGGTCTGCAATCATTTTTGATGGTTCACAGCCTTGACTCACAAATGGGAATGTCTTAGTTTAGTGCAAATAAAGCAGTTTCTACCATTCTTCTCTCCATTGCTCCCTAGGGACCAGACATTCATACTTCACCACAGTTTATTGCAGAGCATATTAATATAAACTAGCAGCACCTTCATGTTCTCTTAATAAGCCGGGCTACAAATTATGTCTCCGTAAGCAGCTGAGATCTCCCTGAAATATTGTTCAAGATCATGAAAAAGGTGACATATGGACAGATATGAACAGAACCCACTGCAGAGGTTCCAAGTCATACTTGTAAAGATCAAGTCTTCCCTGATCACACCCTGAGTTTTGGACTTCAGAGGACCGAGATCCTTTAGTGTGACCACAGTTATGAGATTCAGTGTAAAAATAACCAAGGCAAACTTAAGAGCTTATAGTTTAGTAGCTTATAATTTAATAGCTTTATAGAATATCGTACTCTTGTTCTCAGTTCTCCTTTGTCTCTTATGTTTGATGAATCTGTATTATTTTCTATGGGATTTCACAATACTGGTAAGATTTTGGGAGTCTATTAGCAAACTAAATTGAGTACATGCAGAAATTATATTCTAACAGTAAACCAAAACTTAAGAGATAAAAATATAGAAATAATTAAATTGACTTTCTATAGCCAAACAATGCAGTATGTCAGTTGTAAAGCTAGACTTAGTCTAGGCTTGACCATATTAAAAATAAATGAAAAAAAACCCCAGATATTGTAAATTTAGCATGAAGGAAAAAACACTGCTGAAAGAATACTGCAATGGAGTATGGTTAATTCCTTTAAATTATTTTTCATGGTTCTTAAGGATAGGTCAAAATAAATATTAAATCCACAAGAGATTTATTGCTTCCTTGGAGAATCAATAAGCCATGAATCAACATTAACATGAACTTTGGACATTATGTATAGTTTCTTTCCTGGGAAATTTTTTGTAAGCCTGACTATATCTGCAGGAATTTTGACTGCAACTCATGAAAAACTGTGTTTGACATCATGCCAAATAACTGTGATTAATACATGGATTTAGCTAAGTTTGTGGCTGGTGAGATCTGAGAACATTCTTAAGTAAGGTGGAGAATCGAGAGTTAAGCCTTGAATGCAACTGAGCTTGGTCTAAACTGACTTGAAGTCACAGTCAACATTGTGCAAGTGACTCAGACTTCACCAACACATTAAACACAGCCAATATTTGTAATGGAGACTGCCCAACCTGCCCAGCCTTTGCTAGTATTGCAGATAATTATATGCCATCAATATTACTACCCTACTTTCCTGGTATCTCTCTTCTCATCTGCTCTTTCTGATTGTTGCCATCACCTGTTGAAATTTTGCTTAGATGCTATTGGAATGTAGGTTGGGTTTGTGTTGAATTCTTCAGCATTTCATACAAGGTTGGCATACATTGTTAACCTGTTCGGACCAAAAGTCAGGAGATTTGGGCAATATTTCCCCTTGGGTACTACCTGCCTGACTGAAGTGTACTACTAGTTTTAAGTCTACTTTTGATTTTGTTTTGTTGGGATGATCCTGGTTGGATGCCAGGTCCCTACCAAAGCCTTACTATCACTCCCCTCCTCAACTGGACAGGAGAAAGAAAATATAATGAAAGTTTCACAGGTTGAGATAAGAGTAAGGGGAGATCGCTCACCAATTACCCTCATGGGTAAAGCAGACTTGAATCACGAAAATTAATGTAATATATTACCTATCAAATCAGAGTAATGAGAAATAAACCCAAATATTAAAACACCTTCCCCCTACTCCTCTTGCCTTCCTGGGGTCCAACTTCACTCCTGATTTTCTGTACATCCTTTGCTCAGAAGTGCAGGGGGGATGGGGAGTGGAAGTTGTGATCAGTTGATCACACTGTCATCCTTCCCGGTGGAACGACTCATACTCTTCCCCTGCTCCAGCATGAGTTCCATCCCATGGGAGAGAGTCCTTCACAAACTTCTCCAACTCAAATCCTTCCCATGGGCTGCAGTTCTTCAGGAACAGGCTGCACCAACATAAGTTCCTCACAGCAAACATGCTCCAGCTCCATGCATCCACAGGTCCTGCCAGCAGCCTGCTCTACCATGATCTTCCTGCAGGATCACACCCTCCTTTGGGCATCCACCTGCAGCTTGTCAACTCCCATATGTTTTGTTTTGTTTTGTTTTGTTTTGTTTTGTTTTGTTTTGTTTTGTTTTGTTTTGTTTTGTTTTGTTTTGTTTTGTTTTGTTTTGTTTTTCCCCAAAAAAATCTACAGTATTTTGTCAGAAGTCTGTTCAGCACAAAGTCTCATTAAATGTTATTCAGCTCCAGATTCAAACACCTAAATTTAGAGGTATAATTATGTGAACATAGACTTGACTCTCTTCCCCACATAGGCATTCAGTGTCATTTGAGACACCATGGCATATCTGAGACAGGTGTGTAGGCTTTGCATATTTGACCTGGTATTTATAGGAGACCCTCAGGTCCTTCCTGATACCCTGGGGTATCATGGAAGCCAGTAGAAGCCCATGGATAGGCAACTGTATGACGTGCTTACATTAATCAGTCAAACTGCTCTCATATGGACAAATATAGGAATTTAAAGACCAATTGATATATGCACCTGAATGGAGATACCTAACTTGGGTGTCTGAGCCTGGACTCCACATATTTTTCATTTGACCTTGTTTCTGTGGCTTAATTAAAACTGTCTTGAAATATACGAAGATATCCCCCCTGACATCCCCACTCCAACTGATATGTCATTCAGGGGACAGCTTCCCATAGGTTCCTTCATATATCTGCCATTCATCTGCCATCCACCTTGAATACCCTAAGGCTTCTCAAATAGCTGTAGATACTGCTGTTTAGGCAATAGAACTGTGTCCCTTCTGTCTTCAAGGCCCAGCTCTCACACTGCAACTTTCCTGTCCCTCTTCCTTCCCTTCCTTCCCTTGTCCACATGAAGTAGCAGTCTATAAAACATCAGTCCTTGTTTCTACACCATGAGGCTGGGCAGTTTTACAGACCCACAGGCTTTTTGATTATGCTGCGAGTGTTCTGCAAATTGGATCAGGTAGGAAGGGGCTGGATCTTGATTCCTGTTATCAGAGGCAACGCATTGCAACCCTGCAAGCCTGATGAGGTTCCTGCAATAATCTCACTGTTGTATCTTGTTACACAGAAATTAATCATGTTTAGGAACAGATTTACTTGCAGGTGAAATGACTAAAGAGGAAGGCAAAACTGTGAGATATGTAGCTCTTCTAACTGGCATTTCTTACGCACCCGCCACAGCACAGATCCCACTCATGTTCCTAATCAAGTGCAGCATCAAAGCTTTCAGTCCCCTCACAGGGATCTAGGGAAAAGCTCCTTATACAACAAATGCAAAGGATCTGTCAGGGGAGTTGGAGCTTAAACCTCCTTCCCACTGAAGCCTTGGCCATCTCTTCCCTACCTGAAAATCTCCCCTTTCTATATTTTCTATTTTCTGATTGTGAACAATGCAAAACTAGTTCAGGGTTAACAAACTAATTACAAAACAGTTATTGGGTCAGACTGGAACTAGATAGGAACAATCTCATTTGCAGCTACATACGAACTAGAATGGAATTGAAAAATCCTTTGCTGATTTCTCTGGAACAGAGTTTGCCTCTTACAACTGAAATGTGAAGTCATGCAACAACTGGCCTTCCAGGTGTGTCCACATTGAGAGTAATGGCAAAAATAATAAGTAAAAGGATACTGATGTTGTTGTCAACAATAATAATAATAGAAGATATTATTAGATTAATTTTGGGAAGACGCACCTCCTGTAAGTACAGAGCATGACATTCAGGTATCATTTTTCTTTTTTAATGTAATTCAACATTATTATAATTACTATTGACTTTTTGGTTATCCATCAGCACATGGTGGGTGGAAATAACTTGGGGTGTGACTGAGGGAGCTAGTTGTTCTTTTTTGGTTTTTGTTGGTTTGTTTTTTTTTTTCCCGCTGAATTTCTTGATGTGTATGCTTTTCCACGCAGATGGCACCTTTGGCAACAGCCTGCCTGGCAGGATTTCAGGGCACCATTAATCTATCAAAGCAATGCTAATGAAGTTGGACTCTTAACAGTTTACTCACCATCTGCTTCTAACTGTCATCCTTCTCTGTGCTGTCCCCAATGCTTCCCTCATGGAGGATGGGAACTCGGAACAGCACTGATTAATGTTCTTTACTCTGTTGTAACTACTGACTTCCTGTAATGTTTTTGCTGAAAAACAATGTAAAAAATTCAAAACCACATACCAATGAAAAACTTTGCAGAAGCCAGAGGTCATGTTTTAGACCCTCAAATTTGCCTAATTTTACCCAACCCTTAGACACCTAAGTTTCCATCAGTTTCTACGTTTCCTCTAGACTAATTTATTTAACAAAAGTTATGTAATTCAGAATAATAATTCTCAGTTTGTCATTTGCATTAATGTTCCTGGGCTTATTGCAAGCCTGAAAAAAGGTTAGCAACTTATTTGTGTAAAACACTTATCTGTTTTTTTCCAGTGATATTAGTTGGTCTAAATAAATACACTGACTGTCCACAAAACTCACCTCACATTATATCCCCAGACCACCAGTGTTACCACAGTTACCATTTTCCAGTAAAATTCCTTACACTTCTGCAGCAGTCTCATAATGCCAAGGTGCTCCACACCTATTCTTATTTCACTGTGGACTGGATTTGCAAACTAGGTGGTTTCCCTGTCTATCTGGCTTGCAGGACCTAAGCCAGAAACACTTTCAGAGCACAGATAGACGCATCCAAGAAAATGAGATTTATAGCCCTCTTGCTGCCTCCTTTGTATTCAAAAGTCTCATGGCTTCACCTGGAACGGGGCAGTCCCAGGTGCAAGTTCCTCTTGTTCCTGAGGGGATTTGAAACCACATCTCTATTTCTCTACCTCCCAGGAGAATACCCTAACCACCAAGAGATAGACCAGGAGATTGTGGGTCTCACAGTCTTTTTCAGTGAATCTGTTCCACTTTAATTAAATATTAATTGTGCTTATTGAAGAGATAATAACTCTAGACACAGGCAGAATGGGAAAACTTGGATTCTAATCCTATATCTATCAGATATACTCATCATGATGCACTGGGTTTGTGAAAATAATTTTAGGAGATGCATACCTTATTCTGTGAGTTTGCCTAGGGAGAATTTAGACTCCCTTTGAAGCTGCATATGCCAGTCAGCAGGCAAAGTTAGACACTGCAGCAACAAGCAATGCAGTGGCCTAGTCTTTCTGCATCTGTAGTGGCTAATGCATCACTACCTGAATTATTTCCTTTTAATTAGCTAAAGCAAACAATAACAACTTCACAATGACGTAACTGTAGATACATGTTGATTTATTAATAACAGTTGTTGCATATGGGCTAAGCAACTTAGGACAGTAAAACCATTAATTATAACCTCTGTGACATTTATAAGTCTAGTTAATGACAGTGACAAATTCAGCATTGCAAGTTAAATCAATAAAATGGTGACAAAAATGGTAGAATTCTAAGCCTAACCTGTTGTCACGAATGAAACAGAGCTAAGCAAAGGTTTGGTAATGGTTTGTGGAAATGTTTGAGGTACAGAAAAAAATGCTTACATGAAGCATAGATTAGGAAAGAAAGTGGGTAAACAAGTATGAGGGATGTTATAGAGATCATGAAATTGGTTGTTCCCAATTACCCCGTTTCATATTACAAGAATAATGAAACATCCTATGGAAATGGATGGGAAGACATTCAGAGAGGATAAAAGGAAGATATTTTTTCACAAGGGATAATTGACCTGTGGAACTGATTGCCACATGATAGCTGCAAGTCCAAGAGCTTAGCAGGTTTTAAAAAGGATTAAACATGTATAGGGATAATTAGTTCATCCATTACTAAACATGATAAGTTTTATTAGTCACTAGTTACATTAAACAAGATAAAGTAAAGACCTTGTAGGAAACTTTAATTCTTACTCAGTGAGAAATTCCAAAATGTAAACTTTTAATGGCATTTACGAAAATAAATATTTTTCTATTTGTGTTCCAAGGAAGATTTTGAATTGCAGTTCCAAAAATGTCAGTATGCCTGTGCCCTCTGTTGTCTAATATAACTAGCAAATAATGTGATTTCATCTTGTCTTAAAGATGGATTAGCACTGACATGTACTGGTTAATAATTGGTATCTGCACTAAAGTTATCCTATGAGATGAAATGGATACCAAGGCTTTTTCTGCAGAAAAGCACACAGACTTCTTCTCAAAGTGTTCATGACTGAGAAGAGTTTAAGTTTCTGTAAGACATTCTACCCTAAGAAAATCACATCCTATATACCTTTAAAGTGCTTGAATGTCTTGCATTCTACAGCGGTGGTGCTCACCTGAGGACTCCAACTACAGGCAATCAACCAGATTTCCACCTTGCTCATTCTGAAAATATTCATTTTTCATGGCCCAGGTTACATCCTGTGCTTGGAATTTACAAGAGGCATCTACAAAAATGTATTCCTTCTTAACCTTCTAAAAATCAATAGAGAGAGTTGTTACATCCAGATGGCAGTTTGAAGAACCACGGGATCACAGACAAATTTAGGTTAGAAGGAACTTTTGGAAGTCATCAGGTTGCTAATGTTAACAGTGAAGTTAGACTAGGCTTTGTAGGCCATATTAACATCTGAATCGCTCTATGGAAGCATGGGTATCTCTCTTCCTGTAGAAACCTCTGTGGTGACAACAGAACGAACCCACAAGAAGTCTAAATGAACTTCTCAGTGTGTATGGGGTAAATCCCAGTCACTGCATTAAAATTCTCAGATTTTTCTCTCCTGCATATCATGTCCTTTCCTCGCTCCTTGCTCATCCATAGAAATAAGTCATTAACCCCTCAGCTGGAAATTCCCAGTAGTTTCAGAAAAAAAAGTGCCACGTTCTGAAACAGCTCAATTTATGACACCCCTGTTCTGTCCCCTGTTAACTCTGTAAATATATTTCAGTTCATTCCTGAAATACATCTTTTCCCTTGTCTTTCTTTTCTCTTTTACTGTCACTCAGCTGGTTGCACTTTTCCCTCCCTTTATCTGACATTATTGCGCACAGCTGCGGCATATTACTGAAATATGCAAAACAGGTTTGGAAACAACCTGTACCAAAGATGTTCCTTACAAGAAGTATGGTAGCATTGAGAAACCATATATTCTTTAGTGATTTTTCTGCCAAAGGCATATTCACAGAATCACAGAATGTTAGGGATTGGAAGGGACCTCGAAAGATCTTCTAATCCAATCCCCCTGCTGGAGCAGGAACACCCAGATGAGGTTACATAGGAAGGTGTCCAGGCGGGTTTTGAATGTCTCCAGAGTAGGAGACTCCACAACCTCCCGGGCAGCCTGTTTCAGTGTCTGTTACCTTTACTGAGAAGAAGTTTCTTCTCAGGTTTAAGTGGAACCTCTTGTGTTCCAGTTTGAACCCATTACCCTTTGTCCTATCACTGGTTGTCACCAAGAAGAGCCTGGCTCCATCCATCGTGACACTCACCCTTTATATATCTGTGAACATTAATGAGGTCACCCCTCAGTCTCCTCTTCTCCAAGCTAAAGAGCCCCAGCTCCCTCAGCCTTTCCTCACATGGGAAATGCCCCACTCCATCATATTTGTTACCCTGCGCTGGACTCTCTCCAGCAGTTCCCTGTCCTTCTGGAACTGAGGGGCCCAGAACTGGACACAATATTCCAGGTGTGGTCTCACCAGGGCAGAGTAGAGGGGCAGGAGAACCTCTCTCGACCTACTAACCATTTTTTCACAATTTTTCACCTAGGCAATACCTAGGCAAAGCTCAGAGCTTCATGCTAAAGTGATTAGATGACTAGCATGCTTAAAGCTAACACAGGTGTCTCAACAGTATATTTGAAACTAAAGTGTAGACGTACCTTATACACAGTTCTTGATGGCAACCGTGTCAACCGTTAATGTCAAAAAAAAAAAAAAAAATAGAATCCAGTTCCAAGAATGTGTGAGATTGACATCAAATTATTTCCTTCATTTGGCTTTTGATTATTGCACCCTTAGGGCTATTCAGGTACAGGCACATCATCAAGCTTCATTTCATTTGTCCTGTATTAATAATTTTTTTTATGGTAGTCAAATATGGAATAGATTATTGGACCACTGCGTGTTTTTTTAATGCATTTATCTTCACATCACTCCTATGAGGAAATCAAGTACACTCATTCCCATTTCACAGATTGGGAACTGATGTACAGAAAGGAAAAACAACTTGACGAAAGACCACATTCGTGGAAGAGCAAGGACTTGAAAAAAAAAAATGACGCTTCACTTCAGGGATTCATTCCTTGTATTTTACTGGAATCTGAGATCTTTCCATAATCATATGCTTCCAGGAGGTGAGATTATGACAAAACACAAATTACAACAAAAATTCCCCTGAAAACCTATTAATTTACAGCACGTCATAGACTGAGACAATCTTTGTCTTCAATTCTCTTTTTGGTCCAACTCAGTATTTCCATTCAAGAACTGAATGCCACACATCTATCCCCCATATATCAACCACCACAGGTAGCTCAAAAAAATGCCTCTTTACCTCAAAGTGTCACTCTTTCCCTACTCCTTAGAGTGGCAGCTCATTTTCCCAGAGATGTAGTTCTTGTTCATCCTTACTGGTTTATCCCAAAGAACAACATCACCCATCTCCTTCCCCATTACAGTTTGTTTGGTTGGTTGGTTGGTTTTGGTTTTGTTTTGTTTTGTTTTTTTTTTTCCTGTCTCTCTGTTTGTCATTGTCATTTTTTTGAACTTGAACTGCTGTGGGTTATTCCCCCAAGCTCTGGAAAGATAAGTCATACATTACGTGATATGTGAGCAAACTGGCCGGATTACAGGGCAGCAGCTCTAGGTTAAATAACAATGTGTTCCAGAAACACCTGTTAGATTGCTCTAAAACATTTCACTCGCAGGGACTTGCTGCAACACATAGAGACCTTTTAAGACACGTGCTTTCCTGGGAACTTCCTGGTGCTGGTTTTGTAGCTTGTCTAAATAATAACCAGCTCTTTGCAATGCTAAACTTTATCTCTGAATGTTTCGACAATGGGTTACAATACTAAAGAAAAAAAAAAGGGTGAAAAATCCTGAATTCTGTCATTTAGTTTTAATTTATTTTTTACTATAGATGAGTTGTGGATAGGTGGGTTAATCTGGAGATATCTTCAGGTAGTTGGCAATACCAATTTAGCGTGGCTCTGTGTGCATTTTATCTCTGCTGAGATTCTGAATTAAACATGTATTTAAAAATAATAGCATCTGAACAGGGCGTCTCATTCAATTTTAGCCCACTGCAGTATTTTGTTATGTTTGCATGTTACTCTGTAAATGTTTGTGTTTCTTATCCTGATTACAGATGCAATTTTACAGCCTGTTTATTGATTTTAAAACTTTAGAATACCATTGACATCAGCCATAAGGAACCTCATTTGTCTAGCAAGAGATTGCAAAAAGTATTTTAGACCTGATTAATTTGGTCTGCTATTGCTTTTCCACTTGAACTTGTAATAGGAAGTCTACATATTCATTGTATTCTTTGTATTTGTAAAAAGCCAATGCATCACATTGGTGTATTTAAACACACACAAGATTTTTTCTCTATCTTAGTCATTTTAGTTATCTTGTATAAACAGTTTGAAATAAATAAGTGTACACACAAAAATAGATAAGAATTCACAAGGTTCTGTTAAAGAAATGCACACAACTAAATATGTACTGTATTTCTCCCTGTAAATAACAAATCCAAATAATACTGCATCTTTGATATTCAGTCATAACCACAGAAGTTAAGTCAATTTAAATTTTGCCTGAGTAAAGAGTTCATGATCTGACCTACAAATTACCATAATATTTAGCATTAACAAACAGCTTTTTTTAAAAAAAAAAAAAAAAGTCTTCTTCAAGGACACCTCTCAGACTGGAGTCTAAGCCAAGAATAACAACTGATTTAGACTTCACAGCAATCCCATGGAATAAGAATCATCCCCTTTTACAGAGAAAAAAGCTAAAGCCCCATAGCTAAAAGACTCCTTAGACAACACCTATAAAATCATTATTACCATTGAACCAACAAAGAATTCGCAAATGGTTTACGTGGCCACAAAAGCAGCAAACATCATATCATGGCCAAGAAAATTGGTCCAATGTTAAATTGTCATTGAAGGGTATTCGATATGATGCGTGACAAATAAACATGCCCCTGGAAAACTTTTATGTTGCATTAATCCCATTATCCTCCAAACCACAGCTTGGACTGCAGTAATGTTATAGACAGTTACAGCTGGAAGTCCATGGGGGTAGGGGGTGTCTGTGAGGTGCAAGATCTATTGACTACTTAATACTAGACAAGTTCTCCTATGACTGAACACAGCTTTTTCCTTTGTTCAATGCTATCCTCTGAGAATACCAATACTAGAAAAATACATATTTTTCCAACTTTCCTTAGACAAAACTGTCAGATTTTTAAAGGATTTCATATTCACCCTACACAACTTGGCCAACTGCTCTTGGCCAAGAGAAATAAGAAAGATAATGTAAATAATTTCAAGAATGAACTCTGTTAGACTGATGATATTTCCAATTAGCATTATCCCAGAAAATTTTAAAATCTTTATATTAAAACATAACAGTATTGATATGTCAGTTATTATGAAAAGAAATTAAAACTTTCTGAAGGAACAGAGGAAAACAAGGGAAATCCAAATATTCCAGAAGATATGCTGCAGGAATTACTGTAAAACTTAGAAATAACTTTCTGCTTATATCTGAGAGAAATCATAATTTCTACAATATCATTTCAGAATTTAGTCTAAAGGGGATTGACATTTCCAAGGAAAATGAAAATTTTCATTATTATTCTGTAAAATGACTGTGTTTTATTGGATTATAGTGAAGAGGCAGAAATCCATCCTAAATGGGTCTTAGAAAACTAGAAATCACTGTATTAAGGAGCAATCCAATCTATCAGTTTTTCAAAGATGAAGTAGCCCATGGTTTGACCATTTTAAGATCATTTTATCTGATGAAATCCATACCCAGTGAGCCTTCCATAAAGTTCAGTTGCACAGCAGGAAGGTTAAAGTGATCAGCTCTGTACAAAGAGAGATGTAAGAATAAGATTATCTTCTGCTTTCCAACACCTAGGTGCGCAACTTGGTCTAGCAGCAAATGTCACTGTATGTTGATTTTCTAACAGTTCCCTTCTTAGTTAACAGGTTTAATGAAGGGCATAATGTGAAATTTCAGGGGTAGTTGCCAGCCAATATTCTTATTTTATGAACAGTTTCTATTTCCAGAAGGATTCATGGGTCACCTTCACCTTGAGCAAAGACGACTCTTTTGAGTCATCTCAGAAAATCATCAGTCTGTGAAAAAGAAGGGTAAATGAGGTACTACCAGGAGAACTGACTTTAGAGGGAAAGGAGAAAGTAAACAGAGAATGATGGGAAAAAAAACAATATGATAAATAGTGGGAAGAAGGATATCCCGGAACTGAAATCTAAAACTAAGCTCAAAACTATCTTAGTTAAAGCACTGGGCAGAGTACAGCAGTAAGCAGAGGAATCCTCCATAATTTGGGTACCTCTAGGGCCCTAGAGAAAGACAGACACCAGCAAAAAGCTGGAAAATTTGGCTTAAGGTCACCCAAGATCAAAATCCATGGTCAAAGCAGATCAAGGTCAAAAGGGATCCAATGGTTGTTGTCTGTCTGGTCTCTGTCTTCAGAGATAGTCAAAACCTGGCTGGACATGACTTTCAACAATCTGCTCCAGTTCATCCTGCTCTGAGCACCAAGTTGGATGCAGTGATCTTCAGAGGTCCTTTCTAACCTCAGCCATCCTGTGATTCTGTGTTTGACCTGATAACTAGAGTTGCAATAGATTTGTTTCCCATCAAGACCAGTTTCTCCACGCAGGAGACCTGTATTCCGTTTGAACTGGGATGTCCATCTGCCTTTGGTATGGCCAGGAGCTGTGTATGTCCTTTAAAAACCCAGTGACTCTGGCAGCAAAATTTGTGTAGAGGTACATTTTGCAAACTTAGAGGCTTTGGAATTTGGTCAAGATATTCTACAAGCAAGTTTGGCTTCATTCTGCTCTGTGGATATAAAATGGTAAAAGTGACACCAGTAGATAAGTATCATGCCTGGCATGTTTTCAGATAGTCTGATACCTAGAATGAGTACACAGTATAAAACAAATCTCCTCCTGGTATAACTTCATTGAAATCAATGACGTACACAGTACGGACACAATCCTGTGGGAGGGGATCTCAAAATCTTTGTGTAACTTGATGTTCTTGACATCGGGGATTAAAAGAAATGGATCCATTTTACAAGAGCTTCATACGCACGGCTCCCCCATCACAATCACGGTGGATGTTTCTTTGAAGATGAGCTAGGATGTTACACCCCAAAAAAATGCTCATGTTGCGAAATCATGATTCAATTTTCAAAGGATGCACAAAATAATGTCATTATCATGATGTATTTACTGTCACAGTATTCAAACATCTGATCATTTCAAAAAGGAGATACTGCTACATTCCACATGATGGCAGGAGATCTGTTTTTCTTATTGCAAAACCAGAACTTACAGTTTAAGATTGTCCTATTAAATATAGCAAGATAAGCAATCTGCCATATTCTCCAAGCTGTTTTGTAATAATGTGTTCTCAAGACATACTCAAAAGGGAAAATAATTCGTTCTATATTAAAAAAACTCTAAACATGCTGAAGTAATTTTGCAAAGTTCACCTTAATGATAATATAAGTGCCTTGTAAAATAATACATACAAGTAAACTGGTATTTCAAGGAAGATTTACAATGCTTACTTTGTTTTTGTTGAACATAATTAGGTTAACTTACAGTAGTTTTTATTTACAATGCAGATTTTGCTCTTTATGCCTTCCTTTTTTTAGTAGCAATGAACTTCCAGGCAAAACTTAATTTGACTGATTTTTTTTTTTTTTTTTTTTTTTTTTTTTTTTGAGACTTTTCTGCTTATATTTTTCACCTTAAGAAATACTACAAACATTAGGACTGTTTTTTTTCCTGGAGTTAAGGGGTTTCAGCATGTCTTTTCTGGAGTGTTCTGAGAGGACTTTAATTGAAAAATCAAACATGGGATTTGCTATAAACATATAACAAAGATGTTCTATATCCAACTCTATAGTAGGCAGTGGAATACAAATAAATGGTTTTTAAAATATGAAATTAGAATGTTTATCTTTCACTATTTTAAGCTTGATGATGTTACTAGGGTTTTTTTTATTCTCTACCAGCCATCTGTTACTTGCATATATGAAAAATAAGGAAAAAATCAAAACTAAAATGACATTCTTAAGAACACATTTCATTGTTTACTCATATATCCAAACAAACAAAGCAGGAGAAAATCTCACAGGGTTTCTTGTTTTTCTGTTGTATGTAGCTCATCTTTTAGCAATATACGTGAATCATTAAATACTTATGCAAGAGTATGTTCTGCTAAAAAAGTGCACTGAGTTCATACTGTGTTTTTCTGTACCAGGGAGTGCCCAATTCTTTTGGCAAGTTCCTATTTATTAACTTGATTTTAGGGCCAGAAAGCAATCATAATATGACATCCTGATATCACTTCAGGCTTGCATTACCTGCACTGCACTCTTTTCAGGCCTCTTAATGACACAACAAAATTAGATGATGGGTAGCCATTGTCAGAAGTTGTTTAGACAGTAAAGACACTAAGGAGACAGGCTAAATACATTAATTCTATCATTGTCCTGTATTAAATAAGCTTTTTATGCACTTTTTTCCCTCACCTGGCTCAGAAGTCAAACCCATATGTGTTGGGGGTGAAGCGATGGGTGCAGTTTGAATCACAGAGGTGCTGGCGTTTTCCCAACTTCTTCTGACTCAGTGTGGGAGAGCAGCAAGTCTGCAGCAAGTGTCCAGGTAAAACACCCAGAATTATTGTCAGCAGCAGTTCTCACATTGCTCCCCATGGTCCCCACCAGGTGTAGAAAGTCAGGGATCAGAACCCATGTTGGACACCATGCTTGGCTTTGCGTTGGTCCAGAACTGCAAGTTGGTCACTTCTTCCCCATAATACCCTGCAGTTTTGGGGCTATGGAAATGAACCGAGTCCTAGGGATTATTTGATGCTTGGGAAAACATGGAGTCAACATGCTTAAAATTGAACTTTAATGGCTCTAAATCTATCCTTTAAAAGTAAACAAAAGAGGAGATATTCCCCTTTGGTTTCATGATGCAGCCAGCAGAAAGTGAAATATGCTGCTTAAAGTGTAAGGTTGGCACTTCCTCGCTTAATAAACTTTTCTCTTTGTGTATTTGACTCATACTTGATCATTTTAGCTGCATTTTAGTACTGTTAGCTCTGGGGAGACAACGCAGGTCTTGGCTCAGAGATCAGGAAAGGAACTGTTGGATAATTTTCAATCATAATATCTCTCCTATTGATGATGGATGATAGGAAAGAAAATAAAAACCTGAGCATGATAACCCAGTTTTAACTTGTAACCTAAATAAATGTGATCTGTGGACTTTGGGACTGAATAGCAATGGAATGCCACAATTTTCCAATACTTTATGAAGAAGAATTTCCCTGAATGAGTGCTTATGATAATTAACAAAAAAAAAAAAAAAAGCACTGATTGGTGCTTAAAATGAAGTATCAGATAGACAAACAACATTCACTTTATAACACTTCCTTGTTTGGTGCTCTTCAGCTTTTTTTTCAGCTCATCTTTCATTTGGACAAAAAACAGACTAATTAGTTTTGTTTTAGTTTCTAGCCTATGTCACCAAACACTCATGGACTACTACAAAATTTCTTTGACTAACTAGTAAACACCTGAGCAGAATATTTAATTATGAGGTTAATTTATCATTTCATCTCCTTTTTAATATATATTAACTAGATTTTGGTTTGGAAAAATCGTACAAATATTCCACAGCAAATCCCTGAATTTTAAGCAAAAATAGACCCATTTATGCCCCTTTAATAAAAGTGAGGGTGAATTTTGAAGAAACTGAAGAAGTTTTTCTTTTTTTCAGTACAAATGTGACTTGAAAATCCACAAATCAAAATGCTTATCTTGTGTTGGTGCCAGCACATAACGCATGACTCCTTGGTAGATGAATGTCTACCCATAGAATGCATTATTAGTCTATTTAGCTTCATGTGCTGTGCTGACCTACTTTAACTTATTCTTAATAATGCACAACACTGGAGCAATATTGACTCATATACTCATTTCTCATATACTATAGGACATTAATAATGCATTGCATTTTTTCCTCTGAAGTGAAGATATGCTTAAATCAAATGGATCTTAATGTGAACATCAACAAATGAAACAGATTGTATGAGCAAAATTACATTTTATAAGGAAAGTATTTCATTCCACTTCCCCTGAAAAATGTTTCCTTAAACATGCCGTTGCTATTTTTATGGTGGGCAAGGTGGAGCTTCTGGTTTTGTTAGCTTTCAGTGTAACATTTTTCTTACCTGCATCTAAGCAAAAAACCAAAACAAAACAGAACGAGAAACCAAAAAACAAAACACCAAAACCACCATAAGCTGTTGAGCATGCTTTAAAAAATATTAATTCCTCCCAGAAACCTTACAAAAATCCCTTTAAAAGAAGTATGGTTAAAGGGCAGCTATATCACAAATAGGAACAGATTCTAAGACAGTAAAATCAAATATCAGCATAATTCATGTAAAATGAATTGGACACCTCCTGAGTCTAGTGAGACTGAACTCCTGATGTTCTTATTTGTGGACAACTACAGGACACATATTTTTCTACATTCAAATTTTGCCTGTGAACTTGAACATTTTGATGAATCATTTAAAAAAAAATAATTGCCTGCCCCCTTCAATACTGTTTTTCACTATTATTATTTCCTAGGATGAACAAGCTGATGCTGACTGATACCTGACCATACTGCAGTACTGAAATCTAAGAAATCAGATTTTCTCCTTTCCCTCTGTATCAGTGTAACTTACATCTGAAAATCAACAGCAATATAAATGATCAGTCCCTGGACATACAAAGTCAAATTCAGGCATTTAACATATAATACTTAACTTTTGATTTTTTGCATTTCAAAGCAGGCTGTGTTTTTTTTCCAAGAAATGCACTATTGCTCTACTTGGACTAAGAAACTCATAGAAAACCTTAAGTAACAATACTATTGTCCTCAGGTCCAGTCTTTTTATTATTTTTATAATTGTAAAGCAGAATTAAGTCAGGTGAAGCAGCAGTGTTACACTGTTTTCAAATAAGGTACATGGGATAAGAATCAGTTCAGGTAATCTAAGTTAATATTGACTTATTTTAAAATATTGACTGATTTATATAATTCATTAAAGGGTGTGACAGCTCTGCTGTACAGAAATAATTAACAAGCTCTGTTAAGTGTTAATAATCTGGCCTTTTTTTTTTTTTTTTTTCAAGAAATGAAACCTTCCCCAAATTTTCCGTGTTAAGTCTCAGAAAATAGTTCAATTTTCTGTGGAGTTTAAAGAAAATTAGCTAATTAGTTTTTCAGAGATCTAATCACTTCAATATTGGCCTTCAAAAATGTTTGTACATGTCATATCATGACTTTTAAGCCTCCACCAGTTTTAAAAGCCATCAACAGCAGAAAATTTTTATTTTTCAAATACCAGAATTAGTTGTTCTTCCTGGAATATGAGAATACATTGTTAATATGCAACAAGGAAACAAAGTTTCTAAGATTACATGAATATGAAACTTCTCAAACAGAGGAAAAAGACTCGGAATTTACTCCAGCATGGTAAAAACATAATTTTTTGAAAGATTTAAAAGATTTTTTTTAAAAAAAACTGACTTTGTTTCTTCCTGCACTAATATTGAAGGGCATAGAAAGCCAATTTAGATTATTTTTGACTTATAACTGGACAGTGACAACTCACAAATTCACTTTATTCACTCAAGACTTTTTTTCCCCAGATACTACAAGAAATTTCCTAGGTACTACAGGTACAATTTGTGTAATAATATGTAGACTGCCAGTGGGATCTGAAAGTTTGTGTGGTCTCAGTTTCTTACATCTGTGCAGTAAATAACAAATTTAACAGAGAGATTGAGAAGTCCATGAATTAAAAACTAAAGGTTACCAGCAATATATATTTTTCCACCCTGCCACGTAGCCCCCCTATGGCACTCGCACACTCACTAAGAAGACAACATTCAGCAGTCTTCTCAAGATTACATGTCGTTCTTCCCGTGCTCCACCTTCCTCCCGAAATAGTGGACCCAAAAGACAAGAAAGTGTGTGAAGGTCATTGAGACTCTGGGAAGTGCTGTCATAGGAGACTTAAATCTGAGTGGGGTATGGGGATAGTCCCAATGAGAAAACGAGAAGCTGTTACTGGGCAGAAAAGGTGAATTACATGAGGACTTCAGTTATTTTATATCCTTCCAGGAAAACTATGGCTGATTCTATGTTAATTGTGGGGTATTACCATATTTCGTGTAGGATGCTTTTACCTGTATGTGCTCACAGGAATGTGTACATACAGAAAGCCCCTCTCCCTCATGTCCTTTGAAAAATAGCAGGAAATCATTTTTTTGTGTTTTATTCCACAACAGAAACCTTCAGTTTCTGTTTGTTTTCTGAAAAGCTATTGAAAAGCTTTTGCTTAGTGAATCTATTCTGGTTTTAGAAAACTACATCACTGTATGATTCAGAGCAGGGACTCAAATAAGCTTCTTCGCAGTTTATTGTTGTGAATACCATGTGATTGGCATTCTCTTTGCCCTACTTCATCCTCCCTTAGACTAATAATTCCTTAGACAAAAATAACTTCTCAGGACAAAAAAAAAAAAAAAAAAAAAAGAACTTGAATGAATTGGCACTTTTATGCAGCAAAACATCTAATTGAAAAAATTCCTAAGGAGCTCTCCCTATAGATGCAAGTGCTATCAGTGCATGTATATCGTTTATTTCATTGTACCATTATTAATGTTGACAAATTATTTCTTATCTCTAGCTTTTAAAGACTGGACTGACATCAACAAGATTTCTCTTCAGTGAGACATGCTAGATCATGATGAAAGTAGGCTAAAATGCTGAGAGTTCAATAAAGGTGCTGTTCTAAGAAAGATATGTAACCTGAATTTAGTCAACCAACAAATTACCCTGGATTTTCTAGTTATTGTATATTATATTTAGAATTTCTGCATAAATTGTGAGGACTCGTTTTCTTAAGATTTAAACCTGTGTTCCTTTGTCTTCTATGTCTAGCAGACAATATCTCCAGGTCACATTGTATTACAGTATCTCACAATCTCAATATATTTTAGACCAATATAGTCTTTACCTTTCTTTTTATCATGATCTGCAATAACAAAAACAGTATTTTCTGACCGAGTTTTCACAAACCAAAGGAAGTAGCATTGAGGAAGAAGAGCTCTAAGTAAAAGCTCAGGATCAGGACTATTCTAGTTCATATGTCTGTAAATTGGTGTATTAGGGATGGACTTAACAGGATATGGGGAGAACTGTATGGTTATTCCTATACTATGTGTCCCAGAGAACATGGAGTGCTTTGTTCCCCTCTCTGCAACAATCCGAACCTGAATTTGTGTAGTCTTCTAAATCAAAACAAAACAAAATACTGATACTGAAAGAGGCATCCACACTTTCATTGTTTTGATATAAAGACTGTAAGTTATACATACAGCTCCAGCTCACAATGATCAGAAAAAATTAGTAAGTAAATTCATTTTTCCTTCCTTGAACTAAATATACAAGTATCAAAGCCAGGAGGCTCTCTGGTAGTTTCTCCCAGCTTACACTGTAAACTCAAAATGACATTCTCATCACACGATTAATTAATGTTCTTGATTCAAAGAGATACAGGATAGATTTATGTTCCACATGTCATTGAATAACTCCCACATGCAATAGTGCTTTGGCATGCCTTATGTTCCTGGAGTTAGAGTGCACATCAATAGCTCAATGCATC
Source organism: Patagioenas fasciata (assembly GCF_037038585.1). Taxonomy (NCBI): domain Eukaryota; kingdom Metazoa; phylum Chordata; class Aves; order Columbiformes; family Columbidae; genus Patagioenas; species Patagioenas fasciata. Next base: position 210,126,306 of record NC_092520.1, read on the forward strand.
GATAACCTCACTGTCAGTACAGCTGTAAAACCTGATTCTACTTGAATTTTGCACAGTTTTCAGTACCCCAGTCTCCTGGAAATGTGTCCTTATTGGCGCTAGCAAATCAGAGGAGCGGAATGGTATAATCTCATATAAAACAGATTTTTGTTGTTGTTGTTCTCTTGCTTGTTTTCATCTGCTGAAGAGAAGTATTAAAAATTTTTGGACCTCCGAATACTAAAACTTTGCTTTCACTTTTCTGCTATTTGCAGTTTGTCCCCTCTTGGGTGAACCAGCCACTTCCAAACTCAACACAGGTCTTTATTGGGTTCAGTGTGACATCACTGGTCTTAAAGTATAATACTAATTACTGGAATAGAATGCTTTAGAATATAATAAAATGCTATTATTGTTCTTTGTTTTAGTTCAAAGGGCTAGAAATAGCACAAGGGATATTACACAACATCTCAGGGTGGCATTTTTTCACTGGGGTGGTAAAGGTATGTTTTGAGTGTTTTGGAGAGTGATATTAGAGGCATTTTAGAGTATTTGCAGGTGCAAGGTTTGTTGGGCTTCTGTCAAGGCATTACTTAGGACAGATGGAGAGGGTCAAATGTGGTTTTGACATTGCTTGCTTAGTCTCAGTAACAGTAATTTTATATTTACAAGTTTAAAGTTAATATTTCATTTTCTTTCTTTCTTTATTACCTTCTTTCCTTCCAAACTGGACAATATTTTGCTACTAAGCAAGCTCACAAGCAGACTTCATGATTTCTCTGCAGTAAGAATGAAGACATGAATGTGCATCTAGCTCTAGTTCCATGGGAATATCACACTAGCAGAATCTCCACTGAAATCTTTTGAGCTAAGTGCAGTAAAACTAGTGTGTCATCAGACTCAGTTCTACACTTAACCAGCCTGGTCTCCTGATAAGATATGATCTGATATAATTTGAAAACAGATAACATCAACTAGGAGGAAAGTTTGTGTCAATAAGCTTAGAAGGGTTTTTTGTTTGCCTAGTAGCACATCATTTGACTCACCATTTGATTTGTAAAATACATAGGCTATAGTGTAAAGTACTTGTAACAAAAAACCAAACCTAGTATTTTCCAAGTAATGAGCCTTACAGTGGTAAGGCTATACTGGTATCTCATTTTAAACACAAGATATTGAGGAGTAGGAAACTAGAATATGATTAATTTCAGCAAAATTTCAGTCATACACGTGTATTTTTGACCTCTGTAACTGAACTTTTCATCTCCATCTCTCTTTTCAGTTAGAGGAGAAAAGTAGACACTTCTATGCATGATTCATCTGACCTAATAGAGAAGATTATTTGAGAAGGTAGAGAACAGTGCTCTGGGCTTCATAGGATAGATCAGCCAGATTTCCCCTGACTGTAAAGAGAATCTCGAATGACTTGCAAAGACATAGATATTTTCACCTTCAATATCTATACTTGGTCAGATGAATCCTGTCCGTTTTGAATGACTATTTGGGAAGTCAGTGATGGAACAGGGTTTCCTCTGAGTCACTATCCTGACAATCTTTCAGAAACCTGAAAAATAGGCTTTGTCAAATGTCCTTCCATAGCTCCCAGTCTTTATCCCCAGCTGTCCTATTGATCTTATGGCCCTCAGTAGGGCTGCGTAAAAAAATAAATCTGTACTGGCTTGTAAACTTGCATTATTTACTACATAACCAGTAAGGATGCTATGCCACTTAGTTGAGTGCTTAAAAGACCAACATAGCCCATTTCCAGAGTCCTTATGCTAAACGTTGAGAGCAAAACCAGTGTGAAAACAGCTCCAGGTCATCTCAGATCCTGTCTCTTTATGCACTTAATCTCTGTTAGAATCAACCTCACTCATTGTTATTCATTTAGACCAAGATGTGCATGAAGCAGGAGACAAGGATGTCCAAGCTGTGGCTCTTGAGTAACATGTGGCTCACCTATGACAGCTACCACCTTGTCCCAGGACAGTGTCACAGCTGACGGACAATCTGCAGATAAGACAGGAGTTTACAAGCTAAGCCAAGTTCTTGGATATGGGAGGAAGTTAGACGGGGCTGCTAAGACGGGATCACCCAGCCCACATCCATTGGGCAATGCCATGAATTTGACAAAAGTTGTATCTCTCTTGGCTGGGAAACACGGCGGGAGTTCCTCCATCACTGTCACTGTCTCCCCCCAACATGAAGATTTTGGAACGCAGCCCACAGAATCAGGGAGGTAAGATGGTAACAACAGTATCCAAGGAACATGGATAATTGCCTACAATTAACACTGACAATTGCACCATCATATATGAAAGAGTTACATTACACAATCTCTTACGTAACACCTAATCTTAACCTAATTCTGCACCACTTAGTATGCCTTATACTAAACTACTGTTGTTGCTTAGGAGGAAGAACATCCCTATTTAAGTAAAATTAAAAATTGGATGTTACAGCTCCTGAATTATTCAGGAATCTGATGAAAAAGCAACATTTCTGGTTTTACTGAGGTTTATTTTATTTAAGACATTTTTGCCATAATATCGTTTGCTATCTTAACTCCTGGGATACTGATATAGATTATTAAATTGTGCCTGAAGTAACTTCTAACGGTTCTAAAAGGAGGCAAAAAATGAGCTCTTTAACAGAAATTGACAGTACATTTCCCCTTCTCTAGTCTTTGATTTTCTTTTTCAGCAGGATATTCCCAATTGACTTAAAGGCATTTTATATTTCAACAGGCACTTTTCCCTGTCTCAGCAACCCCAAGAGTAATCTTACCCCTGTTAAGGAATGTGTTTCAGTTTTGAGTGTTTTCATGAGCCCAAATTCTGTGTCACTGAAATACAACTGAGTTAAAACAATTTAACATCTCAAAAAATATCTGCCTGGGTCAGTTACTAGTTACCGTTATTGTTATTACTTCTAAATATAACCGTTAAAATGCATCATTGTGCAATTTTAAGTACTCATCCCCTTAAGATCTGGAACCACTTATCTGTTTCTAATGTGTATCATGTTTTCTAATGGAAACCAAGGTCTTTTCTGACTTCTGGTGACAAATTATCAATAGGGACAGATTATGAGGAGGAAACGTAAGCTCCTTAAGAAATTACCCACTTGTCTCACTAACAAGGTAGCTGTTGAAAGAGCTGTACACGGTCAGACTTAACTGAGCTACTGCTGGAAAGCCAGTTTGTAGCTGTGATCTCCAAAGTTTTGCCCCATCTCCTGCAAAATGCAACCCAGAAGAATCCTGCTATATCCTCCTGAAGAGTCCTGCAATATCCAGCTTCTGCTCCAGAATTTAGAGGATTTGCCCAGAGGGACACTGTTTTTTTGTAATCCAGGAAGAGTAAACAGTCCTTTCAATGCTCTTGTGACAGAACAATAAACCTGAATACTTGGTACAACATGGTCTCAGTGTTTGTTAGGCTAGATATTGATTACTCTAACAAGTTAAGCTACTCTCTGGCTATCATTAGATATAATGTAGCGTAGAAGTGATAACCAGGTAGGTCTTTGTAGCTCAAGCATCCTCTTTCCTACAGTTACAGAGAGATAAGGCTGTCATCAGCTGAGGCTGGAAAATCAAAGGAAGTACTAAACCAAGTAGGACTCTACCTTGGAAAAGAGTCTGTTGTGATTGATTGTGATCTATACATTTACAAATTATATGTTCCTTTAACATAAGGAAAATACATTTTTTTCATGGTGTTGTAGAACTTATTGCCACAGGATGTTCTGAATGCAAAAGGAAGAAATTAATCAAATTAACAGAATAGTCTATCAAAGTTATCACATATTATGATCCAGACAGTTTCAACTAAAGGTGATGTAAATCACTGATTATCAAAGGAGAAATTATTCTTATCCTTTTTTTCTCAATGAATTCTCCATTCATCATTAAAAACAGGATTCTATGAAAGATAAATTTTGATCTGACCCTCAGTTTTGTGTTCATGTTCCTATACATTATGATCATCACCTCAGAAGATACCAGCAAAAAAGATAAGGGTCCTACATGCTGGAGAATAAGCTACATCAGGATTTTCTTTCTAGGGACAGTGCACGTCAACAAGAACACAGCATCTTTCCATTTTAGTGCCAGCCGGTATTTGGCTTGCATTTAAAAAAGAAATGTGAACCTGAAATGCTGAAATGGCTTTCACTATGAAAAAGGACTCTTACATCAAGTGTCTCAGGTATATATTGCCCGTCTCTTCTCAGCTGATGTGCTAAAGGAGTCCCAGACTTTCAAAGACCTTTGCCAGCTGCCACCATCACTTATTTCTTGTTTTTATGGATGCAACTGCCATACTTGTAATCATCCCACAACATCTACTAGAGACCCCCATGCTCACCTGAGCTAAAAGCTGGAGCAATAATGATTCCTGTACCAGTATTTTACCAGTAACAGATTCATCATTGCTTATGCATTGGAGGCCTGAAAACTATACCAGATATTTCTTGGTTAAATGTGTGTTCTGTCACTTAATATGAGTATGTGTTGATTTAGTTTCATTCTGTATGAATTTATATCACTCAATTACAGGAGTAAAATAGGCTTTGGTTAAAAAAATAATGAAAAGCATTGAGACATCAACTATTGAAAGACACACAAAATATCTCCGTGATTCATAGATTTTCCTAACATAAAGGCAAGCTTCAATTAGCTCAGTATGATATTCAAGTCACATCTGTCATAGTGAAAGAATGAATCATGTTTCCATTTCAGGAGAAGGAGTAACAAAAAGTGGCTATAATTGGTGACGTATATTCAACTTGTTGATACACTCAGGACTTCCATTTGGATTGTTTAGGTTTCAATCAGCTTTATTACTTTTTAATCAGACTAAATCAAAGCTATTACTCTGCCTTTTAATCACTGTACTTCTCTGGGTACATGTCGAGGGACCCATGTGGGAAGGAGACAAGTGATAATTATATTCAATATTTTTCAGTCACGATAGGTCCTGAAATGATTCAAATCACATTGTCAAGCTCTGGAAACTTGAATTCCCAATGTTCAAGGAAATAGTGACTCTATTTTACTGTTGTAGGACTACACGAGGACAATTTATACCAGTCTGAAGTTTACACTATTTGGCAGTAGAGGGATCATACACCATTCCCTTTACACAGCACAGGGAATGGGCATATGGTGCAACTCAGAATTAAACCCAGTGTTTCCCTTTGTGAAGGCTAGCAGAAAAATTCTCGTTTTCAGTATGCAGAAAAGCTCATCTGGCACTTGTGATTAATTTCTTATTCTGTTCAGTGTCTCACTTTGATTATTAATGATAATACTTTGATTGATGACTGGTGCCTGCTAAATACTCTATTGCCAAACAGGGAACAATGCTCTTTTTCAAACAGATACGTGGTGGAGAGGACCAAAGTAACAGGGAGATGAGCCCATATCTTCTTAAGCAAGGGCTTGAATTCAGCTCATGCTAGGATCTTTACCTCTTAGAAGATGTGTCTTTGGTGGTACCTTTGAAATGGACTACAGATTCCTCATAATAAGCAGGAAAGACAAGCATAAAAGAGCTCATCTTGAAAGTCAGCCTGTGTGGTGAAGTTCATGGAATATCAGACCAAGGAAACAGCTGATAACCTTCTCTTTCCTCCTTAAAACACTTCAGCATTGTTACCAGTGAATAGTTAACACATGTTAGTTTTCCCACCACAAGACACTGGTGGGACCAGACATTGTAATTTTATCTCATGTTAATGAAGGCGAGGTCAACCCTCAGCTGCAGGGAAGGGAGGGGAGAAAGGAAAGCTTTAAGTGCTGACCTCATTTAACTACTTTGCAGAAAAAACAACAGGTGCCTACTTTCCAATCAGATTTTACACTAAGATCATTATCACACATTAATTATTATGATTATTAAAAAATAAAATATGCTTGAAAGTTTCCTGTCCTAAAACTAACTAGTGTCTTACAATTACCTCTGCTTATCTCTGATGTTCATTATATTTTTTACTTTTATTTCTACAGAAGAGCCTAGAAGCCTAAACTAGGTCGTACTTAGACGTTGTACAACATACACAGTAAACAACGTATTGGTCCCAAACAGGTTGCAATCTAGAAGGCAAGATGTGACAGGTGGGTGAAGCAAAGAAGCAGGTGGGAGTGGGGAAATCATAATGATAGGATGTGTTAACACCTGTACAGTTCATAGGTGAATCATCAAAATAGTTGAGCTAGAACTGTATTTTCTTTCTGTCACATAAGACAAATCTTGAAATTATAATTCGGTTTTGTTTTGGATTTTATTCAGGCAAAAAGTCCTGCACAGTTCAAAAGTGAATTGATTTAAATGAGGTCAAAGCCTGTTCAAGGAACCAAAAATGGGATAATTGTAAGGGATGGGCAAGTCCAAAACCAGGTTTCCACAACTACCTAATTCATCTGCCTCAATACAAAGGTTCTGACTACTGATTAATTATTCAGAATTAATTTGGTGAAGAGCTACGCATTGATCCAAAATGGAACCTGAAGCTATGTTGAAAATTCAAATTACAGCAAGATCTAGAGGAGGGAGAATGTAAGTGTCCATGTTTGTCTGAGTATCAGACATACCTCAATTTCATTAATTACTGCTGGTGATTACCCAGACATAGAGATCAATTTAGAGTGACCAGAAAGCAGAGAGAAGGATCTTAATGAATCCAGCAGACTGAAAAACACGGGGAATAGAGGGGGGGAAGGGAATGGAGCCTTGGCAACTGAAGCACCTCTGAGAGGGAAAGGGTATGGCAGGATTTTAAGAACCTGGGAGGACTCTGATAAGAGAAATGCACTGGTGCCCAAAATGTGACTCTGCAGAGACACATTCGACCATATACAGGAAAGATGTGGTGGTGTTATCCCATCTTCTCTCAGCATATGGAAAGAAGATCCGTGTCCTCATCTCTCACACTAAAAAGCAGAACTCAGTGATCCTTGCATGGGCAGGATGATCCAGATGCCTGTACCTTTTGTAGTTACCGAACAAATACCTAAAAACCAAAGCTCCCCTTTATTTTTTAACCCTGGCTATAGTGTGCCACTCACCTCAGGCTGGAATGTTACATCTTGGTGTATTTAATTGCATAATGTTATAGAGTCTCTGTTGCCCAAAGTCTATGAATCAAGATCTAAAAAGGTCTACTATAAAAAAAGTTTTCGCTTTGACACAGTTACAGGGTGAATTATCCAGCTCATGCTGTGCCCAGAGTAAAATCAGTTAGTCGTCAGAAAGTGTTTTTTTCACACTTTGTGATGTAGGAATGCAATCTCTTCCCATAAATAAACACTGAGCTTCAATGACTCCAGCTACATTATTCATGAAGAAAAAATGATGCTGTGTCTTGCATTGTACAACCTTGAGCTCAGAAGCAATGCCTAACAAATAAATCTGCAATAAATGCTCAAATTAAACCTTACTATATCCCAGATAAATAGTTACGGTGAGGAACAGGGAAGAATTTGGATCAGAATTAACATGAGGACCCTCTCAGACAATAGGGTCAGCTGCAGCTCAGAACAGTTCTCCGAAGCAGAGAAATCCCCATCATATCATTTAGACAAAACCCTTTCAATTATGCTGCAGATGATGTCTCTGTGGGAATCAAATGCCCCATCTTCAGGTTTTCATCTTTCATAATGAACATGTACAGTGTGAGAAAGCTGTAGGTTTGTGGGTATGTACGTAATGAATGGCAAACAAATTAGAATTATAAAATTATTACCCCGAATCACTTGGTGAACCGCAGAAACACACAGATATTTTTTAATAAACAGGTCCCTTGGAGTTATCTGTCACCATAGAAAGAAACTAAACATGTGATCAGAATTTATAAATGCAGTGTTCAGAAATGGGTTGTAAGATTTGAGATAAATTTTGCATCTCAGAGGAAGAAAACTTCTTTGAAACTAACCCACAACTTAGTCTTACCCTGATATTCATATTTTATCGGCGATCTCACTTGACGTACATGTTTTTGCTTGGGATTTTGACAAAGATAGTTATCATTTTTGCAGCAGGCTTTGTAGACCTTAGTGGGTTTAATCTCAGCTTGGCATCTTGTGTATTGAGCACATCTTTCTCTTTTTTGGGTCTGAAATATCACATGTTTCGGAAGCAAAGCTCTAACCAGCGTGGATATTTTGGGGCCAAATTAAGTTGTACTAGTGATTAAAAGCTAACCTGAAGTAGAGTTTGTCTGAAGAGTTTTAGGGAAACAACATGTATTGCAACACAGTTAAACTATTCCATTATACTGTGAAACTGCTGTCATTCTAGGCACTATCAATAAGATCTCCATGATGCACTTCATATTTCAATAGCTAATTTCCAAATATCTCAGAATTATGAAGGATGTTGGTAAAGCCTTGCAATGTCCCATGGAGTTAAGAAGTGTCACTCTTTAGAGCTTCCAAAAGTACTGTTTGGGTGTTACAGGCAGGAAAAACATAATGAGAAATCATTGTACCTGTTATATGGGTGAGTAAAAAGAAGTGAGGAAGGCCAAAAAGTTGCCACAGTAAAGTGACGAAAAAGTGAAAATATGCATCAGAAGCTTATTAGTAATGAAACTGGAAAAGATGAATGCCACAATAACCTGTTGTGAATATTTCACACTGCTCTCTGGGAGAATCTGAAGGACTTTGTTGTCCCACATGAGAAATGCTCAAGTGAAATGTACTTAATTTCCTTGGGGACATCTTAGAGATACTTTCCAGGGAATGGACACACACTAGATCACTGAGTAGGGGTGTGGTAACAATCCTGTGCTCTCCTGATGTTAAAACATGGTTTGGGGAGGATGCGGTGTCCTCTCATGGTTCAAGTCACTCACAGTGACTCTAGAGACATTTTTCCCGGGTCTTTTCAGTAAGGGGGATCAGGCTGCTGGGACTCAACAATGCCTCAGAGAGGTTCACATCTTTTCCTCCTTCTTTCCCACAGGTATTTACTGCAGCCATGAGTGCAAAAACCTGTAGCCCAAAGACTGTTCCAGTTTATCTGCTGCTGGAGATTGTGGCAATGAAAGATGCTGAGCACCAGACAGGCATCTCTGAGAGTCAAAGTTACCACCATGATCAGGCCAAACACAAGCAAAAAGCAGTAACAGCCTCCTTGGTTTGGTGCTTAAAGTATTAAAGAGAATATTTAGAGTTGTTCTAAACACACAAGAGGAAAGAAAATGTTTACATTTGTTTGTTATACTGAAAAGTCTAAGTAAAAATTAACAAGTGCAAATCAAACCAAAAGTGGGTGTGCCTTGGAGAGGCAAACATTCTAGCTGAAAACTGAAGAAAATACTTTTCTTTAGGAAAAAAAAATACTTAGCTTTTTCTTTTTTTTCTTATTTTTTTTTTTTTTTTAATAAAAGCTGTTTCCCTTTAAAGATACTGCCTAGTTGTGTGTTTTCACATCTGAACTTTTTTTTGACAGAAAAATTTTAGCCAAGTTGCGACCTAGAAAATAGTTTGTAGCAACATTAAGTTCTAAAGCCGAAAGAGACACTTAAAATCGAGAAGCTTGACTTTTTTCAGAGCATGCTCTCTCACCTCTCCACATTTTCATTATAATTTTGGAATGAGCTCTATTCTGAACCACCAATCTTCATGACCTTTCTGTATGTCAAAATCATCATCTGGCCAAAGGCTACTCAAGGTAGATCAGAGAAGAACAGTGGGGAGGTGACAGCTGGAGGATGGGTGAAGGTCCCACCTCTCACTCCACTGTGGGAGCAAAACTTCACAAAAGACAAGTGTGGTTTTACTCTTTCAATAGATTTCTATGAAATATATTTCAGAGAACAAGTACCTGTGGAGTAGCTATTTGGTTTTGAAATAGCAGAGGATGTTTGTGGAGAGGTTTACATTTTCGATGCAAAACACCCTGCATATATCCTGGCTACATCAGGATTAAAACTCTCAGACATAAGCTTTGTCAAGTCCCGGGGACAACATAAATGACTGTTGATTCATATTCTTTTAGGTCTGTAAAGTTATAACTATGTAATATGAACACAGGCTCTTTAGCGTAGTTTAGAGCCAACCTGGAATCCTTCCAAGCTGTACCAAAGGATTTAATGGCATAGTTTTTATTTTCTGCTTAGTGCAGTGTACCATTAATTGAAGGTAATTGTCAAGAGGAGACTGGCTTTCAAAAACTACATAGCTCTCAACTGTTCTGGTGCAGAATGGATGCCCTGAGTTTAGGATCACATTTCTTCTGTGCTCTATATTACATTTGTCTTGTCACACAATTGTGTGATTGTGCTCAACTAAATAGTTATTCGGTGCTATTACAGCATTTCAAAATGGAGACTCAAGTAACACTGCAGGGAAAGATGGAGAGAAAGGGGGAGTCAGGTTTGTACTGGGATGAGGACTTGTCTGCTTGAACTAAACAAAGCCCTGAAAGGTATTAGAGGTCTGAAGCATTTAATGGAGTAGGTTATTTGTTTTGCAGAAGAAGGAAGCCTTGCAGAGCAAGAGAAGCAGCTTGAGGCAGAATACGTTAACGGGAAGAATTAGCTTGTTAACAAAGAGGTTCAGCAGTCACAAAATATGCTGTGAGACCTGGTAGTGCTTCTCTGCTCCCAAAATGACACATAAATGTGAAACACTCCTCTGCAACCTCTGCTTTTCTTTGCATGAGGACAGGAAAAAATCATAGAATCATAGAACCATAGAACAGTTTGGGTTGGGAGGCATCTTCAAGGGTCATCTAGTTAACCCCCCTTGGGAGCTCCACTCTGTTCTCTAGCTTGGACTGTCAAAACACCAGAACTGCAGTACACTGTACCATATAGATACAAAGTTGGACTGCTAACCCAAACCCTACTGCTGTACATCAGTGAATTACCATAATTTACTTAACTGATATAATATTGCTAGCTATTATCTCTACTAGAGTAATTCCTGGGAATCTTAGCCATGGTCCATGAACCACACCATGCCAGGCACTGCACAATTAAAGGGAAAAGCCCTTCCCTTAGTCTGGAGGCCATTTGTGTCTAGGGTGTAACTTGGCCCCAAACCTAGAACTTAATTAGCATTGATGTTGATGAGGTGTGAGGGAGAATGGAATCTGGTCCATCCTTCCACAGCTGCACTGGCTTTGCAATGAGAAAAACCAAGATGAGCCAAAAGTGATTAAGAAATTATTTTTGAAACTGGAGTCAGCACATGTAACCGCAGTTAGACAACAGGGATCAGTAGATCTGCAATGTAAGGAGGTTTGAGTCTTACATAGCTACTTTAAAAGTAAAGTTCCCCTGTGAAAATCCCTCCTGATTTTATCAGCAGATTTATCAACAGCATCAGCTGAGAGGTCTAGGAGTGTGACCAACCATGGAGGAAGATCTGCTCTCATCACTTTTTTTCTTAGAAACAGTTTATTTGCATTTTGTAAATAGCACTTTGTTTCTCAGAGGTATTATTTGGATGAATATGGGGGTAGTCATTTGATTAAAGATAGAATAAATGCACCTGTTCCTAGAAGAAATGCCACATACCATATTTTAACTAAAAATATGAGTGATCCCCATTATAAATCTCACTGTGTGAGCTTCATTGGTGGTCTCTGTGCTTATACATGCACAGGTGTCTAAATACTGAACAAGATCAAAATGGAAATTCCAGTTGATGTTTTCAGATACTATCTGAGTGCTCTTTATATGTCCAAACTTCCTGAACATATAGAGAAACAGTGTTTGTGAGTATGTGTGTATACATATATATATATTAAAAATTAGCTTTCAAGGGACTCATATATAGATGCTGCACAGTCTGTAACTCATTAGCAAATAACTTCCCAAAGTTTCCAATGCACTGATGACAGAAATAGCACTTTACCTGGTCAGGCTTATTGGAAATGAAAAGAAAATTCTTTTATATGTTTTTGAAACTAAGGAAAAAATCAAGTTATGCTGGGTGAAACACAAGACTTCCCTGTAGTTCATTTGTTGTTCCTTTCACTGGACTCATGATCTCATTCTCATTATAAAAATATCTGAAGTGTTTTCCCAGGCTTCCCCAAAACCCATTACTGATCAGGTATGGAGAGCCTGTGCATGTAAACAAAAGACTAAGGCACATTTGCAACCATATATCCTTCCCAAACACAGGATATTCATTAGTTTCAGAAGGATTCCAACTGCATTGGGTGAACCCTTGGTCTCAGTGGAGCAGAACCTGAATCATTTTTGAGGTCCTAAAGCTACAGCCCTCGATCAGCTCAGTTTTATTAGATCTTAAGGGTCATATTCACACAGGACATGCCATTGCTTTCACCAGGCTTGAACATGTAGGTATGTCCCCTCTCACATGAGCAAAGACCGACTCTGGCATGTCTTAACGAATAACAAAAGTAAATCTCCATTTCCTTTAGTGCCCCTCAACCAAAACAAACGGTACCAACCAGTAGCTTTTAGTAATGTTTACAGCTGACTATCGTTTGGGGTCTTTGGGTGATTAATCAGAGATATAGAAGTAGGTAAACACAGTGCTATTAGCTTGTCTTCACTGTATTCTGATACAGACCAAGCTTTGCCTGTCCCAAAGGACTTGAAACTCCTAAAAGATGGGTGTTTGGGAATTTGAGTAATTGAGGAAAGTAATAGCTCTAATGCATTTTGCCACTTGCCGTGTACTTTTGTGGAAAGCATATTGATAGACTGGAAAAATCCTTAGAGGAAAAAAGATGTAAGAATTCATACTGAGGAAGAAAAGAGGAAAGGAGAGAAAGAGGTTATTTTATATGAATAATAATCACCATAAGCTTTTATTCCTATAATTAAGAGGGAGGGGGAAAAAAAAAAAGAGTTAAAATTATTTAGAAAAATACTGCAATTCTATTCTGACATCCTTGTCCATTGGCTGATAAGTTTATGAGTTTATAAAAAATGCAGGTTATGAAAATAGGAAATCACTTGTATGTTTTTCTAGATGATTCATTTAGTGTTTCAGAAGAAACTGCAATTTATTCACAGATTATGTAGTTCATTTACAGAATGTTTGTAACTTACCAGTCTCTTTCTCTGAAGAGCAATAATGGAAATAGAAATGTGAAAAGAACCAGTTATAATCAATGGAGCAGAATCAGAAAAAATGTCAGTAAAAGGCTTGAAGTACAAAACAGAAATTGAAAGAAAAAAGATATATACACAAATATATATATACATTCCTTTAATTACAGTTCTTTATGAAACAAATTGAAGATATCTAGAGATTTAGACTGATACCCTAGATTTGCTGAGGTTTCCTTTCAAGCCAATGTTGTGGCACTTTGTAAGTTCAAATATGGACTGAACATTTTCCTTTCTCTTGGTGTCTGCACGCTCAGACAGTGACAGAGCCCTGGACCAGTACAGTGAAGAACTGGGCTGTATCCTCAACTCTACTCCTTTCTGACCATGGAGCAACCTCTTCAAACATCACCATCTTCGCTTCCCCTGGTAAAATTTATACATAGTCTCTGATTAAACTCTAAACTTTTTGGACTGTCTGTGCTCATAAAGCAGAATTCGATTTTGGTGGACTATAACCTGGAGCCCCTGGATATTGCCTTAATGCAAATGATAATGTATTGAAACACAGAGAGCAAAAAAATACTTCTTCCTCCATTGTACTCCACATCTCCCAAACTCCAGATTATTATTTGTGCTCCAGATAAACATTTTAAAACTATAAGATTTCTTTTGACATCTACTGCAGTGTATTACTAAATGAGCCTAATTATCACACTGGTCAGCTAAAGAGACTTAAACCATAAAAAGAAAAGCAAACAAGCAAACAAAAAAAGGAAAGGAATTGGAGCAGAAGAAAAAATAATGGAATAAAACCAGTATAAGGCTATAAATTGTAAATAAATAAATTATGTTCCAGAAATTAATGGTGATCTTACTAGTCTAGGTCAAAGACTGTAGTAAATTATGCTCATACTTCAGTATTTTTCTAGTTGTAGCCTTATGTTCCCAATATGGCTGGTAGTGGGAATATGTAAAACAAACAGTTTCAAATGCTTTGCCGAATTTGAACTAATTTAATGAAGTGTGGGGAAACTGCAGCACTGGAAAAACTGACTCAACAACTAACAAAATCAACAAGAGAGATTAAAATACACAAGTATCTAGATGTAGGGTTTCCGTTTGCTTCATTCTCAGAAAAGACGGAACATCCGTGCTAACACCAAAATCTTTGAGTCTTGATGCAAGGTCTATTGTAAGGCTGATCCATAGTCAGCTGGACTGAGAGGGAATTTTTCCATGGTTTTTGTAGTATTTGGACAAAGACTTAAATGGTCAGGTGTGAGTACAGGATGAAGTATTGCTCAGGCAAAATTTTTGGTGTCCAAGAAAAGAACTGACAAAATGGAAAGGTTAGCAGCTAAGAAAAAGTCTAGCTAGCCAAAAAGAAGGTTGCATCTTCTTATGAAAATATAATGAAAAAGGTCCCTGGAGAGTTTTTTCAAGCAGGTCTGAAGTACAGTAATTAAGTCTGGGCAGAATTTCCAACAAAATATATCTATAAATAGGAAATAAAAAGCATCTGGTATATTTCTGATATTACAGTTATACTTGAAGAAAAATGGCTATGAATCAAGGCCTGTTCTTGACTTAATGTGAATATATGACTTCCATTGATGATAAAAGGAACCTCACATGCACACCAGAAGGAAATCAATGGCTGTTCTGGCTATGAAGTATGAAATGGCCCCTCTGAATTCATGCAACAGGAAAAAGTACACAGAAAAAATGTCTGACGTCATTAGCTCAAAAATTTTTTAGTAGAATCACAGTAAAATTTTCTGAGTTATTAATAGTGACTTGATTTAGTAAAGTTCCTGAAATGTGCATTTGTCTGTAAGAAAAAGTACACTGGGAGGAAGAATTGAGGAGTGTCATATCTCTCTGCATGGGGTTGATGATTTTTTTCCTCATGTACCACAACTGTTACCAAAAATATATTTTGAAGTATAATATATTTTTTTCTTTCAATTGGTGTTCACAAATATGAATTTAGCATTCCAAATCCCATATTGAATTAACACTTAGAAGCCACTATATACTAAAAACTATAATAGAATAAGGAAAGAGTGATTCAATAAAGTGGGTGCAGGATGAGCTCCACAAACAATTACTTGTTCAACATGCAGGAGAAAGTTTTCATCAAGATTGATTATTACAAATACTCCTCAGTTCATTGAAAATCTAATTTTCATCTCAAAAGAGGGATAACACTTCTAAAATCAATGGATTTATATTGAGGGGAGGATGCAATTTGATCTACAACTGATCTGCCTGTCTTTCCCCCATCTTCTGGGTACAAAATAACTGTGTTTCTGCTCTTCGGTTGGATAAAACTAAAAAATAAATTTCAAATTATTTTTCTAATTCAAGTTCAAGTCCTTTTCAAGTTTCAGAAGAGAGTATAAAAAAACAAATAACAAAAGAAAAAATAGAAATAAAGAAAAAAAACCACACAAATCCAGGAGCTTTAGATTGTCCCAGCCCATTTAAAGAGAATAACTAAGAACCAAAGGGGAAACTTTGTTAAAATTGCATCTGAACCCAAAAATAAACCAATTTCCGAATACTTCTTCTTCATTATTTCTCTAAAAACTGATACAAACCTTGTTTTTTTTGTAGTTGTTTATTCCACTCCAATACTTATTGCAGGGAGAAAATGCAATGTATGTAAGCAAGAGTAAGATGAATATTATTAAAATACATTCTACTCATTCAAGGACTAGTGTAAGCTAGCATCCAACATACTATCTTTTGTGATCTTTTGCACACACTTTTTTTCTTTTTCATTTCTCCTTATATATACATATATCTTTTTTTTTTTTTTTTAACAGTGACTGTATTTTCAGACATATCTATGCTTCCTATCTACCAGAAAAGTCTTTCTTTCACTGTTCAGCATATCTGCTGGGAATTTAAAAGGATGACAAAAATAATTTCGTAAGGGAAGCTGTGTGGAGACTTGATGCTTGAGAACAAGGAAAGATGATCACTCGTAAAACACAGGTAGGAAATGAAACAGGAAAGCTATCAGATCCAGACTTCCTCCATGAATGGAGGTTACCAAAACAAACACATCACAAAATTTAAAAAAAAAAAAAAGGAAATCATTGACATTTGGTCAATCAGGACAGAACCGGCTGCAGTGGTTCCGGGCAGAGACTGAACTGCTCTGACTCAAACAACAGACAGGAAAGTCGCTGAGGGCCAAATGCCAGCAAAAACATGGGGAATGTGTTACTCCGCTAAGGTTAAGGAGAATTCCCACCCTCCCTCCCCATTGCTCCTCTCCTCTCCTCTCCTCTCCTCTCCTCTCCTCTCCTCTCCTCTCCTCTCCTCTCCTCTCCTCTCCTCTCCTCTCCTCTCCTCTCCTCTCCTCTCCTCTCCTCTCCTCTCCTCTCCTCTCCTCTCCTCTCCTCTCCTCTCCTCTCCTCTCTCCTCTCCTCTTCTCCCATCTCTTCCTGGTGAAATTGGACTTGTGCAGTTGCAGAGCTCTTCAGGTGGCTCCTACTGGAGCTCTGCATTTCCCCTGCTGCCTACTTGTTCCTTTCCATCCCATCAGCCATACTTCTTCTTGCAAAACACACTTTTTAGATGTCACATCTGCTTTTCACCATGCTCATAAGGAAGAAACCTTGCCATATCCCCCCTTCTCCTCAGCTCCATCTACATATCTGTACTGGCATTTTTAACACACCTTAATGGTATAAATGAGTCAAAAAGGTAATAAGAGGCCAGGACAGGGTGAGGATCTCACCTGAAGACATTAACATCCACAAAGACTCTTATCATCACTTCATCTTAATTCCTGCCTGGTGTTGTCTATGGAATTTCAGTGGTGATTAAGTCTACTGAGCCCTCCCCAAATTGTCCTGAAACTTCAGGATATTTTTCACAACGGTGTTTAGTCCAGATTTTTAAAGTGCAAATGACTGAGACTCTACTAAACTGCAAAAATTATTAATTACTCACACTTTTTAAAAGTAAAATCTCTGCACACACCCTCACATGGCTTATTGGAGGAACTCTGGAGGTCAGAATCTCAGGTCATTCCAACATAACTCACTTAGTCCTGAGAAACACTTGTATGTTATTTTCAATCTTTCTGTTTCAGAATCCAGGTTATATCTCATTCTTAAATTCCTCCTCAAAGACATAATTATTTTAATGATGTAGAGTTTAAGTTCTGAGTGTGTGGCTACAGTTCTGTGTAATCAACACTAGGCATTGAAAGATTGGTTACATCTCCACTTTCTTTACCACACAGCTTGTTTTATTAAAGTTATGGTACTATTAATGTTTTTATAAATATACATTAATATTACTCTTGGTTTTAATGTTTTTACACCAGTTAGCATAGAGGAGTTAAAACTGAATCATAGAAACATAGGATCATAGAATCGTAAAATAGTTTGGGTTGGAAAGGTTCTTCAAAGCTCATCCAGTCCAAACCCTGCCATGAGCAGGGACATCTTCACCAGATCAGGTTGCTCAGAGCCCCATCCAGCCTGGCCTGGGATGTCTCCAGGGATGGGGCATCCACCACCTCTCTGGGCAACCTGGGCCAGTGTTTCACCACCCTCATTGTACAAAATTTCTTCCTCATGTCCAGCCTGAATCTCCCCTCTTTTAGTTTAAAATCATCACCCCTTGTCCTATTGCAACAGGCCCTGCTAAAAAGTCTGTCCCCATATTTCTTATCAACCCTTCTTAAGTACTGAAATGCCACCATAAGGTCTCCCCAGAGCCTTCTCTTCTCCAGGCTGAACACCCCAACTCTCTCAGCCTGTCCTCCCAGCAGAGCTGTTCCAGCCTTGGATCATTTCTGTGGCTCCTCTGGCCCCTCTCCAACAGGTCCATGTGTGTCCTGTGCTGAGGACCCCAGAGCTGGACCAGCACTGCAGGTGGGGTCTCACCAGAGCGGAGCAGAGGGGCAGAATCACCTCCCTGACCTGCTGCCCACGCTCCTTGTGATGCAGCCCAGGACACCATTGGCTTCTGGGCTGCAAGCACACATTGTCGGCTCATGTTCGATCTCTCATCCACCAGCACCCCCAAGTCCTTCTTGGCAGGGCTGCTCTCAATCCCTTCATCCTCCAACCAGGGTCTCTTCAAAAAAAAACAGAAAAAAAAAAAAGAAAAAAAAATTTTGACACAGTCATGCTGCAGTATCGACCAATCTCAAGCTGGAACACTTTGCTGAAACTCACTGATATATATGAAAATATCTACACCAGAGCTAGAAGGTTTAAGCGTTTGATAGAAAGAGTACACATTTTATCTTCTCTGTAACTATGTTTTTAACTTGACTCACGCTTTCTTATATATGTGTTTAAGATCTTAATCATTAAATGTGGAATGAAACCAGAGAAGGAAATCAGGTGAAATGCATGAATTGCTATTCCGATTATGTGCTGTGCATAAGCATATTCATAATAAAGGGAGTATACAAGTATGTGATACATAGATACACAAACAGATAAGAAGTGGATTCTCATTTGCGGAACTCCTGAAATGGATGCTGCTTTTTTTTTTTTTTAATCTATTCAGATATTTGTCTTCAGGGGAATGGGGCGGGGGGATAAAAAAGCCTAGGAATTAGTTTCTTTGGGGAGTTTAACCCTTTCTCAAAATTTGTCCAAAGAGCTGAAATTTTCCAAAGGGTTCACAGGTTACTGTGGGCATCTCACAGATGCACATCAAAGGCTCACAAAGACCTCATATCCTTCCAAAATCAATCTTAAAAGGTCACATTTGTAAATCTTTCTACAGAGCTGACTCAAATATGGATCCAGGAGAGACCAAGTTTCACAAACCAGCCAGTATCTCTGGCTACTGAGCCTGTAGTAAGACATGTGGATGCGACTGTGCAGCTTTTTCTCCTTCTTTACTACTTGGATCTGCCCATACTTTCTTCCTGTTGCTGGCAGTACTGGACACTGGTTTTGTTCCTCAAATTAGAGCGCTGGAAACAAGATGTTGTATTGCATGGATGCTGTAATATCTGTCACACTTTTCAACCTAAAATCACAGACTCTCAGCATCAATCAAGCTGCAAGCAATCTCCAGTTCGATCTCCTGCTGAGCAGGTTGCTCAGAGCTTTGCTCATTAAATTTTTTTAATGAGAATGGAGATTTCACAGATTCTCCAAGCAAACTGTTCCAGTGCTTAACTGCTTCCATAGTAAACATAGTCCCTATGTTGAAATGCCACCTCTTGCAACACCAGTATTGCTTTTGTCCATTTTTAGCACAGAATTGGCAGGAGTCTTGAGTTCATCTTTTCATAATCCTTCTTTATGCAGTGGAAGGTGATCTTACCTAGCCTCCCCTTCTCCCAAAGAAATCTTTTCCTCTCTTCTTCCTCACTTGTGCGAGAAATAGATTGCCGACACATCACATCACATTAGAAGCTCGTCTGATCATGTTCTAAGCAGCCATGTGGTGTGCCGGTCCTCTGATACAGGAGAAAAGGACTTCCATCATGCTGCATTTGTGGATTGTCCTTTCTAAGGGGGATCTTCCCAATGGAGGATCTTGCTATGTGCTCTTGCACCAATCTTTGCAGCCAAGAGTTGAGCATTACCTGGCTACAAATCAGGGACAGGTTCACTTTAGAAGCACAATTACCTTGTGCAAATCAGAGTAATTTCTATGTTACTACTGTTCTTCCCAGAAGATGACCTGATCCATACTGGCTGAGCCATCAACATTTCATGCTATGTTCTTTGTAACAAGTGAGTAAAACATGTCTAGCGTGAAGTTGCTCAGAAAAGTTCAAAGACAAATGAAGCGCTCTAGTATTCCAGTCACTGGTAGCACAGTGATTAGCTAATCCTTTTTCCTCATTCCCCATGACCAGATCATAAGCAAATACAATATATAAACACATAAAATCACTCTTCCCTAGTGCAACTCTTCTCACTATGAGGGAACAATGTGACTCTGGACAGACATGTAAACGTTCAGCACCTAAGTCTCAGCTGATCTCTTTGAGGTCTCTTTAATATCAAAAGGGAGAGAGGTGCACATGCAGAAGGTGATTCAGTTCATCAAAAAACAGCCATCTGAGGTGGTCCAGATAATTTCCCCTCTGAGAGTACCTCTCTGTGAGAGCCTGATGTGATTAAAACCAGTACACAGACTAACTTTTGGATATTTAAAGTATTTCTAAGATTCACTTCATATGAAGACGTTATCTACATCATGAGGAAGTTCAAGAATTCTTGAGTCAGAAGGACTGCTTTATGTGTGTCATCAGAAACTTGGCTTTTACAGTGACTGATCTGATCTGTCAAAAGACCAATAGAAGCACCTCCCAAGACTTTGTACGTATGCTACAGACTATTTGCCACACATCCTTTTTTAAGCCAGATTTTGTCTCTGACAAAACTCCTATGCATTTGAAGAGAAGCCCATTGTGATTCAGCATTAGCAAGAAATAAATCTGCCCACAAAAATAATGAAGTAAGGAAGGAAGGAAACTCTGACCAAAACAATTTTTATACAGCTAACCTCTACATTTTCACAATTTGCTGAAAACTCTGCCCTTTCTTCCTGCAGCTGGAAACAGAAAGATATTTGAAAAAAACAAAAAACAACCCTATGAGCTAAATAGGATAATTCTGAAAAGGTGTCAAAATGGGCTTTGAATAACCAGTAGCTTTGAATATTTCAAAAAACTCCTGAAATCTGAAGGCTTTGCATCAGTCTGCATCCCTGAGCCATTTGAGGTTCATCGCTCACTGAACTTCATAGAAGTGGCTCTGCCCTAATAACCAGTCTTTGGAAATACGAGCCCAGGATCTCCTCAAATTAACATGCTCAACATCATATTATCCTGGTGTGGGAGAAGAAAGCTGAAACTACTCAAAGAGAGACATGTCACCCATTGCTAAGCTCAGAAATTTGCAAAGCAAGTTCATAAATCAGAAGGTGACAGTAAATTTTTAACAGTGTATAAACTCAGGCATGAGCAAGAGTCTAGTTTATTTTACAGGCATGATGATAGCTGCGAAGAATGCTGCAGAGTGATATGGATAACATGGTGGCACACCTGTAACCTCCAGGACTGAAAGAGAACTGTTTGCACTTCATCATTCCAGGAAGGAAAAAAGAAAATACCAAGTCTTCCCACCACAACACACCCTAAATGGAGCCTTACTGTCCCGAGGAGAAAAAAAAAATGCATAACATACAAAGTATACCTTGTCAATCTTATTCTCAATGATTATGTACTTCCATGGTATGTGGAAGTTTTATAGAGCAATTACATCCATTGTGACTTTGTAATTACAGTATTAGGAGGTCACAGACAGAGAAACTTTGCCAACTCTATTGATTTTTAAGACCAGCCCAAACGGGATGTAGACTTGCACTGAACTTGTAACTTTTCAATGTGTACACAAAGTGCAGTATGCTTAGGAGAGTAACACTGATACGTGATGTTCATGCTACTCATGGGCCAAATGCTGATCTCTAGCACACTTTCAACACAAATCTGCATAATTGCTCTGGAAAAACTGCATCTTTGTGGAAATCAGTAACTAGTGAAAAGTCCTAGAGACTGTAGGAAAAAGTTAAAAAGAGTCTTTAAAATTTGAATAGCTTAGCAACCAAAATCAGTCTTACTGACTACAAGGAAGATTTGTATTGAGTCTATAGCCCTTAACTGTTTAATTTTTTAACAACTCATTCTACAGCAAAAATTCAAGCCTGGACAATGATGTAACAGTTTGATTTTTTCTTTAACTCTATAGTGCATTTTCACTCAAGAGGAAAATCTAAGAGTATTTATCAAGGAAGTGGCAGAATTACTTGAGTTATTGAACTGAGTGAGGTTGAACAGATCTTACTGAAGCAGATAAGAACTGTGTTCGCAGAGCGTGGTGGATCCCTACTACACCAGTGTTAGTGAGAACAAGGTGAAGCCTCAGACATTCTACATAGTATATATATTTTTATTGTAACTTTAGTCACAGAGCTTCTTGTCAGTTTGGGTACCTTCACGATATTTTTTTTCAAAAAATAAAATATGTGGCAGTTTTTTGTCTTTTTTTTTTCAGTTGGTTTGGTTTTGGTTTGGTTTTGTTTTTTGTTTTCTTTTTTTCTCAAGAGGGAAGGATGTGAAAACAAAATTAATTTTCTTTAAAAAAAAAAGCAAAAATGTTTTTAAAAATCATAAAGGAACACATCACACTTTCCATTCATTTTGATATGATACATTCTACACTTATTTCAAGCATGATAGGGTTTCTTACGTATGTCATCTTTCATAAATATGCATAAAATTTCTAGAAAGAAAAATTAACTCTCTGGAAACAACATTTCCACAGGCATATTGAAATTCAGTGCTATAATACCTGCCACATATCATTTTCTTAAATTGAATGGACAATTTGGCAAACTGTAGGTGGCACCATTAAACATTTCAGTACAACTGACTGCTTTTTTTCTCTGAAAAAAAAATACTCTTCTCAAAAAATAACCGTCTTCTACGAGACACTCAAAAGTGTTCAAAACACTCGGTGTAAAAATCTCATAATGTCCCAAGATTTACTGAGGAATTTCTAACAGCCTTTGGAACAAATTCATTTCTCAATATGCTGCTGAAAAATCCAGTTGTTTTTTTTTTTTTTTTCCAATCCGCAAAACTTTAATCAGCCTCTCTTTAGTTTTGTATTGGCTTCTCACTGTGGCATATGTTTATTCAAGATTGACCTAAAAATTACAACTGCCTAAAATTTGACCCAAACTGTCCCATAGATGAATTTTGATGTTGTTTAAAAATATAAACTCTTTTCAAGGAACAGATATATCACAAAAAGTATAAAAGAAATTCCCTTCTTCAAGTCAGTAGAGTGTAGAAGGGTACCTTTGACTGACACCATGCACAGGACCATGATTTACACTGGAGTTACTGAGCACTGTGCTGTATAATATAATGGGGACATTAAATAAGGGTAAGTGTAATTAATACATAACATTAGTAAGAGTCAATTTTCATTCTCTTCTTGCAGCCGACTGGCATTATCATTATTTTATTTTTTAATTTCCTGGTGATATCGCCTTCTTTACTAACCTTCTTATATGGATGAGATAAGCTGTTGCACATTTTGATTCGAAAGCAAGAGGAATGGTAATTAAGTAATTTGAAAATGAAAAGAGCTTAATCAAGGGGGCTTATATAGTATGAAACTGGGCAGAACATCCATCTACCTTAGAGAAGCACCCTCCTTCAAAATGTTTCCTGGTAAAACGACAAGAGCCTGATCCTGGTCTCATCTATTTCAAGAGCAAAGCGTCCATTGTTATCTCTAACATGACACCTCAAAATATCATTACTTCAAGGGGGTGAAAGTAATTTTTTCAATGTATGCCTTTGAGCTAGGAATACCAAAGAAGCTCAAGTCACTTTGAATCCAAAGTGTGAATTTGACCTACAGGGATGCCCAAGCACACCAGATTGCACGTTGACGTGAAGTTCACCCCATGTCCCCGACAGGTTTCAACCGTGTCCATAGCTTTTTCCAATATTGGGACTCAGCCTGCTCTGCACCAACCCCATCTGTGAGCACCCACCCACTGGCTCAGTCCAGGGCAAGAAGGGTCACAACAGAAGAGACTGCAATGCTATGAAGCCACTACGTGTGTGATATCTCCTGGGTCTTCATGCTTCCAGAATAAAAAGGTTGTTTCCCTGATGTGTTTAGTGCCATAACTTTTCTCTATTGCCTAAGATTAATCCTTCACTATGAAAGCTGATGCTGGAGCAGACGGATGAGAAAATTGGGGAGATCTAAGAGAGGTGACCATTTACCAAGGGGATCAAAGTGTTACATCTCTTCACAAAACAAGTAAAAAGTCCAGTAAAGAATAGTATCATAAAGCAAACACAGGTAGAACCTGTTTTCCTTCTTGTTTGTCTTTGCTTCCTGGGACAGAAGGAACACATATAAAAACAATGCATGGGAAGAGAATATAAGAATTATATCAGCCTGACTGTGTACTCATTATACCGGCCTATTCAAGGATCATAACAAAAAAGGTTTCAGGGACACTCTGGGACCCAGTAGTTACAACACTCAAAAAAAAAGAGGGGAAACTGGATTCTGGTTCTAACATCCCAGGGTTTGCTCATCCCATAGTAACTTGTAAAAAAATAAATAAGACTGATGTGGGGACCAAAACTCAAAACTGTTTCCTGAACTGTGTCCACAGACATATACAATTACAGGGTGCCCAAAAAAAAACCACCAAAAAAACCGAAAAAAACAAAACACCCTGCTTTTTTTTAGTTCTGATATAATGTGCTAGATGTTGATTAGGCAATGCCTGTGGACAAAAGATGATGGAAGTTTGAAGACTCTACGCATAAAGAATGACATTTGGGTCATCCACGTCCTGGACAAACGATCCTGTATACATAATGCCTAGATAAGGGAGAAAAGAACCAGCTCTTGTGTTTCCTTTCCAACTAATATACATGTGCATGTGCGTATAGTGAGATACAGATTGTCATGGCCATTTTTCTATACAGATTATGGTAATGATTAAATGAGCATGAATACGGACATCTGAAAATGATAACAAGTAGGGGAAATTCCGTCCTATTCTGTATCTCTATCTTTTCTGTGAACATTACTCTGTTATCTGAAATATGCAAGCCTTTTGAATAGGTGCTATTAATTTAATATGCATTTATTCTTTCTGATCTTCCTTTAATTTTAAATTAAGTGAAGTCAGTGATCAAAGAAAGGCCAGAATAATAGCCCTGTAGGTTGATTTTTTTCTTTTCTTTTCGTCCACAGAAAGCAATGAGAAGTGACAGTCTTTTTTCTGGGCAAGTTCTGCAATATGTACCCAGGTGACAACGTGGCCTGCAGTAACACTGAAGTACATGGAAGTCACCCAGATAAAGAATTACCAAGTAGAGCAAAGGCCTATGATCAAGCTCTAAACACCCTTACTTACCTTTTCTGTTTCAGCAGTTGCTAAGAGCCACAAGTTTATTGCTCTAGGCCATTAAACTTGGAGCAGAAAAATGATCCCTGCCCCAAAGAATTTACAATAACAGGTTGTTTAACTTTGTATAACTTAATCTCCTTATGAATGAAAGACATTTGCTCACACACCCAAACTCTCTTCAACAGAATATTTAACTATGCTCTTTAGGAATCATGTCCAAGAGTAGAACCATTCATGATTTATTCAGTTCTTTGTAATTCTGCAGAAACCAAAGTAATATCTATTACAAAATCAATGCCCAAACATTACTTAGGAAGAAGTGGGCATTTCCTGCACTATTATGGTAGGAATTAAAGCATGCATTTAAATTTAATATTATTTTCAATTGTTAACAGCACATCCAGATAATTAGATATTCACAGGAAGATTCCCAGTCTATGCTGTTATGCCCACTTTCTTATAAGCCACTGCTAAAGCAAAATGTTTCCAGGCAGACCCCTCTAGCATGTCTACAGTTTTATACAGAAAAATAAGCTCTGCAGAGAGAAGATTCAGCTTTTGTTAGACCAACCAGTATGGCTGGGAAAAACAAACAAAAACCAAATGAACTCTGAGGCACAATAGAGCTTCATCCAGTCAACGGGTTTGTACATCAGAAAGACAACAGATATATTTCTTCCATTTGTTGTAAGTTAGTTTTATCGCCTCTTTCTTCAAAACTTGACTTACATCCATAGACAATACCAGTCAGTATTGGATGGGCTATGAAATGTCCATCCTTAGGACACAACTCTAGATTAAATCATCATTTTGGACAGAGTTGCCTCCTTGGCACCACAAGTTAGGTTCTGGACTATGGAGACCAGAAATGAGTTTAGAAATTTTTTCAAAGTTTGCCCTACTCTTGACTTGCCATTCACCTGACAGCTAAAGACGCTAATTATTGAGCCTTTGGGAGGCCAAATGAACTCCTTAACCAACCCAGATTTTTTGTATTTTTTTTTTTTTTTTAATGCCATAGAGGATATTAAAATCTTTGAACCTTTTTTCTTCATATTTTGAGTTGTGACATGTGTTAACCAATTGTGTCCCAAAGCTAGTTCCAGTTTTGCTGCATTGTTCTGTTGAGTGAAAAGAGAAAATTCTGTTAAATTCCTTATGGGCTTTAATGACTAAAAGAAAGACTAGTATCAAAAACTCTGTTTATTTTCCTAAAACCAATTATTTCTGGCCATACTTTGTTGCTTGACTTATATCTACTGTGGTCAGAATTAGTTGTCTCTACATTGGACTGGTTACATTTGTTTTAGCATTCAGTCCATGTCACCTGCCTCCTGTTGTACCTCTACCTCTATCAGTACTTTTTAAAAACTCATAATGCCTGAAATAATGAGAAAATTGTGTCACAGTTGCTTTTCTTTTTTTGATTCATTATTTTCCCAAGAGGGATTTTTTTTTACTGTCACGACACTGAGGGTGTACGCTGGGTGCCTTGGAGTGCACCGTAGGGATTGTTGGTAGTGCTTGAGAACATATGATCTTCTCTTTTAAAGAACTTGGGAGGTGAAGAAAGTCCTTCTCTTTGTGTGACCTCCTCTTCTTCCATCATACAGCATACAACACAGGAGAAGAAGCCCAGGGAGTGATCCATCTGCAGAACTGAACCCACGTCTGTGTTACACTTTTGAGTACTGTTGCGTTTTTCATCTGAGGCTACTGAGAAGTTTAGCAAAAAGTTGGATTTTGTAACAGTCCAGAAGAGTATTATCTCCATCTTGAACAATGGGTTGAAATTAAGTGCTGCTGGTTTTCCAGATGTATAAATCAGTCATTTCCCTTCTCACTGAAATGCACCTATTTCCAGGATGGATTGTTGAGTTGCTCATTTCACTGATATACAATAGGTTAAAATGGGAGGCACAGACTACTTCAGTATTTGCAGCCAGTGGAAGAGATGACCTGGGCAAGTACAAATTGAGGCATGAATTTCTATTTCTGGAAAGCATAATTATCATTTGGAAAACTTGGTTGGTTAAATCCCACAAGGTGTACAAATAAACATCACCTCCTGATATCAACAGAAATTATCCCCAGTATCAACAATAAGAGTAATTACTTAAGGAGAGAATCATCTCATCTAAATTTAGTTATCTACAAGCCAGGTATCTAATCTAAGTTAACCACCTAGGCTCCCTCAGTAATGAACAGACAGAAATAGGCACTGAGAGAGAGAGAGACTTGTTACATCTCCAAGATAAATGTCCTCAGACAGGTAGACTGAATCACCTTCCAGAGGTGCCTATCTCTCTTTATTGACTACAGAAGAAATACAGATAATTAGCCGTGACTAGACACCTAATTTTTAGATACCTAGACATCTAAGCTTTAGCCAGATGAATCAGAGCCGCGTGATTATCGCTAGGTAAACTTCCTCCTCCCTATTCATCGGTGAGAGAATGTCTGACGCCTGAAACATAAAGCTTGGATTGTTTCCAAAATTTTCTTTTTCTTCTCATTTAGAATTTTTCATTCTTCTGCATGCTGCTTTATCTTATGTTGCCTTATTATGAGGATATTCAGATAGTGGTTCCAGTTATGAAGTTTGTTGTTCTTAAAATGTACACAAAATGTTATTTTTATTGAAATACCTCAAACAGTGTGCTTTCAGAAAGGAAAATGAGGACACATGATAAATACATTTTAAAACATAATATCATCTGTATTTTATTTGATTTTCTTCTAAATCTAGTGTAATTTTATGTACAGCTTATATTTCCAACAGGATTTTTAAAATTGCATCTTTTAAAGAAGATCTGTGCTTACAAATAAATCCAGCTTCATTTTATTGCAGTGCTTCATATAATTTGTATAAGTTACAGCCTAATAAAAGATAGGAGAGAAAACTTCAAGCACATCATCTGTTTCCCCCAGTAGAGATATAAAACTATATTTGTTCTGGTTCTTTTTATGTGGTTCGTCAGATTAGGAAATTTTATTAGACCTCCTACTTCGGGCTTGTAACAATAAGATCCTTCCTACGCCAATAAGTGAAGCTTAGAGAAGTTCTGATGCGCTTATAAGCAACATGAAAAATATAGGCTGAAAAGGCATCTTCATTTATTTAAGCATATACTTAGTACAAGATTAAAGTTATTTGCTTACATGCTGTCCTTAATATGGATAGGCTTAAAGGCATTTCCATGTATTTTCCTGAATGGGAAACACATTCTCAGATATGCAATGAATTTTCATTATTGTTTATTTGATGCTAAGAATATTAACATTAGATGTGCTTATACATACAAATAGAGATAGACCCTGTCAAATAAAGTTCATAGGGTGCAATGAAGGGGCAAAAGAGTTGAATAACAGGTGAATAAAAAAAACCATACCTTTGGGCTGAAATTTCTGTATAAGATTCTGCTCACATTTAAAACGTGATCAAGGTATAGTCATTACTCTGAATTCTGGCACATTTTGTCTCATTCCTGTCTATACTTGGTAAAACAGATGTTTAGATAGGGTCATCTCTATTTTTCAGAATCAATTTTTTTTTAAGATTCACTTGGTGGCATAAAAAGCCATGAGCTCTCACAGGTTTAGACTATGTTTTTGATGTCTTGTGAAAGGAATGGAGGTTTTTTTAAGGGAAATTAATTAAGAGACTCAAGCATCAGTGTAGGGCTTGCACTGTGTGCCTTGGTTGCTCAACCACAGGTAGTGAGGAGTCAGGTAAAAATTTCACCAATAGCAAATATCTTCAAAATCATTTAACCCTTTGGAGTGCTTGTACATTTGGATGTGTTGATCCATGGGCCAAGTCACAAAGGGAAACAAACACTAACGGAATAACAGAACTGAAATTATCTCAGGCCTTGGGGAGCTGGTTTCTGTTTTGGCAGCTTTGAGAACAACAGTGAAACCAAGCCATGAAAACACTGTGATAGAACCAGCTGAACTTTCTGTAACTGACAGGTGGGTATTATTTTCTGTTTCTGAAAGGTCTGAAACCTTTTCTTTCAGAGAACAAAAACAACAACAAAAAAGAGAAAACAAAAGAAAACAAACAACAACAACACTGTGGTTTTGCGGTTAAGGCACAGCTTTGCTTTGGGGAAGTTTGGGGAAGTCTTCTGCTTTTCAAACCTGCAGCAATACTTAGGTGCATGCCTGGAGCTAGCCAAACTAAAGATCTTGTAGGTCATCTCGGTTAGTGAACTTAATTGAGGGTATCTACATCTGTAGGACCAAGACTTTATATTTTTTCTCCCTTCTAAATGTGTAAATTTAATTATAAAATTCTTCCTTCTGTTTCTGTCTCTATTTCTTCCACTGTATATTGGAATAAAACCCGTGAAACAGCCCTTTGGTTCTGCTCAGTTTCATTTGAAATACAGTGTTCGCTATTAACGAAAATGTTTTAAAAGAGGTGAGACAGACAGGCATCCAGAGGAACAACAACAAAAATGGCATACTGCTGGAGAAAAGATAGCAAAAATAATGCTTACTTAAGGTTGAGAAGAGAAGAAGCAGGTTATCAGTCTTTTGTTATGTAAAACAAAAAAAAAGGTAGTTGAAAAAGGTAATCTGTTCCCTCATGCACTTGTCAGTAGGACAAGGATGGGTTACACTGCGTGACCCTCCCAACATCCCCTCCAGCCCTATTGCCTGTGATTTCTAGGACTGCAAATTTTGTCTGGATACAGGATGTTATCACAGCAGGTCCTAAGCTTCGTACACACCTCCAGAGCTACTGCAATACGGAAAAACTGGGCATAAACAAGCATCTTTGTGTTGCAGTTGCTTTTGGCCAGAGTTTATAAGAAGCCATCCATCAAAGAGCAAGAATGCTTACAAGTTTTGAGTTGAGAAAGTGCAACGGCAAGCTTTTGGGGGGATTTCACAATACTGATTTCTTGGTTTGAAGCAAAATATATTTACAAGAGCATCTGCTGGTGTGAGTCTCTTAAATATGGCATATACTCCATGTTACTGCTTCATCATCATGTATAATTGGCAATAAACCTATTTAGAATTCAAGATGCATAAAACTGAAAGTCTTTGAAGGGAATAGCTGCTGAGATTATATTTATTGTGCTTTCCCACAATATTTTTCTATGCATAATGTGATAAACCTCCAAGGTGGTTGTAGGCAAAGCTAAAATATTCACAAGTATGCAGTTATTATGAATTTAGGCAGGTTGTAAGACATTTTGATATCAAACTCTTAATGAATGGCAGTAAACATATTCTACATCACTTTATTAAAATGCCTATTAAAACACACACATCCGCAGAACGATCACCGGATGTGTTTACTTGCTAGTAAAAAGCCCATGAAGAAAACAGCATGGAAATAAATTTTCTTTTCCTGCACTACTATGATAAGAATTAAGGCATGCATTTAAAGTTCATACTATTTTCAGTGTGTTCACAGCACATCCAGATAATCAGATATTCAAAGGAGGATTCCCAGTCAACTCCAATGTGCCATGACTTATGGTAAATCGAGTTGTGTAAATGATGGGTCCATGTCCCACAATGGGTTTTGAGACTCCAAAAAACCTGCCTCACTCGAAAATAGCAAACAAAACAAAGAACAAATATCCAACAAATATATTATGGTTAATTTAATGCTTTTAAAATAAAATTTGTCCATATGTTTTGATATTTTTTTCTAAATTTTTATTAGTGAAAATTTAAAATAAAAAAGTCATGTTAATACTAGAAGAGCAAGGGACTTATTTCTTTTCAACTTTTCAGAGTACATATTGACAGTTCGAGGGGAAAAAAAATCAAATTATAAGTTGTAAACATATAGAAATCTATTCTCTCTGAGTACAAGTTTTATTTTCTTCACAAAGTACTGTTCAACACCAGAGGCAAACACAAATCCAGAAGTGTCCTGTAATATCCAACAGTAGTTATTTAGCTCCATGCCATATTGTAGATCTGAAGAGGGCTGAGTATGCTACATTTTCTGTCAGCAGTGGATAGCAGATGTCCTCCTAACGGAAATACCCCTGTGTGTTACCTCTGTGGGAGGCATCCATGCCTCGGTGTGAAATCATTGTCTACTAGACCAGTAGAAAGAAAAGAGCTATTGTGCTGTAATTTCACACAGAACATCACTCCAAGGTGAAGTGTGTGCTGGACCAGCACATGATGCCCTGTGGCTGCAGAGCTGGGAGGGGAGTAGGGAAAGGCACTGTGACACAGTGAATATCTCCTTTAAGATAGACTGAGCAAACGTTAGTGCCTGGAGCTTTTTGCCTGCTAATAGAAAAAGAGAAATGATCTTCAAATGTCGATGCCTTCCTGATGCATGTAGCTTCTGCAAGTGCTTGCCCTCAAAATATTGGTGGGATCTGGCTGTGAGAAGCTGTGTGTGCTCACAAGCACAGCCACATGGGTCATACCAGGGAATCTCTGCATTGCACGAGGGATAAAATCTTGCCCCCACAATAACCAGCACTCAGGCTCCCTCCTATTCTCTTTGGCAAAGCAACTATTGTGGTCTTGACACTTGTATTTTGCAGGCCTCAAGTGACATTAGACTCTTTTGATCGGTAAACTGAGTCCCAACAGGCTGAATTAACACAGGGAGTGCCTTGCAAATGGGTAACTCGGTTGGTCTCCCTGCCTTTTCCCTTAACCAGTTACTCCATGGAAATGACCTCTATTGCTCTAAAAGAACAATGCTTTACATCCTGGTGGAGTTTACTATTTTTCTTTGTCTTGATTACACAATAGCACATTCCTACCTGCCTGTTGGAAGTATTTTCTCATTCAGAAATGAATTTTTGGATAATGTACAACAGCAACATACCCTACAAAACTCCTATTTATATAGCACTGCTGTTGCTATAAGAACTGTTTATACAAATCAGTAACATAGCCCACAGTGTAATATCTTTCACCTACCTAATGTACTTTTCGACATACGATGAGAAACTGGAAGCCTTAATCCCCAAGCCTAGGTTAAAAAGACTGAGCAATGTACCATCCAGATGAAAGACTGTCATTGTTCTTGCTGGAAACAGGCATGCTTATTTTCACGTCTGGCAATAATATTGTTTTAGAGCAAACTGTGAAGAAATTATGCAAGCTGAGTCAAAAGCTGGAATATGTGTTTAAGCATCATATTAATAGGCTTTGAAGAGCATGCACATTAAAAAAGTTGCTTTATAAGGAACTGTTTCCCTGAGCAGTCTACTTGACATGCCTTTATTTACTGTCCAAGACATAATACACCATTATAGCCCCTCTGATATCACTGATAACTGCATAGTAGATGCCAGACAGACAAAGAACAGAGTAAGACTGGAGAAAGAAAGGAAAAATAAAGAAGCAACGCTGTCATGTCACTCGATCTGACACTCGGGGAATCCAGCAGACCAACCCCCTGCTGTGAGGGGTGTTTTTATTCTCGTTGGATCATGAAAAATGACATTACCAGGACATGTTTGAAAGAAAAACATATGACAATGTGATTCCAGGGTGTTTCCCCCAAGCACAGATACAGGCACAAAGGTGCACTTGGATGGCTACAGAAGGAACAAGGAGAGGCTGGAGGAGATGCATTGACAGGGAATGGGAAGAGATGAGCAGGTACCACTTGGCACAGGCTGCATGGAGCAATGAAAAGCCATCACCCCATTGTGCTCCCTGCATCCCCCTTTGCTGCCCTACACTTGTACAGAAAGGTCCCAAACCCTATGGAGCATGGGCACATCTCTGCATTTGCACGTATATCACACCTATCATGAGTGATACAAACAGCAACTGCTTTCAAGGCTTTCTCAGGGCAGCTCAAATTCTCTCTTTATATTATTTTAGAGGCACAGTAAAGGCAGTTGTATCATACTGAATTTACATTAAAGCAGAAAAGTTCTTTATGTCCCAGCAACAGGACCAAAGAGGAAACTCTTCCCAGTGTCCACATCAGTTACATATTTCCCCTCTTCTTTCTTCTTCCCTTCCCCCCTGTCTCCAGCCCTTCTGCTCAAAGGAGAAAGTAACAGAGATATTTGAGATTATAAAGGGTTTTGGATGAGTGAACCTGGAGTGAGTAAAGCTCTTAGAAAAGAATTTAAAGGATCGCAGTGGCATGCAGTCATGTTATATAAACATATTCTGAATGGTACCATCATACACCCAGCCCTGGCGCCACAATTGCATTAAGTGAAATTTTATACAGAAATTGTGAAAGTGCATCAGGGCTGGTTGATTATCTCCTCTTTCTGTTCCCTTTTAGACGTGAAGTAAGAAGCCAAGGTGCAGGAGAAGAATGTGGACACTGCCAAGAAGTTCCTGACCTAATCTAAGCAAAAGGTTTTCTTTCTCTTTTTTTCCTTTACTTTTTCTTACTTTTATTTTTTTTTCTTTATTTTTTTTTTTTCTTTTCATCTTTCCCTGTCTGGTTTGATTTCTTCCACAGAGTTCAAAGCTGTCACTCCCGTCAGAAATGAACACCTGGAATTGACTGTCACTGGGATTTAAAATTTTCAAACACCAAAGGAAAGAGAACGAAGAAATTGGAATAAGGCCATAGCGTAAAAGCTATATGGTAACTTCCTGAAATCTCTAATGAATATTTTCCCTGTACACCTTGACAGTTTTGAAGTGTGTGTGGAGGGTGGAAAGTTACAGTACTACTCAGGAATTGTTTATTCATGGCAAAATAAGTTCATTAAAATGAGGTTGTGATTGAAATGAAAGTGTCTGGCTCATTTGAAATATTAATTTAGGCCTTGAATTCTGCAATCTGCCTGCAAGGGTCTCTCTGCAAGATCAGGGCTATGTTTATTAAGTAGTAAAACATTGTTACAAGTAAAGCCAACTTTTTTTGCTTTTAATGTTGTCTGATCTCTTTCCCTGAGCTAGCCCAGGTCTGTTGACCTTCGGGGCAGACTGCAGAATCTCACTATTACTTGCACTAAGGATGAATATATGGTATATATTTGAAGAGAAAAGGGAGGTGGGAAAAATCCGTTATGTGAAGTATGGGGTAGAATTGTTTGGAGGTTGTCTTTCCTAGTGATGCACTTACTTGTCCCTGGTACTAAAGCTCATAGCCTGTTTTCCCATTGACCGGTGTTACTGCAGCCACTGTACTGGCAATGAGAGAAGAGACAGTCACTATGCAACCACATGTGAACTGGACTGAAACATTTCAAATAAAGAATTTTTATATCATTTCTATGACTTCTGCCCCCTCAAAAAAAAAAAAAAATTCATTTAAATTCGGGGTTTTAGATAAAATTTCCAGTCCCTGAGACATGTGCAGTTCTGAATCGAACCCTTTTACTCACTTTCTACACACATATACAAACAAAAAATGAAAAATAAAGAAGAAAATATGCCTTCCATTATTTTTTTCCATCACCTTTGAGTATAAATATTAATTTAGGTGCTTGTATAGCAAAGGAATTCAATACTGTGACAGAACATGTGCCAGACAACAGAAGAACCGAACAGGAAGCAGCAATGTCAGAGTTAATGTCAAGACACGTTTTCCAAAACCCTTAAACAGATAGAGCCTGGGAAATCCCTTCACTGAAATCCCCTACGAGGCATTATAGATAAACAGCAGAAATTGGTTTTTCCTACGCACAAACTTTAAAACTCCACCAACCATGTCAAATAACTCCTGTTTTACTACAAAACGTGCAAATGCATTCTGAAAATTCCATGCAAATCCTGTTATTTTACTGGCTACACTGAAACTACATCAACTAGCAGAGAATACCTTACTTTTCTCTGGACAACCCTGGGTCATGCTGGTGATGCAGTGTATTTTGGATCTCTGGAGGATGCCCTGCTGTTTGCAGCCCCACCGAATAGTATCTGTTGTTGGCAACACAGCACTGCAGCTCTCAGTGGGAAGGGAGAAGCTATCAGATTGACCCAATTTTCATTCTCTTTACTGTAGCTGCTGGCCCCTTGCTTCCTCTGAGCCAGAAGAAGCTAAGGTATTAAACTCTTTACCATTGCTACCATCTCTATTTACCTCCTGACCTGAGAAACTCAGATATAGACTTGAACTCAGGCTGTAAGGAGATGCTGGGGTGCAGCAGGGAAGCAGCTCTACAGAAAAAGAGACTGGCACACATTAAAAGCTGGTATTGCCAAAAAGTTAATGAAATGAGAATATTTTATCCAAATAGTCACTGGGTTAAAACTTAAAAGCAACAAGGAGTTGCTGAACCTCTCCTTGTTCTTTCCAGTTTCAGGA
The DNA here is from genome assembly GCF_037038585.1 of Patagioenas fasciata. NCBI lineage: Eukaryota > Metazoa > Chordata > Aves > Columbiformes > Columbidae > Patagioenas > Patagioenas fasciata. Next base: position 210,161,533 of record NC_092520.1, read on the forward strand.
GTGTCCCATCAGAGCCTGAGTGAGGATGCCACAAAGTGTCCTCGCTCTGGTACCGCTTTAAGGGTAGGAGTCTCATGGAATGCCACAGTACACAAAATGTGCAGACAGCAAACCAGGCCACCCCAGAGCTGTCTCTCTACATTTTGCATCTCCACGGCCTCTCTGCTCCTCAGCTTCTCCTTGTTGCCACCATGTCACACACAGTGCAAGCCAGGGCAAATGTGCAGGCTGATTTCAGGCTGCAGGGAAGGGCATTTTTACAGATCTGTGTCTAACTAATAGGTATATTGTCCTGATTCAATGGTTCTTGGTGGTTTTGTTTGTTTTGTTTTTTCCACCCCTTGATTGGAAGATCTTCACAACAATGTGTGAACACTGCGCTCCTGCTCACCCAGGAGTGTGTAACCTGAACAGCAGACTCTCACCTTTTAGGTGGGAGGGGGCCACAGAGGCAATGGAAATAGGACAGGACATTCCCAGGAATGGATGGAGACCGAAAGGGGATCTTCCAAATCACGAATGACACTAGCTCTACCAAGTTACAGTATTCCTGCCATCATGAACAATAAGTAGATGCCCCTGTGTTTAGGATGAAACCAGCTTGTTATGTATGATCTGGAAACTCAGGATGGGGGCTTCCAAGGAACAGCAGTCTGTAGGGTAGATTTCAGTTCAAGTGTGAGACATATACAGCTAAGTTTCTATGAAGTGTCTACAAAGGTATGGGAAATCTAGGTTGTCATTACAGTTAAGAGCTGCTCTCGGCTGCTCTCACATTGATGTTTACTGCATCTGAGAAGCCTTAGAGTACAGATGCATAAACTGACGGTCCTGAGTACACCTTGTATCCCACTGAGTATGGCTTACTCCTCATAGTACTGATTTGGCAGATGTGAGAAGAATACAGAAGGAAATTGTCTTACTATAGTCACAGCTGGAGATGAGGTGGGATGCCTCAAGGCAACTCTAAATGGCACTAGACACCTCTGTGTAGGCAACTGAATCAGGCCCCTGTTGTGGTCAGGAGAGCCTGGAGAGGTAATCACTTCCCTCCAAAATAGAAATCAAGATTAGGTTAATTAAATTGCTCACCAATTCAGCTATCCAGTCATCTACATCCTCAATATCCAGTTACCTTCATCAAAGCACCTAAATGTAAATGTCTCCATCCCAGACTGAATCCCAAGCCTATATTTCAGTTGAGCTTAGTTATAGGTTGAGATTTATAAGCCTGTGTCAAGAGAGCAGTGCACACCACTACATTTTTAGAAGGTCACTGCTTAGGTCTGGGTGCAAATAGCATTTTCCCCAACAATTACCAGGCACAGTCTGGGATTTAGCACAGGCCACAGATCAGTCCCAATAAGAAATTTAGTTGCATTTAGCCAGTTTTGAAGCATAAGATTCATATAACATAGGTGTGAGCCATGCCATGTTCATTAGCCTCTGAGCAAAGAAAGGTCCTGTGGCACATTCTCCTACAGTCCTGACCTACGCATCATATGGTTGAAGGTCTGCTAAGTGGGATTTACTGGAATTACAATTTTGGACTTAGGTTCCAAAATTCCACTTTATTTGTCTTCAACTCTTAGTCCCTAACTAAGAGAAAGGCATTCTAATTACTTCCCTGACTGGAAAGTATATCAGGTTTTGATATTTTGAGAAGAAAAACTAATGTCTAACAGAAAATATTTGTCTATGTATTTCAGGGAACTTAACTTAAAAATTCCACTATATAATTTAAAATTTCAGTGAATATCTGTTATCTGGAATTCCTGCTAATAAGGGTGCTGAAGGCAATAGAGACCCCAGAGCCCACCAGAGCTGACAGTTTGTCATTCTTAGGTCAGCTACTATTTTGTTTATATATGGGCTTGTATGTGGGCCTGATACCAAAACATCTGGTCGGAAAAGAAAATCTCCCTTGAGCTTGCAGAGGTGGTCATTCTGGCTCCAAGTGAATTTCCAGAGAAAGTTATGGCTGCAGCCTCCTCCTCTTGGCATCCCACATGCAGGTGCTGAGCTTGAGACAGGAAAGAGCAAAGTCCCTCTCCTGAGTTTAGCTAAGCTCACCTGCACTGCCTCCATAAAATATATATTCTCTTATCTATATTTCACCTCTGAGAATGTTTATATTTATTTTCCATACACAAAACATCTTCACTCAGTCCATACTTTAATTCCATTTCTGTCAGTGTGGGTCTTTCCTTTTATTACAGTTGCAGGTATTCGGTAAAACAAGATAACAGCAGGGAGCTTTATTACAACCCAAAGACTAAAACTGAAAAGCCTGTAAGTGGGAGTGTTTTTCTGGTGGAAAGCGAGGCACCAGCTGCTTCTCGGGGGTAAAACCTTTCCTTGAACCAGTATCTCTGTGTTTGTATTATGTGGTTCTTCTCCTTATATCTCTTTTAATTTTCATTTACATCAAGACTGTTTTCTTAGAGTTGTCTCACATAGCGAAGAGGAAGGAAAGCATGAATAGACTATTGACTGTTCTGGCTTCATATATAATGCATATGGCACTCTTATCTGTGGAAAATATTATCTTTATAGCAGAATATATTTAAAAGGTCAAAGCATTCCGTTTGTTTTGGCAAGGGAGAGGGTTCAGGATGACTAGCCACATCTAGCAGTATCGTACGAGTCAAGACGCTCAGGTTCTGTTTTCTCCTCTTTCCTGAGTTAACTTAGGAAGTCACAGGGCTCTTCTGTGCTTATGTATGTTAAATATCTACCTCCAGAGCCGTAGCAGGATATTTCTGCATTCACTTATAGCAGCTTGTTTTACTCCATACAAGCGCATTTTGGTACCTCTCCTCTAGCTTTACAGGAGAAAAGACACAGGGAGGATTTACCAGCTGCATGGTGCAGCCATTTTATATCAAGCTCTTACCTCCTTCTTCCAGCCTTCCTACTATAACCTCTTACAGCTGCCTTTACCATTACATGGCTGCCTCTATCCCTTCTCTTGCTGCCTCCAGATTTGGGGTTCATTCAAAAGTGAAGGAGAACAGTAGAGAAGGTGCTGAGCTTACCTTGTAAAGAGGTTGTTCCTTCTGCCAGTGAGGAGCGGTAAGACAGTCCCGTGGTAGAATGTTAAGGGAGAGATACTGGAATAATCCCATCCCCAGACTTGCCTGCCTCCCAGGACACAGCAATGCTTCTTTGCTTAAATTCTGTCAAATCCTTTGAAATAGTTAGATGAAAGATAAGGCGAAAGCACTGTCCTGGGTTCGCATGAACACAAAGTAAGATTCCCTTCACAGAGGCTGAGTAGATTCCCATTTAATGGGATTTTCTGTACTCCATGGAGTAGAAACTGTTTTGATAGTCTGCTGAGAGATATCGAGACAAATATCATGGGAGTATACTCCGCAATACTATTACTGTTTATGCTATACAACCAAATACACGTGAACAAAGGTGGGTAGATGTGAGAGGTAGAAAAATTTACTCCTTCCTACTTTCCTCTTCACATACATTGCCATGAGAGAGTCAAACAATAGAAGAAGGAAGAGAAATTTTCAGAGGTCCAACTGAGACTGGCGTCTCACCATCATAAGTAAAAGCAGTTTGTGAATGACAAAGCAATCCCTAACATGCCTTACAGCCTAAAACAGGAGCACAATCATGCAAGAAGGGAATTGAGGCAGAGATTTGCACTATTACATGCTGCATGATCCGTTGGAGGGCATGTCAGTCATAACCAAAATTCAATTTCAGTAGCCTAAACATCTCTTCAAACACAGGACCACGGCTGCTATTAGTACTGACAGAAAGACTTACAGTTTGGCTGATAGAAGAAAATTATCACCCTTTTTTTCTTTTATGTGTTGAAATACAGTCCTTCAGATCAAACCAGTATGGTTATTGACACCGAGCTGTTCAGATTCCCAGAAGATACAAACTTTCAGTAAAAAGTACTGACATAGCTACATACAGATGAAGGATAAATTTGCCGTACCTACTCACCTGATATACAAGATATGTAATTTAGCAGGTTTGTGTGCATCTTCAGTAGCGTGATGATCTTCAGCAGGGTGCTCACTTTGAAATGCCTGAATGGAGACACAGGTATCCTATATTATATCCTACACATCAGGAACTTTGATACTAGCAAAGGAAAGAGAGGGAAAGATCATGGCGGGAGCCGTTCGAACTCCTTCTTCAAGAAAGAGTTTCACATGCCATTTTGCACAACGTGGTGTATTCCAAGGACAATAGCAAAAAAACTCTTCAGAAGTTCCTTCATGAGTTGGAGATAAAAGTAATCCCTGCTAGGGATGGTTTAGCAGTATGCATATACGGGGGAGGAATTTCAGAGGAAGGGAAATACCCCTCCACCCCATCCTGAGTTTTCAATACTACTTTGTAGTTCTGCCCACTTTTGAAGTAGCTTAAAAGAAATGGAAGTAGTTGGAATGTTTTTACACAAGAAATACTTCCTTTTGTATAATTAAAATTATTGTGGTTGGCTCCTAGAGTGAGAGGCTCACAAATTTGTTTCTAGTAGCAATCAGTATAGTTAATACCCATCCTATCAACTGAGCTAACTCATGTTAATTTTGGGCCTCATCCAGAACTCATTGATGTCAGAGGAAAAAAACTATTGACTTAAATGGGGTTTGGAGTAGACACTACAAGCTGACGAGAACTGATAATCTAGTTATTTGTGTAACAAAAAATGGGACATTCAGTGAAAATAGAAAGGGTAAAGTCAAAATAAAACTATAAATTAGAGAAAGAAAAATAAAAAATGATACCATAATAAAGAGACAGGGTGTATTGTATGACCCAGAGCTGGGATAGGGAGAAACAGGGAACCTCGTGCTTCAGAAGATGACAACATCAACTGTTAGAAATCAGGAGGAAACATAATAAGAAGACAATTCGCCTTTCATATCTCGTACTGTAGGATTCCTGTACCTTTCTCTTGATTAATATCTGACCAGCGATGCAGAAAAAGTATTACAGGAGATGACTTTAGGTTTCATGTGTTCTGTTCAGATATGTGATATCAGGTGTTGAGGTTGTCCAGGTAAAAATAGTTATCAAAAAATTATATGAGGCAAGGATCCTGAAGGGCACATAAACTTATGGAAGATTTATAAACAATCCAATATATATTTATGTTGAGTGGTGATTCTGGTCAAGCTGAATGAGTTATTGAAAGCTATGAGGACCTCTGAAATGAGTTCAGTACTCAGCAGCTTTCCCATGGGAAAAGGAATCCGCAATGCAAATTCTGTACCCGAGCCCTGCAGCGTGATTGCCAAATACAAACATTAGAGTCATGAATAAATCCCCTTTTTGCTCCCCTTACAAATAATGAAAACATAAGAAATTAAAAATTCTATGTACCTTTTCATTTTGCCTCCTTGTTTAAGGAATTAGAGCATCACTGGCACACTTAAAGCTCCTTTTTCCAACTATGAGTATGAGAAATTACTTTATTGTTTAAAAGAAGAATGGGGTACTCACTTCCCTACAGATCTCTGAGTATGTTCCCATTTGGCTTGTATGTATCCATTTTCACATTCTTTCTTTGATTTCTTTCCTCCAGCACCTACTGGCCATGTTTTCCATGACATCCTGGAGGTGAACTTTGTTCCTGTGGTGAAAACTCTAGTTAGATGTCTATTGAATTCAACAGGGCCAAGTTTGTGTCAGTGACAATTGGCTTCACTTCCTACTTTGTAAATTCTTACTATAGTTAAATCATTCTGGGATGGTCTCCACTCTGAAAAATTTGCCAACATTAACAGTCATGGATTTCCTGTGGTGAGGATGCCACAGCTCCCCTGTGCAGTTCCCCCATCCCAAATCAAACAATATTGTTGGTTAGATGTCATTGTTTCATTCATATCACAGTTACAGCTACAGTGATATTCCATAATGTTGCACATGTCTTTGGATATTAATTCTTACATTTGATTCTACTTTGTTGTGTTCTTTTCGTATTTTTAAGTTAAAAGTTCAGCCAAGGTCATGCTTTAGGTATGGGTTTTGTGTTCTACAGATTTTAAACTGATGCGAAGAACCATGCAATTTTACTAACAGCTCTAGTAACCCAAAAGATCAACTCATATCTCCCAGGCCAGAGATCTGACATAAAAGTCTGGTTTTCCAAAATCTTCTGTAAGTCTGTAAAATACCTGTTAGGTGATCTGATAAGTCAGTTGCTTTCTCCATACTTTAATATCTCAAATTCTGATGTGAGGTAACACTCTTATCTTTTTGAGGGCAAAATGAGACTAATTCTTCTACTGAAAGATTACTCTGGGGACTTCTACCAATGTAAAGCTTTACTAAAATATTCCAATGGACATATGTCTAGAGAAAAAACAATTCAGAGATATGAAAATAAGAGAAGACTGTAAAGGGTCTAGCCTCAATTTAACATTGTAAATATGTGATTTCCTTGTTGTGAGATTAAATCCTTAATTCCTGTTTACTGATCCAGGCCCAAGGATCAGAGTGTGGGAAGGAAAATTACAGTTTTTGCTTCTGTATGTATTTTTAAGTCCATGGTTCCTTGGTTGTACATGTACATAAGCAAAACAACTCCCTTTTCTATTAAAAAATCTAAAGTGTGATGGTTACTTTAAATGTATGAAGAGAGTGTAGGCAAACAGTAAAAATTAAAGAATTTGTAAGAATTTTAAAAAGCAAACAAAAAAACCCAGCTTCAAGCAGACAACCTTTGCCCTCTAAAACAGATACACAAGAATAAAATTAAGCTCCAGACCCCACTCCATAATGTCCCCCCTTATATCCCAAACTACATCAGAAATGAAATACCAAAATGGTTGATTCAGGTGAAGGACATAAATTACAACTACTCAGGAAATCAAATACAAACCTAGTTTAGTCATCATATTAGGGTTAAAAAGATATTATGATGATTTGGCTGTATGGCTTTATAGATGTAAATGGAGCAGTAATATTTACAAACATTACTGCAAAGGAAGTTTTCCTGTTTGTTTGCATATGGGAGAAGTCCTTTCATTCCTGCATTCAAAAGGGAGGAAAGAGGTCTCATCTGCAAGCAGACTTACAGGAAACAAACAAAAAAAAAAAAGTTAATGCATGTTCAAGTACTTTGAGAAAAGTATTGGATTTGTTTCAAAACTCCAGCACCATTTGTGGGGCTGATGTGGCCCCCTAAAACTGACAAAATCAATTCCTTGATCAGAAAAAGAATCTGGTGCTACAAAAGTCTACCTGGGTTCTTGAAATATTTTTTGAGTCAAAGACGATCTTGTACAGTCAGGAACAGATATATCTTGAGCAGAGAGAAGCGAAAGAGCTTGTACGGTGTTTTCCATATATGAAAATACTAGTTTGGAGGAATTTTATTTTTGCAGTTAAAAATTGTTCACATCAGAAAAAAATCAATAATAAAGCAGAAATACTAGACAGAAAAAAGTTGATAATATGGGGATTTTCATTGGTAAATGACAAAAAAGAATAAAATGAACATTTTTCAACTAAAACAAACCAGAATATTTAATTTTGACCACTGATACTAACTCCATGTCTTGTCATAGACTTCACCAGGAATGAATATCTCCCTTGTATTACCAGGTAGTTTAGAAGGAAGCTGGATTTATGATTAAAGGGTGGTCTGGTGCTGATGATATGTGATATATTTCCTATACTTGCCATAAAATTCATTTTTGCATAGTAATAAGACAATGATTTTGTTGCTACTTCAGTATTTATTTGCAAAAATGCACAAGTTTTTTTTCCTAGAGAGGATTTGACAAGGTAAAAAAGTAACCGTCCAGTTAATCCTTAACAATTTACCAGAAGGCTAAAATACATTTTCCAGCATGTGCTCAAGTTGTTCTGGTGGATAATCCTCGCTTGGGTTGATATTACCTAGTCTTAGTTCTAAGATTAGTTGTGTCTTTGTGATCTATGCTTTTATTTACATCAAAGATCAAGTTGAGCACTCCTATCTTCAATTAGAAACAAAATCAGTTATTTAGGAAAAGATTCCTCTGAGTAAATATTAAAGTTCAAAGTCAGTGCCTTCACCTGAGCTAGTCCTCATGACTGGATCTCATTCAGATGTCTTATTCTGAAATAGATGTCTCAAATAGGTGGGATGAGTCATGCCTAAAATAGTCATGCTCTCCACGGACTGCAAAGGGAACTGAGAGGATCTGCAGTTCAGCCACAGTCATCTTACTGTAGATTATTTGAATTTTAGTTTACATGAATCACCTGGTCCATCACCACTGTAAATAAAGAAAAGATGTGGGACGTCAGCAGGACCATTTACCTCATCCTAAAATAGGCAGCATGAATTGCCTTCTGAATCTCTGTACATTTCTTCAGAGACTAGAGAACAAGCTTAGATGCCTAACCTTTAGACAGCTGAGGTGAGAGAAGATAAATCCCACCCATTATTATATAAAGCAATAAGTCTGTGACCCCAAAGTGGACTTTTTTTTTGCTTTTACAGCAATGCAAATAATGAAATAAATATAAACTCACCAACACAGCTCAAAATAGGTTAAAAGCTATTAAAATATTCAGGCCAAATACATCCCTCCAGGTTCTGTTGATATTAGTGTTTTTTTGCACCAGGCCAGAAAAATAAATTTTTGGACTGTATTTGCTAACCAGCATCCAGACAAGTTAGGGACCAATCAGTTCAAATTCCATCTTGTAATCAGTATTTGTGAATTTGCTGTTAGGAACACAGAACTCCAGATTTCTCTCACAAAACTACATCAGAGATCACAGAATCACAGAATGTCAGGGATTGGAAGGCACCTCGAAAACTCATCCAGTCCAATCCCCCTGCTGGAGCAGGGACAACCAGATGAGGTTACAAGCATATCATATTACATGAACCTAACTTGAAGCTTGTTCCAAGGTTACTCAAAGGCACCCAGCTCTTATCAACAAAATCACTCAAAAACAAGATTGTCACCAGATACAGTGACATTAACATCCACATCTACCTCAACTCGTGTCACAACTCAAATTTCAGAAACACCCGAAAAGACTCAGCTCCACAGCCAACTCCCTTTCAATGCAAGTGCACAACTGACCGCAAAAGTCATAAAAATTACATCCCTGCCTCCTTTCCGGGGCTGTTCTTTAACTTAACCACTTTATTTGGAGAAAGAAGGGGGAAAAAAACAACATGTAGGTCTGAGTAAATAGCAGAAAGATGAAAAGAAAACCCACATCACCATCCTCTCTACTCAGTGAGTTGCATGATAAAATAAGTCAGTCACCTTCCTCGGGGTGTCGGATGCCTACAGATGGCAATGTAGCCCCTTTAGACCTTTCCACAGCCCAGCTCAAGCTGCCATTGCCAAAATGTGACTCGAAACATGCAAAGCCAATGGCCTCTCAGAAACGCCCTCAAGAAAAGTCTTGCTTGACCGACAACAGAAGTATTCTAAACACGGTAGATTTCCTAAAATGTATCAAAAATTAAAAAGACAGACAAATAAATAAGCCTGCTCCCTCTAATAAATCACCTTTTCTTGTCTGCTCCTTAAATGTTTCTGCTTGTTTGTAGACACACTCATGCACTGATGAAAGGAATTTAAACCTTTCAGTAAGCACAGGAAAGACACAAAAATTCCACTCCTTTTGTTAAGTTTAGTAAATGAGCTATTGAAAAACAGATCAAATTTGCCACCGTGGGAGATAAGATGAAGCATCCAAAAAACATTGTGAAAGAACAACTTTCAGGCTTCAAAAGCCAGCTAGTGTTTTTAAAAGGCAGTTTTACACCATTTCCACGAGCCAAATCATTATTCAAAATGTTTTGCAAGATACGTATGCATAAAAGTACTGAGACACTGACAGTGGAGTATTTCAGACCATAACTGCTAGGATGGGACACAGACCTTTTGTTTATGTTTGTGAAGAGATACTCTCATGCTTTCAAGTCTCCTGACTCACACACTTTGAAGGGAAAGTAAGAAATAATATCTAAAACAAAAAAGTAAGGACACCTCTTACATGTCCTCCACAATAGAACAGACTCTTGTTGGGTTACTTGTCCAGGATATGGAACACCAGATTTGTTGTTCCCATCTGTGTAATCATATGCACGTTGTTTAAGAAAGGACTCTATTTGGAAACTTATGGGCTAATTGATGATGGACTGAGTGATGGGGCTTATGCTGATATATCCTTCTTTAGAAACTGTCCCTGCAGTAAAACAAACACACATACAAACAAACAAAACTACAAGACTCCTTGAGTAGTACAAGGACATGATTTGAGACCCTAGTAATTTTTGAGACCCTAGTAATAACTCAGCTTGCCTGTGATCAGAAAGCAGCCTAGAAGCTAGTGCATGTTCCAAAGGTGATTTCTGGTCATTTAATATGTAACACTTATTAGACAACATGCAAAAAACTCTCTCCAATATAGAGACTGGCATGTCAGTCCCATCAAAATGAACACTTAATCATTATATTTTCTTCTAGGCTTTTTTTGCCAAGAGAATGGTGAATAATTTTTTAGGCATCTTAATGTGAGGAGTATAGAGCTCCTCAGACTCTGTAGAGATAAAGGTTAATACCTTTCTCAGGGAAATGGAAGCTTCGATTGTGCTTCAGCAAGAATTTAACACACATTTACTATGTTCTTCAGAAGTGCTCTAGCTGTTGCACTATAGTGAATGTGGAGTTGTCTGCTTAATTAATGAAAGGAAATATACTAATCTAACTGGGATTGTAGGCCAGGCAGTGAGAAGTTAATAAACTCTAGATTGCCTAAATCCTAGGTAAACCATATTTACCCTTATTTATCTCCCACTACATCACCAGTGGAGATGCTCTACCTCCTTTGTCAAGTAAGGGCTGATTTGGGGTCCTGACTGGATGGAGACATCTTACAGTACTAAGTCAATCATCTTCAGGTAGAGAAATTGTAGTATTCAAGGCAAAATTCAGTTTTTCATTCTGTTTTCTTTTAGGCAACTCCCCAGTCCTGTGGGCTTACTGGATCCTGTTCCATAGCAGCACTTCATACAGGACATACAGAAATCTTACCTGACTTACATTGGTCATGTGGCTGAATGCAGTCCCCAAAAGTCCTTAGATATTTAAGTACTAGGGGAATACAGGCATTATATAAATATAATAAATAGAACTAAAGCTGAGATCTGTATGAGACAATAACAGACATTAGTTCCATTTCAATAGATCCTGTCCTGGTTCCCATTTATGTTAAAGCAAAGACTCTCTAACACAAGTGGAAATAGAAAGAGGCCGCTAGTGTGGAAACAGAGCAGCCCGAAGGCAATTTGTTCAAAGTTTCTGTGATCGTGAATTAACACTGTAGAGGACTAACCGTGCATGTAGTTTCAGGACAGATGCAGGGGAAGAAGTTGTTTATAGCAAATGTAAGGCAACAAGCTTTCTGGAAAATGAGCTTCTGAAAGATTTGCTGCTGATGTAGGCTGAGTATAAACTGATATGCAGTGGGAGAGGACACTGCATTTCTCTTGGAAAATGAGAAGCACATGGGAAATAAAATTGTCAGGGTTTTTGCTTGGAATTGAAAGCTGTTGAAGGTTGAAGTCTTTAATGTAGGGGATTTATCAACAGAAGCAGAATCTGTGGTTTCTATCTGACTAGCAGTGAGGTCTGCAAAAGGTACTTCCTGCTGATGAAATTATATAGCTAGAGATTTCGGACCAGATTTTGTACTCAGGAAGCCCTTGAAAACTTGTTTGCCGCTGTCTAGTTGTGGGAATTAATAGATTTAAAATTAAATACTGACATATTTTTTCAGGCAGCCCAAAGTGTAACAGCAAAGATTGTAGTGCAAGCAGAATGGAGAAGTGTCCCTCTCTGTCGTGGTGGGGAGGAGAACGGGCAGCGTTGCAACAGCTAACAAAGCTGCATTTTGCTTAGGCTGGAGGGTGATGTATATTCCAAAACGGCAAACTGCTCTTTCTACCATTACATCCTTACGTGCAAGTCACTGTGACCAAGATTTTCCAACACCACTCCTGATTTTCAGTGTCCAGAGTGAGGTGTCTCAAAAGCATCCAGTTATCACGTTCTGGGGACTGGAATGCAAATCAATCATTCCCCTTTTACAATGGTTTAGTAGCTACATTAAGTAATAGAGGAGCCCAAAATCACACATTCTGCAAGGAAATATCCAAATATCTATGTTGAGGATTTTCTTTTTAGCTAAGGTGATGAAGATTATGGTCCTGTTACTGATGAAAACCCTAGAAGTAACTTAAGCTACATAACTTACATATAGGCATCAATTGCCTCTGTTTGATTGCTGTATAAGAAAGGGCAAAATTTGAATACAGTACAAGGATGTGTAAATGGAACTAAGCCAGAAGTGCTAAAATAATGAATGACCTTGAAGAGAAAGTTGTGGGAACAAAAGCAGTAAAGAGCATGTAACATTGTCAGAATCATATAACAACCTGAACATTGGCTGTGATCTTGTGGTCTGATGTGAACAGGAATCCCCAGTGCCCACCACCTCTGTGGAGACTGGTACAATTGTTTCACCTGCCAGCACACAGGTGGGCTCAGGACCAACAATTAATAAGAGAGGGTAGGAAAGAGAAGTTCTGAGGGGGGAAAAGAAGATCCATAGAAAGTATGAGTCCCGTGATTAAAAAATCAGCTCTCTCTAGTACGTAGGTGGCATAGAAGCAGCGTGAGAAACATGACAGAAACATTTTTGAAAATGGATTCCTAATGCTGGATGAGATTTTTCAGTTCCTAAGACAGTCTGAGTTGTTAGGAGTGCAGGTAAGAGTTTCAGTTTCCAGGAAATTGCTTTGCCTTCGTGTATAGTACAAAAGCTTCTCCAAAAAACAGGTCTATGAAGAAGTAGAGTGCTCCTTTAGGGCATGTTTCTGTCCCAAGGAATTCAATGAGAGTTTTTCTATTAACTGTTTTAGGAGCAGGATATGGCCCATAATCTGATTAACAGATGCTCTGAGTCTGTGTAAACTGAGTTTTGAAAGACATACACAGATAAAAGACTTTTACTTTCATGTCACACTTCTCTTTCTTTGTTGTAGCGTAAAAGTCTGTAAAATGTTACCTTACTCCCAACTCATAATACAGCTGCTCTACTTATGCTCAAAATATTTCATCCTGCCAAGGCCATGATGGTGGATAATCTAATTATATAGTTAATTCCACACATGCACTGTGGCCTTCGGGGAAATGACAATTTGGGACTAGATGTTTCACTTCAAGCATGGTTCAATTCTGATGGAAAAGTGGAGCAGCACCGTCTCTCGTGACTAACACAAATATCACCCTGATACTCTTGCTGTTCTCTTGAGATGTAGGCAATCCTGCTGAGAAGGGGATGAGGTGTTTTTCCTGTTTGGGCTGAAGAGATTGAAAGAGAGAAATCCATGGCAGGGAGGTGGACAACCAGGCCTATGTCAGATCTCCTACACTGAAATAAACTTCCTTTTGACTGCATTGCACTGGACCTTAAACCGTTGTTGTGATAGTGTGGACAAACGTCAAGTAAGATTGCTCACAGGGATGCTTGGACCCAGAGAGTAGACTTCTCCAGGAGGTGCTTTAAGCCATGTCTGAAGTTGCCAGCAGGAACGTTGTCATGGCCTGTCTTGGGATACCAGCTCCTGATGGCTCAAAACAGGGTCCTGGCCACAGATGCTGGTTGTGCATCCCACAGAAGAGCACTCTTGGAAACCAGGCATGGGGAGAAGAAGGCAGTGCACTGCTGGGTCAGGGTGCAGTGCGTCTCCATGATATGTTTTGGGAATAAGGAGGTACTACTGGCTGTCCCAGTGCACGTATATCTTTAGAACATCTAATTCAAGCATCTCTAGAGGTGCCACATTCCTGCCAATTGAAAGTGCCTGAGTAGATTAGGTGGTTACAATATCATTTCAAACCAACCAAATCCATACTCGTGCAGAAAGGGTCATCCTTCCTTTGTAGCCATCATGTGTCTCTCTTCCCTCCCCAGTTACTCATTCAATTAACACTCTGTTGGCCACCCAGCAAGCCAAATCCAGGAAATGAAATCTCAGAAGGCAGTCTCTTTGTGTCTGTTCAGTTTACTTTGCGCTTAGCTACCTAAAACAGACGGTGGAAATCTCTCTGCTGCAAAACGAGGATTCGTCTTCATAATGATGGATACACTGCAACTTGCCAAATATGAGATCAGTTTTTCTCCCTTCTTGACCTAGTGCATGAACATTTGAAATGAAGAAGAGAAACTCCCTCTCAAATTCTCTACAAGCATTAGAACACCTTATGGTGAAAGTCTGGACTTCATTTTATTAGGAAAAAGCTGAAATAGAACTAAGCAAAACTCTTGCACTAAAAAAAAAAAAAAACAAACAAGATTTTATATTAAAAGGGCTTCATTTCCCTGTGTTTGAAATAGGAAATTTCACCCTGTATTAAATGTAGTATTTCTTTACAATTTTATTTTCCTTTTTTGAAACTTCATCTTCATCAGTGGTATGGTGAACAAAGGAACAAAAATTTCATGGTAAGAGTTTCTAGCTTCTGAGATTTTATATTTTTGGCATTTTTAAATTACACTTTTTACTTGAACCATGTGACTTCATACTAATATCAGATTTCTTTTTAGTCTTTCTTTTTTCTTCTTCTCATTTCTTTACAGTTCTTCATTCTTCAACTACTAAAAGTACTAAAAAAGCTTCAAAATTATCACACCTCGAATGTCAAAGCTCTATTAGAAAATATCAAACTTTCTCATATGGAACGCTAAGCATGTTGGATAGAGAACATTGTGTCATAAATATGCCTTTTTCATGGTATTTCAGAGAAATCAACAATTGTAGATTCTGACAGGTGTAATATAAGAAAGATATTTTGAATTCGTTACATGATTTAGGGTATTTTTCTTTTAAGCTTAATATGCAGATATTGAAGGGCCAGGTAGAAAAGGTATGTTATATAATTAACTGCAACACTAAGATCACAACTCTTCCCCCACCTCTTTCCCACTCCAGCACACTTTTAGAAAGTGGAACGGGTGCTTTCAGCTTCATTAAATTTCATCAAAGTGTCTGGAAGCACAGTGATTTCTTATGAGGTGACCATAACTCTCTTCTTTTTTTCTCTCCCTGCTTCTTGCTTCTCTCCACAGCTACTGCTCTATGAAAGTTATCTTTCTGTTCTGTGAAAGATGCTGAAGCTCTGATGTGGAGAGAGAAACAAACTCTGATGTCCCTTGTGTCTAGTCACAGCCATGTCTTCCCAGTTGCCAATTGGGCATGTCAAAGGACTCAGCTTGCCCAGCAGGGCGTTAAAAAACCCTTTCCAAAGCATAAAAATGTCAGTCTCATTTCTTTAGAGCTGAGCTTTTTCTCTCTATTGGAATAAATTGATTCAGCACAGAAACCATACCTCTTACCTTTCTATCTAATTCTGATAGGTCTCAGCCCCCAGCTCTCTGCTTGCAGCTGCTGTGAGTTTTCCTTCTCTCTCCTCACACTCATGCTCTCATTCACAGTCCATCAGGTCTGGATCTCAGTTACAGTCCCTTCCACTGCAAGTAGAAACATGTGGGAAATAAAAAAACTCAGGCAACATAGCATGTGCAAGAAATAAAAGTGAACTTTCAACCTAGAGGTTGACAAATTCCACTTACCCCGCGTTTACCCCTTTATGGCACTGTGATGTTGGACTAAGGAATTTTCCTCTTCATTGGAAGGTGGGTTGAGATTGTTCTAAGGTGAAGGTGAAAAATGTCTTCTTTAAGAGGCCAACATGTGCTTAAATGGATTTATTGACAGCCAGCACCCACTCTAACCTCTGCAAAACCCCTCTGTAGACATTTCTCCCTTTCTGCCTCTCAAAAAATCCACAGGCACTTCAACAGCAGCAGGACCCACTCCCTACAAATGGCATAGAGGGAGTTGTTACTTTTCCAAGGACAGCTGCATGTTAAATCTGATGTTTCACCGCCTGAAAACCTCCAGACTTTGCCCTTGTATAGTTGTAGAGGACACCAAGATTTCACATACACACATGGTAGTAGTCTCTTATTGGTCTTTGGATTGAAGTCCATTGTGGTTCCTATTGTGCAATCTCCTGGCTGTCAGTCAGTTTCAAAACAAACATGGGGCATCTTGTTGTTTCCTTCTAGATTGTTTCATTTATCTTGGATTCCACTACAAAAGTGGGCAAAATGATCATTATATCTGCTTTGCCACTCCACAAGGGGTTGGGTTTTTCAAAATCACTCACTGTTGAGATACATTCCCACTGGTGTCAGAGAGAGTTCAATTGTATATGGAAGTGTGGAGACTGGTGTCCATCTCAATGTAGTCAATCAAACAGAAAGACTGAAAAGAATTTGTATTCCCAAATCCCAAACTGTCATCCTGAAATCTTCTTCCTTAACAATAGGAGTCAATCAGCCTCACCTCACTTATTTTGGTTTAGGTTGACCAGGCTCTTAAGACTTCATGTGCTCAGAACTGCATTTCTCCTGGCAAGACAGAGTAGAACCACACCGGCTTGTGTCTAGACAATTCACAGTCTACGAGGAGAAGAGGTCAGACTTTCAGGCATCATCAGAGCATTTCTGACATGAATCAACAGGTACAGAAGCCCTGGATGAAGCACAGATGACTACCACTTTGTGACTTCTGGAGTCACCCTGGCATAAATATCGTAACCTTTAGGCTAGATCACTTGTCTAGGCACTGTAAAATTTAAGTGTTCATTTCCTAATTTTGCTTGTTGCTACTTCCATCTCCAAGGAAATTTGTCTCTAAACTCCAGGCCAGAAGATATTTGGCACAGGAACAGTCTACCTTTCCTTGTGATGATAAGCAACGTCTGCAACAGTGAGGTCAAGCTGTAAGAAAGGTTTTGTCTTGTTTGGTCTTGTTCCAAGGTTCCTTTCTAATGTCACTTATGCCATTTTGCACTGGTGATAATTTGCTGGAAGACAGAAATATTTCAGCATGCATGGAGCAGCCATTAGAAGTCCCACCTTTTTTTTCCAGAATTCTGTAACTACAATGCTGCAGAGTCAGGTTCTGCCTTATTTATTCTTCATTTCTCTCTCAAACACTTGTCTCTGTACAGTCTAACCATACTGCTTCCAAAGGATAGTAGTTAGGGCCCTTCTCAAGAAGTGATGCACACATGGTGATTTGAAAGACATCAGGAAGGGAGAGGACTTTTTCCTTGTATAAAATGGGAAGTATAGCTATCTCGAGCACTTTCAATGTAGACTTCTGCACGTGAACTTGTTTCTTTAGACGCCATTGATAAGCAATGGAGTCAATTGGTTTATTTCTTGGCTACTTTAGGACGTGAAAAATGATGCTCCAATATCACCTTTATTTTTTCAGCTCAATGATAAGGGCAACTGAGGGAGACTAGCTCAGCTGTGGACATGAGTACTACTGATATTTATAGCCAGGCATTGTGTATCTCACTCATCATCTCTTGTGGGACTGTATTTTATAGCACTATTTGAGACAACCAAACACAATCAATCCAGGTACCTCTGATTCGAGAAAAAATTGAATTCAAGAAGAGGTAAAATTCTGTACTCTGGTGTAATTTCTAGTCTTTATGTATATATTCTTATTTTCCTCTACAAAGTCTAGTCAACAGATACTTGCTGTTTCTGCCAGTAAGAGACTAAGTCATGATTATGATTGACTCTCTTCCCCAAAGAGCATCTACTGAACTTTTGCTCAGAGGAGAATGCAGCTCATAACAGCTTCTGAGCTGAACGACACATCTTCAGGAATGCTGACACATGCTACACTAATTCACAAGAATGCGAAAGCAATCTGCGAAACAAGACAATTCAGTGAGTGACTTCAACTAGCAAGTGATTGGGAACATGATCTAAAACTCCAACCTCCCATTTATCTCAGGCTAACTGTGGACAAAAGAGTTTTCAGGCTGCATGGGATGCATGCATGTTGCATGGGCATTTACACAGGAGTATATTTGCATTAGCCACTGGACACCCACATCATTAAACAGTTAAGGAAAGATGGTCAGAGAAACCAATAACATTCATTATTTTTGACCATCTCTGTGTGTGGATGCATAGAGAAAAAATATATATATTTTTTTCTTATTGTCATTCTGATTGTCTTTTGTCCATATAGCTACATATATCACAGTTTAGAGTTTCTAGTGATGTTGCCTTTCACTCAAGACTACCCTGCTAATGACACTGGTTGCATGGCCATGATGGGTTGTAAAAGGTTCTCTGGAAAAGTTCACACTACTTTAGCAAAGCATCTCATGGTACTTGCGATCTGCTAAGCAAAGTTGAAGACGGTCAAGTCCCTCACAAAATCCCCCATGCATTGGGTCATACATACTGCTGCCCCCTGAAACACCCATGCTGAGACTACAGCAGAGCAGGTTAGAACACGGGACTTGAAGCCAAACCACTTGTCTTCTGGTTTACCTGCATTTAGATAAGTCACTATTTGGCAAGCTGCATTTTGAGCAATGCTTAAGGTCAGATTTTTGGGGCTTGGAGCTGCGACTATGTTTTTAAGACTGTTTCATACCTGTAGTCCACATAACATTTAAAAAGGATGGTATCTACCTTGTAAAAGAGAGTGAAGAATCCCTAACTCCAGGTTAAGTGTGGAAATTCTGCAGACCAGTCCTTTTTAACTAAAACAACATGAGCTTGTTTACAATCATATCTTTCATTCTCAGAAATCTGCTAAGACATTTTTGGATGGTAACATTATGAATTGAAAGAAAAGAAAAAAAAAAAAAAAGAGGCCAGGAAATAAAACTAATTCTAGATCATAAAGCGTCTTCCAGATGTACATTTGCACACAGCAAATATATCAATATTATTTTAGCACGTCCTGAGACACAGTCAGTTCAATCAGAGGGATAAGGTCAATAATCACGTATTGAAATGCTCTCTGCACTTTTTTTCACCCATAGGATCTGTCTCCATACCATCCCTGGGTTTCTTTTTCTACCTTCTTCCAGTTTCCCATTTTTTGACAGAATAGCTCAAAGCCTGTTCTAATCAGTACCAGGATGCTATTCTATTTGCACAGGGAAGGAGTCAATCTTGTAGAGCTTCTTCACACAAAACAAAATCTTTGTGTTGATAATTTCCCTCGTGACCAGATTTAGTTCCACTAGGAACATCTGTATTTTCCACTCAAGGATGTAAATTAGCTTTGAAGCTTGGATCTTTAAGAGCAGTTGAGCATTGGATCTGATAGACAACAGAGCTGGAGACCAAGAACTCCTGAATTCAACTTGAATTTAGCTGTTTAACAATGTCCAATTAATTCTCTGGCTTGAGTCGGCTGACTTCTCTGATTAAACAAAATAAAGCTCTCTAAAGTTAGAAGAACATTTTGTATTGAGCTAAATGGTAAATCAACACTGATTCTGATGACAATAAAAACACTTAAAAGTTAAATGTTCCAAGCAAAACTTATTGAAAACTCATTTTTTCAACATAATTAGGAGTAAGTATTTCTACAGAAAGCAAGAGCACAAATTACAATCTAAACAGAGTCATTCACTTAATAACATTATTTTCATGGGCTTTTATACCAAATATCAGCAACTATTGAAATTCAATTACACAGCAAATGCCTAGTTTGGACTAGAGGTGGCGAGTGTGGGTGCTACTTATAGATACTGGCACACAATTCTTGGGTTGAAACCTTAAAGATGGAACAGACACACAAAAATGGGATGAGAGGAAGAGATCAAATCCCTGATCTTTGCAGAACACTGGACTGGCAGATTTCCTGCAGTAACATTGACAAAAAACCTGTCACTCAGATATAACTTTGGGAGACTGCTGTGTCAAAGGAGATTTTCCTGAACAAATGGCAGAAAATCAGTTAGCTTCCTAGAATGTGAATGCTAAAGCAGGGAGGTTTGTGTTTTGAAGGACATTGCTCAAATTTGACTTCATTTATCTCGTAAGGCTGACCATTAGCTTAGCCAGTGGCACAACAGGCAATAATGCACTCAACCTCTTGGGGAGTCGTAGGATAGTTCAACTGGAAATCATCTAATCCAATATCCTGGTCAAAGCAGGGCCAGTTTTGGCCCTTCTTTAACTGTGCTGTTTTCACATTCTTAAGGCATAGAAATCACCATACCTTTTCACTATATGTAGCACTTTCCTATTTTTTCAGTGCTGATCTTCAGGTTCATGCCAAATCATGTACTGCACAGGAACAATATTTGCTTAAGCAAATAACAGTACCAACTTGATGCCAAAACCTTGACACATGTTGAGCAACTCTTTGCAATTTCTGCTTGTGCTAATTGGTTTTAAATATCCTTTGGAAATTCTCAGTTTTCCAAAAAGTTGGTTTTAGTCTGGAGAGCAACATCTACAAGAACAAACTCTTATTTCAGGTTCTATTTCTCTGTGATTCTTAATGCATTCAAAGGTTTTCATTCCCCTCAAATGTAGTAGTTGTCCACGCAATGAGGCTCTGTGATCCCCAGGAGTGCCTAGTCACAGAAATACAAGAGCTTGATCATGTTTAAAGTCTAAAAAGTCTTCAGTTATCAAAGCTCTTGTTTTATATCTTCAGATCCTAAGTTTACTTTTGATCAATGATACGTAGAAGAGTAGTATTGCAAAAATCTCACAGCCCTTCAGGAACAGTGATGATCATGCTCATCCGCTGGCACATAACACCAAAAAGAGGTGAATATTCTTATTTACTGAAAGAATTCATAGTAGCATAGGACACATTGTACCAAGTAGTAAGGACAAGTAGTAAGTACAGAGGTTTCGATACAAGCAAAACTATCACCCTGAGCATGAAGTTGGAAACTCACTTGAGGCTTTCTCTTTTTGCTAAAGAAGTGAAGCCGTGGAAGCCCATTTTCACCTGGTCCATATCTTAAATCATGGCCTCCTATACAGTAGTCACATCAAGCCGAAGTCAGTGTCTGGTCATGCTGCAAGGTGCTGTACACCAAGGATATCGCTTGCACAATGGAGCTTGCTGTCCAACTAGGAGCATACAGTGCAAACAGGCATGTCTAATAATTAAAGAATTGGACAGGAAAAAAAAACATCTGTTTTATATGCCTTTTACTAAAACTAGAACCACTGAACGCACTGGACCTCAGACTACATCACCAAATGTAAAAGTAATCTAAGGTTTTTGGAGTAGGGGTGGGGTTTTTGGCAGAATATGTTGTGTTTTATTTTCCAAGTTATGCACACTGTCCTCTGTAATATCCTTCAATGGCTGAATGAGTTTGCAGAGTGACCAATTTCTAGCTTGCTTTGATTTTTAAAAGAAATCTCGAATGTACACAATGTAAGTTAGCTATTTTCCTTCCATTTTCGATTTTGTCAACAGAATTGTAATTCAGAGGGTCTCCTTTGTTTTATTTTGGTTTGGTTTGGTTTGGTTTGGTTTGGTTTGGTCTGGTTTGGTTTGGTTTTTGTACAGTATTCTGAAACCATTAAGCAGTTTGCTTGTTATCAACTACTCAATAACTCTCCCTCATTCTTTTCTGCCCATTAACAGGTTATCATCTTGCCATGGTCTGTGCTTTATATTCAGTCATTGCTGGCATGCTAGGAATGCCTGCAGCAACCAAGGACATTCCTTCAATCTGTATTCAACACCGAATTGCAAACCTGTTCCTTGAAGTACTGCTGCAATTCCATGTTTGCTGTAGAGTCTTTGATATTAACCTGCTCTTTTGGAAAGATTACAATTTGTGCGCTTGGCTACTCTGATCAGATGTGCATGAGAACATCAAGTATGAAAGTAAAATTGCTTTCTGCACTGCATGTGAACCCAACCAACTTCTCAATTGCTATGTTAGATGTGTTTCAAACCAATGCAAACCTGCAGGGGAGATGCTTTGGGAGAACAGAAATTTCCAACAAGGAAGCTGAATTTCTGGGGTGGGGTAGAAGAGATGAAACGTAGAGAGGACCCACAATGCAGGGTGTTTCTCACATATTTTGGCAGAGCTTTAGTCACATAAATGAAGATCTGTTCTCATCCTGGTATTTTAGCATCAAATATTTTTCTCATTTCCAGTAATGTAAATCCAGAATGGCATCCTAACAGTTCATTCCACTGGATTTTAATCAGGATTTATAACTTCTCTGAAGAAAGGGACATGACACACATTGAATGGGAACTTAAAATGGCACTTTCCAGCTAAGTAGCTCAAACTAGTAACCTGTCAATGGTGAGCTGAACACAGAGCACACAGAAAAAGAAGCTGTCCATCACTCAGGTATAGGAACTGATGTGCTGAAGCACATGACTCACTATATTGTGTTAATATTTGGATTCCACTAAAGTTTGAAATTATTCATCTTTTGCATAGGCACATTAGTGTAATTTGAATGTCCTTGATACCTCTAGTGCTTCAGTAATATTTTAGTGGAGTCCATGTCAATATTAATGCATTGCCACCAATTTGTCTATAGTCTGACATTAGAGTTGTGCATAAATGCATAAACTAACTAGGTATTGATTTGCTCTTTTCCTTTGTGCAAAAGGAGTTTGAGCAGAGTGGGGTCAGGAAATGTTGACTGTATTGGGAGTTTTGAGATATCTTTGGCTCCAAGCAGTCTTTCCTTATACCTGGGTATGGTCCAGAATTTGCATTGTTGTGGATAAAGATGTCAGTGCTGGTTTTCTTTTGCAGACTCATCTACAATTTTGAATACTGTTCAACTAGGAGGACCTCCTTAAAAGTTTGCAACTTCTCCATGTTCTCCATGTGCGTGTTACACCACTTTTTATGCAGACTGGGAAATTATTTATCCATCATACACAGTTCACCTGCTGTTCCACATGTACCTATACAATAGAATCCGGTAATTTTTTCTTTTAACTCTAGGTTAGACATGCAAGATCCAACTTCAACCTGGAAACTATGGTTATCGTGATATTTTTCTACTACCAGTACACCCTGCTCTGCCTTATACACATAGTCATGATCTAAGGGGTATATTGTCAGGGTTAGGGAAAGGCCGTGGAGCTGTCAATGAGTTGATGACCTTGTCCAACAACTCTTTTGCCTCTTTCTAATTGAGATCAGGGATTACATTAAGACATTCTGGGCTGAGGTTCAGAACAGAAATATCACAAAAAACTGTTGTAGATTGTAGGAGAATCCACTGGCAAGACTGTCCTCATATAGCTACACTAGAAGAGCAAATGGTAGACCAAAAAGATCAACAGCAGTCATATTTTTAACATTTTAACACTGCTACAGTTATCTTGCATGAGCATCTGCAACAGAGGCTGAAGAACTTCACTACAGAGTGGACATTTTCAGTTTAGACCCTGAACTTTAATTATTCTGCAGTCGTCAACATTTACCAATTCGTCTGTGTGCAGGTTTAAACATGAATACCAGAACTGCATGTATTATTTCGGTGTCAATCTTAGTGATGCCATGTATCTGAATAGAATCACCATTTATTCAAGCTTATTACCCTGCAGATTCTACATGCCAGGATTGTATTCTGCACCTTAGAAACTTATACAGGAATTGGTCTTATGCACAAAATAATCCTCATGACGTTTAGAGGTCTTTTCTACTTTACTATTTTCCAGAATGTCTGTGGGTTGTGTTTGTGTGTATACGTGAATGCAGAGTGTATATATATTAATATATCTGTTCAACCTCATTTCTATGGTTCCTCAGTTCCAGGTATATACACTGATCAACCTGTCAACTGTGATTTCTTCTTACAGCTAAGGACCTTTTTCTGAGTTGTTTAAAATGACTAAGTAATTGTGTTACCAAAGCCTTGTGAAAAGGTAATAAGCCCACACACTTCATGTAATTCTCCCAATATCAGCTGAAGAATTCTCTCAGGCTTCTTTCCTCATTCAAGTGAATTATTTATTTAAAAACATAGGACTTCAACAACTTCCTTTGCAAAATGAAGCTGAGCTCCACAAACAGTGTTTCAAATACAGTTGAGTAATTTTTGCTGTGTTTGGGGCTATATTTACATGACCAGTGATCCTTGCTGCAGTGTAAGCAAAGGATAATATTTCTTCTTTGCTTCTTCTTCTCATGTATGAAACCACAAATTGGAGGAACAAGAAAGAATGTTTTCACAGGGTTACATACACATTAATCATCTTAGAGACTTCAAACAATTGCATGTACGAAGTTATAAGACTGAAAATATAAAGACTTGAACTAAAATCTTGGAAATGAACAACTTACAGTGTTGAGAGTACACTAAATTAAAAACTGGATCTAGATCTGAAATTTTCTAATGGCATCAGTCTGGCTTCCAAATAAGCAGAACCTAGAGCCCAGTAACAAGTTAAGCCTGAATTTAGGGAAGCTCAAATACCACTTTTAAACCTGGGGCTTTGGCTCATTTCTAAAATATATGAATACCATGATAGATACTACAGGTTAAGGAATTTTGCCTTTGACTTCAACAGGAGCAGGTTTGTTGCCAGAACACCTTTGCTGTGGGCAGTATTGCCAATAACACCTATTGAAATCAACTTATCAGTTAAGGGTTTGGAAGTTCAACTTAAAACCATATGGTCTTGAGCTTGTCTTCTGTCTCAAGATGTAAAAATAAAAAGATCTCTTCCATTACTCCTCACAGAAGAATGGTTTGTTTCTGCAGAACAACTGGCTTTCCAATTTTCCACATCAGGATCTTATTCTCTTTACTGCCGAATTTACCATACAAAGTCACAAACATGTTCGTTTCTCTTTTGCTAGCAATTAGTTCTTCAATATATAGGCAGATGTTCCTCCTTAGCTGTAGCCTAAATATATGAGCTCCTATTTGCCATAAGATGTAATAGATCATGTTCCACATACAATTTTCAAATGACTTCAAGCCTTAATCATAATAAAGACTCAAGAGTTAACATTCCTTTCATCTACAGATTATTACTGAAAATTCCTAATAATCTAGTTAAGTTGTATGAAAAGCACAGAAAGAGACATGAAACAGATTTCTCTTCCCATTTTCTTCAATACCAAGGCAAAGAAAAAGGCAAATCTAACAACAACAATTTTTTTCTTTCCTTTCTTGCTTTAACACAGTGAGATTTTCTTTAAAAGAAAATAGGTTACAAGCAGCTAGGAAAGCTATTAAGTGTTGCTCTTGTTTTCTGTGTCAGCTGCAAAATACCACACAGAGATTTTAATCTTTGTTTCAGTGTTTGTTTTTTTTCCCTAAATTCATTCATTTAAATTAAACTGCAATTCCTTTGATCCAAAGAAAGAGAACGACAGCCACAGTTTACTTTTTTTAAAAGGTTCGTTATATGCCTTTAAATAATAAACTGTACATTTAGAAGGTATGACTTCATCAACAAGCTGGTAATATGCCTTGGTAATTGTATTATACCGATCAATAATTACCTTTGCCAATGATACCTTCATGTCCTGCCCCAAGGACAGGTAGTGGAGAGAAAAAGGAAAATATGAGCCAGGTGGAAGGGAAAGGAGAGAGGGGTGAAAAGTGAATCCCAGCCAGGTGGGAGCTGGTTAGTTTAGAAGAAAAGCTTTTTCTAAGCTAAAACTGCATCAGTATTTGTCCCTCCTGCAGTCCTCAATTTAGGTAAAATGACATATCTCAATGAATCAAGAAACCGTTCCTTGAGTCAAGACATAGGGGTTCATGAAAACTGTAGTTATACCAGAGAAGAAATGCTGGACTTTGACTCATCCAAGCTACAATTTATCTAACTTTGCAAGAGCATAGCTGGGTGCAAGTAAAAGCCAAAATGACACATTTCAATGTTTCTGACTGAAGCATTCATGAGATTCTTTTCCTTTCCCCCAAACCAGGCTGAAAATACATGTTGATGGAGTGAAGGTTTGTATGGAAATCCCAACTTTGGTTCTGATAATCCATATTTGGCTGGCAAATAAGGTATTTCTTAGCTATTTATCTTCGTTCGTGTTCAAGGTGCCCTTTCCAAACAGAGATGAAAATATATGGACTCTGCAATTTAGGTTTTGTGTCATGTTAGAACTTAAATATTTAGTTCATTTAAACTGTTTGCATAAGTACAAATTATACCAGTGTTCAAAAACTGGAAGTGTTCATCCTCATCTTCAGTGAACATACAGAAAGACATTATTTATTTTATTCTATTCAAAATTTTTATGAGGAGGAAACGAGAGAAATTCAGATGGATACCATCCTCAAGAAAGGTTTAACCAGGAAAATTTCTCAGAGCTCTGAAAAAGACCTGAAAGGAAACAAGACTAATGATGTGACTGGTAGGTCACAACCGATTAACTTCTGCAACAGAAGGGGAAATAAATAACGAAAGGGTTGTAGATTCTTCTTCAAATCAGCTTAACTGTGTCATTTGAATTCTAGGAAGTGTGACATGTGGGAATCTGAATGTTTGGGTTTTGTTTTTGTTTGTTTGTTGGTTTGGTTTGGTTTGTTTGTTCATTCATTTGTTTTTAATAAAAAAAATTAATATTATTTCATTTTACCTCATTTTGCCTGTTTGTAAAATGCACAAAATACATCTGGCATGATATAGAGAGTGTATAGAAAACTTTTGAGTATAAAAAGTTATTACTTTTTCTCTACATGTCTCTAGGAGTTGTCATTCTGCCCTCACCATTCTCTACCCTACTAGTCAAGCTTTGTTGGTACCAGCTCATTTTAGAACCAGCCAAAATCCTCTGTCACTGCCAACACTTAGAAAAGGTTTGTTTCATTTCATCAACCTATTTAAATTAAGAGAATGGGTTAAGAAGCCCTTTCTAAGACTGAGTTTTAGGAGCAGATTCCACCCTTCCATAACAAAGTTCTTTAGAAATAAGGAGACCCATCACTGTCACCCGGAGCAGGATCCGCACCGGATCCCCTCGTTTCCCTGCAATCAGCACTTCTCTGTAGCTTTGCTCCACCGATTGGAAACGCTGCAGCTTAATGGCCTTTCATTGCAAACTTCCTTTTAGCGCACAGCCCGGCAATTAGTCCCCAGCCATGCTGCACGACCTCTGGCTGCCTCGCTGCAGGCTTTGATCAGAACTTTGCTCACTGACACACATCTAATAACCCAACACAGCACCAACTAAGCTATCAGGTCCTAATTTATGCCTCACCCCACATCCCAGGCCAAATAGGGGGTGTAATTAGCTATTATACTAGCCAGAAGCCTGACCTGACCTCCCGTTTGGGGGTCAGGCAGGGAAAAGAGGAAAGCTAGTGAAAATAAGTTTCATGGATCTCTGTAAAAAAAAGTGCAAGATCCATAGGCAGGTATTGGCCCCTTCTCAGAGGAGCCTGTGCTGATTTTCAGATTTACACTGTCCATGTAGTAGCATCAGCAGCAGAAATTGCAAATTATCTTTCCCTTCCCTGGACATATAATTTTCATTTTAGTAGCAGATAGTTCCTGTGAGATCATGGACTATTGCCATAGACATGTGTACAGTTTGACCAATGAAAAACGTGAAGAAGCCCAATAGTTTTCGGTATAAATGCATGAGATGTGGAAAGAGATTTTGAACTCAGAAAGGCTTCTTTCTGGCTGCCACATTTTGTGGGCTTCACAGTAACTTTTTTCATACTGTTTCTGCATTATTATTTTTTTTTTAAGTGATACAAAAATAAGAGGTGAAAGTAAGAAGAACAGCAGCAAAGAAAGTTTTATTTTAGGTCTTTTTTTTCCAGGCTGAAATTAAATGTTGCAGTTCTCAGCCCTTCGAAAGGATGTTTATTCTAGTCTAAATAAAACTAAAGTATATTTTAAAATGAAACATCACCTCAGATTACTTCGAAAGCATCCAAATAAAAAACATTCACATTTTTTCCAAAATCCCTTTCCCACTTTCCTGCTGCTTTTTTTTTTTTTTCCCCCCTCAACTGAGATGAATCCCTTTGATCAACATGAACTCTCAAAACATTCCAGTTAACCAACTTGTATAATTTCAGTGGGAAAAATTCTTATTTGCATCAACTCTTCTGTCCAATGCAGCCACCTCTCAGAAGACAGGAGAAAACCAAGCCAGGGAGAGATGTGTGGGCTTTCCCACTGGCACACACACACAAACATACAGTTGTCCCATGGCCAGAGCAGGCAGAAGAAGGTTCAGAACGTCTCTTATCATGCTTGGAACAGGATGAATGCTCTGTGAACACCCAGACTTGTCATGCATTTACTTCCAGTTAGGAAAACCACCTCTGCATCTCTCTGATGGAAAAGAAACCCATCGAGCAAGCTCCTTTTTGGCAACTAATGTGGGATCTTTGACACAAGCACATAAATGTAAAAAAAAAAAAAATGTCGGATGGGTTTTTAGTGTCTTTACATACAGAGGAAAAATTAGAAATAAGGAGCATCATTTGCCACAAGCTGGCAAGGTGGTTATGTTGAGTTAACTAGAGGGTGCTGGAGGTTTTGAGTTGTATTATTTCAGTTATGTTTCGGATCACAAGTGATTTTTAAAAACTGCAGGCAGACTGAACTGCTAAATTTTACTTGACCGCTTCTCTGTCACATGATGGATAAATGAAAACAGCTCTCTTATGTGTTTTCATGCCCAAAATGTCTGTTATCTTTCCATCTGCACTGCCAGCTCAGAGAAATCACAGTGGGCTTTGGTTTTAGGATATTCTAAAACAATCTAAGTTACTGTATCAATGAGGCACAGAGGATTCTAATGCAGCATGCCTTCTTTTAAAGGATCAATTAATACTTTGTTAGTACTTT
This sequence comes from Patagioenas fasciata, assembly GCF_037038585.1. Lineage (NCBI taxonomy): Eukaryota > Metazoa > Chordata > Aves > Columbiformes > Columbidae > Patagioenas > Patagioenas fasciata. Next base: position 210,190,244 of record NC_092520.1, read on the forward strand.
TGAAAGTATATTTTGAAGTTGTTTTGAATTTCCTTATAATATAGAGGGGTCAGAATGAAAAAAAGTTAGCAAAAATAATTCAAAAAAAAAAGGAACTATGGGCACGAATGTGAGATGTGTTTTGTCTTTTCGTAACTGCTCTTTGGTGTTATGTTTCTGTGTTTTGTTTCACTTGAAAAATAAAAACAAACAAAAAGAAGCAAACAAAACCCCTGACATTCAGATGTGAACTTTTATACAATGGGAAGGCGTCAGGTTTTGCAATTCAACCCTGCACCTATCTGTGAACAGCCATCAGGGACATGGTCTCGCAATCCCAGGTAACCTAAAACTGTTCCCATCCACTCCCTGCAAATTCTTCAGAGAGCAACCTGCAACCTAGGTAAGGACATCTCTGCCAGTGGTGTCCCATGTCTTGGGCCATACAGCGTCATGGAGATGTTGCTCCTGACATAGCGAGGAATACATTGATAAGTTTTGTAGCAAAAGCTCTGGCTACCTGAAATTCAAATTAAGTCCTTAGAGTGATGCAACTCAGATAAATGTCCCTTTTCTTGCACTAGCCAGTACCTCCTTAGATCCATTTTCTGGTGGAATGGACATCCCCTAGCTTGAACAGGAAATCATTCAGGATCCAATCCACAAAAGACGTCAAAGTTTCCAGACAAAAAGGATTTTTCTGGCTTGCTTGAGGTGAGTTCAGTCATGCAATACCTCCACTAGGATCAGAGAGCTGATCTTTAGGAAATACCTTTGCCTGTAATAACAGACTCGCTGTCTCTGGACAGCAGCGTTTCTTTTTCAAGGGAGATTCAACAGTCCAAAGAAGAGGGCAAGGTTCATCAGAGGTTAGCAAAACCCTGTTAGGAAGGGGTTATGCAATTTAGAAATCTGGGTTCGACCAGTGTTATTTGTTCAGGACTAATATCCCTGGGCAAGGAAAAGTGGTATCTGGAAGATCCCATGCCTTTGCTTTGGAGAGGAGAAGTCAATGAGGGACAGCACAGAAGCTCTTGCCCTGCTACTCAGAGATAACTGGAGCAAGTCATTGACTAAAAAGCATCACTTTAAAGCACTGTGGACTTGAAATTATTATTTGATGTCATACCTGCAAGAAAAATTTAAGTCAGTGCTAATAAAAATACATTAATGGTACAAAGAGCACAGAAGAGATGAATCACTAAAAAGGGGCATTTATGATCTTATTGGCCTAACATGGACCCAAGCAAACAGGGGATGTTACACTTCAACCAAAAATCAATGATGGGCAAGAAGGGGAATAGTCATTCTATAAAACAAGGGTATAACAAGGTCCAAAAGGTGGAAGTTGAAGCTGAACAAACACAGGCTGGAACAAATGAGAGTAATTAAATATGGGAATAACTCCATTCACCACCAGCCACTTTCGACTGTAGTGTGATCTCTGCTGTAAATTCAAGATCTATTTCAGTCAAAGCAGGAATAACTTCAGAGAAATCCCTTGACCTTTATCATTTAATAGGACAAACCAGATGACAAAATAAGCTATTTTGGTTTTAAAAATTGTTGAACTGACACCCTTTCCAAGACACTAACTGTTCTAGGCGTTTGACGAGCAACATAGCCAAGGTGACATAGATTACATGCACCTTTTTTTTTAATTAACTTGTGGAATGTGCTGCTGTGGGATGTAAAAGGAGGAAATATCTTGGATTCATGTTGAATATCCATTTAAATGCCACTTAGGTAAATGCTAATCCAGACAAATGTCCCTATGTTAGAGCATTTGATTAGGTAACCTTAATTTGACTCTTTAAGATGTTGGTTTTTTGTTTGTTTGTTTTAAGCATTAATTATTTTCTTCTTGATGGACAGAGAAGAGCTGGTTCCCAGATTATAATTAATAATTTCTGTTTCACCTTGTCAGCTGTTATTACAAGTTTCACAGCTCCATTTAGAATCTATTTCTTTGCATCAAATGGCTTGGTCTTCGAGGATGGTGCCTCAGGCTAAAGGTACAGAGCAAACATTTCTGAAGGCGTCATTTCCCTCAAGACAATTTTGTTCCATTTTGCAGAATAAATGTCGACCTAATACATGAAGAAGATGCAGATTCAAGACAGGATCTAACCTGAAACTGCTAAAACTATTCCAAAATATCAAAATTCCAGGTCCAATTAGACTTTTGTAAAAACATTGCAAACAAATAAACTTCTATGTTTACCTTTGCTCTGGGTCCTAATTCCTTCTTACCTATTGAAGGGCAATTTGCTTAAGTAGTGGTGATTACAACTCTTGGAACAACCTGCTTTAAACAGGAATCACCACATAATATTAATTATAGACTTGTTCCTACCATCTCTTGATCAAAGCCCTGGGAGAATCCGTATTGTGAAGTATGTACCTTATATTTGAAAGGTATTTAATTTCAATATCAACATGAATGTGTTTTAGGGAAGGCCTTTGCTTAATATTTCCTAGTTACATATTGCACAATCCAATTTCAAAGCCTACCTTTCCTTTTCTATGTTATTTACCCTCCGTTATTTTCTATCAAACTCATTCATGTCCTGTACACCTATTTAGCACTGTATTCACCATTAAAAAAAAAAAAATCACAGGGGCAATTATTTACCTAAAGAAGATTGTTTTCTCTTTTCAGGAAAGGTATAAGGTTGAGGCTTTTTTATTTTTTTACCCATCCTGGGAAGTATTTATGTCGAGAATTATCTGATTTTTAATAAGATACTTCCAAATGAAACTTTTCCTTTTGAACTGCTCTTTCAAAGCATTCAAAATAGTGTTTTTTGGTTTACCACATTTCATGAAAACTTAGTTTTAAATACCATAAATTCATGGAGTAGAGACACTGTTTCCAAGAATAGAGGAAAGATTATTTAAGATGATGGAAGAGCAAAAAAACACTTTCTTAGAGAGAACAGATTCTTTTCTAGTGGGATCACAAGGTAATTTTTTTTCAATATTTCTTAATAATCAGATATTCCAATAAGCTTAGTAGTGGTAGCACTGACATGGGTTTTTTTTTCCTTACATATGATACAGAACTGCTGAATCAGTGTTTCCCAGTGAAACTCCGCATGACCGGTGCTGCCAGCTTTTCTATTTTAAGCATATATATCTGGGGTCTATATACAACCATTTTGACATGGGATGTATATGCCTCCTGCTTTGACTTCGTTCCCAGTGAATATCCTCCAGCAAATATTTTCCTCTTCGACTCATCATGAGCTGTTTGAAATTTCATTTCAGATTCGGTGAAGTCCAGGAGTACCCCTATTTTATTTTTTTTCCCAGCTGAAACGGAATCTTTGCAAGGAAGGAAAGTGCTGCCACCTTACTCTGGTCCCCCGTTACCTGCACACGAGTGCAGCTTCCTCTTCTGCGTCCCAGTGATTTTTAGTGTACAGTTATCCAAATAATGACTAAGATGTAGCTGGGGTGTGAACTTCCAACACATCAGCTGCATCCTGAGCACTGCTTGCAACGCATGTAGAAAAAATGTGAAGCAACGAAACTCCTCATAAAAAAGGGGTGAGATGCCTTGTGCATCTATAAAGATAAGTACATGTCAGTGTGCAGATACTGTAGAGGAGTGATGCCCTATGGATTTATGTCATTTCTGCTTCTCTGTGAGCCCATATTCTGAGTCTGCACCAATGAAGCATTGAGTATTCCTGGCTAAAAGAAAATATTGCTGAGTTCATAATACAAATTAAATACTCCTGAATAGAAAAGCACCACCAACAAAATCTCATAGTATTTTTTTTTAAATCATCACAAAGAGGAAATTTTGGTGATTCAAAGGATATAAACATTGATTTTTTTTTTTTTTCACATTATTTATTTGGATAATAGATGCCAAAGTCTTTTCTCTGTTTGTATTTCAGCATGCTGTGTGAGCGAGAAGCAATCTTGCTGCCAGTATCAAAATCCTGCTGCAGCTGGAAGATGCTTGATGCGTGTGAAGATGTGATTATCCATAGGAAGGAGAGATCCTATAGCTGTGGTCATGCTGGGGTGGTGTGCTGACTCAACAAAATGTCCCCTGTGAATTTGACAGCTGCGTGGTTTGCAGTTTTGGAAATCCAAGCATCTTTCTGGGTATTAGTCTGGAGGCTGTGGACAAGAAAGAAGCTGCAGAGCAGTGGATGAGGGATTAGCAAGTGTGCAGAGGTCATGGTATTAAACAATACGTAAACTTCACAGTTTAGGTCCTGTTCCAGTAAACAAGGTTAGGAGTTGACCAGAGCTATTTTCCTCAATCAATGGCTGCGCTAGAGTCAGTGTAACAAATAATATTTGGTAGCTGACAGCAAGATCCTGTGATAAGAAATTTGTATATATTTGTATATATCTGTACAGCAAGGGCTGGTTGCAAAACCTAGAAGCAGCAGGCAGGCAAAGGTTGTGAGTGTGGGCAGATGTAATCCGGGTCATCTGTTCTACTCTGCCGAGTTTTGGGGAGAGGGAAATAGGTCTAATTCTCTTTCTTTCTCTGCTCACCCATCCCTATGAATCTGTGCTTGATTAATTCAAGGTGTAGGCAGGCCAGCTTTCTATATTTAGCTGGAGAAATGTAGGCAGTTACTGTTTGCTACAGCTTTTAGCTACAGGCTGTTGTTACTGCTGCTGAAAGACAGAATATGTAAGTGTTCTTGGTGCACTTCAGGGCAAATTAGTGGTGGTTTGAGCAAAGCAAACTGGGAGCTTAAATTCCAGATATTTGTGCTGTGATGCTGCTCCTGCTGTCACAGAGAGGGGACCTGTGGCGCAGAGGGCTTGAACATGTCCTTCTGTCACTGCTGTTTAACACAGGAACAAGTGGTTTTACACTTTGCCTTCTGCTGAAGGTCTCCAGGCATGGGGAGCTCTTACAATTTGAGTCAAATTTATCTGCATCCAACAGGACAAACACACCCTATCCAAGGTAATCCCCCATACTTCCCTTTCTAGTTAATACAGAAATAGCTGACCTCTTTGGAGCCTTTACTTCCTGATAGGTTGAAACACATCACAGATGTTTCAACATCTGGTTAGTGATTTTAAAGGGAAGACAGCCAACCACATGGTAGATGCCACATCCCTAGAGACATCCCAGGCCAGGTTGGACAGGGCTCTGAGCAACCTGAGCTGGGTGAAGATGTCCCTGCTGATGGCAGGGGTTGGACTGGGTGAGCTTTGAAGGTCCCTTCCAACCCAAACTATTCTGTGACCCTGTGATTCTATGATTCTATGATCATAGCTGGATTGAAGGTGCCTCTAACAAGTCACTTCTTTCGCTGTCTCCACTGTGTTGCTGGGCATTTTGATAAGTTTGAGTGCAGGAACATGGACTGACAGGAGGGCAAATTCTTTCTGAAAGATTCTCCTTGTCCAACCAACTTATCATAGCCTGCATCCCTTCACTGACCGTGCTGGATTAAGTCTCCATGACGGCAAGTCAGGAATGCAGGTTTATTCAGACTTGTTAAAACGGTGGCACACATCCCAAGGAAGACAAATAGCCTTTTGTGAGATAATTTGCTAACACTGTTCCACCCTAACATGTATCTGTCCTGTTATCGCATGACTAATATGGACATAACCCTGTGCACTTTTATCTGACATGCATTTGTGTGTCAGTCTGATTTGTGTCTTGCTTGGTTGGGTGAAGAAGCCAATGGACTTGTGCCCAAGCAAACCTTGTTGAACCAAGATCAAAATCTGGCGTGTGTTTTGAATTCACTGGTTGTGATTATTCGCAATAAGTGGCTTTAGTTCATGGGAACATTTGCAGAAAGGCTGTTTTTCATTCAGTCGTTTCTTTAAACATATGAAGAAGAATTCACAGAATAAAAGTATTTGTCAATCACTATCAACGTTACAGCAACTTCTGTTAGTCACATTATTCATTTGGTTAAAAGGATGGTGGGCATCTGATCAGGAAAAAATTTACCCTGTGAGAAATCCTACACAATGAGTAATGAATAGTGTATGAATCTTGTTCTTTTATAACATTTTAATGAATGCTATAGAATTTTACAGCATTTTAATGACTAACCTGATGTAAATTATAATTCAATGTAAATAACATCATTACTTCCCCTGCAGATAGCAAAACTGAGGTGTAGGGCAAGTCATTGTCTCTGGATGAGAAGTCCTAGATCCCAATTCAGTAGAACGTCTACTAAGCTTAAACAGAGGGCAAAGAGGCTTTAACATTCCAATGCTGACATGGATTCAAGAGATTTAATTCTAGCTGTGCCTCTGCCACAGGTTTCCTGTGTGCTTTTATTTTCTTTCAGTGAATGGGAGGCTGTAATTTTGCCTTTACAAATCACCTGCTTATGTTGTGAGAGCTTCACAACAAGAATGAGTCTTTCTCAGACACCTGAACAGCATTTATCATGAACAGGACCTACTCCTGCATCTACTCTCAATGTCAGTGGTCAGGCAGAGTTGAAAAGTAATTTTTTTGCTTCCTTCATAAAATCTGACTTCCATAAAATCAGCCCCTTTGGAAGATGAACGTTTCCAATTTCCAGTCCAGACCTGAAAACTTTTGATTGAGAACTTTTGGACAGAGAAGTCCATTTTTTTCTCTATAAAAGCAGTACATATCATGACATCTTTACAGTGAAATCCAGCACCAAAAAAAAAAAAAAACAAAAACAAAAACAAAAAAACCAAACAACAATTAAAATCCCAGTCAATGGATAAGCAACCTACTCCAGCTGCATCCCAGATATAATTTGCAAAAGAACCTACTTCATTTTTTTCAAATTCTTCGAAGCAAAACAAATCAAGAGATCCCACAAATATTTATCAGTGTTCATGTCTCCCTGGGAGGTATTTGGGTTGGTTGGCATAGGTTTGCTGTTTACTAACATGACGAGGACAGGCAGGTTCATGCTGGTGTTGCAATCACATCCTTCAGAGGATGTTGGATTTCCTTTTACACTGGGGTCACTCTTACAAGACAGCTTATCTACTTTTACTTTTTTGGAGCTGATAGCACAATTCTGTGCAGGAATCAGCTCTGTCTTTTGGCTTGTATGGGTGAAACTCTACAAACATCTCTCTCTTCTTCCAATTGATAAATAAAATCTCTAAAACCACTAATGTGCTACAAAATAAAGCCATAGATACGTGATTAGAGAGTAGATCCTTGAGCAAAGTGATGGAGCAACTACTCAAAAGCAGTGACTTCTTCCGAGCATTTTAAAAAAGGTGAGTCTATTGTGTCTTTTTATGAAGTCTGGTAGGGACTAACTCCAATTTAAGCACATAGGTTAGGAACTGCTCTCCTACAGAGACTTGTAAGTCTCTGCTTTCCCTCAGAAAAGCTGAAGTTGGCTTAAAAGTCCATCACCCTGCCATCTTCTTCCCCTATCACAAAATCTTTAGTCAAAATAGAAGTTTGAATGCAATTATATCCGTTTGTATCTATTTCTACCAGAATAAGAAAAAAGTAACATTCAAATATATTGTACTGTAATGGTTTTATTTCAAAAAAAACTTTAAAATGCATTTATCTGACACAGAATTTTTTTCAAATTAAAAAAAAATCTGAAACTTAAATTAAATGCTTTGACTGACCTGAACTTTTAAATGTTATTTAGTTTCGGTTCCTGGAAAATTCTGAGAGAAAAAAAAATGCTTCTCTGCAGTACAGAACAAGGACAAATTTCTGAGTGCTGGAATTCCCATGAGTGGAAACTGCGAGTGCAAGCGAGCTCTAATCATGGCTTTCCCACTCACTGCCTCTACAACTGATATTGCAGTGGAAATGGTAGAAACTACATGGCAATTTGATCCAGAATCACTTGCTCTGTTACACAGATTCCTCTTTCATGGTGATCTCTGTATTTTCAAAGTACTTGAGTCATGGTCTTTCCCATTTTCATTGCCATGTGTCTCCACAGTCTGCAATCTCCACATGCTGAGCATGCACAGTGGTTATGTAGTCTCTCTACAATTTACCAGTAACACTCTTAACATTCTGGTGCGGAGGGATAGGTAGTTTACAAAATAAAAATATATTTTAAAACATTTTTTTCTTCCTGAGTATATAATGCATTTCCTTAGCATTGCAATTATTTTCTTCAGATGAGAACATCTACTAACATTAAAAAGATATTTCAAGCTCCATTTTGTATCTACTTCTGCTCTAGTTGAAAAGAGAAGGAAGCAAAATTTTCTCATTTTGATATCCAATATATTTTAAGATATGCTATGGTTCAGGTGGATTTCCCCTAGAATAGTAAACTTGATCCTCAGCTGTATAAATCAAAAGCAACCTTTCTGGTGGTCATTAGACCTCATTCACCCACTCTAAAACCAATGTAAATCAAGAGTAAGCAAAAAATAAATAAATAAATAAATAAAATAAAATCAGTGTCATAATTTTAAGAACTAGTCCTGCTGAGTCTGCATTACTGCATAATTTGTCAGCAGTGACTGCTTTGCCTGCAGATGAAGAAATTTGTTAACAAGGCTGAGCCTGAGCAGAAGTGCTTATTTTTGGCATAACATAAATCAGACAATGAGTCCTTCCAAACACCATTCACACTTTCCAGTTATTCCACACTACAAGGTGACACGGGAATTTCCACCATTCATGATAAATCATTTAAAGAAGACAGTAAGAGGGCCAGGATGGGGGGAGCAGGGGAGGAAAATGTCAATTAATAGCTGAATTACTGTGAAATAAGTACCTCTAGTGGGTTGGCTTTGATGTAGCGAATAGATTTAGGTGCAGAGAAGTGGATTTCATTGCAATGCATGGATTAAGGTAGACATGGGGAACAGATCTGTTCTATGTAGAGTAACTCGTTAGTTTCTGTTGCATTTTCATTTAAACTCACTTTTGGGCTCTCCCACATATACATATACGTATACATATACACACACACGTATAGATATTTGTCTTCGATGTTTCTAGAAACTAAGTTGTGCAAAATGTTGTGTGGAGAAATTCAGAGTACCTGGGACACAAACTTACAGTCTAACCCAGATAGCTATTGAAAATTAACTAATTTCTGGGTATCAGCTCTCTACTGCTGTGACCAAGTAAAAATTCTAAGATTCCAACTTATCAGGGAGTAGATTCACTTCGCTTGTTTTTAAACATCTACATCCCACCTAATCTTCCTGAGATCCCTGGATAGTCAAGATATATGATTAATACAGCTTATTCTACATGTTTATTTTATTATAAAGTTAACTTTGCCCTTAAAGTGACCATTTTCCTCCACCAGTCACCAAGGAGATGTAACTCAAACACAGATTATGACTACTGATGAGTATGCAGAACGTAGATTAATTCTCAATACTCATCCAGCTCCCATTTAGCTGCAACAGTTGAAGCCCCCTCATGATCAGTTGTCCCACAGGCCCCTTAGCTGATGATTAACTCTCTGACATAGCAGAAGCAAGTGAGGATTATATCTTTGATTACCACAACCTCGTGGCTTCACCATGGAATTTAAACTAAATTGACTTGGGGCTATGAAACAACAGAATGAACAGGCAACTTGATTTTCTATATGTAAGTCAACATCTGGCAGACAGGTGAATCAGAGGACAAGGAGCAATGACAAAAGCAATGTCATCAGTCTTATCAAAATCCAAAAAGACTCTGAGTCATAACCCCATTTAGGAAGCAAAGCTGTTCTTGATGGGATCTAGAGTAGCTTTTGGTTTGCTGCAGGCTATACTGGGAAACCACTATCATTTCCAACTAGCTGAACAATCAGATAGGCAGAAAGTCATCTTAGACCACCTATCTGATCATTTGTCATGTTCTGAGCCCGGCATGACGCAACAACTAAAACTCAGGAAAATCAGCAGTGAAAAGAGCTTAGTGCAATTACAAATTATGTACTTGAACATGATCTTGAAGAGCAGGATGTGAACTCCAGCTTAGGGAAGAATGGGTGGAACGAAGAAGCCTGTAGATATACTTGGTTATCATATTTTGCAGAAGACACATGCCCCAAAGTTTCTGGCAGTGTTAATTCTGCTTTAATAAGTGCTTTGCAATGCAATACACAGGTTATGACCATACACAACTTCAACTCTGACAGTACTTTTTTGTGTTGGCAATTAGACCAGCGAGGAGGTTGCACAGCGAGGTCACTACCCTGAACTTCAAGAGAGCAGACTTTGGCCTCTTCAGGGATCTGCTTGGTAGAGTTCCATGGGATGAAGCCATGGATGGAAGAGGGGCCCAATAAAGTTGGTTAATATTCAAGGACCACCTCTTCGAAGCTCAGGAGTGATGCATCTCAAACAAGAGGAAGTCAGACAAAACACCAAGAGGTCTACATGGACTGACAGGGAACTCCTGAACAAACTCAAATACAAAAAGGAAGCCTACAGAAGATGGAAGCAAGGACAGGTAATCTGGAAGGAATACAGATAAATCATCTGAGCAGCCAGGGATGGGGTTAGGAAAGCTAAAGCCCTGATAAGATTAAATCTGGCCAAGGATGTCAAGGGCAACAAGAAAAGCTTCTATAGGCACATTGGTGATACAAGGAAGACTAGGGAAAATGTGACCCCTCTCTGGAAGGCAATGGGAGACCCGGTTAGCCAGGATATGGAGAAGGTTGAGCTACTCAATAATTTTTTTGCCTCAGTCTGCACCAGCAAGTGCTCCAGCCACACCGCACAAGTTGCAGAAGCAAAGGCAGGGACCGGGAGAACATCTCACTGTAGGAGAAGATCAGGTTTGAGACCATCTGAGGAACCTGTAGGTGCACAAGTCCATGGGACCTGATGAGATACATCCACAGGTCCTGAGGGAATGGGCAGATGAAGTTGCTAAGCCACTATTCATCATGTCTGAGAAGTTGTGGCAGTCCAGTGAAGTTCCCGTTGACCAGGAAAGAGAAACGTAACCCTCATTTTTTAAAAAAGGGAAAAGGAAGATCTGGTTAACTACAAACCAGTCTCACCTCTGTGCCTGGCAAGATCATGGAGTAGATCCTCCTGGAAACTCTGCTAAGGCACATGGAAAATAAGGTTGATTGGTGACAATCAGCATGGCTTCACTAAAGGCAAATTGTGGCTGACAAATTTGACAGACTTCTCCAATGGGGCTACAGCATTGGTGGATAAGGAAAGAGCAACTGACATCATGTACCTGGACTTGGGCAAAGTGTTTGACAGTGTCCTGCACAACATGCTTGCATCTAAATTGGAGAGACGTGGATTCAATGAATGGACCACTTGATCAATAAAGAATTGGTTGCATGGTTACAACCGAAGAGTTGTGGTAAAGGGTTAGATGTTCAAGTGGAGACCAGTGATGAGTGGCTTTCCTCAGGGGTCAGTATTGGCACTGGTGCTGTTTAACATCTTTGTCGGCAACATGGACAGTGGGATCAAGTGCACCCTCAGCAGATTTGCTGACAACACCAAGCTGTGTGGTACAGTCATCACACTGGAAGGAAGGACTACCATCCAGAGGGACCTTGAGAGGTTTGGGAGGTGAGCCTGTGCAAATGTCATGAAGTTCAACAAGGCCAAGTGGAAGGTCCTGCACATGAGTCAGGGCAATACCAAAGACAGGCTGGGCAGAGAATGGATTGAGAGCAGCCACGAGGAGAAAGACTTGGCAGTGTTGGTTGATGAGAGGCTCAACATGACCCAACAATGTGTGCTTGCAACCCAGAAAGCCAACCATACCCTGGGATGCATGAAAAGTAATGTGACCAGCCAGTCGAGGGAGGTGATTCTCCCACTGTACTCTACTCTCGTGAGACTCCACCTGCAGTACTGCATCCGACTTTGATGCCTCCTACATAAGAGGAACATGGACCTGTTGTAGCAAGTCCGTACGAGGCCACGAAGAGGATCAGGGGGTTGAAGCCCCTCTCCAATGAAGACAGGCTGAGAGAATTGGACTTGTTCAGCCTGGAGAAGAGAGGGCCCTGGGGACACCTTATAGCAGCCTTTCAGTACCTCAAGGGAACCTACAAGAAATCTGGAGAAGGACTTTTTATAAGGGCATATAGTGACAGGGTAAGGCTTTAAACTGAAATAGAGGAGATTTAGATTAGATATAAAGAAGAGATTCTTCACCATGCAGGTGGTGAGACCCTGGAACAGGCTGCCCAGAGAAGCTGTGGACACCCCATCCCTGGAAGTGTTCAAGTGTTCAAGGCCAAGTTAGACAGGGCTTTGGGCAACCTGGTCCAGTGCAAGGTGATTTTATGGAATTCCCCTGGTTGTTTTTTTTTTTTTTTGTGTTCTGTGGAGTTTTGTTTGTTTGTTTGTTTTTTGGAATTTGGTTTTGTTTGTGTTTGGTTGTTTTTTGGTTTTTGTTGTTTTGGGTTTTTTTTAATATATTAAAGTAAAACAAAGTCTAAATTAGTCTCTGGGAAGATTATTATCCTTTGACAGAATTTATGAAGCCCTCTGAAACAAAGGCCTTTCCCTGCAGGCCTTTCCACCCCTAACTATGGAGTGAGTAGGAGTGAGTTATAGCTGTGTGCTAAAGGAAGTAGTTGAAGGAACTTCAGGAGAAGACAGAACAACTTTTATCTGCACTAAACCATAAAAACATACAATACATTAATCTGGGAAATCTGATTAAGGATCTGGCTCTACTCTTTACCCCAACCACACTTTCTAAGTTCTTTCCCTCTGTCATCTCATCTCTCATTTATAGACATATGCCCAATTCATTCAGTCCACCACTGTGTGAGTGTGACCAACCTGAAGTCATACCAAGAGCACAGTTGAATTATATCAAGTCATCACAATATCTCACTGGAGCCTCTTCTCCAAAACAAAGCATTAAATGAAGATTAAAATACTATGTAAACTTAGGGTTTTTTTGCATATGCACAAAACATACGTATTATTTAACACATATGCATATATAATACATTTTTATATTATGTAAATGGAAGCACATGTGTATGAAAATGTAAATATGCATGAGTACATTACCACATGATGGTCTGGTTATATGTGTATGTATACATTGGGATATGTGTAAATATATATTTGTGTATATTATATATGTGTACATATAGGCACAACATATATGTTTCTGTATCTCGAATTATCACCATAGGTTCATGCAGTAGTGTCTGCTTGTCTATGCTTACGCCAACTCACAAACACATGAGCACTTAAAAATCTGGACCTGTTAAAGGGTGTGTGAAACACAAATACGTGTAAGCAAACACACATGGGTAGATTTACATGTAACAGTGTATGATAGTGCCTAAACATTCACACACATGCGTGCATGCCTTTTGTGTTTCTTTTTGAAGCAAAATATTAATGATATTTATATATTTGCTCTCATCACTGTTGTTTGCCAGAAATCCTTCCTTGAAAGGCAAGATTACTAATTTGTTTGTAGGGGATTTTAGTGACAAAGCAACAACAGAAGCTGTGAGATTGAAGTAAACATAAAAAGTGTCATCTAATAGTCCATCAAACAGCTCTTGTCACGCAGATAAACCTTTTATCTCTCTCTCCCAGATTCTAATCGAGGGTACCGTTTGCATATTTCTGTGTCACTGCAGCAACCAATTCAGCTGGGATTCCCTATGCCCTGGGAAATAAACTCATTTTGACCCAAATGAGCATTTCAGAGTCTTGTTTTATCTTTTCACATTAACATGTTGGTTACTATTTGTTAGCCGAGACAGTAAGAGTGCATTTTCTCACCAAAGGGATGGGTTGCAAAGCTGACTGTATCTGTTTATTTGGAAAGTTTGTATGCAGAGTAAAACCAAAACACTTTCTGGGAAATGTGATTGTACGACTGAGTTTTCATTGTAGTTAAAAGATCATTTTAAATACTATGAAATCTAAGACCTAAAGAGTAGAACTCTTTTTATTACTTTAAAAAAACCATTTTTATTACTTAAAAATTCAGTTTATAGTTTCCAGAATTGTTTGGTATCCAAATGTGACAAAGACAGTCTAAAAGAAATTTTGATGTCTCAAATTCTATCGTATTTACAAATTTTCATTTTGTATCAAATTATGTATATCAGTTTGGCTGTGAACAAGCAGTCATCTTTCCTGGTTTTGCACTCCTAATTAACTGCTCACATTGAAGATGGAAGCCAAGTTACAAGTGTATAATTTTCTCAAATTAACATTTAACTCTGAAAATCTTTAAATTAAAACTTTATGTCTTGTTTTTATTGTGAGTCTCACAATTCTTGATGATGTGTTCAGTAGTTTTGGTTTCTGAAGTTGTTTACATCAACTTTCATTCAGCTGATTCTAATTTCTAGCTTGCATGTTCTTGGCAAGTAGTTTAAAAAAAGAAGACCTTGGGATATGTCTATACTCATAAACTGAACAAGGCTTGAGCTGGTTGCTGGATGATTTCCACCCAGAGGACTACTTCTTCCTTGGGCCATTTCACTTGTTTGTGAGAGGACAATAAATAAAATTCCACATTTATATTTAGCATTTCTTATTTTCTCTTGAGTATTTGAATGCTTGGGCACGCACTATTGACCAAAACAAGCCCAAAGCTGTGGAAGAAAATGAGCGGTTGGACACCACCTGCTTGGCAATGTCCACAGCGCAGGAGTTGAGAGCTGATCTGGTTGCCCTCACCTCTGCTCACACACATGAGAGAAACAGGAACTTTCCGGCATGTGATTCTTGTGATGTGTTTTCACATTTGCTTTCAGATGAGATGATGCCTGGTGACACATTTCCCTCCTCCAACACAAGAAGGTTGAGGTAGCCTAGGCTGGATGTGTCACAGAGCAGTAGCTCATTACTTTTCCTTACCACAAGAGGGGATTTCCCTTCCCTCCTCTCCAACTGATTGAAGAGGATTTTTAGGAATTTTCTTTTCCTCAAGCATTGTTCTTATTAAAAATAGTTCACCACCTTAGGCCACAAAAGAAATTCTTCTCTGATCAGGCCTCCTGCCTCAAGCAACTAAATAAATAACATCCATTTGATGTAGCAAATGTGAAAGCTGCATGTTTACTTCTTCACTTTGAAAAATATATTATATATAATAGCAGCCACTTTTTTTCCCAAGGTGAGTGTTGTAAAATAAACAGATGTTGAGGACAGGGTGGGGAGAAATGTACACATTATAAATGTTCAAAATACTCCCAGTCACCCTGATTAACAAGCATAACAAAGGGTGATAAGGAAACAGAAGACATCAGAAGTCAGTGGCTTTGTTTTTGTTTTGTATTTTCTACTGTAAAATGTCTGGCATTGCCAGGAAAATAAAACCTGCTTTGAAAACTAAACATCTGTTTTCAGAGCCTTTGAGACTGCAAGCGTGAAATGTAAGAAACATATAAGAAAGGACCCTAGCAAAGAGTTTCGTCCCCCACTCTGAACATGAAAAGCTATAAGAAAATCAAATCAAAATAAATATGAGAAACCATTTTATGAACCAAAGTTCCTCTTTAAAGCAAACATTTTTTGTGGTATATATGTGGCACTCAGTTTCCAAACCTGAGCTCACTCATAGCAGTTCACAAAGACTTTCTCAAGGGATTACCAGCTCAGCACCTTCTTGTATAGGTGCACAAAGTAGATATAATATTTAAGTCTACTCTGGCGCAATCATGTTCCTACATCACTGACCTATCTAAGCATGATGTAGTGGGGGATTAAGTGGAGTGATTAAGATTGCTCATCTTATTTGCTGTCTCATTCTCTCATACTCTGAGGAAGGAGAAACAAAAAGCCAGGGCTGAGCATCCCAGTGCAGACTTCTACTGTTTCTGACCTCGTCCAGTATAACAAATCTATTAGGAATTCAAATCTTGGCCCCAGATGGTTCTGTAGCTGATGTGACTGATGTGGCTTCACTGATGAGTATAGATATTGGTTACCTGCTGAAAAGAAAGCCAGTCATGGCCACGCTACCTATTTAATTTATTTGTGCAATGTTCGTGAGTGTTGAGATTGCTCTGAGGGATTTTTGAAAACGTGGTGCAAAACCCCACTGATGTCCATGGGCCTCCACCGACTTTGGATCAAGAAACTCTTGTGATCTATTGTCAGCATTCACATCCATTCACTCAGTCTTTTCCAAAGTTACTGTTTTAGTATATACAGACTTGAATTGTTAGATTCCTTTCTTTGGAATTCATTTTTTGCTTGATTTTCCTCCCTTGAGGAGACCTAATTCGTGTGTATTTGTTAACTTGCAACTTTGCAGATACTAAAGACATGGAAAATCCATTTTTGTTCTACGGAACAAGTATATATGTAAAGAGCGTTGTACATGTTTTCAGGACAGGTTCACAATTCATTTTTTTCTTGCAGCCCTGTAATTTCCTTAAATCATTACATTATTTAATTGTATAATAAATATTTTACTAGCTACTGTATTTTATATAGCACATCAGTTCAGCAATGTGGCCAGTTTTAGTTTAAATATTTAATTTGTAACTCTCTAGTTATTATTATGGAGCAGTTTTACTGCTCTTGAAGATTCCAGCATGACTGAACAAAAGTAGAATTTTCCGTATTATAAAGTCCATGTTAATATAAAGTGGTAGAATTAGCCTTTCCAAGAGTGACTGGCATTAAAGCTTGAAGTGGAAATGTTGGCTACACTCTGATCTGTTCATTTGACACATTTAACAAGAAGATGTTATGCATTTAACGAGCAGTTTCTTCCTGATAGGGGTTCTTCACCCCTATCTAGTAAAGCATGGTGTCTTTTACCTTCAAACAGCAAACTTTCCAGGTGTGTTGCTTGTTTTAGTGATGTTTATGTGCTTAATGTGGAAATTTACAGCAGTTATAAGAACCAGGCTCATTCCGGATAGATCACTAAACACACCTCTACTAATAAAAAGGTGAAAACATCTAGCAGAGCTGCAGAAAAAATCCTGAATAATTCTTAATTTGTTAGCAAACTGTGAGCAAGTCGTGTTGCAGCTGGAAACATTTCACTTGAAAAAATCACAATTTTTAGCACTTTTTAACAAATTTGCTAAGTGAAGTATCTCAGAAGGTACATGGAATCCCACTCTCTCCCGCTGAATGTATTCACAATTTATGAACATCCACAGATTTTGAATGCCCTGCACTTCCCATCCACTTATCTTGCTTCCTTATACAAACAGAAAAACCATAAATCCGACACCTGCCTCCAAAGGAGTTCAGAGGAAACATGACATGGATTGCAGGTCAGTCAGGAGCATGGATGATACTTCTGCTGAAATGTACAGATTTCAATGGTATTAAAATGCAGACGTTCTGGGAAAGCTGCTGCTTCACCCTTACAGAAACTACTGAGACCTGGGGTTCAGATTCTTAGCCTGTGTAAATTTTCCACATAGTTGGATAATGATTTGCTCCCTTAAAAATCTGGAACGGTTTTCTCTTCATTAATTAATACCCAATAAGTATGTGATGTATTGAGGGGTTCCCTCATGGGCTTACCCTGTTTTACTTCAACTGACAGTAAGTTTATATTACCTGTCCATAGAAAAACAGAAGTTATATTTATAAAAGAAAATCTGGAATATTTTTACTTTAAAAATGGTCTTATTTACAAATTGGAAACACACATACACATATGTCATACTGCATATTTAAAATTTGCTAACAACATAATTTCCGCATGCATGATTAATTGTTTTCAAGTGGGAATCTACCTTACTAAGTAGTTTAGGTTTAGAAAACTGGGCTTCAAAGGAATTTGGTGTGCCTTCTTCACCTTTGAGATTCAAACACTGGAGCCAGGATTGAAAACCAAGGTATTTCAGGTGTCTGCATTTAAAAGACTTTGTTTATGTTAAAGCTTAGGTCACCTTCACAGGTATGTTTTAATGAAAACATTACCTCTCTGTGACCTTTGGGATTTGAAGGTGAAAATGCAGTCACTGGAAAAAGGAATCCTAATCGTCATGGATGAAATCTTCAGCATTAAAGACATCGTTTCTCATCTTTTGAGTGACTTAGCACAACAATAAAGTTTACTCACTTTATAGAAGGGGTAACAAGGTGGCTTCTGATGAGTTGTCTTCCCTAGAAAATGCAACTCCAAAACATTAACAAAATTAAGGAATGGCTTAAAAATATTTTAGACAGACCATTAAAATGGGCATGATTTTTTTTTTTGCCGTATAACTGAACCTTGTCCTGCGCTGCCTAAATAGCATTTGTGCTGATATCTTTGTTTTGCAGAACATTATCTAGTTATTGCTAATTTATTTTATTCCATGTTGCTCAAGGAATAATATCCACTCATTACAGCAAAATAAGGTATAGCAATAATACTCTTTCTATAAGCATAGTAATTTAGAAATTTTGTCAGACATCTGGGACAGAGGTCCTTTATGTCAAATATTAAATCTATTTAGCAGTTTATTTGTAACATATTTGCGACTTCAAAAAGAAAGGAAGAAAGGAAAAAGAGCAGGGTTTTTCCTACATTTTTTGCATTAATGAAACTGACAGCCTTTGTGCATTTGCAATAAGTCAATTGAAGTAAATGACTTTTTACAACCCTTGCTAACTTCAGTTGTCACTGGGATGTCATCAACAAGATATTAATTGCATTTTCAACTGGATCTTTCAAGTCCAATAACATCAAAATTGCTGAAATCCAAAACTTCTTTTTTTTTCTTGAAGGTAACAGGGAGGGTGGAAAGAATCTGTCACTTCCCTAAAATTCAGGACAAGGCAAAGTGGGAGGGAAAAAAAAAAGCTAATGTTTCAAAATTGTCATTTTACACTAGTTTAAAAGCCCGAGTGATGAGCGAAATACGTTGTATTTCCACTCAAGTCTTGTGCCATCTGAACAGAAAGATGAGTTTGTGAGCCTTTCTCATGTTACTTATCTAAAGCAAAATCCAAAACAAAACAGGACTCAACAACACATATCTCCTGGTGTCTGAGGGAGCCCTGTTGTGGGAGGTGAGCAAACAGAGACTATGTTTCTCTCTGAACCCAAGCTCAATCTATCCAGGCACTTCCCAGCTTGGAGAGGAGCCAAGCTCAGGGTGAAAGCGACTCAGACTGTTGGTGCTGTTGAAAAGCATAACATGGACACTGGGGATGCATCTGCACCATCAAACTCACAGGTCCCCTGGAGAAAGGTCTGACTTAGCTCACTGTAAGCACTGCTCTCCATATACAACGTGTGTCAGTTCCCACCAGCTTCGGATGCCTCCTTTCCAACGTAATTCCAGCAGGTCTTCAACCTGTTGACATCACCATACATCATTGTACCCTGACACTATGGGTGGCTACTATACCTGGTCCACCTCTTTGGTGGGCTGCATCCACAAGGATGTGAGCTCTGAGCAGTGTGAATTCAAAACCTCCACACATGCAAAAATAATTGTACATCTGGGTTACCGAGGTTTCCGTTGGAACAAAACAAGGTTCCTGTTGGGACGCTGTGGGTTGTGTGCAGTCTAGCATGGATGTGTGTAGCCCATCTGGAAGGTTATTTTGAGCAGTGTAGACAAAGCTCTTGCTGCAACCATCACCCTAGGACAGGCTTGGTTCTGTGGAACGGGTCATCTTTACGTTGCGGATGTCGCCAGTGACAGAGTCAATGGCTGTGTCTCTCCTACACCAGCCCCATGTTGCTGCTCCAGTGTGCAAGGCTTCCTTTCTCTGAGCATGTGGTCTTGAGGAGATGTGTGCCTGTTTGGTACACGGGTTCAAGTAAAGGATTAAGCAGCTTGCCACAGCTCCTGCATATGAAGTACAGCTTAGTTTGATCACCATTCTTGTGTATATTCCATCTCTTCTGGTGCTTTCAACAACCCTCTTTGCCTTTTTCATCCTACCACACACTGAGTTAATGGCTCCAGTGATTCTCCTGTGGGAATTCCTAAATCCCTTTTCTACACTAAACGTAGGGTAAATAACAGAGGTCTACAGAGTGCTTTGCTGCTACAAACTTGAGGCCATTGATATCTCCTCAGTAGATTGCAGATCTGAAATTTCTGCTACAAGACTTCTGGCATGTGTGTGTGGATTTAGTTCAAAGCAGTTCCAATCCCCCTTTTCTCCCTACTGCAAATAAACCTCATTATAATGTCACCAGAAGAGAGGAATGGTATGTAGTACTTGCTACAGGGCTAGTTTGAAGGAAAGATTGGTTTAGGAAGAAGGATGGAGTCAGGCAATGAGATGTGGTCCTAATGGGTACAGCGGATGAAGGGACAAGGCCAGAGTGGATGAGCAAAGAATCCCCCAATACAGTGCATGCAACAGGTTGGGCTGCAAATAATTGTGCACTTCCACCCACAGCTGTGCCCCATTACCAAGTCCCTATACATGTGAAGGTCTTTTTGCCTGCCTCTACAGAGCTTCTGTTCTCCTCCCCCTGAGACCAGCTTTTGGGTAAGAATGTTTTTCTCCTTCAGTTTCTGGGTTTGGAAAATTAACTAATTTTCTAAATTCTTTCTGAGTCCTGAATTAATGCCTGCTTCTGACATTATAGGATTAACACCAGGAACAAGCAAGGTTATTGCATGGTCCTTGCATAGTTTGAATCAGGGAAAGCAAGAATCAAAGACTATACCTAGAAGGTGAGCTGAAAGGAGGTGAAAAGGTAAAAGAACAGCTCAGACAAGGTTCAGATATGACTGCAACACATTTAGCTTGAAAGTAGCTTCCTCAGGCATTGCTGGCAGTGGGGACTTTAGCAAAGTTATAACTTAGCTTCTCCAGTGGGTTTTGCAATTTGATGTTCTCTCTGCACTCTCCTGCATGCACTACCTAAAGAAGTTAGCTGGAATTAGCTCAGAGGTATCCACACACAGTGTAGTCACACCCTGTACTACCTTAAGTCACAAGAATGGAAAATATCTACAGCTTCTTCCTGGAATGAGAAAAATAACCTTTCCCAGTTCATTATGGTCAGGACATTGCTGGAAGCTTGAAGAGGCAGGAAGTTTTAACTTTGAAACTTCTTTATACAAGGGAAAAGCGTTTTTGGTATTTGGCTCGAGAATAACAACAGACTTTGCTTTAATAACATTCTAATAATATGTAATATTACAAATTTAGCTAGTAAAATGCACCACAAATTGCTTTCATGTAGCACTTGAGACAAACATTAGAAGGAAGGAAGTCCAGTGCTTGGCCAAACATGCAATTAACTGCCACCCTGAAGCAGGATTTGAGATCATTGTATTATCTTTTCAGGATTAAAGAGGTGACAATAAAAAAATAGGAAGCCATAATTAAAAAGAAAAAGACCCAAAGCTTTAAGAGCATTTGTGGTGAAAATCGTCACACATAACACAAATTAATGTGCTGCCCAGACATAAAGGAGCAGGGAGGCAAAAACACCGAAGAATCTGAACGTGTCTTAAATCCAGCTGGATCCTCCAGGCAAAATTGTGTGACAACATGTCCTGGTTTAGCCCCAGCCAGCAACTAGCACCACATAGCTACTCACTCATCCCTCCTCTCCAGTGAGATGGGGATGAGAATCAGGGAAAACAAGGTAAAACTTGTGGTTTGGGATAAAAATAGACAAAGAACAACAATAATAACAATATGTTAATATACAAAACAAAGGATACACAATGCTCATCAACTCAGAAAACTGGTGCCCAACCCACTCCTGAGCAGAGATCCCCAGAGCAGCGATTGCAAACACCGGTCCTGTACAGCTGATCCCAGAAGAACGTGGACCTGGACAGCAGTTAGAGCTCAAACATGGTCATATCAAAACACCAGTTCTGGAATAAAGAGTGGTCTGGTCTCATTTAACTGACCCCAGTAGAGAGAAAGCTGGAAAAGTTGGCTCGAGCTATATACAGAGTATAGCAGTAATGGTAGGGAATATCTCATTGGCCAGCCTGGATGTCCATCTAGGTGCTGTCCTGTTTTGCTCATTCCCAAATTCTATGTGCACCTGAAACTGGGGAGCTGAAAAGGTCCTTGGTCTCTTTGGCAACAGCCAGAATATCAGTGACTTCTCGCATTCTTTTCTTAACTCCAAAATACAGCCTAGCTACTGGAAAGAAAAAAAAATAACTGTCGCAGGCAAAGGCATGGGGAGTTTAGTGTGTTATCACATTATTCTCATACTAAATCCAAAACAAGACTGTGCTAACTACTAAAAAAGATACATGTATATATTCTAATTATTATGAAGAAAATGTAGTCAATCCAGCAAGACCAACACACCACGTAAAATCACGTGATGGTAGTCCAGCCAGAACTGCCTCCTTCAAGTGATTTCCATTGCAGTGAATTCACAAGTACACTCGTTCTCTTGGTTGCCTTTCAAGTCAATTGTAACACTCCTGGAAGCTTCAGGAGCATTTGAATTTGGTTTTCATTTGAATCCACCAGCAATTTTGCCACCCATCTTGGTGTAAACAAGATCAGGATCTAACTCACTGGGATAGGTTCTCATCCAATATAAATTGCCCTCATTACAAGATGGGGCTGTAGCAATTCTACTTTAAAGCTGCAGCAATTTGCACCACAGAGTTATGACGATTCTGCCTTAGGGGCAAGATAAATTGCTCCATACAGCAATGGCATTTTTTTATCTGTATAAGGTCCATCCCTTGTTTTATAAACTATTATTATTATTATAAATATACATATATATTTATAATAACAATAATAAACCCACTCTCCAATACAGAAATTCTGAAAAATTATAAAAAGAGAAACCAAAGCACTCATCTGCTGAAGAAGAGTTATGCTTACATGAGCTGCAGGTTAATGTCAGACAAATTTCACTGAAGAGGAGATTTACAAACATGATGTAACTTTGACAAGCTAGGCTTTGTATCTTGGCAAAAGAAAGTTTAAGAAAATATCCATGTATACAAGTGCACACACAAACACAAATATTGTATGTTGGGTTAAAAGATTTACTGCTGCAGAAAACTTCTTGAAAGAGATTATGTGTCTCATCTTGTCTCTGTTTAAAAATAGAACACTTATATGTGGTTTTTATTAGCTTGTTTTAGGATTACCTTAATCCTGCCCAAAATTTTTTACCACTTCCCCATAGCGCAATCTGTTTATGAAGGGTAATGTTAGAATAACTGTAAATGTCTTTCCTACAGGACCTAAACAATAAAAACAAAAGCTGCAGCTTAGGGGAGCTTTGGTGTGCCAAAAACAAAGCTCAGTTAAGCAAACCCTGCAATGGATAGAACTCCACATCGTATCACTGAACCATGGGAAGTTGCAAAGTGTGGGATAAACCCAAATAAACTTCTGTTTGCTGGGAAAATCCTGACCTTATTTCATTTTCATGTGGTCTCATGGATATAACTGAGCATGATTTGGATCCTTATGTGTTTTTTCACATAGGTGTAGTTGTTATCTTAAAGATGGAAATAACCTACATTATTTTTTCTTTTATTTGGAAAAGATTTTGCAGGCCTTTTTTGAAACTATTTTAATATAATCCTTATTTCACAAGCCTGGTGAAGTCTACTGAGTCTGTGTGTAGATCAGACAATGAATATAAATATGGATGTGGAAAGTTCATGTTGTACTAAGGTGTCCAGGTCCCCTCCTGTCCTGACCAGAAATAGGCAGGGTTGTGTTACAGCCCCTGTTTAATCCATGTACACATATTTCCTTCACATGGAAACCATGGGGATGAAGAGATCTGTGTCTACTTGAGACTCATGTCTGTTCAGCATAACATCACACCTAAAGCATCCCCACGCCTTCTAGATCAGACACAGCTTGGATGTCTTGCAGAGACATACGATCACTTAAAATATAGCTAAAATCAATCAATTTCATAAATAAATAAATAAATAACCTCACTTATTTGGAACTGAAAGCCTGATAATGCGAAGTAAGTTAACTCTAAATTGTCCAGTTCTAGAGTGAGTAAATTCCGTTTACCTGGCTGTATGCTGAATTCAAGGGAAGGTGTTTTGCCATTTAATCCAATAGCTGTTGGACCACAACCTCTTGACAGTAAACATTAAGCTCTAAACATGTAAAAGCATGGATATGCTTGTTTAATTGAAATGCATGTCTAATTTTGCATGATGAATTGCCTTGTCATGCCTATTGCCCACCTACCAGCCATTTGGTGAAACATTGAAAAAAGCAATAGTAGGCTAGGTAAAACAACACGGGGAAAATGCATCTTTCCCCCTGTTTGCTTTTCATCTAAGATCAATATTTAGGTTATAACTTGAACTTTCATCTTAAGGAAATGCTATTCTTACACTCTGTGGATCTCAGTATCTCCAGCTGCAAAACAGAGAAAATAAATATACACACAGTGACTTCAGTGGGCATTAGGAATGCTTAAAAAGCAATCCAGTAATCTCAGAGTGAAAGACAAGCTCCACAGAAAATATGTAAACCCCAAACCTCTCCATCTGAGGGTGAACTGAAGGATGTGCATCTTGACAAAAATCTAGAAACTGATTCCTAATTCTGGAGCCACTATTGTAGTTAGTAGTTCATAGTTTCCATGGGGACTAAATTTGGGAATGAGGATACATCCAAGAACACCTGTTTCCATTGCAGACTACACCCGGGGAGAAGACTGGCCTGCAGCTCTGAGAGATCTCTCAGCAAAAGCAGTGGAAAGCTGCCTTCAAGTAGGCAACACTGAGCAGAGGACTGAGACTTGACTCAAAGCTCTTTTCAAGGGAATAGGATATTCTGGCTTAATATTGTAGGTCTTTGAGACAAGTAATCTGCATTAGAATCAATACACATCTCTGCCCTTCTTCCTCCCTTCTTCAGGTACCCCTTCTTAATCTACACTTTATAAATGTTTTGTTACTGGTTTACTGCAGACCTGAGTCTCCACAAATAACACATACTCAATGGCATAAATTGTTTGGCTTTCCAGGTGCTGCCACAGAGCCAATACAAAATTCTCCATCACAATTTTCTCAACAGTGGAATAAAATCTTCCTGAAAAGGAAGAATGAAAAATACACTTGTCCAGGGAAGAGGATGAGAGACGAAGGAAGAAAAAAAGAAACGGTCTCGTTAATCTGTTCTAGTAATAAATCTTTATCACCCATGCATTTCAGTTATCCCTTCAGCCTCCAGGTTCTATATTTAAATACATCTGCTTCACATGTGCTTTGCCAATTAGCTGATGATATTAACTGTTCAGCAGTATCTATTAACACATGGCACAACCAAACAGTGTGAGAGACAAGCTTGACCAGCAGAGATAGTCATTCATGAGGCACACTTTTCTCTCTATAACTCAGAAGTAGGAAGATAGGAAAGTGGCACAGCAATTGACCTAGGTTGTACGTCAAGGCTAAATAGACACAAAGTAAATTACAGACAAGTGAGACAAGCTACTAACCATTCCTTTAGCAGCCCATAATGTCAGTAATTCTATTACAATGATTGCTAGTTATGCAATGTGGTTACCATGTAAATTTTTTCTTTTTTTTTTTCTTTTTCTGTCTCTCTCTTTCTTTCTGTCCTTCTGCATTGTAAAATTTGCAGCTCAGTGATAGGATAGATACATATAGAGACCAGAAAGGGTCATTGTGATTATCTTGCATGAGACACTTGCAAAATACGTAAGAATGGATCTTCCCTGCACAGATTGCTGCTTTAACTAGAGAGCAACACAGAAAAAGGTATTATAATATTGTCATTTTTTTTATCTATTCCAACATGATAATGCAAAGGTTTTTCAACCTGAGCTGCATAGCACTGAATTAGTACTAGAATAGCAGCTATACTTAGCTGAATTAAGGACTAGACCTCCATTAATTGCTATAAGAGCTTCGACACGTAGATAATCTAAATCATTGACATGAAGTTGTCTTAAACTGTGGTTTGTAGCCCACCCTTTCCATTGCCTAATCACATCTATTCCCAACTGAAATGCCTTGGGATGTTCTGCCTGTCTTTTCGTTGCTTCTCCAGAAAGGTGTAGGTCTCTCCTGGATTTTGTATCACTTCTACTAGTCTTGTGTAGAAGTTTCAGATGCCCTATAGCATTTGAGTTGGAAAGCAACTAAACTGAGTCCCCAAAATTACAACAGGATAAGGCTATCTATTATATTTCCAAGCTAAAACTAAGCTGAGATTTGGAGAAACTAGTTGCAGAAATGGACAGAAGCATGGAACAAGGAGAAAAGAAATTAGATTTCTTGCCAGCCCATCGCTTATTTCCTGCATACTAATGGTTACTTAGATGCAATGATCACCTCAGGTTCACTCATCTAACAATTCTAACTTAATCTGGAGGACAGTGGTGACAAAATGCATGTGGAATTTGACTTTTGTGATGCTCTTGTGAAGGAGGGTTTGCCGTGTCTACTTGGAGAGCACAGAAGAGGCACATTTTGGGTATACAATATGGCCATGGTCTGTTCAGTCTGGTTTCTTTTCTCCTGTTTCTCAAGGCATAACTGACAACAGCTGAGAAAATGTTGTGCTACAGCTAGAAACAGGGAAGTAACTGCTATTGGACAGGGTATTTACCCAAAAAGGGGTAATTCTGTGGGATTTTTAACCTTTTGAAAGAGAAATACCATTGAGATATCCATAGATGTCTCTCTTCCAATACTGAACAGTGCTTATTTGATGCTAACTCTCTTCAAATCATAAATCATTACACTTGACATAGTTACAATGCATACACAAACCCATGTTTTCATTTAATAATTTTTAGACCCCAAGAAAGTCAAAGCCCAGAAAAAGGAAAAAAAAAAAAAAAAGACAAAAATATTATTCACACTATCAAATGGGGGCAAAATTGGGTTCAATTCCATGGTGAATTTAAAAGCAGGAACAAATTTCTGTCATTTTGTAAGTTTTCACAGTGTAATTATTGACAGACCATAAAGCTACATGAAGTTGCTTGGAGGATTTGGCAAATGAGAATCAGGATCATTCCAGTTGCTTTAATTACTAGCACAAGAAAAACTGATGAAGAAATAAAAACACCCACCTTCCAAGAAGAATGGTTGATACCTTCTCATTATATCAAAGAGCCTGTTTACAAACAGATGGATCAAGGTTGCTTAAACACAGGTGCCTGGACTGTTTGAGCACCCTGGAGAATCTAAGACATCTCCATAACATGATGCAGGATTTGTGACAGATCTGCACTACCCTTGCCATTGCAGCAGCTGGTGATAGTGCAATATCTCATAAATATGACTGAAATGCCTGTGTTTAGGCAAATGAATCCTACTCAGTATGTCAAAATGAAAAGCCAGCAATTATTTGGAATTAAAACCTATTCTACATATGCAGCTGGCATGAGCATTGTGCAATGGGTGAAAGCAAATGGTTGCGTTTAAGTCCCACAGCATTAGAGAAGGGTATTTATACTACCTATCTTTATATAGCTACACTAAAACACCTAGCATTGTGTAGTGTCTATATAGACAAGAAAAACAGAAGGGCATGATTCAGAAGAGAAGCCCGTTACGTGCTTTAAATGATGTTCATAAGAATCCTTTCCTTGTTGGCTGCAAAGGGGCACAAACATACTCATCACTTCAAATAGGCTCTGAGCTGGATGGCTATGGTCACACTGCAAAAATCTGGCCCTTCTCTGGTTTGGAACACTGACTCTTCACAACACCAAATTCCTCACAGATGTTTACAGACCTACAGAAGAAAAGTCCTTGAAAAAAGTTTTGAAATCCTAATCATAAATTTGACACTGCTCCTCTTAAGCTGTGGGAAACTCGTACAAGCATGGCTTGCTGATTTGTAAGGAGAGATAACTGTGCATAGCTGTGTTCCCTGTCAAGTTCTGTGAAGGATTAGGAATATGGTAACTTAAAAACCCTTTGAAGTATAGCTAAAATGGCTAAGGCGTGTTGCCAATGGAAGTGGTCATGAAACATGTTGTAAGAAGGACTACAAAGTCCGAAGTCATATAAATATACTTTACCAAGCACATCATGTGAGTTGGGCAGCCCTGAACAAATCAAGCCCCCATGCATGATCTCTACCTATATGTGTGCACAAAAATGGCTGCAGGAAGCTAATACAGAATCACAGAATCATTTAGGTTGGAAAAGACTCTTAAGATCATTGAGTCCAACTATTCACCTAACACTGCCAAGTCCACCTCTAAACCATTGATCCCTATGTGCCACATCTACACATCTTTTAAATACCTCCAGGGATGGTGATTCAATCACATCCCTGGGCAGCCTGTTCTAATGTTTGATAACCCTTTTGGTGTAGAAGAAATTTTTCCTAATATCCAATCTAAAACTCCCCTGGCACAAGTTCAGGCCATTTCCTCTTGTCCTATCACTTATTACTTGGGAGAAGAGACCAATCCCCACCTCGCTATAACCTCCCTTCGGGTAGTTGTAGAGAGTGAGGAGGTCTTGTGTCAGCCTCCTTTTCTCCAGGTCAAACAACCACAGTCCCCTCAGCTGCTTCTCATAAGACTTGTGCTCTAGACACTTCATCACCTTCATTGCTCTTCTTTGGACATGCTCCAGCACCTCAGTGTCCTTATCTATACAGAAACTTCAGCCCACGGTGTTCTGCAGAAGCAAAAGTGTATTAGAGAAAATTGGCAGCACATCTAGTCAGTTGACGTGGTAGGCATCTGGCTTATAACGCTGAATGAAGGGATGGATGATGTGAAGGGTGGATAAAGCATGAGAGGTGTTTTTTTCCTGCTTTCCACACTTTCTGGATGATATGGCTACACTTCAGATAGAAGTATGGCTATGTCTGTTTGGGGAAAACATGCATAGACTGCCTCAGATGACATTTGTGACAGAGATCAATACAAAAAAACACTGCTGTTTGGTTCCTTCAGAGATTACAGAAGCTGTAAAAGTGATAAAAGTGATAAGTGTTTGAGATAAAGTGATAAATTTATAGCAAAAAATGAGAGCAGACCCATAGTTCCCTAAAAGATAGAAAAGTGTCTACATCTTTTAACATGCACATGATAAAGTTTTGCAATTGCTTTTCTTAATATTTTAAATAAGAGTTCATTGTGGCCTTTATTTTCAGACAATTTGATTTCCTGTGCTCTCTAGGAAAGGACTCAGTACTAGACCTAGTCTGTAGCTCATGGAAATGGAAGGATCACAGACTACGTATTAGACACAGAGTAGGCTCATACTGCCCATTTCCCCTTTGTCAGCACCTCCTGATTGTGCTTAAGGATGAAGGTAGGAGCTGATTGACTAGATCTGTCAGGTAGCACCTGAGACTGAAGACTTGTGGGAACTCGTGCTGCTGTGTTGGAGATGAGGATGAATAATCCAATGAATCCTAGACCAGTTGGGACATGCCTATGACCTGTCACATGTTATGGGACATGATAAACTGACATGAACCTACCACTCCATCTAACATGTGGAGTCCCATGCTCTGGATCTATCCTACTGGGATGTGAGAGGTGTCCTCCTCTACAGGGGGAGCTTTCAAGGCAGATTTGAGCATTGTGCAGGGTGGAGTCCAAATCTGTCTGTAACAATCCATTTCTGGTCAGTTTGTTTGAAAATTCTGACTGAATTAAAAGCTATTAAATATTAACTCATTATTTAACACATTTTATTTGTAAATCTTTGCCATGTTTTTGTTCCTAAAAATGATTTATTAACTCTGTTCTTAATAAAAATGCAATTCATTAGTACTGGGGATAACATCAATGTATAATCCCTTTGTGATCCTTCTTATAGGGACTGTAGGAATTGTAATTAAGTCACTTTGCAACAAGCACACCTGTGCAGCAGGTAAACATTTATTAGCTCATTTCAAAAAATTAATTAAAAAAATACTTGTTGTGTTCTGTGCACCTTTTCTTTTCCTTGAAGGCACAGAGAGATGAAGCAACCACGACCCATATTATGAAATTAGAATGCAATTATTGCTTTAAGTAAGACAAAGCTCAGCCTCACACAAAAGGTGTGGAAACTCAAATTGCTAAATGATCTGATTGTAGTCACACTTGGTAATCAGCTCCAGTGTTTTTTTGGCAGGGCCCTGCTATGAATTACGATGAGAAAATTAAAAGACATGTCTTGTCCCATGCCGTTGCCATGTAAATGTACGCTTCATGTTGAGATATAAACACTGAAAAGATCTTGAGTTACTCTGCCTGTGAGTAATTGCCATCTCTATAAGCAGGCTGGTTGGAGTTGTAAGAAACGGGAAAATTACGCCTTTTGTTCGAGATTTGACAATGTGGAAGAGTCCTGCCAGACCTGTCTTGTTTAGTCATGTTAGCTCAGCAACAAAACGAGCAACTTCTTTTAAAGGGAACTCAGAGCTCCTGTAGGAGGAGGTTGTAATTCAGTGCGTGCTCACTCCTAAGCTGTTTGCACTATCATGCTGCTAGCATGAAGAGCCTCAAAGGGATTCCAGGCCGCATATTTTTGAAGAGAAAGCCGTCTTCAAGCCATCATGACTCTGAGACACCCACATGTGCCTTTGCATAAAGTCAGAACGTTAGCTCTGTTACCGTTATCTTTTGTGTCAGGGATTGTATGTGATCACACAGAAGAAGGACTAAGGAAAAGCAAGGAAATATTGTCATCTCCATGGGACACCTGGGTGTGTGAGGCACAGAGAGATTAGTGCCCTCATGACCATACAGCAGGTCTGTGGCAGAGACCTAAGGGAAACCAAATCAGGCTGCAGGGGATGGCGCGGTGGATATTTACCCTGAACCTGCCAGGCTTCAGGCAGGTCTCCTCCAACACCTCCAGCCCTCTGCGTATCCCTCTTCCAGGTGTGCCAACGAACACCTGCATGTGAGCACATCCAGGTGAAAGGGTTGGTCTAACGTGTGCAATGAGAATGAAAACGAGGCCAGAGAGATCCAATCTGGATCTGACAAGCACTTGGTAATTAAAATGTAATGTATATATGTAATTACGTATACATAAATTAATAAAGAGGTCTTGTCTTCTCTATGGTAGCTGCAGAACATTTTGTTTGTTCACCTCCATCTGCATAGTCTGTTTTTCAGACTGACCCAGTTTTCAGGAATACTTGTATGTTTGAGAGAAGGTACGCTGCCTGAAGTTTACTCGAATTTTTATCCCTCTTCCCACCACTTCACTACAGCCCTTGGCAAAAGACATAACCAAGGAGGATGGAGGATAAGATTCAGGCATGCTTGGTGCTATTTGTTATCTCTGCTTCCTATAAAAACATGGAAAGAGAAAGAAAAAAGAAAACTGTGAAACTGGCTAACTCTTGTACCACCTATGCCTCTAGATTAAGAGACATTCCCTTGGAGAACAAAGCTGCTGAATGTTTTTTGAGTAGCTAAAGAAAGATGCATGACTTTCCCCATAGTCCAGGCCATAATGCATTCTTCAGTCCAGTTTAAATGTAAGCAAGCCCTTCTAGGGAAAAACATTCAGTTTTTATTTTTAAGTGTCCAGAAATAAGGAAAAAAACTTTTTTAATAGCGTCAGTCTGATGTTCTGATTGTTAACTTGGTTCATGGTTAAAACCTACTTTTCTATCTGAATTCTTCTGTCTCCTATTTTTGTTTAGTGGATGTTTTTTAGACTGCTGGCCTAAGAAAACTATCATCATAGGTATCTTTGTCATGTGGGTGTACACAATCTGAAATCAAATCAATACTCAGCCTCTGATAAAAATACAGATCGAGTTCATTGCATCTTTCATGCCAATGCAAGTCCATGTTTCAATATTTCATCATTCTCCTGACTGACCAAGTTATGAAAGAAGGGCTCATGCCTGAAGGGAAAAATCATACCCATAAAGTATACACACCCATAGATTAAAAACCTCTTAGGCCATAATGCACCCTGGACACTCAAAAGCAGTGCAGGAGTTATGTTTCCTTTCTCCCCCACTATGTTTCCCATTAGCACTCCCTATTATACTGTATGCTTCAAAATTTGTTGTGAAAGTTGTTCAATTTCTACCCATTCAAAAAAATCCAATCTTCAGATTTACATGGATTAATCTTTTTTTTTTCCAAAGTGGTTAACGGCTTTTCATGATACTCCATAGACTAATTTCTGTAGGTCAGGACAAGGTGTGGGAAGTCCTGGCCACTGGTGGCTGTGCCATCTGTGGGCAATGTCCTCAGAGCTCTGAAAGGAAAAAGACATCTCGGGGGTATGGTTGTTTCACTGTTCCCACTTATAATTCCTCCATATCTTTCTCTGTGCACTCGTGTTGATGGACTTTGTTTGTTTGTTGCCTCTTTAATATCATGTCTGCATTTGATTTTTTCTTCAAGATTTAAACAGAGCATTTTAGGCAGAAATAGCCCATGTCTCTGAGTCCTGGCCCAAGCCTGTGTTTTATTCTGCTTCAAACATTGTTAAGAGAATACCAGTTTCACCAATTTGTCTCTAAAACCAATTAGACGTGCAGAGCCTGGAGTGAGTTATAAACTATACATGCAACAACACCAAACATATATGCAGTGCTCTCACTGAGTGATCTCTGTTCACGCTATATCCACCACATTTGCTTTCAGCAAATTGAAAATATGGGGCACCTCCACCTAGTCTCTGACTCATGCAACCACAGGGATGTAAAGGAGAACATTTAAGAATAAAAGTAGTGGTGTGTATAAGATGAAGGCCCAAGTCTGCCAGCAGCTATACATTTATCAGGTAACACAACCTGTATCCCAAAGCGTTTTCTTCCTATGGTTAATTTCTACAGTGGAAGCAGAAGGTATGGGAGAACTAAAGCATTCCTGACAGTGGGATGCTGAGTCTTCGGGAACTATTTGCAAAAAGTGCACAAGAACATTACTTAGTCCTCCACAGTGGGTACTGACAAATGCACAGACCCTGTGTACCACCAATCCAAGAGAAAGAGGTACAGCCACTACTTTTAACTAGCAAAGGGAGAACCACAGGAACTCCAATTCTGTGGATTTTGAACATCCAAAGAATAGAACAAACTGGTTTTGATGGATTTGATCTGATCAGACAACTTATGATTTTTAAAGCAAGGATGCCATTCACTATGGTGTTTCCTTAGATACCCATTCTTTACTCAACTCTATGAGGAACCTTCTCAGTCGTTGCACAGCAAGAAACTTTTGACTATGGTAGAGCTCTACCATATTTTGCAAACTCAGCATCTTAGCTTACTCTTTTTATTTGCAGACTGTTGTAACAAACTGCTGTCATAACTACTAAAATGCACGTGACTTTTCCATGAGTCCACTGTTTACTGCTTAAAATGAAGATCTTGAAATGCTGAAAGATATTTATATCATTTTGTAGACAATTTGCTTACCTATTTAGCTAATACTTGTTATGCTGATTGTCTAATATTCTCTGGGGATTTTTTGTTTGGTTTTGCTTTGTTTTTCCCTAATGCAATTGTATATAGTATGGGTGGATCTGTTAATGAAACCTGTTATTAACACTGTCCAGCACTTCCTGTTATAAGACATCTTTTCTGCTGCTTGTAATTATCTGTAATTTTCAAATTTGAACTGAGAAGGCCAGAAGGAGTTACTAAGGCATTATTAAGTGGTTACACACTTTAGGTTGCTGGAGATTGTTTATTTTAATCCCGTACACTCAAATGAGCAAGAGTCATTGCTAGGGCTTAGTCTGAGCTGAACTGAAATGGCAGGGAAGTAGGTGGTTTCGTTGTGGGGCTCACAGGCTTCCTGTTACTCCTGCAGGTCCTCAGTGAGATCAAAAAGAGAAGGAGCCCTCTCCTATATGCACCATCACCTTGTCCCCTCCACTGATTGTGCAATCTGAATCTCCATCGCTCAGATACTTGGCTTGTCTGGAGATAGCTCCATGACAAAACCTAAAAATATAGGTCTCAGTCTGTGAACTGAATCCTACCCTCCCAAACGTAGGTGAGAAGAATCCTACCTCAACTCTTCAAGACATATAAACATTGTAAAATCAGCAGATTTGGGGGAAAAAAAATATTTTGCTGGAATATTTCCAATAACATTTAGCAAGGAGAATCATGGAAAAGCCCAGAAGGAAACGAATCATTCTGTCATCAGCAGGTAATAAATAATGGCAGGGGGGACCACCCACTGAACGATGAAGATAAAATACAATTCTGAGTAGCTGCTCAGGGAGTGAGAACCACCCAATCTGCAATCTGAATGAGGGAAACAGACTTTTTGATTGTAATACATGCACAAACAAGGGTGTGAAAACCAAAAGGGGTTTTATGTGGATACATGTAGGTGACCCAAGATCCACTGGTAGCACTCCAGGATAACCAGAACTGGTGCACATGGTAGGATGACTATGCTGTGGTCAGCAGTTGCTCTTGTAGGTGTACAAACTCAGAGCCAGGTCTGGTTTCTTTCTGGCTGGTTTATACAGAGAGAGCAAGTCTAGGCATGTGTGTAACTTCTCGTTTATACAACCAGCTCCTTTTTCCATTGCTGAAAGTGTTAGAATTGCTCTTTAATGAATTTTTTTTTTACTCTGATACATAAATAAGAAGAGAATTTTTAAGTCCTGAAGCCTGGACTACCTGTACTTGCAGTGCAATTAGGGAGGGATCTAGGAAACACCAGTGAGAGCAGAATTAACCTAATGTGAAAGGTTGAGAGAGGGTTGTGTTTTTATGGTAGGCACACTACACAACATTTAACTTATCTCCTGTTGATTTTAAGGAAAAATTTTCCAATTACTTCAACAATGGTTTAACTTCTTAAATAACTGAAGCAGAAAAGAACTCTGTGTTAAACTGTAGCTTTCCTGATTAAGTGATGCCTTTTCGTTACTTATTAATACAAATTACACCGTTTTCTCTGAAAACAGTATAAAAGAACAGAAATGCGTATCAGAAGTCGTCTGTCATGTAGTTTTGGTTATTATAGTTGCTTTGCTTGAGTTTGTATTTCTAGGTTTTACCAAAGCAAAAAATAACATTTCCCCATGTAAATTAAGTATATTTAGCTTGAATGAGTAGTGGGTACAAAGTGAGATTGATAATGTCAAGTTTTTATAAGTGTAAGGATAATCAAACTGATTATTTAATGCCTATTCAATAGCTCCATCATATGCCTTCCACTACAAAAAAAATCAGAGAGGAAAAGCAGTTTAGATGTCACTCTGCTAAAAGCATTCCCTCTTATTTGTTAGTGTTTTCATAGATGAGCTATAGTTTTGGAAAACTCTGAACATAGGCCAAGGGAAAAGTGAGAAACATCGTGATGTTTCATCCAATGGGATGAAGTTCAACAAGGCCAAGTGCCGGGTCCTGCACTTTGGCCACAACAACCCCCTTCAGCGCTACAGGCTGGGCACAGAGTGGCTGGAGAGCAGCCAGACAGAAAGGGACCTGGGGGTACTGATTGACAGCAAGCTCAACATGAGCCAACAGTGTGCCCAGGTGGCCAAGAAGGCCAATGGTATCCTGGCCTGTATCAAAAATAGTGTGGTCAGCAGGACAAGGGAAGTGATCCTTCCCCTGTACTCTGCATTGGTGAGGCCACACCTGGAGTATTGTGTTCAGTTCTGGGCCCCTCAGTTCAGGAGGGATATTGAGGTGCTGGAGCGGGTCCAGAGAAGAGCAACAAGACTGGTAAAGGGACTTGAGCACATGACCTATGGTGAGAGGCTGAGGGAGCTGGGGTTGTTCAGCCTGGAGAGGAGGAGGCTTAGAGGTGACCTCATTGCTCTCTATAACTACCTGAAGGGAAGTTATAGTCAGGTGGGAACTGGTCTCTTCTCCCAGGCAGTTAGCAATAGGACAAGGGGACATGGGCTTAAACTCTGCCAGGGGAAGTTTAGGCTGGATATTAGGAAGAAGTTCTTTACGGAAAGAGTGATCAGGCATTGGAATGGCCTGCCTAGGGAGGTGGTGGACTCACCGTCCCTGGAGGTTTTTAAACTGAGATTGGACATGGCTCTTAGTGCCATGATCTAGTAAATGGGCTGAAGTTGGACCAAGGGTTGGACTTGATGATCTCTGAGGTCTTTTCCAACCTAGCCAATTCTGTGATTCTGTGATTCTGTGATGGTTTCTTATCGTTGCATATACATTGACAGTCAAATGTACCTCATCTATAAGACCAATATGTTCACTAAATAAATTTCCTACAGATTTCAGCTATATTCTTCTTACAGCAACTGTAAAAGCTTTGACCAAGATATGGGGCTTCTTTTGCCTGAGGCACAGCAGGAGCACATAACAGATGATCTCTTTGTCAGACGACTTCTAACCTAATGAGAAAAGTTCACAAAAAGTGGAAGAAAACAGTCTAATATCCAGTGGGAAAAGTGAGATGAAGAGAAAACAACGAGGAGAAACTAACTGCCAGTGCCCATGATTTGGCTTTCCAGAAGCTGCAATTTGCTGGAGCAGTGTTCATTACACACTGTGGCTATTTTGGGATGTCATCTGCATATTCCTAAGGAGTGAAAGACAATCAGTTTCAATGTTCATATGGTTTGGCTTCAGCGATTCTTTCTAGATCTGTATTGGTTTTGCTTCTGAGTTCTTTGGCTTCTGTTAATTCCTTTTTTGGTGTTCCTATTTCATGATACTTTTGGCAAAATTTTAAATTATCTGCTGTTGTTTTTTCTTTTATTATTCTTTTTTTTTTTTCTATGTGGGATTTTAATTCTTAAGGAGGCACCTACAGCATAGTGAACAGCTTTATAGCTTTTCCCATTCTTGGATCTTCTTGGCAAACATTTTTCCTCACTCAGGTGTGGGTCTCAGGACATTAACTTAAATTTTTGAAACCCCTCTGAACATGGGAACAGAAAACCTTACCTGTGAATTCATTTCATATTCAAATGACATTAATAAAAAAACAATACTTGGGAGGAGGTTTCTATGGGTGTGCAGTTTCATGGACAAGTTTGTGTATCTCATTGTAAGCTCTTCTTACTTGATTGCACCAGCAAATATATTCTTCATATCCAGTAAAGCTGATTTGATCAATTTACTATACCAGAGAAAATAAGTCAAATGTGTCACCTCAAAATATGATTGGTGTCAAAATCTGGCCTGTACCCTGAAATAAAATAATGTTTTGGGTGAAGAAAAAGCATCTGAGTGGAATTTCTTAAAGTAGAACTTGCAAAAAAATAAAAACATAACACGAGAAGAGATTAAGTCTCCAAAATTACACCATTTTCCAACTCTCAGATGTGTTTAACAGTGAAAAGAGATTGTATTCAGTGTATTTAATTCACACAACGGATTCTGATGTCTGACTAGTGCATGAGACTTTGTATTAGTGGACAAGTACTTGGTTTCTGAACTGAGCCCAGCATGGGCCTCAACATGTGCATTGGATCGTGATGCATTCTGTTAATACAGGCTATTTGTGCAGGAGACACACGCCTGTTCTTTAAAACTTCTGATTCACAAAAGGAAAAAAGGCGTCAGCTGTAGTCATAAATCCATCGTTCTGGTAGCCAGCATTCTCTCTAGCTTCCTTGGAATTGTGACATAAATATGAGGAAAAAATACTGCAAGCCAACATTTTATTTAACCATTAGTATTATTATTATGATTATCATGCACTCCCTTTGGCAGGGGAATGGTAGCTGAATGGTCCATGGAGCCATGATGTGTTCTCAAAGCAAGCCTGTCCAGTTCCCCAAGCTGATGTCTTGCATGGTGGCCTCCCTGCCAGGCAGATCACCAGCTACAGGACATTGGCACTAATGGCATGAAGCTCACAGACACTCAGTGTGGTTATTAAACTCATGCGGTTATAAAACGGGAGCTCACACTCCATGTCATTCTAATTTACCACCCTGCTAGAAACATATGTGTGAGAACTGATGTAAGATCTCAACATTTTGGGAATTGTGGTTCCCCATGCAGAACGTGATGGCAAAAGAAAATAAATGAGAGGTAGCATGTGGTCTGATTCCCTTTTTCTGCTAACAAGTTCTCAGTTCCCCTAGTAGAGATGCTTGGCTTCTTTAGGTTCCTTCATAAGTGAGCATTAAAAAAGTCAACCTTGTTTCTGATTGTGCCAGAGACTCCAAGTTTGAACATGTACAAGTCACAGGCAGGATTCTGCCGACTCATCTTAGTCCTTCAAGATTCAACATCTACAACTAAGCTGGTCACCCCAGAGTCCCTTTATAGGATGAAGAGCAGGAGTTTCCTTCAGGCAGAATTCCTCTTAATTCATTTTCTTCTTAGCCACCCCCTAAAGCCTGAATCACTTGCTGCTGTCACCCACTTCTCTCTAGTGATTTCTCACTTTTGGCAATCCCACCCATAACCTACTGGTGTCTCTGTTCTCATTTATCACACGTATAATGGCAGCTCTGTTCTTTCATGCTTTCCCTGTCATATATATTCAATGTGCAAAAGAGTTTATATAAGGAGATTCTAGGCTGATTACTCTGTAGACAGACACTAAATCTTAAACACCTAACTAGGATAAGTGTACATTATTTGTTATATTTTGTAAAAAGTGGCAGAAATTGGTCTCTAATCTCAACTATAAAGAGTAATATCAATTACTATTATTGTTACCATTATTACAGGTAACGATAAGCTTAATTATGCACAGGGATATGTATATTTTGTGCTAGCCTTGAAGACAAACTATTGATAAGCAGTGGTCTTCATCAATACCATCAATACCCTTTCCAAACATGTAGGTTCTGCCAGGAATAAACATGGATTTTCAAGTTCAGAGCTGCAATCCCTAACTCCAGCTTCAATATTTACTATTACTATTATTTCTACTATCCTGAATTACCATGCAGATAAAAAAGGGGAGAAGGGATGAATTGTTTTTGAAAGTCTGTCTCTCATGTCTGCACAAGATATTGATGTGTAGACCCAGGCAGGAAATTTCATAGAATTCAAAGGAGGGATGAAAGAGAGTCTCTCCCCTGCTGGTATTTGAACTTGCATTTTCTGCAATTTGGGTGTTTCTTAAGACACATTCAGAGTGCTAACACATTACTTGCAGCTGCCACTTAATTGATTAAAGACTATGTTTAATTAAAAACTGTCACAAGAACAGAGCGATGGAGGGATGAGTTAAAATTACATTTCAGCCCACCTGAAATAATGAAGCTCAGAATATACAGTTTGAATCACGCTCCTAATTGGGAAAACATTTTCAAGGGTAGATCCAGAACCTTCCTGGGAAGTTTCAAGAGAATTGCCCATCTGTCAACATTACCTATGGATCCTTACCTATGGGCTTCAAATGCCTTTGGGTGTTTTTGGAGGGAGTGGGTTGAGAAGCTAAAGTTAAAAAGCTTGTGGAAAGGCCTGTTTTATTGATTTCACATACATGAACAGGGGTGGCAACATCATTGTGCACAGCTGAATGAAATGTCTATGGTTAATGTCCACATATCTGCATGCTCTTTAAAACCCACATAACATCCCCTGTTGCCACATCTTCACAAACATACGAGTTCTCTGTGGACTTCTGGGGTTTTTTTGTTTTGTTTTTCTTTTTTTTGGGGGGGTGTATTTGTTGGGGGTTTTTTTTTGGCATCAAGTTTTTCATTGCAGCTGCCCATTTCTCTCATCTCAGGACAGACGCTGCTGTCACTAGATCAATTACCAGCATTCATTTTGTCTTGCGCTGTGACCCAATGGACTCCTTGTTCTCCTTCTGTTGACAGCTGGAGGAGGCTCCAGCCAAACTGGCCGCTAGCTACTGACCCCTCCACAGACAGCCTTATTAGGGTAATTGCAAGGCTGGAAGGAGCCGAGACTGGGGCCCAATTACACCTGTCCTTGTCCAATTCAGCCAGGGCTTAAATTACTTGGATGGGTCAAGGATGGTTAGTGTGCTCAGGTGAACAAAAGCTTTCCCTCTATTCTTATGCCTTTCAGAGAAAGACATTCTTAATTATGCTTGTCATTGGGACATAATAAGGCTGATTTCTTTAAACGGCAGCTTTCTTCAGCAGAGAAAATGATGCGTCGTCTTACTGAACACCACCATCGAGTAGCCCGTGTATTTAGAGCAAGGTAGAGGTAGAAGCAGCTTTGGGGCTTTTCCTCTTCAGGTGGTTATAATCTGGACTGGAATAGAGAGAAATCAGTGCTTAGTGAGCATTGTGCGCTCTTATACATACCAATAGTTAATGACAGTGGTGACAAAAGCGTGTAGAAGGGTTTCATATTGTTTTCCCATGGCAATAGTCAGGCTCTGAGTCCATTAGTTAAATTTTGGTTGATGGAGATGGTCGTTCAAAGTGTTGAAATGAGCTATAATGCTGATTTATGGACAAAGAGCTTAAAAACAATGAGACTAAAAATTGGTCTTATATACTTTTATTGTCTTAATGGGGGACTTTGTTTCCCAAAGTTAAGAAAGAGCACAGTCATACCTGGGAAATGTAACATTCTTAGCACTTTTGAAATACATTCCTGTGTTTAAATACACATTTCTTAATCTACATTTGAATTTTACACACCTAAAAATTTCGGGGAATTACTAAGCTACACATGGATGCGTATCAGCATTAATACATTTATCCTTCTAACAAAAAAATAATTTTCCTGTGTTTAATGTGACAATAAATGACAGGATTGTTCATACAGCATAAACATACATGGTTTTTCTACCTGCCATTGCATATTGAGAGATTATTTGTTTGGTTTTATTGTACTTTACAGAGCTGGTTAAAGAAATTGTAAAAATAAAATGGTGAAAATAGAAAACAAAGTGTAATTTTTAGAGGAGACAACATATATTTATCCTTTTTCAGGATTAAGAGTCAATCTAGCTTCAGTGATTGCATTTTACTTCAATATTTTAATAAATATTTTTATGGGACTTGTAATAAAACGTGATTCTAAAACATTTATTGATAATTTACTTAAAATTTTTCCTTTCATACAAAATCAGGTTTCAAGAAAACAAGTACAAAACAAAAGTTAAACAAAAGCTGTTTACTACTCCTGAAAAAATAATGAAAAACCATGCAAATAAAAAGTATGAGTACTGACATTTTTTACTAGTATCTTTCTTCATTTTATAAAATAATTTTTCAATGAAAAAAAAAAAGCCAAAATTTTTTTCCACCTTTTTTTTTCCTTCCCTTTTTTTTTCATTTTCACGAGTCTACCGTTGGCTGGTCACGTGATTTAAATTTGACACTGCTTGAAAATTATTATTAGCAAGGAAAATTATTGCAAATGGTCAGTTTTGATGATTCCCAATTTTCACTGTGTCATTTCTTTACCAAATTACAGTAAGAAATTTTGTTTATCTGCTTGAGATAAAGAACAGACTAGTAATGCACTTTCAGGAGTTTCTTACAGCATGGAAAGTGGGATGGGATAGGATAGGATGGGATAGGATAGGATAGGATAGGATAGGATAGGATAGGATAGGATAGGATAGGATAGGATAGGATAGGATAGGATAGGATAGGATAGGATAGGATAGGATAGGATGCAGTAGTCCTAATCTGGATTTTGGAAAATCAATGTATCTTAAATTGCTATCTGTGGACAGCAAAGTTTATAACTGATTTTACAAGTCTCCATGTATGATTCTCTACTGATATTACTGTCATCAGGACTAAATAGTGTGAACATAAATCTGTGGAATATCATTTCCCGTTGCAACCAGCTCTTAATAAAACTGGTGATTACTCAGGTGGAAAAGTTAAACGTTTGCCCTCTTAGGCCCGATCTGTATTAG
This sequence comes from Patagioenas fasciata, assembly GCF_037038585.1. Lineage (NCBI taxonomy): Eukaryota > Metazoa > Chordata > Aves > Columbiformes > Columbidae > Patagioenas > Patagioenas fasciata. Next base: position 210,231,759 of record NC_092520.1, read on the forward strand.
TAACACTTTCTTGCATTCAAATCTCTTTGTAAAGAATATGTCAAAAGTAGAAGTGAAAGATTCTAACATATAAGACAAAACATATCATTTTGCAAAGAAAAATCCTAACAGTTGCAAGGAGACCAAGAGAACCAGTAAGTTTTATGCCACTTCTAGAAATCTGATTCTGTGCGAGGTTGCATCACAGAGCATTGGGATTGCTTCCAGTTTAGTCACAGCATTCCTCTGCTGTCTGTTTGATCAGATCTGGCCTTTAGTATTAATAAGTGCTATTTTCCATGACATTGTGTGTTTTGCTTTGTGGAAATCAGTTATGAAACCATCTTGCATTACTAATCCAAATAATAACCTCATTTAAAACTCTCAGTTTGGAATCCATCTACCTTAAAAAGACACTTTGAAAGGAAAGGATTCCTCAAAGTCTAAGATACGGCTTTAAATTAGGTGAAAAAGATTTCCAGTTGTTATCAGGAGATATGCATTTCATCAATTTTGATGGACAGAATAAGGTAAAATTAAACCTACCCAATGGAGTTAAAGCAATATATATATAATAAAAACAAGCATATATTACCAGAAGCCAGCTCTCAGATTCTTTCGGAGCTCAAGAACTCGCTTACATGGATCGCTGCCATGGCATTGGCAGTTTCAGCATCAAGTTGCAACAACAGCAGCTTGCATTGCCTGCTGCCTCAGCTGGAAGCTGCTTAGCAAAAATGCTGGTTCTACAGGGAAAAAAATAAAAGGCACCTATATTTAAAATTATAAAATATAGCCTCATAGGAAAACACAGGATATTAATGATAACGACTTTTCACTTCAGCCAAGGACTTAAATACACTTTATAAACACCATTCAGATGTCACCGCTCTTCTGGTCAAGCTGTTACGAGCCACAACAGACATTTCCTTATTCTCCCTGGAGACTTTCTAGTTATCTCTGACTTTCCATGATACTCAGCACATATAGTGAGCAATAGGAGCTCTGTACACAGAATGGAAAAAGCACAAGAGTAGAAGGGAAATCCACTTTATGAATGACACCCATGCCAAAGTGGTGAGATGAAAGACAAAGATTTTGCTGCTGGACATTTCCAAGACCAAGGAAGTGAGATTTTGATTGTCTCTTTACCTCCCTTATTTTTAAAATTATCTAGACTTTCACCTCTACAACCCTGGCATGTGAGCCAGACTTTCTCAGTCTTTTTCATGAACATATGATGCCCTCCATTGCAAAAATCCTCATTCAATATTCAGGGTATACAAGTTTACAATCACCACTTTGCATGACTTGAAAAAGAGTCATGATTCTGAATCTCCACATCACTGCTGTGAAGCAACATGTACTTTACCATATAGTTTATACAATATAGAAGATAGGTTAGGGGGAAATGTAAGGAAATATCCATGATTCACAAATCAGGGTATGTGCTAAAAATCTGAGAATTTGTTCCAAAGCAAGCAGAGATGATCCTGAACACGGATCTCTAGTACTGCAGGTAAGTAGCCTAGGCCCTCTGTTAGTGGGGGAAAAGAATAAAAAAGGCTTTTTGAAATCATAACTCTTAATTCAGTTCAAACTTTTGCCAGTAATGTGGTACGCATTCTCTCTTGAGTCTTTGATGCATCTATCAGTGTAGCATAGAGCCACCTCATACACAGAAGGGAATTATAGTATCTGGGTCAGATCAAGAACAAATTTTGCCATGTTACAGTGTGTGTTTCAATTTGCACTGGCATAACTGAGATCAGAATCAGTCATGTGAGTGTGGAAGCAAACACAGCTCTGCTTCCCATTTAGAACAGCCTTTCTCAAGTGGGATTAAAGGATTAGGTTTTGTGGTTGTCTTCCAGAAGCAGTGCCATGGGGTGGTTTTACTACAGAAAGACCCAGTGTTTTGCCAGTGCAAAATAAAGTGTACTGACAACATGAATGCAAAATCATTGAGACAGAGGCACAGCTCAGCTGCAACCATGTAACCCCAAAGTTACGTGAGCTCTGACTCTCCTGCAGCAGTAAATTAAAATTAGATGGCAAACTGATGAAATTCCCCTCTTCATACTGTCCCTCTTCCAGGATTGCTGCTCTTCAACAAGTGTCTGAAGCAGAGTATGAAGAACTGCGGCTTGCATGTCAATACTATGACACACAATTATTTTAATAAACCAGGCTGATTGATCAATTGTTATTTCAGTTTCCGTTGAGTCAAAAAGTGTACTAATTCAAGAGCTGCTTCACAAACTATTTAGCCATGTTGCTGGTAAGTCAATAAAATGGGGGGGTATGAAAACAATACTGACCTCAGCTATAAAGTTTCAAGCAGCTGCCATGTGTGGGCGAGAGCCACATCTCTGTTACAATCCATGGAGCCTGACCTCAGTGCAAGTGAGAATAATAGACACAGCAGAGATGTTTGAGCATCCTTCCATTTACCAGACTGATTTCTTCAAAAGCCAGGATCAATAGGAGTTGCTGGTCAATTTATTCAGCATGAGCTGGAGTTCCTGAGGACATTTTTAATGTACAAGCCTCATCCACCTCTAGCAGGAAATTTTCTTCTGCATAGACAGCAATGTAATTATATTTGGTCTAACATGATGTCTTTTGGCCTGGAAAAGTCCTTTCATCTCTTTTCATGTGATCATTTGTTGATGGGAACAACTGATGATAACGCTGAGGTCAACATTATATTGTATGTGGCCACATTCTTGTGCTGGGTGTCATGTTCCTTGTGGCCAGCTGAAGGTGAAACTCCAGCTTTGCTCTCTCCTCTGCTCTTAAATAAGCCGCTGCAGCCACCTCTGGAATTAACCATGTGTGAACATCTGATCTGGGTCTCATCTGCTGCCCAAACAGACTCCTCTCCTCTCCTCTCCTCTCCTCTCCTCTCCTCTCCTCTCCTCTCCTCTCCTCTCCTCTCCTCTCCTCTCCTCTCCTCTCCTCTCCTCTCCTCTCCTCTCCTCTCCTCTCCTCTCCTCTCCTCTCCTCTCCTCTCCTCTCCTCTCCTCTCCTCTCCTCTCCTCTCCTCTCCTCTCCTCTCCTCTCCAACAGATGGCAGCTGAAGGGAAGAACCCATCATCCAGATCCACTCCACAGGTCACCCACAGGACCACAGAGACCTGAAGGAATCTGGCACCCTTTTGGTAAAACAACACAGTGGTTTCTTGTACAGAGATATGGTTCTCCATTCACATTCCCCGTTCCTTGAGAGGAGACTGGTGACTCTCTGTAAGCTACAGGCAAGAAAACAAAATGGAAATGAGTAATTTGCATGCCCTATTCTAATAAAAGCAAACAAAGTTCTCTGGTGGTGTCATCTGATTTTCAGTGTTCCCAAGAGGAATTTATAGCTCAATTCAAGGATGTCTTGGTCATGTCACGGGTACAGAGAGAGCAGCAATGCAGAGTTGAAGGCAATAATATCTTCCCTTGTGCTGTCCCTCTGCAAAGCCCAGGTAGATATTGTTAACTGGCTGTGGCTTAGAGAGAAACACTGCCTCCTTGGAGCTGAGCATGGTGTGTTTTTCAGTGTGACTCCACTTGGATTTGATCTGGAGGCATATGTGAATTAGTCTTAAAGCTCCACTGTCACAACAGGGTAGGCAATGACTTTCATAGAATGGAAATTTTGTTTTTTCATTGCCTTTGATGCACTCAAAATGCAAGTCAGCAGCACGTTATCTGAACTACCCTGACAATGCATCACCAAACTATGAACCACCAAGAGAGAATGAGTTTCTGGTGTTTGTCCCTGTATTCATAAAAAGCCATGTGTCAAGTGAACATGATAAATGTGTTCATGTTCCAAGTAGTATTTTGAAGAAAATAATGAAAGGTAGATTCTGATTGCTACATTTCCCCTGAAAAAAAGAAAAGAAAAAAAAAACCTAAAAAACTAATTATTATTGAAGAGACAAACAAAATAAATATCTATCCACTTTGTAGTATTGTAAAATTCAGGCTTAACACAGCTTATACTTTCTTGCTGAAAAGTTAAGTGGTTTTCCTTAAAGACCCACCATCACAATGCCACTTTTATTTGAGATCTGTTGTATCAGTAAGAGTCTTGTTGTCAATAAGGCTTTGGGATGCTCTGAACGTGTGTGCTGAACCAAGGCCTCTGGGGAGATGGAGGAAAACAGGGAAAGATGATTGTGATCACAGTTGGAGTATGTATAAATAATAACCATGTGAGTCCTTTGTTTGATCTGGTCCTGACTCCTTTATCAATGATTTTGTAGGGTACTGAAAGCTGGTTTTCTTGTGGAGCACAGAGGGAAGCTGCCGCTTCAGCTTGGTAGTACCATTCCTCTAAAGGCATCAAAATTGCATTGCTTTGACTCACTTGTTGAATATTACATTTTCTCTCCTGTTTTAAGCCCTGGGGGTGTCCTAGTGCAGTATTTAGGACTCTGTGATCTCTTAGAGTGGGTTAGCCGATGGTATTTCTATGCTGATGCTTGACGTGCCATAGAGTGGTGCACCTTCACAGTGTCTACTCATCCTCACACTCTCTATAGCCTGCCTCTTACCCTTGGAAGTGATATTTGTAAGCCTGTGTTGCTGAAAGTAAGACTCACTGAGATGTTTCCACCTCATTCCCTGCATTTATCTGTCACTCATTTGCATCCTCAGATTGCATCTCTTCTCCTGCTCTACAGCTTTGCAAGCCTGAGACCACTGGGTGGCCCTGGTCACATGCCACCCCAGCTGCATGTGCCCAGGGGCTTGCAGGGACTGCACAATGTGGACTCGTACCTGAAAGAACACTGAGATCCCAAAATGAGCCTCATTCAGAGCTCAAGAGATCCATGCTAAATGCACATGGTGATTTTTTCACAGATATGTTCTTGAGTGCTGTTACATTCGTGGGTGTCACTAGAGATAAAAAGTGTTTAATGTTTTATATGGGCATGAGCCTAGAACACTGGACAGGACAACACTGAAGGGTTGTGAGTTGAAGATGGTTTGTAATATGCTTTGAAAAATAAGCCAAACAAATGAAGAAAAAAAATCACAATAAACCCAAATCCTCATCTAATACAAATGTTGAGAAAGTGCTGTGACATCACAGCTACCTGACTCCATTTTCATGTAAGAAAGAATGGCAATACAACAAGAAGCTTCCAAGAGTCTTTTGAGGAAAAAAAAATAGCAGAGGTGATATTAAACACATATAAATCAGAGTTATAATTACTGCCTGCAAATCTGTCAGATAAATTTTATAGTGAAGCTTTATAAGACTTCCCCTCTAGGCAATGTTGAGACCATGATACTCTCTTTATAACCATTCCCCAGCCTGCTCCATGGTCTTCCTTGTGACAGTCATATGGGGCTGATATAATTCTCACTGTCTCCTAATTAGCACCATTTTATTATCCAACACACTGCAGAGATCAGTTTCATTTGTTGTAGCATGTAGTATGTGACAGTTACTAGCAATTTAAAAAATTATGATAAGTCACCAACAACATATTCTTCTTTGTAGAGTTATTACACCCAACACTGGTGGAATAGAGGGAAAAAGAAAAAAATAAAACCTCCATGCCAAGAGAGATTTCATAACCACAGCAAACCCCCAAATTTTAGTATCTTTAAAGACCACCCAATTAATCCACATGGTGCTGCTCAGTAAATCTTTTTTAATAACACAACACGATTAAGTTATTCCCTGATTTTTCATCTCCAAAGATTTACAAAAAAGTTACTCAGAGACACCTGTGTGGAAAAAAACATAACCTAATCCATCACGGTTTGATGTTTGCCCATAGGCAACTCTCTTCAGCTGAACTAATGGCACTGTGTCAGGTGAGAGTCGTATCTTCACACCACAGAACTATTTTGCCTTTGGGAACACAGGGATAAAGGATTTTTTTTTTAAGATTATTCCTAGTTGTTACCTTTGTAGCAATGTATTTATGCAACAGGTGATACTCTGAAGACAAGAAGTGATTCCACTGGAAAACCACATTATGTTTAAGGAATATCTCTCTGTTGTTGCAGTGGTATTTTCTTACAGATGGATAATACTTAGTATTTGTAGATAGGACCTTTCTTCCGATGACCTCCAGAGACATCGAAAGCTCTCACAAACTAAAATTGAGAGTGTTTCATAATAAATCAAGGAAGCCTGCAGGAACTGCAATCACATTTTTCTCTTGATCACTGACTGGATGTCCTTCTGTTTCAGGATGTTGAGTTTCAGATAAAGCAAAAACCACTGCAGAGGTGGCCTGGGCTCTTCTCCAGATGTTTCTCCTAATTCTGCTCCACCGTACTTCGCCTCTGGACTGTAATAGCATAGTCATCTCTTATCATCTGCCTTGGGTATGCATTAAACCATGATAAACCAAGCTACCTCACTTGCAAGGGCATAGCTGTGAGTCTTTCTATAATCCCCGAAGGTCCAGATAAATTTTGCCAGAATGGTAGAGTAGAGCAAGAACCTTCAGAGCAGCCACCCCCCTTTACATTTTATCCCTTGGTTTGTTGGTTTTACTAAAGAACTAAAATGCTTAACTGAATTGGGCTTTAGTGACAGCTGCATGTCTTTAACCCTCTCATTCAGGTAGTAGTTAATTTTTCTTTTATCCCCCAAAAGACTTGATAGTTAAAGCGTTTTTTTTTCCCTAGCTCATTCTTTCATGTCAACTGTCTGACCCAATCCTTACCAAGCACAGAATCTAAGCAAAAAGCAAAGAAAAGCAAGCATATATGAACAAGAAAAACCTTAGCATCAAACACAGTTTAAGTATTTTCAAGAACAAAACAAAGTCATGCCAAATAGCAGGGGTTGGATGGATGGTTTCAGGCTGCTGTGGCCTCCACAGGGAACAGAGACTAATTCAAATACTCAGCTGCAGATGGGTCAGAAATAGTTGTGTTGCTTTGTTTACTTCACCACTTGTCCAGCAAAACAGCACCTAAATAAATGCTGAAAATTCAGCAGCACTCAAATGCAGAATTGTAACCAGCTAATGGAAAAGTTACAGCTTAAAACAAAAAACTGCCTGCAACTATGGTTACAGTTTAATTACAAGCATATACACGCATGCATTTTCACACCTGGGTTTTTTCCCCACCCTTTCTGGGGACTAGCCCTAAACATCTCACTGACGCACACAGAAGAAGAAAACAAGTTGGTTTGTAATCTGTCCTAATGAAGAAAGTCTCTGGGCAAAGCACGGAGATCTGGCAGACCTACAAGAAGAAAATTCACAGGTGGGGATTAGCCACATTGGTTTTGGCCTCTGCAACTTACAGCTCTTTTATGGAAAGAAATGGTTAAATCATTAAAACTGGTGAGGTAGGAGTGGAAAAGAAAAATGAGACTGTTTGTTTCTAACATCGAACAAGAATTGGAAGGTTATATGAAGAATGAAGATAGGCTGTTTGATGGTTTTGGTTGTTTAACCAAAACCAAAATTGATTTTTTTTTCCTTTTTCTTTTCTTTTTATATAAACTTCAGAACTTTATGTTGGGTTTGTTAGAGGTTGTTTCCCCCAGTCCTATCCTGTGGTTCTACCCATCTTGGCAAAAGAAAACTGTACCTGGGTTTCATTAAACCTCAGAAAAAAAAGGATGTTACAGCGAGATCTATATCCAAATTCTGCAGAAAAACAAAAAAAAAGCAAATCTCATATTTTATACCCAGCAGAGACCTCTGTGAACATCTAGGCTGTCATTACCACTTGCATTGAGTGGACTAAATGACCTGACACTGACAGGTCTGTTTTTCACTTCTCACATGGCTATAACCTGTTCTTTATTCTCTGTCCCGAACTATGCAATTGCCGCTACTAGTTCCCACCGCATATCGACATCGACTGTAATGCTTGAGGTCAGCGAGAGCAGTTCTCAAGACTGCAAATATCAGCTCTGGGAGACAGCCAGAAATTTTGGGCACTGCCTTGTGTTCTGTAAAAGCAAGTCAGAGTGACAAGGGACAACCACGCTGCCGCATCCCTAGTCCTGAAGCCACCGGTGAGTTTGATGCCAGACCTGTGACTCTCTGAAAGCATCTGTGATTTAGAGGGAAATATCTAAAGCTCATTTCTTCTGCACGAAAATGGACCTGCATGTGATACCCTAGCTTTTCTACATCACCCCTACAGTAGTCCAGAACAGAGTAAAAGTGCTATACAGCGCTTTCTTCATAACACAGCACCCTCTTCCCACTATGACAGCTCTGTATACGAGCTCTTTTCTGATCTTGGACATCTGCTCTGAAAAAAAAAAGAACAAACTGGGAGGAAGAGAAGGAATGGGGAGGAAAAAAATACTGCAAACTCAAAATGTTTTGAGAGCAGCTACCCTATTCTCCTAGGAAGCAAATGTCAGTAGGCTGAATAGGTCTCCTAATGGGTATGAGCACATGCCACTGATCACAGACAATCACACTAAATTTCCCTTAGCAATATCCAACAGACCAAACTGTGATCAGTGATAGCTGAGCCCTTAGGGACTTAGTTGTAGGCCTTTCAAAAATGTATATGCCCTCAAGGGAAGGTTTGCCTTGTTTTCCTGAGGAAATTAAATAGACTCTTTATAGAATTAGCAAAAATCAGCAGGGGTTCAGATTTCCCATAGTCTTTCATGACTTGTGGTTTAATAGCAGACTATAAGTTAATGTGTATCAGATACATGCATTTTGATTTTCCTTTCACTTACACTGAAGAAAAGACATAGATTTCACTAAATTATTCCTGATTTCTACTTTAAATCAAAGAACAGGAAGAGTCACAGTGTCCAAATATCTTTATGAAGGAGAATCTTGAAATTTTATGTATATTGATTGTCAATGACAATAGAAAAGGTGCTCATAGCACCAAGCATGTACCTTTTTTTCATTTTCCAAGCATTTACAGACGCATTAGTACAGAGTCAGAGGTATTTTTTAAGAAACTTTGAGTTTTTAGCCAAAAAGTTGGTTTGTCTGCTTTCTAGTTCTAACACCCCTTTTTTCCATAAAAATTAAAAATTTTTAAAAATATACATTGGGAGGCAACATTTTAAAAAATGTCAAAAAAAATTAAAGTGTTATGGTACTGAGAATTCAGCTTGGTACTACTGAGCAGTTTTGGCAGAAATATCTCCACTGGCTCTAGGTATCTGATTCCAAGGTCCCGACGTAACCTGGGAGAATTGAGTTTCCCAGTGTTTTGTTTCATACACTATATAATGGCAGGTTGCAGAGACCAGAGGGATCTGGAGTTTCACCTCTTCTTCCTTCTACCTATCACATCACATCACATTAAAATATATGTATGTGGTTCTGGTTAAGTTTTCTCTATTGTAAAACTCTCGAGTCCTCTCTCACATGGACTCCCTCAGATTGATGTCTCCTATTGCAAGTACAGTCATTTTGCAGTTTGGAGCCTTACTGGTGAGAACTAAATCTCTTCAGTTCAGTTGCCTCATAACTAGTGTCACTCTGGAGAAGATCAGGCTAAGATTACTCAGCACACCAACCTTTGACAGCTCCTTGGAGGACATGGGATCATCATAATGACAGCCTTCACAGGAGGGAATCTGAAATAATTTCTAAGGTATAAATGACACACCTAGGTTAAAACGAAAGAGCAAGACATCTGATGCACTTTCTTGCCTCAGTTTTCCCAAATACTCTCTTGCAAAACCTATTGTTGCCCAAGGAAAACACACATCTCCATCCCTCTTTCTAAAATCTCTTCCCATGGAACCCTTAGAGGTTTGATAGACTTTGCAATAGACAGATAAGAAATTCTCCTCTTTTTTTCAGCGTTTCACTAACCAGTTCACGCCCCTGGACAGGTTGTTTATTTTTAGGGCTTTCTGAAAACTGAGGCTTTTTTTCTGAAAACTTCTGCAGTCAGGCACCTGAGAAAAGCAGTTAAGAGACCGCTGGTCTTCTTCTCAGACAAGAGGTCACTGATGTCTCATGTACACCCCACTTAGGAAAACACTGCCTCCTAAACATACAGAAAAGGTCCAAGATTGTTACTAGTGATAATATTCCTGTCAGCTCTTTTTCTGCTTTCCGCATCACTGAAACGATAATTTGCCCTTTTCCTTTCAGTACCTCCCTTAGGAATACACACTGTGGAGCAAATCACGTTCACCTGTAATATAAAGGAGATGGGATGTAGCTAATAAAGAACAAGGCAATTCAAACTTTTTTCCTGAGCCCTCAGGAGGAATACCCAGGTGTGCTGAGGAAGATATGCTTGGAAAAAAAAATAAAAAAAGAAAAAGAAAAAGAAAAAAAAAGCTATTCTGCAGCACTAGGCCTCCTTTCATGAATTGATCTACCCACTGGGTGACATATTGGCAATTTTCTGTTACCTACCCAGTGATATGACTAAGTAGATGAAGCTTAAAGGCAAGTCAGATAAAAAGACTTTAATCTAACAAAGGCAGCCTGAATTTCCCATGTCAAGGAAGATGATTTAACAGGGAATAGCAGCCTAAACGTGATACTGAATCAAGGTGGGGAATTCATAATTAATGTTACACTGCAGAAATGTTTACTCAAAAACAGAATGACAAAAAGGCCTGAATTTACCTTTCCTATAAAAGACCCCAATCCAGCAAAATACATCGCTGCCATCTTTATGTTAAACATGTGCTTCAACCTGGACCTGCATGAGAAAGAATGCCTTTGAATTCATCTCTTTACAGCTGGTGCAAAAAGGGTGAAAATCAGTCATGACAAGTTTTATAAGACGGGCTAAGCGCTGCCACAATTTGAAGAATAAGCTAGGCCAGTTAGACTTGGCAGAAATGTTGTTCGGAGAATTAATTAAAATTGTTTCCTCTGAGGAAGGAAAAAGTTGTGTTTTGGGAAAAGCAGTAATACCATATGCAAGTGACATGAGACTTGTTCAAGTGTTTTCAGGCCCAAGGGGCAAAATGCTTAAAGGAGCGGTTGGTCCTTGAATAATGTATTTATCTTGCAGTTACGCTTCACTGTTTTCCTACTGGAGTTAGCTGAATTTCCTGAACAGCAGCCCAAAATGTAACCTCAAATTGCTAAACAACCCCAGGGGAAAAAGCCATACTCTGCTCCCCAAAGTGTTTTATTTGTCCTCTCCGTTCTGATGATTTCTCCTTTAATATTAAAAGTGTGCAGTTGCTGCATGCTTACTTAGTCCTTGGGTACTGGGGGGGACAGTCACTATCTCCAGACCCTCAAATGTACAAGGATTGCCCAAAATTTAACAGCAGATACAGGATGAAGCCACTAGTGAAAACTAGTGGCTCAGGATGAACTGAATGGCTTTAGGATCACTTGTTGCAGGATGGCAACAAAACTGGTTTTTGCCCTTTTTACTCAAAAACCTTGAGTTTGCTCTAGCTGGGGCCTCGGAAGTCTTTGGGACTAAAAGGCTGTATAAACTTCTCACCTCCTGCTACTCATCCTCTTAGCCTACACATTTGTTGAGTTAGGGAGCATCTCTCACTCCTTATTGGCAATACCCTCAGCACAAGGCGACCTTTAGATTACCTCCCAATTAATAACCCTCTTGATTTGAAGCAATCCAGCCTGAAGAGACAGCAGCCTTTGAGGTCAAGTACTTTGACCTGAAAACCAGTGAGCATCCACACTGCAACCGGAGGCCCACTGGAGGCTGCTCCTCAGCTGCTCATTGCCCTGAGACAAAAAAAAAAAAAAAAGAAAGAAAGAAGTAGAAAATCTGCAGAATGCCCTTGATTAATTATCCTCATTACTCAATATTTAAACCCACCTTGTCAGCCCTTCCCACTCTGCCTTGCAGGAGGAGTAAAATTTCCGAAGCGCCTGGAGCTAATGGCAATGGGGAAACCACACACAGACCAAAGTGCTGACAAGACAAAAACCGGCTCCTCCATTCAGCACCTCCGACTTCCACAAATGCACACAAGCTCTGGCCACCCTCCACTCCGTGCATTAAAAAATATACATCAGATCCTTTGCATTTAGCTCCTGATTAAGGATTTCCTCTGCTGTTTTCACTGGTGGGCTGGTAAGAGTCATCCCTGACACCTGAACAGAGAGGATTTGTTCACAGATTTTTTTCCCCCTGCTATTGCACAACTGACTTCCAGCATGATCATCAGCATTTACATTTGCTATAATACTGTGAGTCACATCTGAGATTTAGGCTGAAACAAATCTCCAGGCTCTGAGCAGAGACAGCTTGGATGGAGATTGTGGAAGTGGAAGTGAATAAGAAAGATATTGTCATTTATAAGGAGGAGGTGAAGGGGAAATCCTTCTGCGTTTTATGTTTAGGCACCTGAATTCCAAATGTGACTGTAGTACTGAGACTTAGGAACATGTGGTTTTGAGGCCAATGGCTCCACTTGGCTGCTCTGGGCTAATATGTAAGCACTTGAGCTTACTGTGTGTGTTTTTGGCAAATCTCTCTTAATTCTGATTATCAATTCCCAGTGGTTCCTACCCCCATCTCCCCTTCCTCAAAACTTTTCTATAGGCAAAATCAGTCCGAGTTTGCCCTCCAGAACACTGCAGTGCTTGGGCAGTGGGTCCATGAGGAGATGGACCATCCTTGCAGTAGGGCTGGGACCTTCCAAAAAAAGATATGGGGCAGACAATGGGGTATAAGAACTGGTGAATTTGCTCCAGGGTAAGATATTGAGACACATCCTCCAAGGTTTCAGAGGTAAAATGAATTTTAACTCTTCATCTGTCTTTACTGTAAAGCAAAACCTTACTTTTATATATATATAGTGTATGTAATATACACTTCTTATACCATAGATCATAGCATTAAAAGATGTGGGGTGATTGGCTGAGGAGTGTCTTTGTGCACTGTCCTTGACTACGGATAGGGGACTTTTAACCACTGGTTTTGTGGGCAACAGTTCTACCCTTAAGGGAAAACCATCCAAGTGAAAAAAAAAATCTTATGGAGTCCAAGGTCCTCGGTCTACAGCTTAGTTTTGTATTAATTGCCACCAGTTTGCTCTAAGCTAGAAGGAAATTGAGAGGTTTGGAGCTATTCTAATGATATTTAACTTAAACTCCATCTCACTGAAGAAGAATTTGCTACAACTGGTTGATTGGTGACTGTTCTTTCTAAGCTTATCAGTCAATAAAACAACCAAATGTTTATGCTGCAACAAGTGGTATTTCAACTTTTATAACTACTCCTATTTCAAAAAAACCCTCAAGGTCAAAAATATTTCAATGGTACCCAAAATAAAATAAAGTAAAATTACAAAAATAATAAATGAAATTTTTAAAAATTCCTTTAAATTGAATGAAATGAAAATTAAAAAAAAAATAAAAAAATAAAATAAAACAAAACAAAATAAAATAAAATAAAATAAAATAAAATAAAATAAAATAAAATAAAATAAAATAAAATAAAATAAAATAGAAATTAAGTGGCTGGATAAGAAGAAATTAGGAGGGAGAGGAAGAGATTTGGCTCTGCAGCAAAGCTGCTCATCTGAAGATGTAAGAACATTTTCCCAGCAAGCTCAGCATTCAAAGCCAGGCAGCCAAATCATGCTTCACATGAGAGAACCTCCTGTGAACTCCTCACCTTTGTAAGGTAAGTCAGTGTTCACAAGGAAATACCCCACCACACCATTCCCTTTGATGCTTTCACTCTGCAGAAGGGAAGGGTGGTCTTTTTAAAGAATTTACAATAGAGAGAGAAGGGGAAGAGGAAGCCCTTTGAAGAGAGGAGAGAGACTCCTCTCATTTTGCTGCCGACTACAAGCCACCCCTCTTCCTTTGTGCCTTGCACAAAAGAAGGTTCACAAGCCCACTTCCCCCTCTACCAGACAGACATTTTCTGCAAATACCATACCGAGAGAAGGTGGCTTTCCAACACACAGAGAGGGGAAGGAACTATATGGCTTCACACATCAACCATAAATCAAACCTCTTGAAAAACTTCTGTGTAAAGTTTTAAGGTGCATGGGACCTGCTGGGTCTTGCTGTGTCTTCAGGATGAACAGCAAGAGCACACACGTTGGTCCACATGCAGAGGTCTCAGAAAACCCTACATCTTCCCATGTCCTTTCTTGAATCAGAATGGATTTAATATTTCAGAGCCTGGACAGTATCAGGAAGCTGGAGCTAAAACCATCTAAGGACGTAAAAAGTAATAAGAATTCCATGAGTATGCAACTGGAAATTCAGAGAAAATGTGAATTTCTTGATGAATATTGGAGACAACCTAGTGGTATGGATGATATGGAGAGGGCTACATGACTTCACAACTTTTTGGCCTCAGTCTTGACAGGTTGAGGGTGGTCCCAGATCCCTGAATTCCAACAGTATGGTTTGAGGAGAGGGATAGTGAGAGAGCAAGAAATAAGGTAAAACTCAGATAAACCGGATACATTCAAACACTGGGGTCAAATTGGATTCGTCTGAAGATGCTGCAAACACTGACTGATGGGATTGCAAGGTCACTATCTATCATGGCAATTAGGAACAAAATATCTTTGATGATGAATAATCTTAATACTACGCTTATCCTAAGAATGGGAAGACCAGAGAACTATAGGCTGGTCAGTCCCACCTCAGGCCATCAAAAGGTCTGGGAGTACATCCTCTTGGTGTCTGCTTCCAATCTGTTGAAAGATAAGAAGCAATCAGGAACAGTTTACAAAGATTTTCCTAGGGCAAATCATGGTTAACCAACCTGATTTCCTTCTGTAATTAAATGACTGGCTGTAAGGACAAAGGAAGAGCGGTAGATATTGCATATCTTTAGTACAATAAGGAATTTGTCACCCACAGCATTATCATTAGGAAGCTGAAGAAGGAATAAACTGCCAAACAAGCTGAAAATCAGCCTGATACTGGGATCAAATGCTTGTCATAAGTGGCTTAATGTCCATTTAGGAGCTGGTAACAAGCGTATTACTACTGGGAGATAACCTGAACAGTAGAGCTTCAAGCCAAGTGGGTTTTTAGACAGTTAAAGATTGGTGCAACAGAGACTTCATGAAGTACAGGAAAGAGTAGAAACCTGGAGTGGAATAACCCCATGGACCAATAAAGCCCAGCTTCAAAGTGGGTACCAAAATGAATGTGAGTCAACAATGAATAGAACTAATTTTTTTGGGGGTTACATTAGGAGGAGTGTGAGCAGCAGGTTACAGAAATTACTATCCCCCTCTATGCAGCAGTGCAGAGGCTGCACTTTAAATACTGTGTCCAGTTTTGGGTCACACAGTTCAAGAAAGATGTTGAAAAACTGAATAGGGCTCATCAGGAGTCTGGCAAGATGTCTAGAGACCCATATCACATAACCCAAAAGGAGAAGTTGAAGGAGATAAGTTCATCTAGCCTGGCAAAGAGAAAGTTAATAGTTGATCTGTTTGTTGATCAGCCTACAAATATGTGGTGGGGAGACACAAAGAATCCATCTCTTCTTGTTAGTAGCAGGTGTTGAAGTAGGGATCCACAGGTTGTGAGTTGAAAGGTCCAGGCAGGTCATGGAGAAGAGCTTTTTCACTAGGAAGGCAGCCATACACTAAATAAAGTCACTCAGAGAGGCTGTGAAATCTCCATGCTTGGGAGTTTTCGAGACTCATGTAGATGTGGCCCTGGCTGGCCTGCTGTGATATTGGAAATGGGCCTTCCTCAGGCTGGAGGTTGGACTTCAGACCTCCAGATATCCCCTCCAGTCACCACTTCTGTGATCCTTGAATGGAGGCTAAAAAGCCCCATTAGTAGCAAGGAATTCAGATCACTTTGTGTTCCTAGGCAAGGAAACTAGGCAAAGTCTACATAGACCAACTTGTTTAAGCCCTTTGCAAATTCTCTCTTAGACAATGTTGGGTTTTATCACAGTCAAGATCATTTCTTGTATTTGTTAATCAGGCCAACCATTGACATTTGAAAGCACATCCAACTGACTAGACGTGGCTTTTGTGGCTGGAGACTTGGCGAAAAGAGTAGGAGATGAGCCTGCCAACAGCCTCGTGTGTGGACGCCTCTTTTGCATGACAAGTCTCATGCTCACAGCAGCAGCTGAGATGCTCTAGGTGTCTAGACAGCACCTCCACCATGCTTGTAACATCCATGGTAGCTTGTCTCAGCATGAGGAAGAGAAAGGGGGTGGGGGAAAGAAAGAGAGCTTATGCAGATGAAAATGCTTCCAAGTCAACACTGATTAATTTTGAAAACAGGCAGGTACTCGTGGGCGATTTGCAGCAGAAAACCTGCTGAATGGCGTGTGCCTCTGCATGCAAGGGGAATAAGAAATATTCAGGCCATCCTCTCAGATTATTCCCTAGTTATATGAGCCAATGGACAAGGCATCTATTACACACCAAATACATGGCCTGGCCCATGTTTGCCACGCCAAAAATTCACCTCCTGTTCCCATGAGTTGCATTTTGTACCTACGGTCAGAAGAATGAGTAGCTAAGCATCCAACAGCCAGATAATAACTGACCTGGAGAAAAAGGCTGGTCAAGAGGAGACATTTGCTGCTCTCACCAACCATCCAGAGCAGAGCAAGTTTATACACCTCCAGAAATAATGGAAGGGAGAAGCCCTGATGAAGCGTGGAGATCTGTGAAAGAACGATAGAGTACGTTACCCCTGATTGCAGCTATGTTGATTAATGGACATCAGGCAAATTAGGAGTTGTCTGTTTTATAACTGCCTTCTTAAAATATGCCTAGAGCAATGGATGGATTATTTTTCTTTTTTCCTTCACTTTTTTCTCTTTTTTTTTTTTTTTTTAATTTTTCTTCTTTTTGCTGCAACACACATCAAGCTATGTCAATCCTTGTGCTAGAGCAAATATACAGATGGAAGACACCTCAGCGGTAATACTGCTCACTACAAAATAAATAATAGAGGCAGAGGTCAAACCTGGTTCTTTCTTCTTCTCCAAACATCTATAGCATCTTGCTTTGCATCAGAAAGTGAGTAAGCCACAGCATATAGGCTCAGAAAAAGTTCTCCCTTTCTTTTTTCCTCTCTTTTATTTTTCATAATTAGCTGGGATTTTTTATTTTTCATTTATATTTTTTTTTAAAAAAAATATAAGTAAACAGCTTTCAGCTCCATACATTTGACCTTCAGAAATGTAGCTACGTCCCCTTTCATAAAAAAAAAAAAAAAAAGAAAAAAAACCTCTCCTACTCTTATGACATTAAAATCCTCTCCTACTGTCATGACATTATTTCACACATAAAGTCATTGAAAAGGTTGTCGTCAGTGAACATAATACCAAGTTATGAGATATTTTTGGCAAAAGGACAAGGTAAGGTATTGCCAGACAAAGAAAACACTTATTTATAATTAAGTTAATGGCTGGCAAACTTATACCCTTCTGCTACTAATTAATTTTCCATATATCCAGCCAAACAAATGCAGGAGACTCTATAATAACCCAGGACAGCAGTCTGCAAAGTGTTAAAACATCATTAAGCTAAACATTAGTTTCACCCTGGCTGCTACATTTGTCATCAGCAATGGAGGCTGAGCTTGGATCTGGGTAGAAGAAAGGGAAGGATCACCAGAGATGGAAACTAGAAGACCCAGCACTGGTCTTTAGGATGTGTGTGTGTGTTTGTTGGAGTGCAGTTGGGACTCAGCCAACTCCAGAGGGACCAGAAAGTGTCAGCGAGTAGGTGACGTGATTTACAGGAGCATGCAGCCACCTGCATGTGCTCTCACACAAGACACACACAATTTCTCCAGAGGGAGAAGGGACATGGCTGTGCTGGAAGGAAACCACCTGCACCAGGTAATGGTTTGGTGCTATTTGCTTGGCCTCCCCAGAACAACAGGGAGAATAAAGCAACAGATTTAAGGTCTTCAGGCCTTATTGTGTTTCCTAGTATTTTCCCACCTCAGGAAGCAGTTGAGTATCAAATGGAGGATTAATGCTGCAATAAAAGTAATTTTTCTGATAGTTTTGTCCAGATTCTGAGATTACTTATAGCCCTTTTACACAGGAGCCACTCCCTTGTGGAAAATTACTGGTGAACCAGACCATTAGACATTTTGCATCAGTTCTACTGTAGGGGCTGATGTACCAGGACTGGCACGGACTGTGTGCACCACCAAAAAGCAAGGGGTGGTATGACTGAGCATAGCTGATTTGGCTTAAGTCAACCCCAAAACATTTCCTATGAGGTTTTTGGCAAAATTAAAACTGTAAATTATCTCACTCTAAAGCAAAGAAAATATTTCAGATCTTTTTCAAGTGTTTTGGGGTTTTGGGGGGTTTTTGTTTGTTTGTTTTTCCCTAAAATCACAGGGGTAGAAATTTCAAAACACATGTTTTGGAACCAATTGTTGTTTTCAAGTACTTTTATTTTTAATCTTGAATTTGTGGAGGCATAATTTCTGTGTTGGCTCATTTGCTTGTTCCTTGGTTTCTTTTGACATGAATATCTGCTTTTGGCGGGAAAAAAATGACTGCTTTTGGTACACAGAATTTTTTGCCTTCAGAAATATAAATGTGGGTTACAGAATTTAGTCAAAATACATTCAACTATGTGTACTTAGTAATATAAAGATCACATTGTCCCCTTCGTCCCCAAGAAGCAATTTTGCATTCCCATAGAGGGGTTATCACATTTTTTAACTAAACAATTAATGGACTCGAACACTAGTGGCCATGGCTTGTCATGAGCACTGAAACTTTGTAAAGGGGAATCATTCTCTGTAGAGAAGATTTCAAAGTTCTAATGTTTTTTTTTGTTTCTTGTTTTCACTTAGAATAAACCCCTTATTTATACTTTATCCTGACAAAGTAATTGAATCTGACTTCTTGGACAGCTGGATGAGCAGACATGGAAACACAGGAAAGAAATGAGTAATGGTTTTCTGGCTTTTTCTGTATCCTTTCCCACTCAGCAGGAAGCATCAAAACTTTTGACCAAAATGTTTCAGCATTTTCACGTTCCTGATTCCCCGCTGGCAGCAATCCTGATGTGCTGATGTGTTTCAGAGGAGCTGGTTCCCACCAGAACACAATGTCTTGCAAGTCTAATTTCCAGCGGAAATCTGGTCATTAGAGGTTAATTGTACTCTGCTTGGAGTTCGTCACACCTGAATCAAAACTGATCCATCTCAGCAAAATGTTTGAATTACTATGAATCAGCTTTTTCATCTGAGAAAATAAACAAACATTCCACCATAGAGTTTTCAGCCAGCTTTAAAAAACCTTAAAATAGATTGTTGTGTCTTTCTACCTGGAAAATTTGGCTGATTTTAGTGGAATATGTGACAGATATTAGTTTCTCTTTCCAGAAGTAGTTGGTAATCTTGGTCTAGATAAAAACTTGGACTAGGTGAAAACATTACAAAAACTGACTGAGAACAGTAAAAGGGCTAGGAAAGAAAAAACAGAAAATAATATCTGAAAACCAGGAGTTAATCATTAAGAGAGGCTTTTCTTCTATGTGCAACCTTAACTCTACTGTGTCCAAGCGACCAGCCAGTCTATCAATAACACACCTTCTACAGGAGCTACTGATCACCTGAAGACTGGTTCATGTGAATACAGAGCCTGCAATCCACAAAGCCACAGAAACTTTCAAGTAGTTATTTTTGGATGTTCAACTGCGGATACCCTGAAGGGATTTGATTTCCTGAGAAGGTGTTCAACATTTCAGACAACTAAATGCCTTTGAGATGTTGAAGAGTTGGCTTTACCCTTTCCATCCTGAACTGTAGTTTTCAAGATGCATGGAGAGGTTTAAACCATCTATTGTAGGATGGTGGGTAACTAGGCATGACTGAAATGTTGGAAAGGATACCTAAAGCTGCATGAAACTTGCTAAACCTCTTTCTTTCTGACTCCAGACTCTTGGCTGACTGAATCACATCTGAAGTGTTAACCCTTAAGACCAGCTTTAGCAGCAATCTGGATCCCTGCAGAGATAGTAGGTTTGCACAGTCAAGTCATGAGACCTCATGGGTGCTTGGCAGAGTTTTGCTTTGCTTTCTGAAGGGTAGGAGCAGAAGGTCAGCCTGACAAGGGGTGCAAGATTTCATCCTGTAAAACATCTACCTGGCTGAGACAACCCATGTCTCTGGGTTTATTAGACAAAATACTTCAACAATTTGTTTTTTTCCAGTCCTGGACACTCACCATTCGTACAAAGGAATGTCAGAAATGCTGCTTGGAGCAAACTGGCACTTGTAACAATGCAGGTATTCACCAGGGTTTCACACAGCATCAGAGCCCTGGCACAGGGACCGTTTCTGCTCTGCAACTCGCCGAGTGCAAACCCATCCAGGCCATGCCGTTTTCTAAACTCTGCCTCATTCCACATCTCTTACCGAGATTTATGACAATTAGCTGCCGAATCCATAATTAGCAAGTGGTAACAGATCAGGAGATATATCCAGTTCTGGTGACACCTCTGACAGATTGACGTCTACTCCCCAAATCCCTGCGAGGCTTCGTGTTTTCCCTGTGACCACTCTCAAACAGAGTTTTGGCAAGGCTGTCACAGCAGGGAGGAGAGGGAGGGCTGGGAAGGAACAAGTTCTCACAAGCATGACAGGACCCATGCATAACCATTTGGCTTTGCAATTAAAAACATGTTCTGTCTTCCTCTGCGTCACCAGGGAGAGCGTATAAGTAACAGTTGCTCTGCAAAGTGCCTTGAATTCAAACAAACCAGGAGGTTTGGGTTTCTGCACGGGGGTTTTTGTTCGCTCAGGGAAAGGGGAGGTCTTTTTTCCCTTCCTGAAGAAGCGTTTTAGGAGCCTTTCTGAGGAAGAGAGAGGAGGAGGAGGAGGGAGGAAGAGAAGTTGTGTTTATACTTGTACCGGCCCTTCTGTTTAGACACTCTGCAGTAAATAAAGGGATCAAGGTGGGAAGGGGGGAGCTCCACATAACCTTTCCAAAATCAAATAATTTATAATTCCCTATTTGCTGCTCTAAATGGGATCTGAAGCCCTCCTTCTGCCTCAGCTTCAAATATCCACCTTTAAGATGTGTCAGACCTGGAAGTGTGTTGCAAGGGTCTTTAATCTTTTGCAAACATTCAGTAGTATCTTTGTCTTTTCTACACAAAATCTCCCAGAATTCTGACATGGTTTATTTCTGACCTTAACCCTTCATTTCATGTTTCTATATATCTCATATCTCAATGCATCCCTTATTAGCAGATGCTAGCTGCATACATGTTTCTCATTTGCAGCCATAGTTTTAACTACCCTGTTTCCCCGAAAATAAGACAAGGGTCTCACATTAAATTTTGCTCCAAAACTTTTAACTTTTTTATATGTATAGCTGCCTGGACATTGTTTAAATTGACTTTTTTGATGAACTGTAACTAAGGTTTATTTTTGGAGTAGGTCTTATATTTTCAGAATCCTCAAAAATCCTGAAAAATCATGCTAGGGCTTATTTTTGGGGTGGGTCTTATTTTCAGGAAAACATGGTAAGCACTTTCATTTTTCAAGCTCTGTTGGGTTTAGTATTTAAGATGATCAAAGCGCTGTATTTATGCAGCATACCACTAGGGATAAAAAATTAAATAAATTAAAAAAAAAAAAAGACATGAAGGTAAGGGTTAGATTAGATCTTGTATACAAGGTTACTCAGGGAGTGTGTGGCTGAGCCCATAACACCTGAATTTCAGCCTAGCTGGCTGACAAGAACCACATTCAGATCATCTTCTGCGAATTCGCAACTGAAACAACACAGCTGCTTATTGCATTGATTGTATTGGAAGCCTGACTTAGCCATAATAGCTCCAACTCAATATGCTATTCTTGTCCACGTGAGAAAATTAATGAAGTGCAATCTGAATTCAGCCCTCTGTTGCTTCCTTTAATGACATTTGTTTTGTTTTGTTTTATTTTTCATTTACTAACATACCTGTTGCAGGATGACAGCTATAGCAGGCTGTTATATTTCAAACATCTCTTGCAGTGGTAAAGAGGGTAATTTGGTGCTTTGAGCTGGTACCTGGCAAAATGCATCCATAGCTGAAAGACAGTCTGAGAAGGGAATATTAACTTCTGTTGACAGTTGGGTTTGGCTGGTTTTGTTTTGTTTGGGGAGGTGGTGGTGCTGTGTTAACCCAGCAGTTAGAGGAAGAGATGTTGGGAAATTGCAGACCAGTCTTCTTTTTTTTTCTGGAAGAACTAATACAGACCAAAGTCTCTGTCCAATAGTGGACACAGTTCTGCTGTTTTCCAGGCTGCCTTGGGGGAGCTCAGTGGAGAACCCTAACTCAGTTTTAGGTTAGCTCCTACCAGAACTGTCCCAGTACATTTTGTCTATGTAGACAAATAAATAGGACAGATAGGGAAAAAAAAAAATAGAAATAGCTTGCCCTTTCATCAAGTGGAAAATAGAATCTTTTTTTCTATTTGTTTTCATTTCATTTTCTGCTCTCTGGTGTTATTGTAAGCCACATAAGGCCTGGATAGTCTTTCATTATGGCTGTGCTTCGTGTTTGAGGTGTAACAGGGCCAGAACTGATTAGTAGTCAAAATGCCAAATGGCACAGCCTAGCTTTCTTACCCCTCTCTCTAGAATATTTTTCTTGAAGAGTACAGTCTAAAATCAAGTCAGGCAATTAGGTGACAATTCAGCAGTGAGGAAGATCAGCAAGCAGTGCTTGATCTGAGTCTGTGACCTTCTTTTGTTCAGAAACACAAAGGTAACCTACAAGTCTGCCCCAGAAAAACCTGCACATGTTTTTTGATCTTACCTTACGTCTCCAGGATGCAATGAATACACACAGTGATCACTGTCTCTACCCAACCCCAATATGGGTGTAGATGAAGAATCACAGAGGTATTTAGGGGTGCGTTCATTTTCAAAGGAAGCTGGTCTCTTCTTCTTAATGTTTTTCAACACCTTGGCCCCATTGCAGCTTCTGAACACTTTAAAATTCTGGTGCATAGCCACCACCGTTTCTGTAAGGAAAAAAAAATGGTGCCGTTTTAGATATGAGTCTTGAAAGCCCAATTTCAGCTTGGCCTTGCTTCTGATTACAGAATAAAAAGCGAAACTGGCAGAAAAGTTTCATTAATCTTTTTAGATAACAAGGAAAAAAGGTCGCATTTCTGTAGCAGGAAGTATCTTACAGTCTCTTACAACTAAGACAGCACATAATTCAGGAGCAAGTCTGCCAGGAGACCTCTTCATGGTCCATACCCACTTACAACATCTTATTGTCTGTTGCAAGCTCTACGTTATCCAGTGATGGAGCTTTTGTCATCCATCTTTTTACTTCTTTGCTTTTATACATATTTATTACCTAATCATAGTCAAACCTGAACAAAATAACCCCCCCCAAAGTATGATTCTTTTATTTTGCAAAGAATTTTATTTTATAGAAACAACCACTGGTTTGTTAAAGGAGTTGTTTGCGAGATGACTAGATTAGATTAATTAGTTAATGTTTGTAAAGTACTTTGAAGATTAAGAACACTATATAAGTGTTAAGTATTACTGTTATTATAATAGATAGAGAAGGTAGATAACTAGATAGGTAAAGAGATACAGCAGTCAGATAACAGTAATTATAATACTTAGCATCTCTATAGGGCTTTACATCTTTTGAGTGTTTTACAAACATTAACTAATTAATAGAGTTAAGCAGACAGATAGTAGATAAAATAGTAGGTAGATTGATAGATAGGAACAAACATTGCCTTTGGATATATGAATAGTAAAGTCAATGGAAGTTGTATCATATTGATGAGGGCAAAATTTGGTCCATAGACAATTTAAAGGCAAATTAGCTAGTTTTTTCAAGTGTTGGGTCTTTTTTTTTTTCTTTTCCACAGACATTGTCTTCTTAATTAGTAGATTCACTGTGGGAACAGAAAGTATACTGGAATCTTGAAATGAGTGTATCAAATGTGTCAGACTTCACAGTGGCATGTTGTGGAATCAAAGCACATCATTAAGATTAGTCCCATCAGACCGTCTGTGACTCAGCTTTGCAACATCTGAAATGACACATCGTGTCCTTGGGAAGCACCTTCAAGTTGCTGGATGAAACAACATTATCAGTGTGTTCATGCACATCGCGATTCTTCATGTGTTTATGAAAATTCATGAGTACGATCTACTGACTGCAAAAAAAAAATAGGGATTAGAGCCAGATGTATCTGCTATTTTCATTAAATAAATCTGATATTAACTAAAATGGAGAAGAAGAATTATATAAACATACAGAGAATGGAAAAGACACTCATTTCCTTTAAATTTGTCTGTTCTTGAGTGCTGATATATTTCTGCACTGACTAAGCCCTAAAGCTGTACAAGGATGCGGGAAACAAAATGCTGCTTTTTGAAATGAGGTTCTTGTCCTGGATACGTTTGAAATCCAGATGCCAATGAGGTCTGGGGGTCCTAAAGCTTCTGGTACCTCTGCAGTATATAAAGGAGTGGAGGAAGAGAAACCTCATCTGAGTGTGAACAGGCTCACTCTGGAATACAGTTGTATCCGCACTTGAGCTAATTAGCTTTTCTGAGGGCTTCTAATATGACTCCAGTGCCTGGACAATGCAGCAGGGCTTCTTCTGTGTCTGGGATGGGATCACCACACAGTTTTACTCTCTGTTACCAGGTTGGGACTCTCACTGCTGCTCTGAATTGTGTCCTATGGACTCAACTGGGATTTTCTTTTCTCAAAGCTTTTCTGCCACTGAGTATATGCAGAACCATCTCAAGTCTTCAGGGTAATCAGAACTACAGACCACAAACAGATCTTTATGACACAGTAAAATGCAGAACAGGCCATCTTACTCAACTCTTGACGACTATGGTGTAGATACCTACACCTGAGCTAGACGCTCTAGGCTTCCTTAACAGCCAACAGAACAAGAAGCACTTAAATATATTTCATCTGCTTTGTATTATATCTACATTAGGATGAAATGAACTGCCTCCTAGAAAGTCTCGTTTCTCTCCATTAACTATCAGTGAAGCCCAGAATGATTAGCTCAGATGAGGTCAATTTCATTATACAAAGTGACAAGAGACAAAAGCCACCATGGTGTGTTGCCTTTGGCTGGTTGCCAGGTGCCCACCAAGCTACTCTAACACTCTGTCTTCTCAGCAGGACAAGGGAAAAAAATACAACGAAAAGCTCATGGGTCAAAATAAGGACAGGGACACCGCTTACTGATTAAAGACATAGGCAAAACAGACTTGATCTGGGGAAATTATTTTAATTTATTGCTAATTAATCAAAGTAGGATAATAAGAAAAACAAAACTAAAGCCACTGTCCCCCGTTCTTCCCAGGCTCATCTTCACTCCCACAATTTTTCTACTTCCTCCCCTAGAGTGGTGCAGGGAGATGGGCAATGGGGGTTGTGATTAGTTCATAGCTCTTCATCCCTGCTGCTCCTTCTTCCTGAAGCACTTCACCTGCTCCAGCATGGGGTCCATCCTATGAGATACAGTCCTTCACAAGCTGCTCCAATGTGGGTCCTTTTCACAGAGTGCAGTCCTTCAAGAATGGACTGCTCCAGCATAGGTCCCCCAAAGGTTCACAGGTCCTGCCAGCAAACTTGGTCCTACATGAGCTCCTCTCCACAGGCTGCAGTTTCTGCCAGGACCCTGCTCCAGCATAGGTTCTCCACAGGTTGCAGCTTCCTTCAGGACATATCCACCTACATGGGGTCTTCCTTGGGTTGCAATGTGCATATCTGCTTCATGGTGGTCTTCCTTTGGCTGCAAGGGGACAATCTGCATTACTATGCTCTTCACCACAGCCTGCAGGGGAATGAGGGAATGTCTGCCTCATCACCTGTAGCACCTCTTCCCCCTCCTTTCTCACTGACCTTGGTGTCTGCAGGGTCGTATGTCTCACAATATTTCATTTTTTTGTTTGTTTTCTCCCATCTTCTTTGCAGCGTTTTTACCCTTTCTTAAATATGGTTTCACAGAGGTACTACCTGATTGATTCAGTCTTGGCCAGTGATGAGTTCATCCGCTAGACAGCTGGAACTGGCTTTGTCCAGCATGTAGGTAGCTTCTGGTGTCCTCTCAGAAGCCATTCCTGCAGTCCCCCTGCTACCAGAAATTTGACATGCACACCAGATAAACCCACACTAAATGTTCCACTTTCTACTCCATCCTCAAGGTCTAGTTAGTGGATTTTCCCAAACTCATCTGCTCAGTTAGTCTCACTAGGACTGATAATGAGGAAGTTTGCCTGGAAATTAGTGGGAAGGTCACTGGCCAAAAAGGCAAGTCGTGAGTCTACATGCTGGTCTTCACTGTTTATACAGTGAGATAACTACACAATTATGTACCTGCTCCTCTCTGGTGGGTGCAAGACACAGCTACATCACAGTTAGAGGCCAGAAAGACATAAGATCAAGAATATATATGACATACCTTTTCCTCCCTGTCAAAGCACTTGTACAATGAAGTTGGCAACATTCAAATATTGGATGGAACATTGTACAGAACAAGCACACCATTCATCAGCACAACAACATTTTGATCACCTAAAGAGGCATAAAAATTGAGCAGGCAAGCAAGAGCAAAAAAATAGTGTAATGCCCTTCTTTTTACACAGGGATGGACAGTACACACCTTGGTAATTAGAACTCAGAGCTTTCTTCTCAAGGAACTTGAACCTAAGTCTCAAGTTATAGGTGAATATTCAGAGTGCAAGGTTTCAAGACAGACCTGTCTGAAGCTCTCTTGTTGGAGCAGTTTTATTTGTATACCATATTTCACTATTTCCTGGGTCACGGGGAGAATGACTTTCTAGTTTAGTGGTTAGTGTATTCACCTGGAAGGGGAAGTCCTCAGTTCCCGTGCCTGCTTCTATTAATGTTTCTGTGTTTTTCATTTAAGTATTCATTGATGTGGATAATGGAAGCCAGGCCCCCGCTCCCAAATGAAAGACTATACCACGAAGATATATAGTTGTTTGCATAGGTTTGCCATCTTCCTGTTCCCATGAATATTTAATTAGCCTATGCAAAGTGAAATGGTTTCAATATGAGGAACTGAGAAAGCCCTGCCCTAACATATTCTTCAACCTAGTGGTTAGAGCAGTCGGGGAAGTGGAGAGACAAGTTCAAATCCCCTTAAGCAGAAGAGGGAACTGAACCTGGATCTTCCAGAGCTTGGTGGTTATTCTCAACACAATGTTATTGGTGAGAAAAAAGTAGCATCTCTGCTTCCTTTTCTTGCCTGAGCTAATGCAACTCCCTGCTAAAACACTTATCATACCGAAAGATCATCACAGAGTGTGACTGATACAATCTTTATTAGAAAACAAATGATTTTATTATGAACTTTGAAAGAAATGGAGTAGTGATGTGACAAGAAAATGGCTTACCACAAGAGAGCATACTCACACCTGTATTATTTGCAATCTACACAGAGATCTACCTATCTGTAATGACAGAAAAAAAAAAATAAAAAGGGTTGTTAAAGTTAAACTTTCTAATTCAAGACCTGGCCCAAATGAAAACCATGTTAACAACAGCACTCACCAAATCTCAGAACATCGTAAGAAGAATTTCAGAAATATTCATAAAGATGTGAAGCCACCAAGTTTCTTCTCTAAAATTCAAGGCCCAATAAAGAGAACAGAATAATCTTAAAAGAGATGTGACTCAGAATCCAGATTTCTTGGAACTGACATTGGACATCTTGTTTTTCCTCAGGGCACAGATAGAAAAGATGAAGTGTAAGGTTAACCTATAGTATAAATCACTGAAAGGAACACGTGAATTGCAAACCAAAAGTCAGCTCTGAAATGCTGTAAACCATTGCACTTGCATTATGTTATCCAGTAGATAAATATTTATGTCACACATAAGAAAGCACTGATATATCAGTACCCATGAAGAGGTGAGAAGAGGTGGAATCAAAGTGGCTGGTTTTTTATGCATGCCTTAGGCCAGCTGAGGGAAGCAATCTGTATCTGCTAGCTGGGATCACCTGACTGGGGAACAGATGAAAAAAAGGAAGGAAGGAAGGAAGGAAGGAAGGAAGGAAGGAAGGAAGGAAGGAAGGAAGGAAGGAAGGAAGGAAGGAAGGAAGGAAGGAAGGAAGGAAGGAAGGAAGGAAGGAAGGAAGGAAGGAAGGAAGGAAGGAAGGAGGAAGGGAGGGAGGGAGGAAGGAAGGAAGGAAGGAAGGAAGGAAGGAAGGAAGGAAGGGAGGAAGGGAGGAAGGAAGGGAGGAAGGAAGGGAGGAAGGGAGGAAGGAAGGGAGGAAGGAAGGGAGGAAGGGAGGAAGGAAGGGATAAAGGGAGGAAGGAAGGGAGGAAGGAAGGGAGGAAGGGAGGGAGGAAGGGAGGGAGGAAGGAAGGGAGGAAGGGAGGGAGGAAGGGAGGGAGGGAGGGAGGGAGGGAGGGAGGGAGGGAGGAAGGAAGGAAGGAAGGAAGGAAGGAAGGAAGGAAGGAAGGAAGGAAGGAAGGAAGGAAGGAAGGAAGGAAGGAAGGAAGGAAGGAAGAAGCTTTGAATCATGCCATTAAATGCCCGAAGTCACTGGATTGCCAAAGTCACCCAATGAATAGTATGCCTATTCCAAAGCCTAGTAAATTTCAGATAGAGCTGACTGATAAATTTCCATTTCCTGCTGGTTTCAATTATTGAGAAAAATTTACCTGCATAATTTTCCACTCTTTCTGTTCAATTTCGCACTAGAAGTGAAAAAGGAAAAAAAAAAAAGCTATCAACAAACAAACCTCAATTTTGTTAATGTTCTATGACAATGTTGTTTATTGAAAAAAGTCTCCACATATATTCAGTTCTTTGTCTGGACATCATATTTGCTTGATGTCAACCCGGTATCAATGCACGGGGCTCTCAGATGGCTGCACCACACTCTCCCAGCTCAGGAGATCTTTAGGATAGAATACCTTCGTGTCCAGTTGGCATGTAACACAGACACATTAAATGTTGAACTGTGCAAAAAAAGAACCCTGCAGACAGACCAATCTTTGTCAACCCCAGCACAAACTTTACTGAGGTGTTTTAAAGCAGGCATTCTTGGAGTGCGAGCACGGACTTGCACAAATAAGGATCTTGTCTGTTTGGATTATGAGCTCTCTGGGGCAACGACTTTCTCTTTGGAGGTATGTATCCACTTCATAGCACCAGTTCTGCTGTAATAATGCTAATAACAATAGTATCAACAGCTATAATAATAATAGAAATAATAAATTAATCCAGGATGCTGTACAGAAGAGCTGAAGGGCAGCAGGTGTGTTGGGGAAATAATATAATGCATCAAATCTAATGCAGTGAGCACATGAGTGTGTGATATCAAAGACACTACCTATGAAATTAATTTGCCAGTGACACTGCCTTGCCTACCATCTCTGGGCGTTGTGAGAATTAATTAATGCTTGCAAATCGCCTGGAGAACTTCAGAGGAAAGACATTTTACGTATGCAAAGCCCTGCTGCCTTTCCCTCGTGTCTGCTGCACACCTGTGCCCATTGCATCATGTACCGCCTCTGTCTGGTCGCAGAGTGCTTGCTGTGTACATATGGCCCCAGTATGATTGATGGTTGGATTCGGGTGCCGACACTGGAAGCTCTTCTCTGTCAGCGAGGAGCTTGCCCACACATGTCCGTTCACCATCAGCCTCTTTCCTCCGGCACAGTTGTCAGGTTTCCCAAAGCAATGATTACTTCTCCCCAGAAACAAACGTCCATCCTAACACCTTTCCTAGCTGGCGTCTTGTAGCATGAGGGCTCCTTTGTAGGGGTCTGTTCTTTACCTCCCAGGGCTCTTGTGAAACTTCATTCCTTCATGTTCGTAAAACACATCAAGAGGCCAACATGAAAGTGCAAGGAAAGAGTGGTGTACAGGCTTTTTTTATGATCTCTATTAGCAAATAATTATAGCCATTCAAGGTGTCCAGCTCATACCACCAACATCATTACACCCCCTCAGGGAAGGATGGCAGAGCTGGAGGAATTAGCAAGAAGAGTGAGGTGAGGCTTCTCCATCTTCAAAGTGTCCAGCTCTAATCTCGGAGGACCTGACCATGCCTGGAGGCCATGGCAGCTGCTCTGAAGAGAGCTGCAGGCGCATTATGTCTGCATCGCCATTGCTGAGGGAACTCTGAGATACTGAATTCTTCTTACATTTAAAATGAATCCCACTTCCAGCAAATAATTATTTACAGTGAAAGAGAATGTCTTTTTCTTCTCTTTACATATATAATGCATTGTTTTAAAGTGTTAACAACATTTGTTGGGGTGACATTTTTTTAATGCACATATTTAGGATCAATTTCCAGGTCTTCCTTGACACCTCTTAGTAAACCATTCATGCTTACATCTGCCTCAAAAGAAGGGGTGTAAATCTGTTGTTTCCAAACACTTCTCCATCCACATGCAATAGAGCAATACCATAGCTCTATAGGTGCTGAAAAGCAGTACCCTTCTGTTGCTGGGTGATTTTAAGCAGCAAACATTGGCAATCATCTGCCTTGCCCTGTTCCAGCTGCACTCAGCAATGCACATCAGTGCGTGGAAGGAAGGGAAAAATAAGCAGGAGAGCATGTTGAAAGGAGTCAAAGCTGCTTTCACCTTCTACCACCCGCTTTTCTACACTTGAATAAGTAATAACAGATTAACTCAATAAACTTCCAGGCTTCCCTAGCACTGTAAAGAGGTGAAACCCAGAATACATCCTCATTTGCTCAGCATCCTAAATTCAGAATCAATTATAAGCCTAAAACGAGACATATTATCTTGTCCTTGGTCTCAAGCTGTGTTCATGGAGCACTATGAGATCAGACATGAAGCAAATGACCATGCAAAGAGTCCCCTTGGACTACAATCAGAAATTCTCTCTGATGGGTGCACAAAAATGTTTCTTAGGCCACAACAAAAGACATCCATTTGGGAACACTTCATTAATCAAAGGTTTCATGTATGTCATCTTTTCAGGTGAAGAATTATCTTATTTTTTATAATCAATTATTTATATACTCACACTGGTGAGTAAACTGAGCGATGTCAGGGGAGATGTTCCATGAGATTGTTTCAGATGACAACGACTTACACTTTTTTTTTTCCTTCATGGTTGTTTTCAGTCAAGTGCTTTCAAAGTTAATACAGAAGCCTGAAGTCAATCAAGCTGGTTTGAGTTCCTTCCATCTCTGCTGAAGATTTCTCTTTTCTTAGTAGCCCACCCAAAAATTATTTTGTGTGAAATGAGATTTTATTCATTTTTAATCAAAAGATTTATTTTGGATTGTCTGATTTTCAGAAATTACTTTTTTATTTCCCCTGTAGAAATGCTGGCATTTGAAGAAAGCTTCAGTTTCCATTAAGCAATGATTCTGATGGATAATTATAATTTAATTTCTCTGATCAGTATCCTCAGAGGCATCCTCAGATGCCTTCTGCTACACCATTCCTCTTTCACATGAACAGGAGTGATAATCTTTTCTTGGTCTATCAAGATGCTGGGAAGCTGAGTCCTTTTAAAACTGTGCTCAGCTTCTACAGTGGTTAGGCAGGGCCCTAAAGGGAGAATGATCAGCACTCGGTGCAATCTCTCTTTGGCTTTCCTGTTCACCTTGTCTCCTCCTTTTCCATGCTTTGCATGGGTGGTTGGGTTCTACCTCCTCTGAAGAGCTTCAGCTCAGCCCATTCCATACCCACAGGCAACTAATAAAGGTCAATCTCAGATATAATGAAAGGGGACAATGAGTTTGCTCTGGCCACTCCTAGTTTTCCCCACTGCTTCTCACAAGCTCTGCAGGTTCTTCTGGTTCCTCCACCAGGCCTGAAAGTTAGGGGGAGGCTGTTCCCACCACATCCCCTTCAACAGTCCTGTCCTTTGAAGATGCGCATAGTTATCATGTTATTTAAAAATACTAAAGGTCACATTACCTTTCCTTTTCCATTCCTTCCTGATGCAAAGTCAAGGGAAGAGCAATTACTGAGTAAGAAAGAAGGAACAGGTTAGCAGAGAGCTGCAGTGAAGCTCTGAGCAACTTCACCAGACTGGACTGTTGAAGCCAGAACTCCCTTCTCCCCAGCTTATCGTGCAAATCAAAGCTTCATGGGCAGGAAAGTGGCCTTAGTACAAGGCATTTTCCCTGCAAGTGTTGGCTCCTTTGTCACAGAAAATCTAGTTAGGGACAGGAATTGATCCTTGTGGGTCAGCTTCAACTCATGACATTCTATGATTCTATGAGATGTCCAGAAAAGGACACTTGTGAGGCAACAAAAAGGTCATTTTTTTTCCTTCATCTTTAGCCCAAAATTCTGTACTGGAGTGATAGAACCGATTATCAGCAGTCAACTCAAACCCCAGGAGGCACTGCAAATCACACATTGGAGGCTGTGGGAAATAAAGATATGTGTAAGCTCTAGACCACCCCAAACTCATTATGACTCTCTGCCAAAATAGGAATCAGAGCTGCCTCAGATTCTTCCTCTTCGACCCTACTATGCAAACAGGCTTCTGCTTACTTTTTCTGTAATTCCTGTAAGGTATGTTGGCCCTGAAGGATTAGAACTTCACTTCTGCCTAGTAATTGCATCATGTAAGTAATAGGTCTACTTTGGTCCCTCCACCTCACTCAGGTACAGGCTGAGTAGAGCTGGGCCCTTAAGAAACACTTTTATGGAACTTCTGAAAAGCAGGTGGTCTGACGCACAGAAAGCACATTAACACTAATGAAGATAAAGAATTTCACAGAAAGATAATTGTTTGCCTAGCAGCTGAATTTATTTTCATTCTCAAGTCGTAATTTAGGGAAAAGTTGCAGTTTAAAATGCAATGTATTTCCCTCCATTTTTTTTCTTGCCTAATAAGCAGAACAAGAAGTTGATTCATTCCTATCTGCAAGGTAAAAGTGTATCATTTTACCCACACCCGATTTTAGCACACAAATTTTACTGAAACCTGTAAAGGAAAGATAAACAGCTGCAGAAACCTGAGAAGAAACACTGAGTTTGATTTTCCAGAATCTTACGTATCTTCTGAGGAGTCAGGCAAGTAAGATCAAATCTTGAGACGCTGAGGACTTAAAGCTCTTTTTCCAACAGCATGAAAGGATGAGCACGTTCCACAGACCCAGATGTCCTTATTGGTGTTATTGTTCAATATTTATATGTGTGGAATGTTTAGTAGTTTTAGTAGTTGTAAACTTAGTAGTCTAGGAATCCTATCAAACTTAAGCATGTCAAAAACCAAAACCCATCTCAGGTCTTGGAGAAGAGGAGACTGAGGGGTGACCTCATTAATGTTTACAGATATGTAAAGGGTGAGTCTCATGAGTATGGAGCCAGGCTCTTCTCGGTGACAACCAATGATAGGACAAGGGGTAATGGGTACAAACTGGAACACAAAAGGTTCCACTTAAACTTGAGAAGAAACTTCTTCATGGTGAGGGTGCCAGAGCCTGGACCAGGCTGGCCAGGGAGGTTGTGGAGTCTCCTTCTCTGCAGACATTCAAACCCGCCTGGACACCTTCCTGTGGAACCTCAGCTGGGTGTTCCTGCTCCGGCGGGGGGATTGGACTGGATGAGCTTTCCAGGTCCCTTCCAATCCCTAACATTCTGTGATTCTGTGATTCTGTGATCTTCGGGTGCTGCACAGAAGAACAAAGAAACACAGAACAAGTAAGAAATGTCTGCTCCAGAAAGATTGCAATCAAAGCAGAAGACAAGAGATAATGAAAAGACATCGTTCCTTTTGGATGCAGACAGAAAGAGCAGGACAAGGAAAGAACAGGACAATCTGGGATAATGGGCAATTGTCTCACAAGAACAGCACATAAGCCATGTCAAGTTCTGGTATATGTCCCTACTACATTAATAAGTTTTGATATATGAGGAGTAGGGACAGTATGTTGTATCAAAATTAGAGAGAACGTTTATTTGGCAAGGACAGAATTACAACCAGATTAACGTATTTCCAGGCATATAAAATGGCACGCATCTCTGCAATGACTTGCCACAATGTGACAGGTTTTTATTTTAGATTTCTAATCATTTGAGTTCAGCTTAAAAAAAATTACGGTGTAGCTTTTCTTTTAAAATATTTGAGCACGGATCTCTCAATGCATTTAGGTATATAAACTAAATGGGGATACATATCTGAATACCTTTGGAATCTGTGCTTCACATTCAATCTAAACGGATGGTCATTAAGATACAGGTTAGTCTCTTGCAGGACTGCAAACAACGACCTCATGGATCAACATTCCAGTTTATAAAGAGTATGATTTTTTTTCTCTGTGGGTGACAGGGTTCAAATATGTCACAAAAAATCATAGTCATTTGTAGGAAAGAGAAGAATTACCTACTCATCTTCATTTTTTTCTTGAATACCGATTCCTAACATAGCGGAGTAAAGATAAGTGTAGATCTTTAAGAAAGGAATCTTGTACCCTTCCCTTCTTTTCTCCAGCTACCTGGAAAAATCTCCAACTACTTCTTGGAATCTTGATAAATTTTTGGGATAGCAATTAATCAGACCAAGGTAGCCTGTGAGCAAATCACATGAGCCAGGCAGAAATACTCAATAATTGGATGTTGCAAACACAACTGCACAAGCACACAATCAATTAGCTAAACTGCTCAGACAACTGGGCCCAAAGCTGGATATTTTGTGTTCTCTTCTCTATCTACAGCTCCTCCAAAGACCCCAAAGACTGAAAGTGTTTGGACACAGGTTCAACATTTGCTGTCAGAAATTCTTTTATAGATTGTGATCCTCAGAATGAATGAAGAGGCTGTTTTTTGAAAGTGAACCAGTCAGACCTTTATCAAACAAGGCAACTAAGTACATGCTTAATAGAAGTTGATGAGTACTTTCAATGATTAAACTCAGGTTTATTATTAAAACAAGATTCTTATAATGATTCATTATTTTCCAGGGATATTTTTCTAAGAAACAGCCTCTGCTACAAAGACTACCGTTTCCTCCTTTCTACCAAATCCTTCAGGTGTTTTCTGTTTCTCTTTCTTTGCTTTCAGTTCATCCATGTAGAGTAGCAGGTTTTGGCACATCAAGCACATTAGATAATTATATGTCAGTTGAGAAACTCTCAGCTTCTTGTCACTAGTCTATAAAGCTCTCTGTAATGTTGTAATACAGTATCACTGATATCTCAATGAGATAACATGTAAAGTGTCTACTGGTTATATGATTTGAACGAAAAGTTAACAAAGAGAACTGATCTTTTGGTAAACATATAGTATATTTTTGTCATCTCTTCCTGATAGTGGTTTTGATAAGCAGATTTAGATGTGGTGTTATCCTCTGATTGCTTTTGCAGTGTACTTGCAAGACAGGGAACTCCTTCATAATTCCTCAGACAGATAGTTGAGAGGAATTTCCCAAGTACCCACAGATCAAAGATTGTTCCCTGTAAATGGTGATGGTTACTGATAACACAAATCCACTCAGACATTTTATTCTTCTTCTTTCTAAAAATCCTTTCGCTTCTCTCTGCCCAATATGGATTCCCATTAGGTGGGAAGAGCGATGTTAAGCAATCAAGAGTCAGTGTGATAACCTTAGATTGCTCATTAAGGACTAGATTGTGAATCAGGGTAGATGACAGAGGTCTATGAAATCAAAGAGGCATGGAAATTAAGAGCAATTGCTCTTTGTCTCTTTCAAAACAAGAGCAAGGGGACATCAAATGAAACACCAAGGAGATGGGTTCAAAATAAACAAAGGGAAATGATTCTTCAAACAATTTATAATTAAGCCATGGAACTCCTTGCCACAGGATGTTGTGGATACTGTAAATTTGCATGGGTTCAAAAAGAACTGGACAAGTTCATGAAAGAAAAATTCTTCAGGAGCTATTAAATACGAAGACATTACCTCTGGCTCCGCAAGACGATGAAATGCAAATCTCAAGATGTTGGGAGAGCGTTCTGAGGAAGTCTCACTTTGCTATTTTACTTTTCCCAAAACATGTAGGCTGCTGTCAGGAAAAGGTAGACGTGTTAGATGGACCCTTGTAAAGCTGACACATCTCTCTTTATGTCCTTATTTCATACAGCTGTTTTATTCAGGGAGCAGATCAATTGATGGCCAGCAGCAGACATACCATTCACCTCTTAATGCTCATTCTCCAACCTAGAGCAATAATCTGAAAATGGGTGTATTGCTAAGTACTTTTATTTTGAGGCAGTTTAGCTTTCCAGTTTTCTGCCTGGAAGGTACAGAAAAATGAAGATGCTGGCTGTCTCTGAGAGAGGAGGATGAAGCGGACTCACAGAGGAATCTCTTCTCCCTTTGCTCAGGTTGGTGAAACGGGTAGGTTTGTGTAGAGAAGAGGGGTGCATCCCTCAGCTCCTTACCTCTCCGGGCAAATGAGTTGTCCAAATAACCACCCCACTCCTAAATATTTAGTGATTCAGAAGCAGAAAAACACATCATTTGGAATGCTGGGCTATGTGAAAATTGACTGGGAAATCCCCCAAGTTTTTATTCCTCTTAATTCTGGTGCTTGGCAAGCTTGCCAGTGCCTCCCTGACTAGAAGTTGGCCAGGGAAAGAGAAAAAGTAAAGAAAAGTCAGGGAAAAGTGTCTCTATCCTGCAAAGCACTGCCTGTTAGCCCCACCATTCCAACAAGCCTTGAAGGGAGAAATATCCCCACTCACTCCTACAGATTCTGAGCAGCTGGGCTTGAGGAGAGTTAGTGCAGGGAACAAGTCCTGTCCTGCACCTGAGTACTCCTGCATCTGTGCAGGCTAAAAGTCCTGTTAGCCAAGCCCCTGATCCCCCAGGCTTACCCATTTTTGTGGGCTAAATTAACACTTTGGTGCTGGGGAGTGAAAGAGCTGCTGCAAAGTTAAGTTTGGCTGAGTGATGTACACCCCCATCCTGTGGGATCTAACAGCTGAAGAAGAAACTTAGCTTCAGGACCATTGCAGATATCCCAAATTGGTCACCTCAAAAGTGTGGAGGCACTCAAAAATTACAGTCTCCACTGCAGGATTTATCCTGGGGTTTCCAAAGCCATTCCCCTCCCTTCTCAGCATAGGGGTGCCTTTTGGGCAAGGAAGGCAGCTCTTCAGGCTCCACAGGTATTATTATTTGGAGGTCTGTTTTATATTCAGTTGGCTGCTCCTTGGGTTCACCCAAGTATTTTAGTGCATGCATGCCTGGGTGTATGTTGAATGTGCCTAATAGCTACAGTAGGTGGAGAGGGAGGAAGCTGTGCTCCAGATGATGGGAACTCCTGGAGGGAGTTGTCTTGCCACTGGCATGCTGTCAGCATGCCAATAAATAAGAAAGTTGAGAGGATCACAGGCAGCTATCTAAACAAAATAGGGTGAAAACTCCCAGCCTGCATGGCAATCAAGTATAGCAAAGTCATTCAGTGTCCATCCAGATTATTCCCATGGTTTTGGTTTAGTGTTCTGTGAAATGTGAAACAGCCAGAAAATATCCCTGTGCCCCAAAAAAGGCCCTGGGGCTGTTGTCCTTTCTGTCATGCCAATGCTGCTGCCAAACACCACTCAAGAGGATTGTTAGTGGGAAACATGAAACATGAGGTGGTTCAAAGGCATCACAAGCTCTTTGCATGTAGGTTTGCAAGCACTGAAATTAGCCACTGGGCAGCACTATCCCAATTCGGCAACAGAGAAGGTTGCTTCTTACAGTGTTGCAAATCACTGACAAATTCATTAACAGTCTAGTGCTTCAGATTTTATTCTTGTACAGGCATAAACGTAGATCTTGATGTCTGTGAGGAAATCAGCATCTAAAGGCAGGAAGATATAGAAATTATGCAGTTATCTCCTCAGAAAAGCCTTCATGGGCAAGTAATCTCAATAGCTGGCTGATTAAATGCATAGTTGACCCCACTTTAAAGCCTCAGTATTCCTAATAGGCAGCCCTGAAGCTAAATCTAGGTTTTTCACCTTCTGAGAAAATAGTAAGCCTAGAAATTCAGAGATTACTCTGGTTATCAGTATCTTCTATGCTCTACCTTTGGATAAAATTTCCAAATGAGACAGAATGACTCTGTATTTTAACTTTTAATCCATTCTAGTGGGAGACACAGATCTCTTCCAGTGAGACTGGGAAGGTCAGAAAAAGAATCTCCAAGATACCAAGTTAGTGTTTCAACTGGTTGTTGGAGACATAGTTCAGGGACTGACAAGTAGTCTGTGAAACTTGAATGAAAGACGATATCTGCTTCCAGTCTAGAGTTGGACACCTGGCTTCTTCCCAAGAAGAAAAGAGCACAAAGTCTCACACCTATCCTTGGCTTTTCTGACATCAGACTGGGCTTTTATCTTGTACTGCCACATGCTAAACCCTTTCAAAAGTGCTTTGTGTCCCACGTATTGCATAAGAAGCTTACTTGCCTAAATCAGGCAACTCAATATCAACAAAGCTCCTAAGAATTAGAAGCTACTAAATTCAGTGCTGTGATATGCAAGTCCTTCAGTAGATGTGGATCTTTGATACCACACCAGTGACAGAAGAGCTAGAATAGATTAGAATAGAAAATAACAAAATAGAATAGGAGTTTTAATCCTTATTCATTTGTATCCGGGATCTTTAATATCTGCAACATCTCTGAATCAGTTTAGTTTATTTAACACAACTCAGATACATTTGATCTGCTA
The DNA here is from genome assembly GCF_037038585.1 of Patagioenas fasciata. NCBI lineage: Eukaryota > Metazoa > Chordata > Aves > Columbiformes > Columbidae > Patagioenas > Patagioenas fasciata. The sequence continues at coordinate 210,270,276 of NC_092520.1, forward strand.
AAGCTGGCAACCTCCTTGTTCCTCAGGCATGCTGTTTGTTATCTGTTACAGATGAGAGCCCTGCCATCTGTCTGTCTCTGTCCCTCCCTCCTCCAAGCTGACATTCAGCTCTTCCCAGGAACTAGATGAATCAAATGTGTTCAAATTTCCCTCCTCTTAAGCGTATTAAATATGCCCAATCAAGTACCAAAGTCATAAGACTTCTGTATTCAACTATTAGTACAGATTAGTAGACAGATGTTCTGCAAATAAACCAGGCTTCCCCCTAGTGAACTGGTGGTGTTCACAGACTCATCCAGAAGAAGCTGAGATTTATGTCCAGTAATGATATCACAAAAACCACAAACCAAACAAAGTGCCTAGCAACAAACCCCACCTGAAGTATCTTCAGCTTCACCAAACTTCAGCAAAAACTGTTAAAGCTCCTTGGTGATTTATGGGGGTGAGGAAGATAGCTGCTACTGTATATTTAAAGACAACTTCACTTACACATTCCGAATGTGCACAACCACAATCACCCTACATTTAGAAATATGACTAAAGATTCGGTGACATAGAGAGGAGGGCTACTTGGATGATCAGAGACTTTACTTCAAAAGAAGAAACACAAGGGAGATCTAAGAGGCAAGGGAGAGAGCGTTTACACCCATTTGACCCAGCTCTGCTGAGAACCAGAGTAGAGTTGACATTAATGTGGTCACAGACTTTGCAGACTCCAGATCTTATTGCTGCAATCCAACACACTATCCTGCACAGCATATCAGTTATTTATATGTTATCTTTAGGACTACATTAATATAACATTCTGAATATAGCTTGTTGACGTAAAAAAAGAAATGCCCAGCAGCAAAGGATTGCAGAGGTTAGACATCCACTTTGTAAATACATTGAGATATAATCAAGGGAGAGTAAGAGAAGCTCTCTGACATAATGGCTGGTGCTCTCACCAGAACCAATGGGATTTAAAAGATGTGACTGCAATTAAATCAATATCTATAAAACTTCAGTCATGTAGGATGAACAAAACAGCACAAGGTTTGAGACGATCAGCTGATGAAAGTTATTGTTATGATTGTCTGTGACACTTTGTGAGCTAGAAAGTGCTGCAACTCACAGATGTGTTGCGTGTCCTGTTTCCTTTAGAATGCTAAACACTCCACCAGAATGGTGTGTTTAGTTCACTGCATCACTTCAGAGTAGAGGCTGTATGGGGGAACTTCTTTTCTGTACCAAGGGACGTCAGTAATTTATTTTTTTCAACATAAACTATTAATTTCAGGATTTCTATTATCTGGTAATTGTAATATTTCTGTAATATTCTTATTTCTGCCAGAATAATGCACAGAACTCCTTGATGCTAGGCTGTGAGGCTAACCAGAATTTTCGTATTTCATGAAGTACATATTTGTGGAGAGGACAATGACCAATGTGAAGACAAAATCTCAACAAGATCTCCAGAGTTTTGTTTTCCTCAGTAACATCCCAGTTATTGCCTTCTGGGTCTGCCTAGCCTGAAGAAGAGTATTCCCACAGTGAACAAGAGCATGACCTGCTTGCATTTGTCCTCGACCCACGTCTTTCTGAGGACACAATTTAAGGGCTCTCATGTTTAGACTCTCTTGGACTCTGTGTCTCCCTGTTGTGGTGGAAAGGTTTGCCTTGGACCTCGAGAAAGAATGCAGGGAATGGCAGGAAGATGTTTAGGGGATATTTAGGTTGGACATTAGAAGAGGTTTTTCACCCAGAGGGTGCTGGACACTGGAACCGGCTCCCCAGGGAGGTGTCACGGCCCCAAGCCTGACAGTGTTCAAGAAGAGACTGGACAACACCCTCAGACACACGGGGTGAACTGTGGGGTTGTCCTGTGCAGGGACTGGAGTTGGACTGGATGATCCTCGTGGGTCCCTTCCGACTCAGGACATTCTATGAAAGAAGCTGCTAAAAGCACACTGTGCAAGGACTGTCTGTGTTGGAGGACCTTTTTTACTCACGCATGCCCTGAAGAACAGGTTTCAACTCCATGCAAAGCGAAATCCGGCTCTAACCCAGCTTCTGCGCAGCTGAATAAATGCGCCCTGACTTAAATGATCTCCCAGTATAGGCAAGGGCCGGTTTGGGTTTTTTTTTTCCCTTCAAGGATGAGAAAGCATTTCAAATTCCAGTTTGGGTAGCTTGTTTATATAAAGAAGACAAAACTTAAGCTAATACCAAAAGTATTCTACCCCAAGGAACTTGATCACGTAACTTAACTCAGAAGCTGCTGCCAGCTTTTATTTTTTAAAGGTTATTTTTACTGTTAAGTCTCAGATGTTCAGATTTACTGAGAAATTTACTTCCTGTAGCAATGAAAGGACAAAATTTAGTTTGAGACATGATGAAGTTTTTCATTAACAGAACAAAGCTTAGCTTTGCAGAAATTTAAATACTGCTAAAAATCAGCTAGAATGGTTTTTTGATCACTTTTAAAATTATTTACAATAACACAAGTGTTTATTTTGTCATGAAAGACTGTAGTGTGATTGTCTGAGAGCCAGGAAGTAACACTGATCAGAAATGCATTATTATATATTCGTTCTGCAGGAAAAGAAAAAGAAAACAAAGAAATATACACAAAAATAAATAAATAAATAAAGCAATAAACATAAATAATGAGAACAAATAGCTTTTAAAAAAATTATTTGGATCTTCAAAACAAAAATCTAACATGATGTTAATAAAAGAAAGACCCACTTTTCCAACCATCTTTTTTTTAAAATTCTCAGTATTCATAAAAAGATATTTTTTTAACTGTCTGCATTTTAACCTGCCTCTTTAAGTGTGTACACAGTGTACATATTCAATTTTTTTTTCCTGATGTTCAAAATTAAGCCCCTCTGTATGCCTTCCATACTGAAGTTTATAACCTCAGCCTACACAAGTCCAGTGCAGAAAGATCTACAGCCTCCAGGCAGAGCAAGGAAGCTCTTTAAAGATGAATCATTTTCATAAATGAGTGCAGAGGGAGGTCAAGCCAGGGGACACAGAAGGTTACATGTGTGGCTGAGATAAGGCCTCATTCATCCACTTCTTACTGTCAGGTCTTGATGGGTGAACATTGCCTTGAGCTCCCATAAAACATGTTGTTTGCAGAAAACTTGCAGGTGGTTCATAAAAAAGTCCAAACTGTTACCAAGAAATTTATCTCTCAACTGCTGGATCTGTTTATAATAGAAGTGAAGGATCTCATAGAGAAATTAAGTATCAGAGACTGACTTATATTGGCTTGCCAGGCTGAAAAACCCAACCTGCTTTCCAAATGCTGCACTAAAAACGTCAAAGCAATTGTATTGATGACATCTTGACAAGATATTGTACGAGACTGTTAAAAATACTACAACAACAACAAAAAAATGTTGTCTGTTTATGGAAAACTTGTCCCTGGGGAAGGGATGTGGGTATTTAAGAGACATTTATGGAGGAAATTCAATCAGTTCTCACCACAACATTTGTTTTTAGAGAGTGTCAGTCTTTTATTACAATGGTACCCATTTGAAAGCCAGTATTTAAAAGGGAGGCATTGTTTCTTTCTGTGTTTCAAAGTAGAAATTCAGATAAAGCTGGGTTATGTTGGAAGGGAGAAGAGGTGAGGGTTAATTTGAATGCAGGAGTCATCATATTGGGGACAGTTGGATGTCATTGTGAATATTTATCCACTAAGGGCCAGATTTGAGACCTATTGAAGTCAATGAAGCCTCTTTATTGAGTTCACTAGACTTCCAGCTCCCAGGAACTATACAGAGACCACCAGCTGGTTTCACATAATCTACTCTAGACCCAGCAAATTGTAGCAGCTTTCAACAGGTACTAACCTGAAAAGTGTTCATATTCATGATCAAAAGGCCTCATGTCTATTACATTACAGTCCTTCATACTCCTATGTCTCCTCTACACAAAAATACAAAGTTAAGTTTTCTGCATTTTCTTCAACTTGCTCTCCCATGCTTTCATATTCATAGATTTTTTACGGCCTGAAGGAGCCATTATGATAATCTGGTGTGACCTCCTGAAATCAATGTATCAATGGGATTGCACGAACGTTATGGTGAACAGTATTTGGCCTCTAGACATCCTGTCATATAGAGACAACACAGAATGAATTAAAATGGGATAGGGCATCCATTATGAATTATTTGCTTTGGGGGTTATACATCCAACATTCAGCCACACTTGAGGTTTTTTTACTGTAGTCAAAAGAAGAAAGTCTCTGCATAAGTTGTGTGTGCCCATCTCAGTTACTGTTGCTATGGTTCTTGGGCAGAATATGACAGGAGTTCAAAGTTTTAGTTAATATTTTCTGAAAAGGTTTTGATCAAGAAAATAGTTTTGCACTGTACACTTTCTTGGTCAGTTCTTTCTCACCAGCCTCTCTGGCAATGTCTCTTCCCATTAGCCTTTTGCAATGCCCATGGAGTGACACTGTGTAAAAGTGACGGCCCAACCATCTGCAATGGCACCACTGGTAGCAAGGAGCGTGCAGCACAGATCTCACGTCCCTTCCTCAAGGAGTTGCTCCAGCTGCTTGTGCATCACTCAGGGCTTCTCCATTAGTATCTGTGAAGACACGTCCACACACAAGGATCGACACTTGAGTGTTGGGCTGTAATATGCCCATACTGCCTGTTTCCAAGGACGAGTGTGGTCTTATCTAAATCAGATCCCTTTTAAAAACACAACATTATGGCATCACAGAGACTCTGAAATTGGAGTGGACCAAGGTTGTTTCCAGGAGACAGTTGCAGTGACAGTAAAATAAAGCCTTGTGCCATAAAAAGCCTGAGAATCATAAGACGTATATGAAGCCTTAGTCCATGAGGTCTACCTTTCACCTCCAGGCCAATGTATATGGTTTTAACAGGGGAATATCCACTGCTACAAGCTAGAGCAGCTTTCACTCTTGAAAAGTGTCAATGGCAATCACAGGGGCCTGTTACAAGGTAACTGCTTCTTAATTGAGAGACATTTAATGAGACTTGTTGGTAAACAAATATCAGGTGATTATAGGATGACATCTCCCCACAGATTACTGAGTAATTGCACTTCTCTGACCCAAAAGGAGTTTCCATGCAACTTGCAGTAAGGCTTAGAAGACAGAGATAGTCAGGTCTTTATTCTCTGCAACTTTTTTAGTCTTTTTTTTTTTTTTCCCTCACTTCCAAACATACCAAAATTATCAAAAGTTATATCACCCTTCACACATTAAAACCACTTAGCTAATAACTTCTCTGGTTCCTCTCAGCAGCTCAGCTTCCTTCAGCTGCTGCCCAGTTTTTGTTATCTTCAGCTTTGAAACTCCAGCAGGAGTGAAGAGAACCCTCTTCGTCTGTCTACAGGTACTCCTCCGCAAGAACTGCCCTCTGTAAGCTCTGAAAGAAGGACTGTACTATAAATCATGGAATCACTTCAGTTGGAAGAGGCCATCAGGATCATCAAGTCCAACCATAATCTAACCTAATTCTAGCACTAAACCATGTCCATTTCCCATCTGAAATCCACCATGGGGGAACTGAAGTGTTGCTAAAAATATATTCTCTATGTATATCTAGAGTAAACCTAGGATTTTAAAGGTTCATCATCCCTCCTGGTGCAACAGTGTTGGTTAATATTATTTTGATTATACAGCTTTCTATCAGAAAAAGCCAGTTTATCAAAATCAATATGTTTCTTGGGAGTCAGTCAACTGTGATAATATTCCTGTTGGCAAAATTTAAAAAAAAATCACACATGAAATGGAATATTTAGTTTGACCTTCTCATTTTGCTTTGTTTGGACTTTTTTTGCTTTATTTTATTTTGTTTTCCTTGTTTTGACCTTTAATAGTAAAATTTTGCAAATATTCTTCATTAATTAGAATGATGGTACACAATAGTGCAATACGTTTTGTGTACTCTCTGGTTTCTATGACAATGCGCTGTCAATACGAACATAAAGCACTTTACAGCAGGATAGGAGAGTAAAGCGGCAAGGACTTGAAGAGGACTTCCAATCTGACCCTTTTCTCTGATGCAACATCAAATATTTCTAGATAGTCTTTGACAAATACATTTCTAACCTGCTTTAAATACCTCCAGTGGTAATGATTCTGCAGCTCATCAAGGTTGTGTTGTTCTTGTCCACAGAGCTAGAAGGATTTTGTGATAACTAACCTAAAATTCTTCCCATTGCAAAGTAAGCCCATTTCTTTTTGTCCTACCAGCAGTGGACACAGAGAACAATTGATCACTGTCCTCTTCAAAAAAACTATTATGTGTTTGAAGACTCTTATCATACCTCCCCTCCTTCGTTGCCTTTCTAGACTAAACAAACTCAGTTCCATCAACTTTTCATTATAGGTCATGTTTTCTTAAACCTTTTCTCCTTCATGTTACTCTCCTCTGGATGCTTTCCAAATGTTTTATTACTTTTTTAAAGTGTGGTGGTCAGGACTGCATACTTCAGGCCAGCTGAGTCCCCACCTGTGCCAAGTAGTTCAGGATAATGACCTCCTTTCGGGTAAGTATGTTTCTGTGTTTCTCTTAAAACAGCTTAAACTTTCCATTCCATGAAATACCACAATTTCCAATTACCAAAACAAATTTTCAAATGCTAGAATTCCCCACACAACGGAACTAATTTCTTCTGTCCGGCTTTGTGATGTAAGAAGATGATGATCCTCAAACTGGAATACATAGTAATTGAGAGTACTGGAATCCATACAGTTGAAATATTTATCTTTCATATGCAGTGCTTTTTACCTGTAGATTTCATATCAATTTTAAAAGGATGCTTCTGTCTACAGTTTTCTGATTCAGAAAGCCAAGGAGGCAAAATGATAGCCCTTCAAAATGAGTATGATCCAGCATGAAAGGCATGGCTGCAAGGATGAGTTTCTGCATTGTGTCGTACAAAGTGGAAGAAGGTCCCCACTCTCTGCAGAGGGTCAGACCAAAAAAGGACCCATCCATTTATCAGGTCACATCACAGGACATCCTCTTCCCTCGGGGGCACTGTCATGGAGATGACATGCAGTCTGAGGAGTGAAGCAAACAGCTGCTTAAACTAAATTTGGGGACCCCTAGTGACACATAAAGCTTAAAATGTATGTGTACATATGTATAAGACTTATAAATTGACTTAGCAGGGAGAACCTGATGTCCAACAGTTTCTTCTGCTATCAGAGGGAACTGATAACCTGAAGAAACAGCTTCTGTCCAAAACACGCTGTCGCTTAGGCGACACACACGTGTTCACTCATTACCCTGAGATTTTGGAGGCTGAGATCCTGTCTCCAGCCCTGCTTTAGGGGTTGATTGTTAGTTGATTCTGAATAAATCACTTCCCTCTGCCTCAGTGCCTCATCTGCCAAATGTAGTTACCATACTGTTCCTCCTCATAGTCCTTCAGACTGATTCACAGAATTCTCTAAAGAGGAGGTAGATACACTTATTGTTATTTAGAAGCGGGGAGGGGGAGAAAGGAAAAACATCGCTGTAAAAAGTGACAGCAGACTTACTTTTGTGGAGAATAATGTCTCCCTTGATGAAATTAAATCAAATGTGTCTGAGGAGGAATGGAAAAATATGGAATGTGACATTCAGGAATGCCCCTTGCTCTCCTAAAACTCTGCAGAAAATGAGACCCTGACATGAATATTTAAACATAATAAAAATATCCATCTGACTGGAAAGAATCCAGAATTTTCTGAAATACTTTTATTAATAGTATTTCCTTTTCAACAGCCACAGGACTTGATTCTTCATTAACACTTTGAGCTCAGAATCCTCTAGTGCCAGTCCCTGCTGTGCTATATGGCTGGTAGCTCCATAGAAGACTTTGGAGTTTTCCCAACACATGTGAGTCAAGGAACTTGGTCTTTGCTGGAAATGTCCTTTGATGGTGCCTTGAGGAAGACAGTCATTCTTTAGAATTAAAAGATCCAAAGAAAACACTTGAATTGGTTAAAAGAAAACTAAATAAACAAATAATTTTTTAAAAACCCCAGAACATGTTACACAGGCTGTGAAGCAGAGAGCTCATAGTCAACCCATGACCCATAACCATACTGCTGCCTCAGAGTGGCGGTAAGCACGAATAAAGCACTCAGCAACATGAGTTTCAACATTTCTTCCTACATTTTCAAGGCCAATGTCCAGCTGAGGAGTATCTGCCCACAGCCCATCATTCCCTGCTGACACGTGCCATCGACATGACCTGTACACAAAACTGGGCCTGAGTTCTCTTTATATTGAGCCTTGCATTTTAGGCTATTATTGCCTCCATCACTCAGCAGTGATCCGAATGTATCTGTCTCTGCAGAAGAGATCAGCTAAAAGCCAAGGGTCTTCTGCAAGAGTCCAAGGAATATTTCATCATATAGCTTGCAGGTATTTTAACACGGTGCTTTTAAATTCCAGTGAGGTCCAACTTCTCAGATTGTTTTTCTTGACTTCAAGGGACAAAAGCCCAGACCTACCATATCCATTGTTTATCATTGTGGTCATGCCACCAGAGGTCCTTGATGTCCCTTCACTGAAGAGGGTTCTCTGTTTATTTTAAAGGCATCTTGCAACCCCCACCTCAGTGCCTGGTCCCTTCTTCTGCCTCTGTTCTGCACTTGATCTTGTCTTCTGAAACAGACAATCCCCTTTGTCTCCTTTTGTGTCGTTGTTTTGGTACTTACAGAGTCTAGTGATAAATACCATCCTTGCACCTCTGTGAGGGTGTCAGTCTCTGTGGTGTCTTTGACCACCCACACAAGTTCGTGTGACCTTTTCATGCTATTACATGCCAAAAGTCCCTTCTTAGTACACATGTTTTCTACTAGATTTCCACTGCTGCGTTCTGTCTCCTTTTATTGCTGTGCATGCTGAAGAATTACCTACAATAGCACACACAGGACCATTTCAACCATGTCATCCTGATAGATTTGCTTTAACTCTTTACAGGCCCTCTTCCCACCACCCCGAACTTTGTTCACAACTCCTTGTGGGAGCTCATTTAATTTGTAAAGAATGAAATAAGGTGGCGCAGGTAAATACTGCTCATTTCAGGGTTGTTTTCAGTGCCTTAATCAAAAAGCAGTTACATCTGTTGTAAGTGCAGCTTCTGTAAATGAATCTCTAGCTCAATGCTGAAAACTCATGTGTGGATTTGATTCAATATAAGCTCTATCAGGCTTGAGAGGATGCATTGCACAGCAATATTGCTTGCTGTATCAGCTACGTCAGTATTATGATCCATTTTTCTGGTCCTGAAGGTCCAGAGGCTGAATTCCCTTCTTTCCCAAAAAACAGGGAGGTCTCCTTGCATGCTACATGTGGGAATATCACTTTGCAGGGCATTGCTGGGGGAAGTGCTAGTTAGCATGAGCCAAAAACTATCCAGGCATGTGCTAGCAGTTAAACAGTGTTGACAGTGTTGAATCCTGTGCCTTGTTCTGTTTAGGGTGCTAGTAGACGTTTAGGCTTTAAAAGAAAAAATCTACCACATAGAGCCAAATTTTGCCTTTTTTTCTTTTTTTTTTTTTTTTATTTTCAGTGATACATACCAATAATTTAATCTAAATGTGTAAAACCATCTTGTAGTTACAGCATAATTCAGGTCTACATTTGGACTTGAGAACTTACCACCTAACTCTCATCCTTCTCAGGTTAAACTGTTGTTAGCTCCTGATTTCACCCCTGGTTCTCTGGATCGTGGACCACAACAACAAAATCATCCATTAACTTTAGCTCACGAATCCATATTCAACAGCTTACAAGAATAGCGTCAAAGGTAGTGGAGCAATTCATATCGATTGGAATAAAATTTTACCACACTTCATCTTCATGATACCTGACATCACAAATTTACCATTGAGTTCAGTGAGAGCAATTTTAGAATAAACTAGGACTTTGATATTAAGTGGTATTAAGTAGTAGTAGGGAAATCTGAACAAGTGTATGACAATAATTAAATGAAATCAAAAGCAGGAAGTCAGAAGGTGGCTGACCAGCCAATTTTGAATATAAAGTTTGGGGATTTTTCAGAGCACAGGAACTCTACATTTTAGAGAAAAGCAGATTTTACAAGAGGCACATCTCTCCTGACTGCATGCAAGCAGAGAGGTTGCTGATATGGAAAATTACTTGGCCATTGGCCAACATATATTTAGGTTTGTGAAAAGCGAAAGAGAAAACTTTGGAAGAAAAATCTCAAGGTAATATATTGACTAGTTATTATCACAGGGATAAAAAGAGGCAGTAAATCAAAAGAGTTTAGAAAAAGGATATTAAATATCTATCAGTTAATGATGTACTCAGTGGCAGGGCATCATCTATGATTTATCTTTCTAAGGAATAACAAAACAGAATAAAAAGACTTGGGTGAACACGGCAAAATGAAATGAAGATAAAAGATACCCAGAAATCAAGTCAGCCAGGCAGACAATAAATTATAAAAAATAAAATAATTAGATAATAAGTATAAAATAATACATATTTAAGTAAATTATAAAGATATAATTTTTTTCAGAAGCTACCAGCTCTGGCTTAAGCCCCTTCTTTCTGAAGTCATCTTAATACTGCCTTTGAAGCGAGAAGCTGGCCAAATGTTGGACATTCTCTGAAAAAGATGTCCCATAGAAAAAGCTGTGTCATAGGACTGAGTCACAGCATCCCAAGCTAAACCCCATCCTAGATCAGAATTATGCTCCAGTTTTGTTACCATGCTATTTCATAGAATCACAGAATGTCCTGAGTTGGAAGGGACACATGAGGATCATCCAGTCCAACTCCTGTCCCTGCACAGGACAACCCCACAGTTCACACCGTGTGTCTGAGGACGTTGTCCAGTCTCTTCTTGAACACTGTCAGGTTTGGGGCTGTGACACCTCCCTGGGGAGCCTGTTCCAGTGTCCAGCACCCTCTGGGTGAAGAACCTTTTCCTAATGTCCAACCTGAGCCTCCCCTGGCACATCTTCCTGCCCTTCCCTCAGGTTCTATCATTGGCAGCTGGAGAGAAGAGCTCAGCACCTGCCCTTTCTCCTCCCCTTGTGATGAAGCTGTAGCCACCATGAGGTCTCCCTCCAGTCTCCTCTTCTCCAGGCTGAACAAACCGAGTGACTTTAGCTGCTCCTCATACGGCTTCCTCTCCAAACCCTTTACCAACTCTGTAGCCTCCTCTGGACATTCTCCAGTAGATTTATATCTTTTTTTATTCTGTGTCCCCAGTCCTGCACACAGTGCTCCAGGTGAGGCCACCCCAGTGCAGAGCGGAGCAGGACAATCCCCTCCTGCCTGGTTGGCGATGCTGTGTTGGATACACTCAGGACACAACAGGCCCTCTTGGCTTCCAGGGACACTGTTGGCTCCTGTTCAACTTGCCACCGACCAGAACCCCCAGATCCCTCTTCATGGCGCTGCTCTCCAGCGTCTTGTTCCCCAGTCTGTATGTACAGCCATGGTTGCCATGTCCCAGGTACAAATTCCGGCTCTTGCCAGCATTTAAAACCAATTTCTCAGCCATTAGCCAGAGGGCCAGTTTCAAACCAGGCAACCTAGGGGTTTGACTCAGCCAGTTTCCCCACACCTTTGTTGCCACACTGCTCCACCTGACTATGGTGGGAAACATCCAGCAGCCACACTGCTCCCAGATTGTTCAGTGTCTGAATAGAAGAGGCTTAACTTCTCTCCATTTGATTCTCTGTTGCTGTTATAATTTCCTGCCCCTAGGATAACAGGCCATCAGTCCTCAGTGGGTAGTGGACAAAAAGGATGAATTGGTGTTCTGAAGATAATGGTGATGAGAGCAGCCACTTTGGGCACTGAAATGTCTCTCCGCTGCTCAGCCCATTGCTTTCATCACACAGGCAGTAGTTTTGGATGCAGATTAAACTGAGCCAACAGGATTTACAAAACATGATATGACTTTCTCTATGTTTTGCCTGCCAAATTCAGCACCCCTTCATGAGTATGCACAAGTAAATCACTGTGGAGAAGGAACCAGACTGGACTGAACAGGCATGATGTGACCTCTCTGATATAGCAAAGCTGCAATGTACCTCCTGTTTCCTCTCCATCCTTCATTTTTCATCTGATTTTATAGTGCGATGAAACAACAAATAAGACGGATTTTTCTTCTATAATACCTGGATGTCACTCAGTCGTTTAGTTCCACATAATCCTTCTTTTTCCTTATGGCTGAAGATTGTTATACATGCACTTGACGGTTTTTCTCATGTACTTGATTTCTTGCATAGGCAAAATGTTGAGCAACATGACATAGTCTGTAAAGGCTCTTGTGGTACCACTGAGTATAGGCAATCACATTGATGGACAAAAGCCCACCTGCTGTAAATCAGAGCTTTCTGTTGACTGCAGTGGAGCTGTACCAATTTATACCAGGTAAGAACTGCTTTTGCTATTATTAATGCATCTTTTTTCTTTTGCCCATGTATTTTATGATACAAACAGACTAAACCATGGAAGAGAAACTACCTCTTCAGTAATGCCTCGTTGATCTCAACCAAACAATTCACAGTATCAGCAAGGTGAGGAGGGGTGGAGGAGACTGTGTTTTCAAAATGTCAACAAACATCTGGTCCCCATTTGTGAGAATTACTGAGTCTTCTTCAGTCCTTTAACCCTGTTGCTCACATTGTGTCTGTGCTCACATAGTTTATGAGTTTTATCTTCTGAATGCTTTTAAATAATGAAATTTGATATATAAAACTAACCTTTTCTACAGGCCCTTCCAAGGGTTAGGAGAAAGACTGATTCAAAGACCTCCCACCTCACACTCCTCCCTGATGCCCACATCACTCCAGTTCAGGGTTGTGTCAACATTTCTGACATAAACCTTTCAATTTTGAAGCCAATATTCCTACCAGGCTGGGAATGTGGTAGGTAAGGTGTCAGCTTGGAGGTAGTTTTGTGTCTGACCCTAAATGCAAAGGGTATTCGTGGTCATTCAAACCTCCTAAAAGCATTTGGGAGTGGAGAAGGTATGTAAGTTGTTCCAAAATTACCCGGTAAGAACTGATTTTTGACATAAGCATTCTTAAAATTGGGAGCTTTTCTCTGGTATTTCCAAGGGCTGATTTTTAGGAACTTCTGAGTATTGACTGACTGGGTACCAGGCATTTTAGACACCTCATTTTGGGTGCCCAAAGGCAAAAATGCTTGTATTTCACTCTAGACTTTTGATACAATTGTGCCTCTAGCATACAAAGACCTTTTTTTTTTTTCCAATTACAGCTAAAGCAAGGCAGGGTGTTAGTCTAGATGTGAAGTCTGATTACAGGAATGATTTCTGAGTAGGAAGAGACTAAAACCCTCTCTTCCAATTTCTTAGATCAGCCACCCTACCTCTTTAGTAGGTCGGCTTGAACCAAGGTTATTCTCTGCTCCCATTGAGAGAAAATCCTGTTATTTGAACTTGCAAAGCTGGTTGGCAAAACCTATGGTGCCAAAGTATCTCATCCAGCCATGCACTTGACCATGAATGTACAGTGCTGGGAGGACTAGCCTCCTGTTAATACACTGCTATAGATATCTCGAGATGTGTAGTACTACCTAATTCACACTTTCCACAAGACAGCAGAGAGAGGAAACCCTGAAATCACCTGTAACATACAAGCAGCCACTATTTCACCCTTGCAGATCCACTGTGTACTGGTGGGACTGTGCACAGCAGCTGGTAGTCCTTGAAGTGCTGGTGGAAAATTCCCTTTCCTCAAAAAGGAAGAAGAAAACAGAGGACCTGGAAAGCTGATACTAGAGAAAGGAAGATTAAGCACAGAAATACCTTAAAAAATAAGTTTTTCATGTCTCTTAGGTTGAGTCTTAATTTAAATCAAGCGTTTGGAGCACAGGTTTCCCTATAACCTCCCTAAAAGGAGGGTTATAACACTGGAGCAGTAACCAACACTCATATCAGCATGGTGCTGAGCGACTGTGAAAATGTCAAGAGTGGATATCCCAGGTGTGTGTATCCTGGCACTGAGGAACATCAAGGGCTTCTGCTGTCCACCCAGCTTCCCATCACACACTGGTTTCAAGGCTGTGCTCAGTGCTGCTGTACCAGAATATGTAACTTTATGTAATATTCTGTGATTTTACTGCCTTTTCCTAAATTTGAGATTCTGCTCCCCAAAAAAAGGAATAAATCTTGCAATTTCTCACAAAATGACAATTTGCATGGTTTTTTAACCAAATGGACCTCATTTGTTAAATGAAGGAAAGATTTAGCCTTAGAGGTTTGGACTTACATCCATTAAAGACAATAGGATCAGGAATACCCTTTAAAGGTCTGATTTCCAGGTGGACAAATATCCAAATTACCACTGATTAGAACCGGAATAAGATAAGCTGCACATCTATGAAATTCAGACCTCAGATAACTATCAAATAATTAAGAACAGTTAGCAGCTGCCACTAACATAAAACTTCATCAGAATTTCCCATGCTGGCACAGGCTGGGGAGTCTTAAGCAATAACAGAAACTGAGTTATACAATTAAAGTATATAGGGATAAATTCTGTTCCTGATAAAATCTGTGGGAAAATTGCCATTGTATGCAATATGACCACCAAGATGTGCCCATGATTATTAAGAATTCATTAAACACTTTGGACACTTGGTGAGGCTGAATAAAGGAATTGCTGTGCTTCAACAAGGAGGAATTGGACTTAGCATGACAACTTTGCTGGGTTTGTTACAGGAATTGCCCACAGGACAGCAGTTCAATTCTACTACAATTTTTGAGGTTTGAAATTTGTTTTCCCTCCACATTGAAGAGCAGAAAAAAAAAAAAAAAAGAAACTTAAAACCTTTCAAACATTTTGTCAAATTAAATGACACTGAAATTTTAGTGACGCTTTTGTAATATCCATGTAGCAGCCACATGAGACCCTGCTTCTCCTTGAATACTCTCCCTGACCAGAGCCCTGAATCTCAAAAATCTCTTCAAGAAAAATGTCAAGAAAATAGACACTACTCTACAAAACGCTTCAGCTTTGATGCAACATGTTTTAACAAAATGTACTTAATTAACAGCTCTAATTAGAATGTAGTGTGCAATTTCAGAGGTGAAAAGAAACTCTGCTGCATACCAAGAACCTTCCAACACAAGCTAAGTCCTCCTGGGATTTTTTGTGTCCTCTGTCTTTCTAAATTGTGGTTAGCAATAGGCATGGACATTATCAATGTCCTTGCAGAAACATAACTTATAGGCCAATTGCACTCCACTTTCTCAGAAAAAAAATAATATTTTAAGTAAAATGCAGTGTCTAGTTGACCAAAATCACCAGCAAATTTACATAAAATATTACAGTTCGGGATAAAAAAAGCTTTTGAAATAATATGCCTGAAACTTTTGAAAACAAAACTTTCCAGATTCTTGTTTTCAAATCGCATTACATTTTGAAATTCAGCTCCACTAAGTGTGTCAATAGATAGATTCAAAATAAAAATATAATATTTTTTACAGCCAAAGAACATGTTTCTTTCTTCACAAGTTCATTTTTGTTTTCATTTTGATAAGCAAAGTCTTGCAAAGAAAAGCAACATTATTTCCAAGTGGCTTCAGAATAGCCGTTTAGCCACTGAAGCTGAGCAAACCAAAGCCATCAAGTCAGCACTATTTATGCAGCTTTTTTGTTGTTGATTAGTTTATTTTTCTTTCCATTTTTACAGTTTTTGCAAAAGGCTAGAAACTGGCACTCAGGGAGCCAAATTCAAAAATAAAAAGGCAAAACCAAATATTTTTCAAAACCCAATATTTTGAATTTTTTCAGGATATTTCCCTGGAAATTTTGACCTTTTTTTTAGGGTTTTTTTCCTTAATGTGATTGTTCTTCTAGCCAAAAACTGGGACTTCCATGTTCTGGACAAATAGAATGGAAAGGTCTTCCTCCTGCAGTTAAAGAAACTTCATAATTCTTCTTGAATCAACCAGTATTCCCCAAGATTGACATCTTTATAGGTCCTGCACTTAAAGAAAATAGAGTATTATTCTCTCTTCATAGAATTATTAAATGGTTTAGGTTAGAAGAGACATTAAAGATCATCTAGTTCCAATTTCCCTGCCATGGGTAGGGACACCTTCCACTGGCCCAGGCTGCTCACAGTCCATCCAGCCTGACCTTGAACACTTCCATGGATGGGGCATCCACAGCTTCTCTGGGCAGCCTGTTCCTGTGTCTCAGCACTGTCATGGGGAAGAATGTCTTCCTTATATCTAATCTAAATCTGCCCTCTTTCAGTTCAAAGCCATTAGCCCTTTTCTTATCACTTGTAAAAAGTCCTTCTCCAGCTTTCTTGTAGTTCCCCTTCTGAGACTGTTATAATGTCTCCCCAGAGGTTTCTCTTTTCCAGGTTGAACAAGCCAAAATCTCTCAACCTGTCACCACAGGAGAGGTGATCCACCCTCTGATCATCTCTGTGATCCTCCTCTGGACTCACTACAACAGGTCCATATCTTTACTGAGGGCCCCAAAGCTGGATGCAGCACTGCAGGTGGGGTCTCGTGAGGGCAGAGTAGACGGGGAGAATCACCTCCCTCAACCTACTGGTCACGTTTCCTTTGATGTTGCCCAGGATATGGTTGGCTTTTTGGGCTGCAAGTGCACATTGACGGGTCATGTTGAGCTTCTCATCAACCAACACGCTCAAGTCCTTCTCCTCAGGGTTGCACTTGAGCCATTCCCTGCCCAGCCTGTTATTGTGCTTGGGACTGCCCTGACCCACATGCAGGACCTGACACTTGGCCTTGTTGAACTTCATGAGGTTCACACAGGCACACTTCTCAAGCCTGTCAAGGTCCCTCTGGATGGCATTCCTTCCCTCCAGCATGTTGACCACTCCACAAAGCAAGAATCAGTTGTGCTAACTGAAGAGAGGACTATCTCCACATCATCCAAAGGAGCTCACGACTGCCTCCCCACTGAAGGTTACTATCTCAAATCTAGCAGCAAAACCAAAAATATGCACCTTAATTCCCTTCTTTCAGTCGAAATTAAGCCAAGTAGATCTACTGATATCAATACCGAGTGCCTGAAATGGTTGGAGCACGCATTCAAGGTTTCATAACTTATACCCACAAAGGGGGAAGAAACCGAAGAGCCCCAAGTCTCACCTTGCTTCTTCTGAGGAACAAGCTCTTCTACCAAAACTAGCCTGGAGCAACCTCTTTCCTTGAGGAGAACAAGAAATATGGTTGTGATGAGCAAAGTCTTGCAATTCTGCGGACTTTCAAAAGGCTCTTGGAGATATAAGAGTACAAATCTGATGGAAAGCTAATGAAACTTTCACTCCTAAATCTCTTAGGTCCTTTTGAAACTTTACTCACTTATCTTCAAAGCACTGTTCAGGCATAAGCCTTGGCAATTTGCGTGGGTGATACTATACAGGGATTAACAGCCATTTTATAGATGAGGAAACTGAGGTGAAGTGACGTGCCAAAGGCCACACAAGAAGTCGTGTCAAAGGATTCAGATGGAGGAGGATTAGTAAAGTGAGAGAGGGATGTTTCATCACTTAGAGAATTTTGGAGAGAAGAAAGAGCATTCATCAGATTTATAATTAAAATTCTGTGCTGTTCAGAAGAAAAAATACTATCATACTCTTAAAACTTCTAATTTTAAAAATCAAGTTTTTCTGTTCTTGGATGGGTTTTTCTTTCTCTTTCTGGTTTCTGACACTATTTTATTATCTATCTTTTCAAAATAGGGAGTGAAGAAAGACAGATATAAGATAAAAATTAAAGATACAGATCCAAAAACTAAAAGGATGGGAAAATATTCTATATCAGGCAACATTTTGCTGTGATTTGAGAAAGAGAAAAGGTAGCAGAAAACTATGCTGAAGTGGCTATTAATAATGAGAATATTGTGGCCCGATCATCTGAGAGGAGAAAAGATGCAAGGTTTACAGAAAGAGAAAATATTAACAGATATAGTTGGGGAAAAGTAACACAAGTTCTGTCACTCTTAAATCTTTCATATCTGAAACTGGCAGTGAACTTCAGTCTAACTGGAAGCCTTAAACATTTGCTGTGTGCATAACTTAATTATGTTAATCATCTAAACAACTGGAGAGAAAAAGGTGATTCACAA
This sequence comes from Patagioenas fasciata, assembly GCF_037038585.1. NCBI lineage: Eukaryota > Metazoa > Chordata > Aves > Columbiformes > Columbidae > Patagioenas > Patagioenas fasciata. Next base: position 210,288,385 of record NC_092520.1, read on the forward strand.
GTGCAGAGCAGAAGCGGGTGCCACCAGGGCAGAGGTGATAAGGTTTTACTCCCTCTTGGACACCAAGAAACATGCGTAATCGCCTATGGAACTGTGAGGGATTATCTGGCAGTGTGAGAGAAATTATAATGTGTGAAAAAGCAGTTATTTCTTTAAAACGGTAAGCTCAGGTTCCAATAGCCAGTGCAGCACATAGCAGCTCAACCTAATTATGATCATTTACTTTGCTTCATATCCTTTTTTTTCAGCCCACACAGTGTTCCCTGAAACTACATCTATCTTAACAATTGTAATCCAGCAAATTAATTTAAAGGCAGCTCAGGGATACCTGCATGACCTTCAGTGACTGTGGTATAAACATCCCCAACTGTGGGTCGAAGAATGGGTGACTCACCCGCTAATACAGGAGTGTGCCAGGCAAAGTCTTTCCAGGAAAGCATGGAAGGAACTAACTTGTCTCCAAGATATGGGCACTGGTTGGGCTGGAATTGGCTGGTTGGATGTTGTGGAGGAAGTAGCTGTTCCAAAGCTGAGAGAACCATCCCTTCCATGTCAGGGAAAATCTCGTGGCTTGGTTCAAAGGTGAGTAGGTGACTGTGCTTTCCTGGTAAAAAAGAGATAGGCGGTAAGAGGACTGTTCAGGTTGATGTGACGTCTTCAAATTCTTCCACAGATCAGACTACAATCCCTCTGTGAAGCAACCAAATGCACTAATCCCTCCTTAATGGAAGGGAGCTGCTAAAGAGAGGCTAAATAGCTTGCCTAATACTTCAGGAGGCCTGAATCATCCCTGTGAAGTTAGGACCCTCTCTCACTGGCTGCAGAAGTCAGTGGGAGTTCAAGGTAGAATACATTTGGTCATGTTTTGAAAGTCCTTTGACACTTAAAACATGTTTAAGTTTCTTAGAATACCTCTCCAGCCCAGATCCTTGGAAGTACTGACGCGCCCAACTCCTACGGACATCATCCTTGTCTTTAATTGGTGACCTTTCAAAATCTGACCCTGATTTGATACTCCAGGGCCCTTGACCTTGTTCCTCAGAGGTGTTGAGGGATTTCTTCTCAGCATCAGGTCTTTCATCACCTACCCCTCAAATCTCTATCCTGAGCACTTCGGGCTAGTGGCCTGGTCCCAAGCCTATCAGTGCAAATAGAAAGATTTCCATTGGCTTCAATGGGCTTTGGAACAGTCTTTAAATCCTTAAATAACCTGCTCTGAAAGAGTCTATCCCCAAAATTAATCAAGGGAAGGAAGGTCTGTGAAAACACAGCCATCTACGTTCCCAGCTCCCTCCCAACCCCTCCCTTCCCCTCCCCCACGTTTCAAGCACTTCTGCAGGTGATTTCTGTAATTTTAATTAATTTTAATTGCCTGATTAATTTAATTGAAACACCACGGAAATTAAATGCACACATTATGGTGCGTAATTAACATTAAGGCAATGACACAAACTGGCCAGAATGGAGCGAAGGTCTGTATGCTCTGTTAAGTGATTCATGCTCTTCTATTGCTGGTGCTCAGGAACACAAGTTTGGAAGGAGTGTGAGACAGGGGCTGGTTTTGCAAGAGGTGCTGTTTGCTGGGAGAAAGCCACAGCAGGCTGGAATGAATTATGGGTGGCATGGCATGAAGCCTTGTTGATGAAACCTGCCTTGATCTGGAGGGTTTCGTCATGCCACCTGGTGAAATGAATGCGGGGTAAGGGGTGGGGTGAGGGAGAAGGAGTATCCAGAGCTTTCCTCAACAGAGGAGCAAAAACTTCTCAAGTCAATGTAAAAACATTAATAATTGGGATAAAATTTCCCTGTTGCAAGAAATGTAAAACTGCCTTTTTGGAAGATGGCTGTGTTCATTCAGTCTTTCCATCTGTGCCAGGAACCATGGATGTATTTGCATGTTAATTTTGAGTGTTCATTAGAGTCATTTTTTTATTTTCCTAACCTGAGGCCTTTTTTATTATCAGGAGGGTGGATGGATATTTTCTATGATAAGATCTTGTTTGCTGGGTTTTTTCTTGTGTTGTGCTTTTTTTTTTTTTCCTGCCTTTTTTTTTTCCTCATTTGCTTTCTCTAACCTGGTGTGTCAAATTCCAGTCTGTGTGAAAGGTGAGGGCGTGTTAGAGAAGACAATGCAATGTTCTGCATATGCAGGGAACTCTGGAAAAAGCTCAGGGCTTTGCTCGTCCCACCCCGCTCCACCCCAGCCACTCCCGAAGAGCAACACAACACTGATCGGTGAGATCATTGCTCTGAGGGGGTAATAAAACAAAACCAGAAAGGGTAATTTAGCAACGCTATATATGGAAAAATTGGCCAGTTTTGTGCAACCACTGACTACTGCAAAGATGCCAAGCTGACAGACGTAGACCAGATAGGATCTTTCGGATCACTTCTGTTAAAGGCAGGGAGAGTCCCCTCTACACATTTTATAGGATTGACACAAATAAACAATTTTGGCCATTTTTTCTTTTCTCTTTTACAGAGGAGTCAACTCGCAATAATTTCTGGGTTTGAACTGAAACTTCCTCACCTTTAAGCTGGTGCAAATGAAGAAGAATCCATGCCTAAGACCCTGCATTTCTATCATCTAATATTAGCATATCCATTTAAGATACAATTATGAGGGCTTTACCAAAACAATAAAATTCTTCATTTTCTTTTCATAGTTACAAGTCCTTCCAGGCTGATCAAACTTTTATGTGGCCATCCCTGACTCCCAGTCCACCAGACCATTCCCAGAGATAATGTGCACAGTTGCACACACAAGCATGTTCTCAGCACTTTCCAGGGTATGACATGGCATCGCCAGTCAGGGGAGTGTGAGTAATTGTCTGTTCTGCAGGTAAAAAGCCCTAACGCAGGTTTTGGTTTTTTGTGGGTTTTTTTTTTTTTTTTTTTTTTTTTGTGTTTTATTGTTGTTTTCATTTGGTTTGGAATTGGGAGGGGGATAATAAAAATAAATGATCCCACAGAAAGAAGGGCTAGACATCACATTTTTAATTTCTGTTCTCTTCAGAATGTCTTGATGTATAGAAAAATATCACTTTTAAGAAAACCAGGTCAAATGTCCACCTCAGCGCCCAATAGCTGAAGAAGAGCCATCCCATCCCTATAATTATAGTGTGGTGATAAGGACTTTCCTCTAGGTTTTAGGAGACCTGAGTTAAACTCTCTCCCCTCTCCAAGTGGATTCAAACTCGTGCCTCCCACGCAAGAAGAGCCTCCTAACCAGGCATCATTAAGTATTTCCAATCCCTCCCAGCTGATGCTGTTCCACTTTGCAGCCCTAACCTGGATCTGGGATCCAGGTGCCTCCCTCCCAGGAGAGCAGCCTAATCAGCAGACTGGTGACTCATCCTGGCTCTTAGTCTGTGTTAGCTTTGAATTATTGTTTGCCAAGTGGAAGGGCTCCAGAGCCACCTGGATCATGCTGCCCTCAGATACCCTCCAGCCCAAAGGCTAGGCCACTCAGCATCTGGTTGGGAAACATCCACACAAATCCAGCTTTCTTCCTGATTCAGCTGCCTCTTCACTGAATACCCTAAACGCCTCCCTAGGGAGTGCTATGGGAGCACGCTGCTCTTAATTCCTCACCTTGGATCTGTTCCAATCTCAAAAAGGAAAGATTAAATAGCCATCAATGCAGAAAGTAAATTCCTGAAGGTGATGGTTAGAATGTTGTCAGTGGGTTCTCTGTGACCACATATTCACATGAAATAAGACATGTTAGACAGGAAAAACTGAGTACACGCACTCTTCTCACACCTCAGCAGCATGAGCACTCCTCCAAGAAAGAACAAAAACTGAAGATGTTTGCCACTTCTGACACAAGAATGCCAGCAGCTGAGCAATCCCTGATGAAACAGCTGTGTCCTGTTCTTATTTCACCTTCAGTTTTTTGGTGAAGTTCCTCCACAAATGAGTCTCCCAGATGAAGTTACCAGTAGATTTGACACAAAGGGTGCAAGTAACTTAATGGCAGGTGAAAATACATTTCACAACAAACTTAGGCTATGAGAAAAAAATAGTAACAAAAAATGGTCTGTCACTTCCAGGTCCATTTCATCCAGGTGCAGTTTTAAGGAGGAGCCGGAGGAAGCTTCAGGTGCCACCGTTAGGTCTCTCCTGTGCCCCCAGGCACTGAGTGATTCACAAAGGCCCAGCATCTGCCTTGCCCAGCACCACAGCTTCCCCTTAGATCCCCAAAGCTGGAGGAAGAGCAATTTCTCTCCACATGCACATGTGAGATGTCCTAGCTTTACCTCAACTGCCTTTGGAGCCTCAACACAAAAAGGACAAGGGTCCTCTGTATGGAGACCATGGAGAGGGAACACAGAATCACAGAATGTTTGAGTTTGGAACAGACCTCTGTACATTATCTGGTCCAACCTTCCTTCTCAAGCAGGACCACCTAGAGCTGGTTTCCCAGGACCATGTCCAGATGGCTTTTGAATACCTCCAAGAATGAAGACTCTTACAACCTCCTTGGGCAAACTGTGCCAGTGCTCACTCACCCTCACAGTAAAAAAGTGCTTCCTGATGTTCAGAGGGAACCATCTTGTGTGTCACTTTGTGCCCATTGCCTCTGGTCCTGTCATTGGGCACCACTGAAAGAGGCCTGGCCTCCTTGCACCCTCCTTTCAGGTATTTATGTATGCTGATGGGATTCCCCTGAGCCCTTTCTTCTCTAGGCTAAACAATCCCAGCTCTCTCAACCTTTCCTCATATGTGAGATGTTCCAGTCCCTTCATCATCTTTGTGGCTCTTTGTTGGACTCTCTCCAGTATGACCATGTCTCTCTGATACTGGGAAGCACAGAACTGGAAAAAACCTTCCAGGTGTGGTACGACCAGTGCTGAGTAGAGGGAAAGGATCATCTCCCTCAGTCTACCCACAATACTTTATCTAGTGCACCCTAGGGCATCATTTGCCTTTTTCATGGCACATTGCTGGCTCATGTAACACCTGGTCTTCATCCACCTCTACTTGTTCCTTTTATTTTCTATGTTCAAACAGGATATAGTGTGAGATAGGGAAGAAAAGCAAGAATAATGAAGGAAGAGAACAAACCTTGCTCACAGTGCTCTGCCAGTTGTCCCTGATTGTGACCAAGAGATTACTCCATCTCCAGGAAAGATCATTTGTCACTGTCCCTCACTTCTTAGTTGAGACCATCAGCAATAATTGTGCATAGAATAACCTACCCGAGCTAGCCTGGAAAGTCACAACCACTGTTATTCATAACAATACTGGTAATATTAATCAATAAGGATAATATTACAATTATAAATAATAAGAGTAATGATAATATTTTAAAAGCAGGGGTACTAACAGTAGTAGAAATAATAGCAATAATTGGATCTGCATTCTACTAGATGTAGTAGAAAAGGTTATAGTCAAATTGTGGTAGATATTATATGCTTAGGCATATAACCTGAAACACTTCTCATTTTAACTGACTGAGTCAAAAAACAAAACAAAACAAAAACAAACAAACAAACAAACAAAAAAACCACACACACACAAAAAAACCACACAAAAAAGAAAAAAAGGAGTTTTACTATTACCTCTGCGTACTTGAGAATAATAGACTGAAATCAAAGTAGATTGTCAAGGATGTCCACTGATTTTAGGTGCCCCATTTGAGATCTCTAGACTATTCCAAGACCTTGGGATTAGAGAAAGTTTTCTGTGTTTCAGACACAAAGGCCATCAACTCTAATTGTCACAATAACGCCTCATCACATTTACAAAGCAAGCCAAAGAGTCCCAAACACGGTTCCAGGGGGATGAAAAAAAAAAGGACTCCAGGAATTCATTCATCTCTCCAAGGATCTTAGCAACACTGACAGGAGTAAAACAGGGGAATCTAAACATTCCTGCATGAAACAAGGATCCTGGAGAAACCTGGGGGTTTTGGCTGCTTTGGGTTGTTTGTTTGTTTGTTTATTTTTAATGGGAAAAACAAAAGGCCTTGGTCATCCTTGTTCTTGGCAATGAAAAACATCGGGTCATCACTACCAATTCTATGGATGATTTTCAATCACATACAACTTGTGACAAAGTTGATGATATTACAAATTTTATCTAGACGATTAATCACTTCACAATGGAAGAAGTATATCCACCACAGTGACTGATGTAAATCCTGACCAAAGCACTAGTTAGGAGGAGGATCTGTAGCCCATAGCAGATAGACAACTACTGAAGTTAACAGTAAGAAAAAAGGAGCATTTGTCCAAATTGAGTTTTATACATACATCTGATTGAAACTCAAGAACCCAAGTGTGAAAACATGCTTGTATACAATCATATACTCACATTTATGGCCAGTGTTGTATTCTGGAGCGAAGAATTTATAGTTGTATAATAAGACACTTTCAGGCGTACATATACAAGGTCGAAGGTCCAGCTGGATTACCCAGTGTATGACTTCCCAACCTTAATATTGAATTTCTTACTTTCTGAGTGCTTGACTACGCAGCATGAACCACATTGAAGCCAGTTACTTGTTTAGAATAAATATCAACTTCCATGTGGATGCACAACTGCATTTGTTTATTAGGCACCTTCTCCTAGATGATACTTGTCACTTTCCAGAGACACCCTAAAATAGAATTATATAATCACACTAACAGGGGAACAGGGAATGGCCTAAACCCAGCAGTGGTCATTAAAATAAATGAGCCATAGTTCTTTATTATTTGAGCGGAGACTTTTTTGGAAGAGGAGTACTTTACGTTGGTTGGGCTCTGAGGCAAATGACACAGACATCCAGAACTACATGGCTTTAGATCCACTGGCTGTATTCATCAGGAACCCACCTCTCTGGAAAGATCTTGAAGGTTTCACATAGTTTATCCACAACCCCACGGCAGGAATCTCTGTTCCCAAACACTCCCTACAGATAGAAGTTGAATTGGTACTTTGTAGTGATAGAGACTATGAATGACTGGAGCAGAAATAATATTAGGAGCAGGGAAGAGAAGCCAGGATGAAAGCATTCTAGTCAACAAGGAACAAACTGGGAGCAAACATGATGTTAAGCTAAGCAGGAAAGTATAAAAGTTGATGGGGAGCTGCCTGCTTGAAGTTCTTCTCATGTCCTCTCTGCCTTCCTGGAGCAGCAGAGGTAAATAGACAGATTTTCATAGTTCTCACGTTGGGAGCTAAACAGGAGCTGAGAGGATTAATTAAAAGCTATGAATCCACTTCAGCATCAGTCCCAGCAAAGCAAACGCTGAGCAGTGATGGCCTCAATGCCAGCACACTGACTGCTGATGGGAGCCAGGCTGTTTTCTCCTGCACTGTGCCCATGGATGAGTCTCAACAGATCAAGTCATATTCCACCTACATTCTCACCCAGGAAAAATGACTGAACTCTGGAAAGCCTTGTTCAGGTTTCTGGGTTTATGAGAGAGACAGAAATGCCCTCTAACTCCCCCAAACTCCTCCCTTGCTTCCCAGGGAGCACAAACTCAGGATGCTGCAGGGCAATTAAAAGGCTTGCACTGCCGAATAAACAGTGACAAATTGCAGATTAAGAAAAAGCCTGTTATTTGTGTGAAAGAGGCAGCCTTTGCCGCCAAATGGATTCATCTGTCATTGCTACTGATTGCTCCTTTTCCACAAACTGTCCCCTAAGAAAAATGTAAATCCTATGTAAATCCTTTGTTATCATCCGACAATGTGCGTATCACAAGCTGCATGGGTTAGAACACAGGTCCATTTTTCTCCAGACTACGCCACTCCTCTTTCAAATTTCAAGGTCTTAATGTCTCAAGAGTGAGGTGGCAGAAGGCGTTCAAGCCCCCCTAGGACAGATTGAGCGAGGAAAGCCCTCACAAGAGGAAGAGAAGGAGAATCTCTTTATGGGTTTTGCTGTTGCAATCAGCCTCGCTGCAGTTTAGAGTCAGTTTATTCTCTTCAGACAGATGAATAGAGGCTGAGATACGGACGCAGAGCTCAGAAGAAGAGCATCTCCCCACGGTGAGGAGGAAGACATAAAGGAAGAGGAGGGAGGGAGAGAGGTACAAAGATAAATCGTAGGGGAATTGCACAGAATTCACCTGTCAGACCATATTCCTCAGTAGTTCATTCTCATCTTTGTGCCAGAGTGTCATATTCATGTCACATTGCATGGGTTATGGTAGGAAAAATATAAAAGATAAATGTAGCAGCTCCATATTTACAGAAAAGCCAGCAATAGCTAATCAAATGAATCTGGGGTCTATGATACCGGACATTTAATTCAGAAAGATTTATCAACCATGTTTACTAAGCAACCTATGAAACACTTGACCAACCTGCCCACCAAAACCCAGGAAGCTCAGAGACATGTACAGGTCATTGAAATATACATTAGCTTATATTCTTCTCAGACAGAAGGACAGAAACTGTAATCTATTGTCCAAATTCTGCCCTTAATACACTCTTGTGGCATCCACTGGTAGATTCCAGCCCTGTGAACACACCCTGGTTGGGATAACATCAGCCTAACTATCAGTCTGATGGAAGTCCCCCGAGTTTCCCAGAGGTCGGTACTCCTCTTTGAAAAGCCAGCCCCAGAGAGCTGGTTGTGGAGCTATGATTACAAAGAAAAGAGCGAGGTGTCAGGTGGGCTTAAAAACCTCAGCTTTCTGGTTTTTGTGATTACCTACTATAATAGGTTTATGGAAAATCACTGTTATCAGATAACAATTTCACTAATGTATACCATTATTAAAGAAGATTCCTGACACATAAGTCCAGCTGAATCCAGGGAATTGCACTTATTATTATTATTATTGTTTACACCTTTTGGGACTCAGCTTTATTTTAAGGTCACAGGCACTCTGAGGTAACCCTGAGGTACTTTAAGGTTACTTCTCATGGTACAAATCAAGGTACCTCTAACTCACGCTATATATAGTGGGTGAATTATAGTAGACATTTGTGTGCATTTGAAGGCAGTGGCAAGTTGGGGTGATTTGTCTTAATATCATCCTTATGTGGTTTAACCCAAGCTTGCAATACAACTGTGATAGCCGCTCGCTCACCCTCCCCTAATCCCCCCAAATAGGGCAGAGAATTGAAAGAGAAGGGAGAAACCTTGGATTGAGATAAACACAGTTGAATAAAATAACAAAATACTAATACTCTACTAGTAAACATGTATATCTAAAATACAAAGAGAATATAAAATAAAAGATACTCGAGGCAATTCCTCATGGACTCTGTCTACACCAAGCAGCCAGTCCCAGGAAACAGCACCTGGTCCTAAAGCAGATCCTGGAGAGAGAAAAGAAGAAAAAAGGCAGAAAGGCCCAGAGGACTCTGCAAAATGACAGGCTGGCAAAAGGCCAAACTAAAGAAAGTCCTGAACAGAACTGCCCCAAACAAGTCTCTGAGAGCAAAGAGAACGTGAGACAGACTGGAAGATCCTGACTCTCCTTAAATACGAAGCATGATGCTAATGTGATGGAATACTCTAACTGATCAGTCTGAATGTCAGTCAAGTTCTGCCCCATCTATGCCCCGCTTCCTCAATGTCTCACACCTGTAGGCAGAGCTCAGAATGTCCTTGGACCAGAGCAATAAAAAAAAAACCAAACACTCTGTCCCAGGGTGTTCTCTTCTTGTTCTCGAACTAAGTCCAAATAATGATTGTGCTAGTTATCAAAAAGTAAGGTTCCTAACTGTAGAAAGAAAATTAACTCATTTTCAGTCAAACCAGCACACATCCATAATTAAAGAGTTTTCATCTCACTCTCCCTGAAATCTAAGAGGCTTTGCTGTTATGGACCACTTTTTGTGTAGTGAAGCAGACCTCAGTCATTTCACCATAACTCTCATAAACTGAGATCCCCTATGCAAACAAAGAATGAAAGAGACTCTCCCAGCCATGTATTCCTATCCCAGTTCTCAACCCCAAACACAACTGCAACTATCCTTTTCTTTTGTGTGTTGTTTTGGCCACATTGCCCTTCTTTATTCGTCCTTTCTCTGGTTATTTCACATCAAACATAAGCTACTTGTCTTCACCTTAGAGTTTCTTAGTATTTCTGATTTGGTGTCCTTCATGGGATACACCAGGTGTCCCACTGGAGAGGAGTAGTATCAGAAACATCATGTTTTCTTTTCCACATGTAGATTTAGAGAAGGTTCCAATATCTTTACTCTTTCTAATGTTGCTAAGCACTTTCTTTTTTTTCTTTTTTTTTTTTTTTTTTATGGAGAGTACTGTGTCTGAAGGAAGAATTTGACCTCTTACTCATTAACTAATATCACCAGCAGGATTTCTCTTTTGTCACAGCTTTTAACCATTTCTGCAAGATTCATCATGCCTGACAACCCTCAAATATTTCTGCCACAGACAAGTGCCATCTGTATGTCTAGAGTCACCTCTGAACATCAACAGTGACATGATACAATACAAGCAAAATTTTTATGCCTTTTTTGACATCTCTGTTTTGGCACATGCAGAAATAGACCCATATCAGCCAAAAGTTCACATTGGTCTACCAGCCATTTAGTGAAGGTACTGTGCACAGACACAGTATCGCACCTGCATGTCTCTGCAGCTATTATTATATAGTTACAGGCTAATTCCAAACTGAAATTGCTGCAATATTTGAAGAAATCATGTCATACCTCTTTTCAAGAGTCTGTTGTTCATAAGAAGTTGATAGCCCAGCTGTAGATAAACACACTACACAGGCACTGCCAACACAGATGGTATCAGCAAGTCCTGTCTGCCCTTATGGGACAGGGCAGATCCAAGCCTGTTCGAGAGAGAAGCTCAAGATGACAGATGCCACCACAGGGCACTGAAAGATGCCTGTAAGGTCATGTCGGGCATTGTACAGGTGATATGTCGTAGAATTCATGCCCAAACATTATCTCGGCTTGGACACAAAACTCCATTTGGCTGAGGCATATGTAAACTCGAGGCTTAATTCAAAATGTACTTAAGAAACGTATCCAGGGACACCGAAGACCATATTTATAAAAGTATCTGTGCACCTTCAGCTGTACACAGGCACTCAGTGGAGTTTGCAGGAGTGACTGCAGAGAGGTAATTATGTACCTAAAATCCTGCTGATTTCAGTACCATTGAAGATCTCAGAATTAGCGCCTATATCCATGAGACTTTGAAAAGCTTTCCAAGCTCTCCTCTCCATTTTAAGAAGTCTAAATATCTCTAGTAATCTAACCCCAGTAGTCAGAGAAAATAGATGGCGCAGCGAGGTACTGAACAGGGCTCTCCCAAATGAAGAACTAAACACCAGGTCCAAGAAAGAGGTCTTAAGTGTTAATTTTTTTGGTGCCTGGCCCCAAAATGGAAACCCAAAGTGCAGCGTTAGGCCCTTATGCTCTCCCTACCTAATGCGTAAGGAGCATTAGTTATCTCAGAGAGTGGAGCACAACCATCCACCTCCTCTCTGGTCCTGCTACAGCCTCAAGCCTGGAGGCTTAAAACAAGGAAGTCTGCCACAACCGGGAGCAGCCCCGGGGCGAGACTCCATTCGGTGCATCGGAAGCCACTGAAAGCAAGCCAATTTGGAAATGCTGAGCACACAGGGTGTGCCTGATCTCCAACCCGTCCTCAGGTACATGAATCAGGTCTGTAAAACAAAATATCTCCCTCCACTTCGGTTCCAGAGGGCCGAGCCCACTCCTGAGGGGAGACATCTGGAAGCACTCAGAAATGAGCTTTGCTCACTCTTTTTGAAAGGCGGACCAAGACAGGGGTGCATACACCTTCTTTTTTTTTTTTTAATCAGGAGACGAGCTAGCAAAAACGCTGGCCCACGAAGTGAGAAATCTGGCTTTGGTGCCTTCTTCAGCCTGGAGGGATCCAAACCACATTTCCAACCTCCCAAGAGAGGGCCCGAACCAACGGGGGTAAAGTGAGGTTGAGATTGGGGAGATAGGATGTGCAGCCGCCTTTTCTTCTTAAAGCTGCACAGAAATGCATTCCGGGGGGCATGAGGAGATCAAAGAAACCTCCCTTAACCCAGACGCACATAGACCACCGCTCAGCAGTCTAGCGGTTAGGCTCTCAGATGGCTGACATGAGCTCTGGGTTAGAGTTGCACTAGTTAATGCTTTTTACATGAAAAGTGATCATAGGGCAAAAAAGAACAGAAATGCATCTTGCAGCAGGGAGAGGAATATTGTATCTCTCATTGCCTCTCCTTCCTGGAGTTGCCTGTATCAAAGACTCGGGAATCGGGGAGATGCAGGGAGTTTTGGGATGTAATTTTTGACAGGGGCTATGTGATTCTGTGGATTTCTTCATCATTTCATTGCTTGTGGTTATGAAGGAACTGCTGAATGAAAACATAGGTCAGCTCACTAACTTGGTGTTCCAAACCCAAGAATGAGATGTAGTAAACAGCATTACAGATTAGAAGCACGTAAACATCTATGTACATGGCTTTTGACGTTTTCTGCAATCTAACCGTTAGCAGGATTTTTTTCCAGCAAGTTTTGGGGATTTTTCTCCCTTTTTTTGCTGAGACAACATTCCCCAGAATCACATAAAAGAGACGGCATCTGGTCCTGCTTGAACCATGCAGTGGGTCATGTACCTGGGAGAAAAACCCAAAGATGCTCCCAAAGCATGAGGCTCCCAGTAAGTCTCCACTGACAGACTGGGCCAACCAGCTATATCTGACTCACGGGGTAGGTGAGGAAGGACAGGGCTGCATTGCCAGCACACAGGACATCTGCTTGTCTGTGTGGGATCAAGTGGGAATGGTGAGCTGGGTTATTCTAAGGCTCAGTCCTTGAGACTTGAAAGATCAATTCCTTTCTTACCCCACAAACATCCACATTAATTCACCGCTTTTCATGGTTCTAATAAGTCAAAGGCCTAATGCTCCCTTTACTAATGAAAGATAGGATTCATACTCATGAACACATCCTTCAACTTCTTCCTCCCTTGAGCCCAGGAAGAGAGGAACTGGTGTATCCAGCACCAGACATCATGAAGCTTCAGGTAGCAGCTTTCCCTCCAGAAAATTCTCTTTGTCTTTTTATTTGTGGGCATTTTTTGGCTTTATTTATGATTTGAGGCTGAAACAAAGAGAGGTTATTAGTCTGTAGCCCAGCCAATATGAAGAACTGACAACGGCAGTCAAATTCTCTAGGTATATCCATGTAAGTATATTTGTGCTTACCAGTGTGGGCACTGCAGATGGAAACATTGGCTGTGTAAACATTAAAAACACAGTTTTTGGATGTAAAGCCCTGAAATGCTTGTTCAATTTTTTATTAGCACTGATGGAAAGTCTTCATGTTGTACAGGAGTGTGAGTTTTCAGATATGCACCATATCTGGAGATGCCCTGGTAGCTCTCATGTTTAACAGAGAGGCTCCCTAAACACAATCTCTGGCCTTACCGCCTACACTAGACTTTTAGGCATGGAAAAGGAGCAAAGTTAAACCATCCCCTCCACGGTGGAACATGTCTAAGCAGTTTATGGCCTGGAACCCAGAAATTCCCATGGCTGTGATATGCATTCACACGCTTTCTGAAACAAAATTTCTCTTACTATCTGTGCATTTTCGCAAATTCTCCCTATCTCATTTTTCAACATTTACATCTATCACCATTCATCTTGCAAATTAAAATATTTCTGCGTGACTCCCTGACACACAGGAGAGAAGGAAAAAAATAAAGGCGTTTCTCAAAGTAACAGAACTACAGAGCTTTTCAAACTTCCTGTTTCATAGCACTGATAGAAAAAGTACACTGAGTTCCTATGAAGCACCCTCCTGACATTTCCAGACTTATTAGCCAGTTTTCACACTGACTTCAATCAACCTCTTTAATCCTCCAAGGAAAGAGCATTTTTAATTCACCGATTGGCTGATAAGCTTGAAGCCAAAAAATGATTTACACGTAGATGAATTGTGCTTACAAGATGGAACTTCGAGCATTAGAAGCGGATCTGAATTTCCTATCTGTCATTTTATTTGCCACATTCATTTTTGCTCTGCCATTACCCTTGCTGATTATGATCTTTCAGCGCTATTGGGCTCCTGCTTCCACAGTTTTTAATCTGCCTTTAATCCCATAGATTTTAAATATTCCCCGGCACCGAGAGACTGGAGGCAATTAACTGCCCTTCTGATGCTCTCCTTATCAGTTGCCTCCTTGTATCTCTCAGAAGCAGCCTCAAGACACTTCCAGGCTGACAAATACTACCAGCATTTCTGATGAAGCAGCCGCAGCAAATGCAATGTGAAGTCCAGCTGCGTAACCTGATTCTAAAAAATCTAGTCATGCAAAAAAATAAATAAATGTAGCACAGGCATCTAAACTCCTGTTCCATTTTGACTTGATGGAAATGGAAATAAACAAAGTATTTCTTTAAGTTTTTAGGTTGTAGGTTGTTCAGATTTTTCCTTCGGTTTTCTTTTCGTTCCTTTCTTTCCTTTTTTTTTTTTTCCTGAGAGGTAATTTCTGTCTCTTCCAATCTGATTGCTGTCTCAAATTGAAAAACGAAGCCTGTTTCCTAGATCTGTCTGAGCACTTCTGATGCCCAGAAAACAGATCTCCTGGACAGCCAAAAATCCTTGGGTCGGAATCCACGTCTTTTTGTTTTCAAGCACTAACAATGAAAAATCGGCTGCACTAGTTCACCCACCACTAGTTGATGCAGTGTAAATTTTCCTACCTTTCTAAGGGATGTCCATTCAAATTTGGACTGTGTAAACTCAGCTCTACACATTTTTCCACTACATTAAAGATTTGATACTACAAATGAAGAATCAAATCAGTATGACACAGCTCATGAAAACAAGATGTTTTTCATTAAAGACCATCTGTTAAATCACTAAGATATATATATTTACATAGCCCTTCAAGAATGCTAAACTTTCACCCAAATAGGACACACAGCAATAGCTGCAAAACACACAGAATTCAATGCAAAGGGCCAATTTCTATGTGGCTTTGCACTTAAGGAAAACAATAACACAACAAAACAAGTTAAAGTTGTTATTATTTTCTTCTCCTCTGTGTAGGCACAAATTGCTAACTCTAACTGAAATTTTAAAGATAATTAGTTTTTCTAGTAGCATATATGTGTGTATATATATATATGTAAGTATATATGTATACTTATATACGTATGTGTATCAGTATCATAGGTATAGACAATTTATACTTCATCTTTAGTGGTAATACTTTGACTATAAAAGACAGCAATACTCCACTTGATTCTTAAAATTACCATTACTGAAGCTCTGTAAGCTAAAAGTATTGTATAAAGTGGGAAATTTGCCCAGAGTAAAAATTCTCATTCTCGCCTTGTTCCTGTGATAGCTAAAGATGGTTATGTGGCATTTATAATTTTCTATTTATTATCTTAACTTCCTTTTTCCATTTATATGCCCAAAATAAAGGGAAAAGTGTGTGTTAGAGGCAGGGGGGGAAAAGGAGACAAAAACCCTGATGAGGAAGAAAAAAATTCACAGTTCATTTTTTGTGGAATATAAAACCATCAGTACTTGGCCAGAGCAGATGTCTTCCCAGATTAGAATTCTGTTCTAAGAAAGGTTGAAAGCAAATGCATGAAGAAGAACATAAGAAAAGTGGAGGCACATGACAGTATTTCCCAAGTGTGACAGCAATTCGCAGATCGAGAATTTCCGAGCCAGAGTTCATGTCCTTGTATTTAACAACTTTAAATAGCTTTCTCTTCCATTAACTTCTCCTAAACCATGTAGATTTTAAGCTTTAGTGATATCCTGTGACAGTGAGTTCGACAGTACAGATACTTGGCAGAGCCGCTGATGTTTAGAGAAGATCTGCTGTGGTATATCACATCGTACTGGTTCATTCCAAGCGCCGGTTATATATCAGATCCCAAAAAGGCACAGAAACACAAATTCTTGGAGTAAATGTTTATTCCTCTATCTAATTGAGTGAAGGCATTCCAACTAAGTCAGAGGAACCTGAACAATTCCTACTTGCTCAGTAGCTTATCTGAGGTTAGTGGATCTGCACTGATTCTCATTAGCAGAGAATTTAGCTCAGTATTTTATTTTCAAACATGTCTTACAATATTACAAATTCCATTCCAGTCAAGCTGATATATTGTGCTCACAGCTGCAGGAGCTGAGCAATTAAATTGATAATATTTGATGATAGTGTATGTGTGTGGGGGGGAACATATTCGATTTTGTTTGGCTCTCAAAACAAAGTCTCTGATTTTTGCAAGGTTGCAATTCTGTCTCTCCATGTGCAATTGAGCCAGTCTTTTCCCTTCCAAAGGGAGTGCCTGCATGCTGGAATCAAAATTTGTTCATGACTATCAGACAGCAATCTATGACCGATTTGTTCTCACAATCTTCAAGGCAGGTACAGAAGAATCAACATAAGAACAAGTTTCTCTTTCCGTATGCATCAGTTTGCAAGGGCTGTTCAGTAGGTCAACAGGTAGCTCGTTCTTTGTGCAATGAGGTTTTGGTGTCTTAATGCAGAACACCTCAACAAATCCCTGGGAAGAGGTACATTTTTTAGGTGGACACATCTCTCATGAGAACTGGACCGTGAGTAACATCTTCATTTCCCAGACCCCTGACCAAAAACTACTGACCTAGACTAGATTCGGACAAACAATATCAAGGTTGAAGTACCTCATTAAAAATGTCTTTCTTTCCTTTGCTTCCTCTGCATTCCTGATTAAAGACAAGAAGAAAGCAGCCAATGGTCTACCTTGGATCCTGAGCCAAAAGTGTCCGAGTCAATGAAAACTCTTTCAATTGATGCCACAGCCTCCAAAATGTATTGCCGGTGAGGTAGAATGACATTTGCATGGCTCGCGCTTCACTTGTTGTTAACCCTAGCTGTATATATTTACAGGCAGAATAAAACTGTTCTTTGCTATGTATTTGTGAAGTGTCTAATGTATTCAAAATAATGGACTTTGAATGTTATAGTAATAGTAATCATAATTGTACTGGTAATGCATAGTTCAGCTGAGGAGTTTTCTATCTGCAATGACTGGCATTGTTTTCCATCATAGCAAATAATTGTAATTTCCATTACTTAGCATTCATTATTAGCAATAATAATAGTTGGGTTTTGTTGTTGTTGTTTTAATTAGAGCCTGGGATAACAAATAGGTCAGCAATCTTTTAAAATAAATACACAAAATATTCATTGGGATCTCTTCTGGGCTGAAATGCACCAGCATGAGAGCAGGATAGGACAGGGGAAAAGGGAAGGTGCTAAACTGATCCTGAAATAATTGATGCTAGTTTTAAGCTAAAAAAATATACAGGTATGTGTATATATATATATACATATATGTATATATATGTATATATATAGTCAGTGATTATACATATTGAATTCACAATACAGCAGAGGGTTTTGCATTAAAAAAGGTTGGGGTTTTAGAGAAAATAACAGAGCTTTGATTAAATTTCAGATTTTGTTGTTGCCCTTTTTCTCGAGAAAATGTGAACAATTACCCAACAAAACAGAAAATTGTGGTAAGAGCAAATAGACCGAAGGAAGAAACTTTGTTATATAACACGAAGAACCTGTGGTAACCATCCCCAGTGTGTGTTGTTTGCTGTGACTTACAGCTTTGCTTAAGCATTTTAAAGATTCTTGCAGGTCTTTTTCAAGCTGCCAGCTCTAGCCTAGGAATTATGGTAATGTGCCACTTCTGAGCCCTCGGCAGGATTTGCAACAGAGAAATCACATCAGCCTATGCTGATTAACAATTCCATTCCATCCAGAGATTTATATAAAAAAACTATCTTACATTTTGCTTTTTAATAAGAACGATCGCTATCTCAAATTGAGTCCCAGCAAATTTTAATAAAGGCCCAAGGTTGAGTGGCATTTTGCATGCTGATTTAGCTGTGATTGCTTGCTTTTGATGAGCACCAGCCGGGCATGTATAGCTTTCCTCAGAGCAGGTTTAAAGACCAGTAGTAAGGAAAAGGATAAAAATAAAAACTTCCAACTGAAATTCGAGGTCTTTTCTCTCTATGATTGATTACTGAATAAATACCTACACATATCTCTGCATTCAACCCACAAGTAATATTCCCTACAGCAAAACAGCTGTTTTAATGGCTTTTAATATACTCTTCTGTCAAAATATGTTAAGTTTGAAGGCTGCAATTATTAAAAAAAATGATACAATCAATCTATTTATCTATCTACTTTTGTGACATCTTCTCAGTTTAATCAGTTGAATGCGAACTGGAGCAAACCAATACTTTTATTCTGGCAGTTTTGTATTTATACGAGGGTCCCCATTTAGCACATTATTTGCCTTTGTTTTGGATAGCACCGTCAGTGCTCTGAATAATAGTAGCATATATGTATGATAAGGTTTCAGTTTTCTGTCATTATGCAATAGGGACTGTGTCTATCAGAGGACTATTAAAAAGAAAAAGAAAAAGAACAAACTGTCAGCATATAAGCTTTTGTACATATTCTTTGTGTTTTGAGTAAGAACATGCATTTGAAATATTTGGGGAAAACTGTCTTTACTGAAAATATGAGGGAAAAAAGGACAAAATATGTGAAGTCAAAGCTCGGTGGCAGTGTGTGTGCGTGCCCGTGTATTTGTGTGTTTATGCATCATGAAAGCAGCAACGCCATAAAAGTGATCAGGTAAAGCATTCCATTTGTTTTGATTCAGCTTTTATGGTTCTTCCTTTTCATCCCTCTCAATAAATTGTATTTCAACTTCTCTCATTAAAATAGTAACCCTTTCTTGCTCCAACTTGGGGAACAACAGAGGCAAGAAACCCTTTCATATAGGAACCATCCATCATCATTAGAAATAATGATCCTCCCACACAGTAACTAGTGCAATGTACGTGAAGGAGCAACTAATTCCCACCCAGTTTCCTTTGCCTTTTTCTTTTTGAGGGATTGCAAATGATAATTTAAAGAAACAGTGAGTGAAAGACGCCTTCAGTCACAGAAAAGCCATTTCCATCTTGTAAATGGCAGATGAGACAAAAAGAATCCCCTATGATCTCTGTGGAGACCTGGTCTTATTTTACAGATTAAAATTCTGCGTCGCTTCAGCACACACAGGGAACTATTTTCACAAAAATGTTTTTGTTTCATAGGAATCAACGCAGGGAAAGAAACAAAAGTAATGACAAGCCCCCCGAGAGGTAAATCCCAGTAAACCGCCTTCAGCCTGCTTGATGTACTGCTGCAGCCCCTATGTTAGGTGGATCTCATGCAGGAATTCAAGTCTAAAGCAAATGAGCCAGCAACAAGAGCTGAGCTACCTGCTATTGGTCTTGTCTAAGGTCTCAAATAACTTAAGCATATACTTAAGCCCAGTGTTTAAGCCCATTTACTTAAGCCCAAGCATATGCTGAAGCCCTAGTCATTTTAAGTGAATAAGCAGAGATTCAGGTCAAGATTCATTCCATGTGGCCAGGGCTCTGCATTAAGGCACCTCCGCAGCTTCTCTGTGTGTTTTGTGAATAGAAGACCATATCACAAAGCGAGATTCTGGTATTAAGTGGGACTAAAACCTCTCTGGTGGTGCCCACCTCTCCATCAAGAGGCTTCATGGAGGTTGCCCTTCCTGCAGGGCATCAATGATTGCTGATGACACCTGGCAGAAAAGACATGGGGCGAATATCAGCATCCGCAAAAATCATAACTCCCGACATCCTCCTTCCACCACCTAACCCTGGAGGTGCCCCAGCTCCTCGGATGCCTCCCAGTTTGGCTTGGGTAACCCCATTGCCATCTGGCATGGTGAGGCAGAGTGGCACTGGAGCCCCCTGCAGGGCCCAATCCTGGAGGTGTGCTGGGAACACACCTACCTCTCACTTGCAGGGTCACACCCTTCAAGAAGGCAGTCATAGCTGCTTTCTTCTTTTAAATGCAGCTGCCGGAGGAGGAGACAGCGGTGCCAGTGCCCTCCGTTCCTGTAATAACCTCAGGATTAAAGCTCTCACCCAGGAAGTGGGACAGTGGGCTCCGGGCCCTCCTCAGCCCCAGGGGTTCAGAGTTTCCATTTCCCATGAAACCGTCCTAAACCCCAAGTTATCAGGTGAGGGTGAGGTGCAGGGCACGAGGAGGATGGGAGGAGAAATAATGTATTTCCTCATTCTAGCTATGCTGATGAGTAGAGAGAAAGAAATGAAAGAGGCATGGTACCCCAAGGTGACTTGCAAGCAGAGCATGAGTACATGCCCTAGTGATTAAAAAGAAGATTGTCTTAAATTTCTGTTTCCACATTTTTGCTGCATGAGTATTTTGCACTACAGAGCTGAGGACTGGAATTTGAAGGCTGTAGACGACACAAATCTGTAGTAGAAGACCCTTCATTCATTAAATGCCTGCCTGAGTCACTCTTAGAATTGCAACTCACCCTTACCAAATCCAAGTCTCATACTCCATCTATATAAACATGTGTCAGATTGGAAAGAAAAGGGGAAATGCCCCAGAACCCCAACATCTCTTTCTCCTCACAAAGGGTCATGGGAATCTCTTTGTCTTTCCTGCATAGTCCCACAACTTGACCAAGGAATGCAGAAATGCTTTCTCCACCCAGCGTCACCTGCAGTCTTGTGGTTGGGGTACTCCCATAACAATTGGGAAATGTAGGTTTGAACCTCCCAGGCAAAGGCAAACCGAGAACTTGTCTTGCTTTTCTTGGGCAAGTGGTTTTAACCACCAGAGAACAACATAAATGGTGAGAGGCTCCTCCTTTTCCTTTGGTGACTGCATTTTTGAGGGAAGCAAAACTAAGTTTGCTTTACTCAGTCCTTTGAAGACCTGCTCAGAAGAAGCCTGAGGGCTACTTGTCCAAGCTGTACTTTCCTGCAGCACTGATTTGGGCACTTCCACCTTGCTTTTTCTTTCTTGACCACTTACTGCTCAGTGTGGGGCTTGAGAATGACTTTTCTAAGGCATTAAATGCTTTTCACACACTGATCTGAAGTCTTAACACTGAGTTTGGGGTCCATTCTAGGCACATGTGCCCAAGAGTTAGGTATTGCCATGAGTTATTCCATTTGGAACAAGCACTACATGCTCTGTTTAAGGTCCCATGTTAGGACCTTATGCAAGAGACAAAACTTTCTCAACTAGTAGATCAGTCAGGACTGTCTACTTTCTTCTCTATTCTATGATTCTCCAGGTCACACCTTCAAAAAAGTCCACAGAGCTAAAACCAAGCACAGTAAGAGTAGGGCCTCTTCCAGCAAGACGCCTCAACCCACGTGGATGACTTCAGCCAGCTCCAAGACCTGCTATGAATGTAGTGCCTCCTATCCTGGTCTGGATCAGGCCTTAAGGACAGAGTTGAAACTTCAATAAAGGTTTTTATGAAGGAAGGAGGGATAACATACCACAACAGAGATGCCACTTAAAAAAATTTAATGACTTAAGGCAGATACTCAGAACCCATTGAGATGACTGTGGGATGGCCTCGAAATGCTCTGCACCCTGGCATGGATCCAGTTGGGCAAGTCAACATGTGCTTCCTTTATGGGATACAACCAGGTTCAGTGGGATCACTCCTGCTTGTAGTCAAGAGTGGGTTTAAATGTACAGCTGGATGCAAGATAAAAAGCTCAATACTTTTCCTAATTTAGCTTAGAAATGTATAAGAGGGTGTAAGGCCTGGCATCAGATGTAGCACAAAAGTGAAACTTCTAATCTGCTGGAATTTTTTATGATAGTAATACCAGTTTGTGACTTGTCTCAGACGTTTACTTAGGGTTGAGAAGTGTCCTGAAATGCAAGTAAATATGTAGGTGAGAAATTAAATGATATTGTTTTCTTCATTTGACAGGAAAATACATTTCTGATATCGCTGTATCACTCTGTCTTACTGCTGTAATGTGCCATGGGAGAATTAGCCACCACTTTCCATTTCTTGTCTTTTGAAGTTAATTTCCGATCCTAACAGTAAATCAGAGTTGTGTAATCTTGCTGATACATTACAGGGCAATGAAAATTTAATTTTTAATAAGATCTTTACTTTAAAAAAGTACTTGCAAAAATGAAGAAAGCCGTGTTCAATCAAAACTGGGGCTTTGACATGCAATGGCTAAGTTTAGAATGAAAAGTAACATCAAAGAGATGTCTTTTAGTTTAATTTCAAATAGCACATGCCACCTTGGAAGGGATAAATTCTGGAACATTTCTGTAAAATCTAGAAAATGCCGCTTAAGCCTAAGGAAATCTAAATAATAACCAAAATATAGCACTCGCTGGGGAGAGAACACAGAGTCATCAAACTCTGCATGTGGTCTTCAGGAAGAGTAGCACACATACATATAAGCAAGAGTCATAAGATTATGTTCAACGTATACAGTCAAAGGACAGTGTCTGAAAATCCCTGCATGCATCTCTTCTGCTACCTGACTTTCTAAGGTATTACTTGAACAGACTCCCAGAAATCTTTTCATGTTTGGGCAATACCTCCTGCCATATACCGCATAAGGAAGTTTAAGCATCTTTCGACCTGTACAGTGAAAAAATAGGCAGGATCATCCAGTAATTGGTAAATTGCGCATGTAAAATTATTCCTCAGTTGTGAAAAGCATGCAAACTTTCTTGACCCAAACAGCACCCTCCACACTGATGGTCATGTATGCATTTTCTGCAGGATCCAGCCTATACGTTTTGTGAAATACATAGGTCCTGGCTGCAAATGGAGCATCAGGAGAGATTCAACTGGATAATTCTTAAAATTCTTGCAGGAGAGTTGATGGGCCTGATAACAAATGGAGACTGTGAATACCATTTTGCACACAACAAATGTGACATTGTGTCTACTTCCCAAGAGTCAATTAAGGTCATCAATCTGCTTTCATGGACGTTAGTTCTGACTCAAAACACTTTCCAAGAGAAAAAAACCACCAACCCCACTTCCCTTCGATGTGACAACTATTTTTACGACAACACTTTCACAGTACCATGAGCTTCTTCCTGTCATTTTTCAGGCTGAAGAAAGCAGCAGCCCTCAGGCAGGAACTCATGCAAAGTCACACGACACCCCAAACATCCAGACTGTGATGCCAAAAAAGTCCATTTCAAGCAGCAGTTGGAGCCTGGACCCGTTTGACTTCAATACCTTATTTTACTGGAAAATCTACCTCGTGTCGAGCTGAACAGCAGTGTCAGAGAGATGTTGAGGAGTCCCCTCTGGAAGAATTATCCACTGAGCAGATAAAGCCTAATGTCTGTGACAAACAACAACCTTTAGTCAAATCAGCACATTCTAAAGACCACATTTTTTCTCAGACTAGGCCACAGTTCCTATTCGTGCTTTCACGCCATTGCTTTGAGACCTGATAAGATGCTATCAATGGGCCCTCTAAGTACTAGAGAACTATTTTAAGAGGAATCACTGGGGCAATTACCATAAGCAGTGAAAGATATGGTATTTATTGATGGGAGATTAATATTGGCCACAGTGCAATTGATTTTTTCCCTGCAGCTTTATTTTCAAGCTCTTACAGTGTTATGTGGCCTGCTGTGGTCTTTCAGGTTTCTTTCTCTTTTAGATATGAATTTATTTTTAACTATCATTCTAATTGGCTGGATTTCTTCCAAGAGTCTCCAGTTTACTCTTAGCATGTTTGAGATAAATTGCCCTAATTTAATTAATAAGAGGAATGATGAGTTGAAGAAGCTGGGAAGCAGGATCTTCATGTTACCAGGTTTTGATGTAAACAGCCTAGATGTAGTAAGTCAGATCTTTTCCATCTAAGGCGGAAAGTACTGCAAAGCTAAGAGCTAGACCTAATGACAAGACTCAGCTATGTAGAAGATAAGCACTGCAATGCCTGCATTTTAGGTTTTGGAGGCTGAGAAAGAAATCCAAAACCTAGAGTTTGACTACTCAGCTCTCATTATGCAGGTGAAACAATTTCAGCTGAAAACAGATCGGCCAAAAAAAACTGACTTGCTGAGCAGTTTTAAGCTTTGCTATAGAAATGTGGACCTTGATGTAGAAAACAGGGATGCGGGAGGAGGACACTGTTTTCCAACAAATTTCTTCCCCTAGGTTCTTTAGAAGGCTGAAAGAAGTCAAAACTTGAGATTCTTTTTCCAATAGGTAGATGCACATGGAGGTGAGTACAGCGTTAGGTGGCTGCCAAGTAGTTGGAGCAACTGCCAATGAGGTAGGCAAAGGGTTTTGTGTTTCCTCAACTAGAGAAAATGCTGTGTCCCTCCTTCCTTAGCCCCCTGTGAGGTGAGATCCTGCGAGGGATGCTGGAGGGCCACTTGGACCTGTTCCTGGACCTGATGAACACCAGAGAACACACAACAGGGGTGGGCGCTGAGTGGGAGTGAAGATCTAGGCTTCATATTTAGGCACCTGCAGTGGCATTTAGATACCCGTGTTCTTTGGAAATGCTGCTTTTTACTCGCTCCTGGGCAGCCATAAATCAAAATCAAGCAGATCTTCAAGGATGAAATTACAGAAGGGAAATTACTAAAATGAGATTATTTTTGAGGGACTTTGTTTTTAAATGTCCATGCCAAGAAACAGACCTGGTTTTCACTGCATTGTGTTCAATTATATTTTAAAATAGAAACATACTGGGTGTCTTTAGACAAAAGCAAGACTCCCCATTTTTTTTTTTTATTACATCTAGAAAGCATTAGTTTAGATATTTAAACCTAAACTCAAAATATTTTTGTTTAATTGTTTGGAAATAAAGTCTTTTTAGAAAATTTATTTATGTATCTTTCAACTCTGCTATCTAGCAAACACTGAGGGGAAAAAAAAGCCTTGCTAAATACACCTTCTAATAGATAAACCCACCAGTTTTGAGAGGTTCAATAAAATGAAGTGAGATAATTTTAGCCTTGAAAAATTTTTTTAAAACACAAATCTTAACGTTCTTTTCAAACAAAAAGAGGTAGTTTCAGACACTCTCCAGAATTAAGCAAAATCAAAACCAAGGAAAAGACAAAACTTTTATTTTCTTTCATTTTTTTTCTTCAAGTCTTTCTTCAGTTCTGCTTGTCTTTGAAAAATGCAAAACATTCTGTTGCCTGCCAAAAAGCCCCTTGAGGCAGGCACAATGCCTTTGCTGGCCAACATGCGGAC
This sequence comes from Patagioenas fasciata, assembly GCF_037038585.1. Lineage (NCBI taxonomy): Eukaryota > Metazoa > Chordata > Aves > Columbiformes > Columbidae > Patagioenas > Patagioenas fasciata. Next base: position 210,313,461 of record NC_092520.1, read on the forward strand.
GTATAACTTCCCAACCTTGCATTCTTTCCACACACAAAATTCCCACTGATTTCAGTGGGAGTTCTGCACAAAAGGACAGAGTCTTTGGGTTAATGCAAAACTATGAAAGGGGAGAAAGTGCTTACTGTACTGAGAATATGCATCTGAATTGGTTTTATCACAGCTGGCAGGGCAGTAAAAGAAGTTTATGCACAATAAACATTTCTTATGGTTAGAGTGACGTTGCTCATTCCTAGCCTAGAATTTGGAAGGAGTTATTATTTAATAAAGTTTAATTTGATGAAGAGAATATTTTTAATGCCCTAAACTGCACTCTATAAAGATGACTGATAGGCCCAGCCCACTCACAGAAAGAAATGCAATTAATTGGTTTAATGAACTCACCACATTAATTAGCTAATGTCTGAGCAGTTTCAGAATGCAATTGAATGGGCAAATCCTGGAGAAGCTGTACGCTGGACTAATTGACCCCAAGGTCCCTTTGCTCCTCTCCAGCTATAGCAGGCGGTTACCAAAACGTCCACGTGGGACAGACATAATGTTCTCCTTGCCTGCAGAGGTTGGAGCAGGAGAGCTCTGCTCCATCCCAGGTTACTGAGAGCATCCAGTCCCATAAGGGCAAGGAGATATGGGTGGGGAAGGGGCTAATGGCATAAAAATGGGTATTTCTTGCCCATACAATCAACAGCAATTCTCCTCATCTTGGTGTACATGAGAGCACTGGAATAGAAGAGCCCAAATGTGGCTTTTCTGACCTCTTGGCTACCCTTTGGCCAGGTCAGTTGCTTCCAGGACGCACTGAGGGACACGTGCCAGCATATTTAATTGCACAACGTGACTCAGTGTGGCCAGTGGTGTCAATCAAGGTCTCAGTCTGTGCTCAACTCTGGTTTTCGGGACAGGACTCTTTTGCAGGTGCACTCAGAGCTGCACAACATGGACTTCAGCTCAGTCCGATCTCTGGCCACACAGAGAGTGGATAGGGCTGGATGGCGAAGCACCCCAACTTCTCCACGACCTGCACCTCCCCGTGGAGAGAAAGGCAGGCTGAAAATGGGATGGGCACAAATGCTGAGCTGAAGAAGTGCAAGACAGGAGTTAAATGAGCAGCTGCACTGAGCAAGGAGGCAGATTTAACAGGTCTACCTTTTCTCCATCATTTCCCATCTCAGCCCTGAAGTACAGGAGCTGCAAATTGTTAAAAAAGCCCTGGCTAAAACGGCACTAATGACATTTATGACCAGATATGACAAGGGCTACGTTACCTAATGTCTGCAGGTTCTTTGTAGGTCATCTGATAAGCAGGTGCCATAAAACATATTTTAGTTTGCTTCCTCTTTTAATCTCCCTGGTGCGAAGTATATTTAGAACAGGGAAACCCCACATAAGCAGGACACTAAAATGTGACACAACTCTGCAACCTCTCAATATCCTACAATTTTATCAGATGATCAAAGAGGAAGCCGTGAGCTGGGAAATGGAAGTAGTGCTCATTCACCTCATTTGGCTGCCTCGTAGTGGGAGCTTTGCTTCTGTGAAGACTGATGGATCAAGAGGAAGAATAAAAAAAAAGACATGCTCGGTGTTAAAGGGAAGCCTGTTTATGCCTATAAGTAAGAAAGCTTGCTCAAGAATAAGTTAACTCTTGCTAGAGGATTATACCTGTAATGCTGGCAATTCTGGCCTCTGCATGAGCTGTAATATCTACTTGCATTACCTCACAGGGTGTTATGGGCCTTAATTAATTAATGTTTGTAAAGCGCTTTGAAATCCTCAGATGAAAGGCACTATAGAAGTGCAAAGCAGTTATTAATATTAATATTGCATAAGTGGCTTGGCTCCTTTCGCACCACAGAGCACACTAACTCCTGCAAGGGCTGCAGCCCTGAATCAGCAATCTTCATACCACCAGGCAGGAGCCTCCCTTCTGCCTCCTCTTCTCATCTCTTTCTTTAGGACTTCCACAGACTCTTCTCCTTAAATCCCCAACAACCCTCTTATGCCTTTTCTCACGCAAGCAGAATGAACAGCACTTTTCAGCCCATCACTCCAGACCGATGCTTTTCTGAGCAGAAGGCTCCAGGATGTGCAGATCTTGGAGTAATTAAAATCTCTGCATTTGGGAGATAGGACTTTATGGCTCTGTTTTTACCTTTGAATGCAAAACATTCAAAGTCACACTTCTGCAGAGTAGAATCAGAGTAGAATCTGATCAAACTTCTTTGTGTTTTATAACCTGTCATATAAAATTGAGATCACTTTCAATTTTAGTCAGAAGCAGAGAGCAGGCAAGTCCCTCAAAAATGCTGATGTCACTCTGGATTCTTTCAGGTTTTAAAACAAAAAAATAGATAGATAAATAGATAAATAAATAAATAAATAAATAAATAAATAAATAAATAAATAAATAAATAAATAAATAGGTGCAGCTTCTTTCCAAAAGAGTTCTTGTTCTCATGAAAATTTCCCACCCAAAAGCCATAAACTTCAGTGTAAATTGAGAGTCCTCCACCTCTCACAGGAAACATTAATGCATTGGAAGAATGAATCTACATAATAAACTACATGCATATTTTTGTTAGTTAGATTCTTGTTCGGTGAGTAGAAAGGCTGCTCTGGTAAACAACAACCACACAGGAAATTGAAAAGAAGGTAATTGTCACTTTATATACAAAGTCCATGAAACCATCTCAAGATGAGTCAATTCAAAGACAACGGAGTAGCTCAAGAATTAGTTTGGTCAGTGTAAATTCAGCCTAATTTGTCTTGAAATATTACCTCTGTGATGAACTCTGAATGATAGTGATAGTAAAATAAAAATAAATAATAATGATAATATCGAACATACCATAGAGAATCTCACTCATGCTAACACATGCAGCTCTGGGAGATTATTTTTAGCTTAGATATGCAGATAAAAACATATTGGTGTGAAAACATTAAAATTTAAAAAAAAAAAAAGTCCTTTCTTATTAATTACAGAAAACCAGACGTTTGCTCATCAGAACTGAACAGTTCTCCTAGTGATGCACTGATCAAATCAACAACGCAGTTCCCTCTGCAGTAGCTGTACTGCCTGCATATAGCATTAGCACTAGTTTGAACTTGTTTATGTCAGTGAAGTAGCATATAAGTTAAAAACAAATCAAGCTTATGCACTTCAGCAAAACTCTTATAGACTTTGAAGGAAGTTTTATCTGCGTACAGAAGGCGAGCTCGAGTCAGAAGTGAAAACAATAACCTGCCAGTTCCACGTATCACACTTCACAAAGGAGGCAGAGAGAGCTTCCCAAGCTCCTTACCACAAAGAGTATAACGTTTGCAGAGATTAGGAACTGCTGAAGGCAGCTTCAAATCTCAGTTTGTAACACGCTTTGCTCTAGTCTTGCTGTAAGGCAAAAAAAAAAAAGGTGCTTCGTCACACTGAGCGCATTTGCTGGAGTGAAGGAAACGGTGCGTAGGATGTTTTACCAAAAGGAGAGTAATTTGGCCCAGCCACGAAGGGAGCATTGTTGCCTGGTGAGCGCAGCTCAGCCTAGGCGTCAGGGCACCCGGGATTCTTTCTTGGCTCTACCACTAACTCCTTGCGTGGCCTTGGGCAAGCTACGCAACCTTAAAAGCCTGTTCAACCCCTAAAAATAAGGATGATTATAGGAATTAGAAGGTAATTCATTAATGCATTAATTAACAGGCGGCAGGATGCTAGAGACAGAGTTGTTCCGATTCACCCTGGCAGGCAGACAGCTCTGGTCCTATCAGCACCACTGCAGGGGCTCCCCTCCCCAGAGAGACCCCAGGAGGCGGGAAGGGAATCCAGTCTCAACAACTTAGAGTTGTCTTTTTTTTCACACAGAAGAAACTGGGAGAAGGACATGGATCTCCATTTTTTTTGCGAAGAGCCTGTCCCATGAGGCTGCTTGGGTTGAGATTTATTTTTGTTGCCATTTAAATTAAGTATATAGGCAATCCTGAGGCTGTTTGGACCAGATCCAGGGTGTGCAAGTACCGTGTTTGGAACAGGGTGGGAACTCCTTTTGCATTCAGGCACAGAGGAAATAATTTAAACTGTGTCTGTAAGAAAGATGCCAGGGACCTATACTGGAAGGTGTCAAGCACGGACTGGGATACGATTGCTCTCTATAAATACATTACAGGGAGGGGAAGGTGGGCAAGCGCCATGGGGGGAAATGAGCTATTTAAGCAAAAGGACAATGTTGGCACAAGAACAAACTGGCCACAATGCTGGAAATTTGAAGATTTTTATACATCAGAGGAGTGAAGTTCAGGAAAAGACTTCCAGGGGGGAGGAGATGGGGCAAAAGTACTAATTGAAAAGCACTGGCAGTAGGTTAATAGCTGTGACTTAAGAAATGGTTGCTGGCAAGAGCAGGGGTGTGGTGGATTTCAGAGCAGAAGCTGACCCTTCCAGGAACAACTGGAAAGGGCCCTGCAGAGCTGCGTTTTGCATTCACCACAATGCCACTAAAGTCAGGAGAGTTTCTTTAAGTTTACTGTAGGCTGGAAGTGGGCAGGGTTTGGCTTGGCATGCTGAAGCCCTTTACCCACACAATATATGCTTACTTCAGCAATTGTTTTTCTGCCACTGATCAAGGGTCTTCATGGGAGAGGAAATAAACACCAGGCTAAAGGGAAACCATGAGAAACATTGTCATTGGGAAACACGGCCAAACCCTTTTTTCTTTTGGAGTGGAAAGCTTCAGTCTGTTCTTAGTTATCAGAGGACTTCAATATGTGTTAAGCCACTGGTGTTACATCCCAGGTTTTGCTGTGGAAGGACAGATTGCGCTATCAAAACAACTTTCTGCATTGAGAACACAATGCTGAAGGAGAGACGTGAAGACCAGGTGTCAAACAGCCCTCTGAAACCACAAGAAGGGGCCTAGGTATGAATGCAGAATGGGAATAGTAAAATTACAGCAAGAAATACAGACTCAAGTCATTTGTTATTATTTCTCAAGGGGATGCTAATTTCAGAGAAATGCAGTCATCACTGGAAGGTGGCAATGCTCAACAGCCCCTCAGAATGTATCCCCCAGCAAATTAAGGATCAGGAAGAATCTGTCAGAATTGAACTGGATCCCTTTCATTTGAATAAAGAGGTGACAGGTAGAGCTGCTAATCATCCCAGTCATAGCCAACTGACTGGCACCACAAAGCAACCTTCCATAATAGCTCGAGTCTCATCACTCAAGCGTTTGTACAGAAGACATAAAAGCCATGGTTGTTTGCAATTAATTTTACACCCCAGTGCCACTCACAGAGGTTCCTTCTGGAGCTGCTCTCCCTTCAGTGGAAAATGTTCCAGAGCAGTAATCCCTACTGGTTTTCCAGTCAAGACTGAAATGACTCCATCGGTAACGGTACACTGCCCTGTACGTGGAGCCTAGCGATGTGAAATTGCTCTGTGCTGTCTCCCCCTCCCAGCCACATTTATAATGCTTATTAGGAAAGCCAGCTGTCAGGACTGCTGTAAGTAACTCTGTTGTTGGTGTCTCTCTTGAATTGCCTTGGCTCGTGTTTCCTACTCAGGCACCCAAGGGCAAGGTTAAGGTGTTCACTGGTATTCAGTCATTATTATTGTTGTTGTTATTATTATTCTTATTCATTACTAATATTAATTATACAGCATGTGGTAGTGCCTAGGAGCCCCAAACCATGGGCCAGAACCGCAGTGCACCCAGCCCTTTACATGCACTGAACAAAAAGACATTCCCTGCCCCAGAAAGCGCATGAGTTTGTAGTGGAATAACAGAGGGAAGAATTTGCTACCTAGAGGCCAAATTCACCAGGTCATGAAAAAATGCACCTCCCCTCAAACACATCTCTACCCCGTTAAACACATCTGTTCAAGCTAGACCAGAATTCATCCCCTTAAAGGGCAGAGATCGCAAAAAGACAGAGCATGGGGGTGCAGGTTGAGGCTTTTTTCTCATACTCTTAACAGATTTATTTGGTCCAGGACTGAAGAATTTGGTTTGTTTTCCAAATCTGAAGTTTTATCACTAGCACTACCAAAACCAACTATATTCTGTGTCCCGCAGCCTGATGGCAGCATGAATCTCATGGTATCTCTCAGTGAGTAAAACTCCCATGGTCATATGAAACCTTGGCCTCAGAGCATGCTTCCAGCTCCACGCTTGTGCAGAAATACTGTACTTCTCAAAGATCTAGAAAATGGTTGTGGTTTTTTGGTTGTTGTGTTTGTTTGTTTGTTTGTTTGTTTTAGAAAAAGTCTTCTTCCTTTGTAACATCTCTGCAAACATCTTTCTTACTACAATGTAAAGGTAAGGTCTCAAAGTAGCTTCCATATTGCTTAAAAATTAAGGCGTACAATTAGTTTGGATTAATGTATTTCATGGTTCTCTTAAGACTTAGTCTATAACAATGAGACAATACGCAGTTTGCATGTTGCGTTGCACAATGTGCTACGATACCCATGACTAGCCCCAAGAGCTGAATCCTGCCTGCCTCTGCAACAAACCTGCTGCATAAATTTGCCAGGTTACTTCATTTCCCTTTGCCTCAGTTTCCTCCTCTGTGAAAACAGGGCAAGTGTAATTTATTGTAATTCCTCTGTAAATTGTTTTGAGATCTGCTGAGCCCTGTGATTTAAATGAGTGAATGAAGTTTGACACAAGGAAGAACATACAAATGATACTCGCAACAGCATGTTCTCATTTGCCTGCAGTACTGAAGCTTGTGCTGCAATATAACAACATGTCACTTTAAAATTTACTTTAAATATTAATTTAATTATTACTTTAAAATGAAAAGTACCAGACGCTTGAAGTCAGAGGAAGTCTGTATATAAATGCCTCAAGGACTAGGAAGCTTTCAGCCCTAAAGACTGAGGGTCACTTGAAAGGTGCTTTGGCACCTCTTAATGAAGGAAATGTGTATTTTTACATCTTGCAAAGGTTTAAAGATCATTTGTTTCTCTGCTTCTCTAGTGTGTAATTGAACGTGTTTTCATGTGGAAATTAAGCCTTTCTGCTGCTTTTAGAAAGCTTTTTGAGGACTGCAGATGAACAATGTGATTCAAATTTTCTGATTATTTAGAAATAAATAGCAAACCATTCTAAAAACATCCCTGGCATTGTGCACCTGATTCTGAGCTCAAATGAAGCCCACTGTTTCTGGCACTATCACTCACATGCTTAAAATCTGACAATAGCTCATACATTGCAAAGAAGAGGGTCAGCTACTGAAAAACTCAGAGTAGTTGACCAGATTGTACTGATTTCTACGTATTAGGGTGTAGATGGGGGCATTTATATTTGCCATAAAAACTTTACAGAGTAATATGCAATAACAAAATAATCAAAAACAAGCAATACTTCGAGCGAAGACTCTTGGCTATCTTACCACCTTTTTAGTGGATGAAAGTGATTAGGAGTGAGAGGCAGTTTCAACCTAAGCCCCTTTTCCTTTTTCAGTTCCATCGAGCAATAAACACCTTTGGCCTCAGGAATAATTAGTAAACAATGATAACAACAAATGGGAGGGGGTATCCACTTACCTGATACGGAAAATGAAGTACCATGTTGAGCACATTATAATAATAATATCAGTATTATAATAACGTCTACCTTTTTTACCCAGAACCCCAGTAAGGGGCTTAGTACTAAGTAAATCTCATATTTAAATGGAAAAATTAGTCTCTTTTGGTTCCCTATGTAGTCAAAAACAAGAAAGGCTTATCTAGGAGATGAAGTTACTTCCTGCTTCAAATCATCACTCCTGGAAGACCTTACATTCATCAAGCATCAACGACAGTTTCAAAGCAAAGAGAATAGATATTATTTTACAGCTGGGGAAACCAAAACACAGCAGGATGGGGAGATACACCATTGTTCCCAGTGCCAGTGTCCTAAACCAACACCCTGCCTGTTGGGTACCACCACATCTGAATGCGCAGATATCATCTTCTGATGAATACGTCAGGTGGGCAGCAGTGAGTCCAAGTCCACCTCCCCATAGAGATTATCTTTCAGTGTAATGGAAGTTCTTGAATATTCTTAGAAGGCTAAGGCAGAATTTCCCAACCAGGAAAATTATCAGTGCATTAACGTGACCTAATCCTACCCTGGAAGAGCTATAGAAGAGCTATAGATGGTGAAAAATTCAGTGTAGGTAGTTTTGGTTCCCACTCACACATACCATGGTTTAGCTCCTTTTGGAAAGCAAAAAAGCAGCCCAACACAGTGGAACTGGTACGCTACCAAAATTTCAGTGTCCGTCTGACCTGCTTAGTCACCACACTCAGTGTCTAGCTAAAAAGGAGACTTCTCCAAAAACTATTTCTAAACTGAACCACCCCAGAAAATGACTTCTTGTAATGTTTATAGGCAACGCCTTAGGAGACCAACTAGGTGAATTATGCAGCTTAGCTGAGTGATTAGAGTTATGAGCCTCTATGACATGGAAACATGCTTAGAGGAAGGGTCCCCTCATGTTCAAATAATTAATCCATACCACACATGGAGGCTGTCTCATACTCCAAAATTATTTAATGGCCAAAAATCATGTGTTTCTATGGGGGTAAAATTCTGCCATCTGAGAACCTTCTAATCAACCATGTGTACATACCAAAACTGAATCACAGCATCACACAGAATCACAGAATGTCTCTTCTTGAATTCTATGATTCTAAGGTGCTGTCTTCACAGATGAGCTGTGCCTGGTGAGGGAAGGATTGGTGTGCTAAGGGACAAGTAGTTTTCACAGAATCCCAGAATGTCAGGGATTGGAAGGGACCTCGAAAGCTCATCCAGTGCAATCCCTCTGCCGGAGCAGGAACACCCAGCTGAGGTTCCACAGGAAGGTGTCCAGGCGGGTTTTGAATGTCTCCGGAGAAGGAGACTCCACAACCCCCCTGGGCAGCCTGGGCCAGGCTCTGGCACCCTCACTCAGAAGAAGTTTCTTCTCAAATTCAAGTGGAATCTCTTGTGTTCCAGTTTGAACCCATTACCCCTTATCCTACTGTTGGTTGTCTGGCTTCATCCTCGTGACACTCACCCTTTATATATTTGTAAACATTAATAAGGTCGCCCCTCAGCCTCCTCTTCTCCAAGCTCCAGAGCCCCAGCTCCCTCAGCCTTTCCTCACACGGGAGATGCTCCACTCCCTTCAGCATCTTTGTTGCCCTGCGCTGGACTCTCTCCAGCAGTTCCCTGTCCTTCTGGAACTAAGTGTCTGAATAGGACAAAAAGAAGAAAAAAAAAAAAAACAACAACAACAACAACAACCAAAAAAAAAAAAAAAAACACTAATCCAAAACGCAAGGAATACACTGAAACCTAAACCACAGTATCCTCAAAGAGAGAACGAATAGCTACAACATCACCCAAATTTCAGTTGTATCTCATTAGAGCTTTCCTACAGATGTACATGCAGGAAGGTGAAGGCAGGTCAGCTAACTGCAGGTGTGAAGTTGGTGCCCCTAAATTAAAGCACATGTACATGTTCTCATTTAGGATTAAAATTGCTTTAGTGCTGTCATGGTTCAACCAGCAATCAGACCACGATAGACACTCGCTCAACCCTACCTTCACCCCTCCAAGTCAGGGAAAGAATTGAAAGGGAAGGAAGAAAACTTATGCATTGAAATAAAAACAGTTTAATAAGACAAAAAAGCAATAACAATATACTCATGTATATATATTAAAAAAAAAAAAGTGATACTCAATGCAATTTCTCACTAACTCCATCTGCACCCAATAGCCAGTGCCGGGAAGGAGAGCACCCTGGTCTCTAACAGCCAAACCTGGGGAGAGAGCGCAAAAGGAGCAAAGGCCCAAAGGCCAACTATAAAATGGCAGAACAGCAAAAGGCCAAACTACAGAAACTCAACAGACTAATGAATCTAACAGAATTAACGGAACTCAAGGAACTGAACTGGAATGGAACTAGCTAGCCAGAAAAGCCAACTGTAATTATATAGCAAGCATGCTGTTAGCAGTAAGGAATATTTTTTTATCAATCTGGAAGTCAGTCTAAGCATCGTCCTGCCTGTGGCCCCCTTCCACTAATCTGCACCTGTAGCTGGACAGCCAAAGTCATACTTGCTCTCCCTGACAAAAAACAAAGTATCAGTAAGTTTTTGCATTCTTCTCATAGCTACTTCCAAAACATAGTCTAGCTATGGAGCGGAAGATATGAACTCTGTCCCAGAGAAACAATGTTATCTCGCTATTCTTATACTAAATCCAAAACAAAGACCATGCTAGCTATGAAAAAGGAAAGTTTTTAACTGCATAACGAAAATTAACACCATTTCAGCCAAACCAACCCAAGTGTTTAATCCTGAGAAGAGGATTAAGCTGCAGCAATGTAAGGTGTCTTTATTCCTGAATGAGGGCGTCCCCACAAATTTAGCTGGTGGACACTGATTTCCCAGCTTTGCGCATGTGAACATTCTGTTTTTTGCCTTATGAGTGTTGCATTCTTCTGTTTCTCATAGTGCAGCCACCTCTGTCCAGATAGAAAACATCTTACTCCTGTGAAGACCCATGAAGATTTGACTTTCAGTCTTTCTTGCCTTGTTTTTCTTTCATTCCACTCCCAACTAATTGTGGAAAAAGGTGGCTAGTCTTTAATATACTCTTGATCTGAAGCAGCTTTCGATAAGAACAGTGCATGGTGGTAAAAACCTGAAGTTTGTTAGGGGAATGAGTAGACAAGACGACTGCCAGACAAAACAAGGGACCAAATTTGAAGACCCAGAAATTCCTTTCCAGTCCCATCTGTTTAACCTCACAGGAAAGATGTGCACACTGAAAGTACATGGTTGGTATCATTGCATGAAAAACATGAGTTAGAGGGCCACAAAGCTGGTGAAGGGTTTGGAGAGGAAGCCGTATGAGGAGCAGCTAAAGTCACTTGGTTTGTTCAGCGTGGAGAAGAGGAAACTGAGGGGAGACCTGCTCATGGTCTCCAGCTTCCTCACAAAGGGAGGAGGAGGGGCAGGCACCAATTTTTTTTCTCTGGTGACCAACAACAGAATCTGAGGGAATGGCAGGAAGATGCGCCAGGGGAGGTTTAGGTTGGGCATTAGGAAAAGGTTCTTTCCCAGAGGGTACTGGACACTGGAACAGGTTCCCCAGGGAGGTCTCACGGCCCCAAGCCTGACAGTGTTCAAGAAGAGACTGGACAATGTCCTCAGACACATGGTGTGAACTGTGGGGTTGTCCTCTTCAGGAACAGGAGTTGGACTCGATGATCCTTGTGGGTTCCTTCCAACTCAGGACATTCTATCATTCTATGATTCTATGACTGCTAAGGCCATCTCACTCAGGGATAAGACCAGGCTGTATTTCTTCTGCATTTCCATTAGTCTAATCTTAACCAAAGCCACAACAACGAGTGGCAACCTGTAGCTTGGCCCAAAATGCAAGCATCTCCATTCACCAGCTGGTGAAATTGAGGCTCATGGCAAGGAGAAAAGGCAAGACAAAGCTGCCACAAAAATCTGAAGCAGGAATGGGAGAAAATCCTATTTTGTTCCCTTTTCTGTGCCCGCTGCTGAACTGCCTCATCCCTATTGCAACAAATAACACAAATGAGTTTTTGCCAGGTTGGCTTCCAGCTCCCCAGTGCAGACCTGCTCAGAAACCAGCATGACATATCCCACCTTTGCTAAAGTAAATAAGGAATTTAACTGTGAGAAAGGAAGGGCAGGTCAGAAGTGGGAGCTGTAGCATAGCAAACTAGGGTAACTGCATTAACCACACCAGGGACTGAGATGCAGTTCCCCATCATTGGGGGGAGGTCACAGTCAGGAAGGTATGTGCCTCTCGGCTGCCGTTTGCTGCTCGTCAACACTCAGCATGTCCTGGCCACAGCAGGGATGGGAACCACAGCTCTTGTGCCTGTAGCCTGTGGTGCAAGGCAAACTGGGACCTCCCCCAGATCAAACACACGCTGATCCCTTCTCTTGCTGCAGAGCAACCACAACTACGTCCTTCGGCTGCACCAAGAAAGATTTCGGTTTTACCACATGCACCCTGCACTGCAGGAGAACGGCAGATAAACCTTTCTGCCGGGTAGAGCGTTCCATTGAGCTCTGTCTGTGTTGCCTTCATGGCTCTGTCATGAGCAGGACACTTTTGACATCTGGCTTTGCTGTTAGAAAGGTGGCACTCTTGTCCTGGTTACCTCACACAAATCTCATTTTGCCTCCTTGAAAAAATGTTTGCTGAGAGGGTAAAAGCACTTTTCTCTAGCTGGTGGTGGTATAGGCATAAAGAAACAGAGCTGGCATTTGCAGTCCACCCACTGGGATTTGTAGGCCATCCTCACTGCAGCAGTTAGTCAGCAGAGACAGGAGAGTCTTTCAGTCGCCTCAGTGTCTGCATGAATCCTGGGATGCTACTTACACTCTCCTCAACCAACTGTCCTTCCTTGTGTGCTTAAATTTTGCTGAAACTCATCTTGCTGGACGGGACTTGAGGTCTTGTATCTGTTTTCGAGGCCGTGCACTGACATCAGCTGATGAAGTTAACAGTTTAACTCCAGCAATGACAGCCTGGCTTCTTCTAGGGGAATGTTCATCAGAGTAAATATCCATCTTCACTTTTGGTCTCCCCAGGTCGTGTTGGTGAGCAGCAACAACCACAACATAACAGGCCACTAAGGACAGTATGCTATGTGAAGCAGCTCCTGCCAAAAGGAGAGCACGGGCAACATGATTGTTGAGAAAAACATACAATAACACACGTAAGTGCAATCACATAGGGGTTTGGGGTTTTTTTGTTTTTTTTTTTTTACACTGGCTACTATATATATGTCTTTACATATGATATATCAACAACAGAAACAATGCTAAGAAAGACAAACACAGGCACCCTGGGGTCACCTACAGTGATACAATCACTGAAGTTTGAACCTTGACCATCCCCATGTGTAGTAGTCTAGTAGTCATTTACCTCTTTTGTGCAGAGAGCCAGGAGGAAGAGCTGTGGACCCCTCTGCCACCATGGACATCATCACCGGGACCTCCCTCTGGTAGAAAGGGAAGTCCAACATCCAGCGTTGCCAGCTCAGGGAAGCAACAAGGTGTTTTTAAGTCTCACTTTTAATGACAGAGGAAACTGGAGTCTGCAAACCCTCGAAGGTGAGACCAAGTGCCATACATAACCCACCTCCAGCTCTCCAGAGGCAGAAACAAGGCACAAATGGGTTGTGCTGGTGCCAAGAATGTCCAAAGCGACATCTAGTAAAAACATTTGTAAAGATTGCAGAGACTTTCTGGAATGATCCATTAACATTTTTATGATGAAATGTGGGTGTGACAGGTCCAAACAGTCTCCTCTCACCTCCTTACTGTGGCAGTGGCCATAACACCTGTGGACGCGATACCACATGTGGCAACATGCTCCCTCTGCCAAGAGACATGAAATTGTGTTGATTGAAATGTGAAAATACCCACACCTTGAGAGGATTTGGGTTAAAATGGGGAAATTGCACCTTTCAGTCTTTTTGCATGGAGAATATTTTTAACAGTGGGAGGGAAAAACACGTGTGGAAGTTCACAGCCTCCTGTTGAACTCCATTCAGTCAGGAAGTCAGATACATTGGCTCAGCCATCCCAAACCTAGGGGAATACTGGTGAGGGGAAGAAAGAAGGAAAGTTGCAGTATCTGAGCCTTTAATTTAGTTAAAACCAAGTTGCCGAACTCAGTCTACAGGTAATTTGTTGAGAAGCACCAGCCTGGGATATAAAGGAAGTTGTCCCAAATGGTCTGAAGGTCTATTGCAACCCTAAGAGACTGTGATTGAAATTTTGCCTCATTCTGTGAGGAGATAAAGTGAGAAAGATGGCGTAGGTTTGGGTTCTAAGCCCACTTGTGGGAATGTCGCTTGCCTGGATGGGAACAGAAGAGATGTGATGCTTCACCCAGGCTGGAGGGAACGAAAAGGAGTGGAGGGGGGAAGAGGAGGAAGAGAGCTCATATAAGAAAAGGTCCCATTTTGTTTCCTTTCAGTTTCATTGCAATTAAGCCTCCTAATTGAAACCAGTTTTACCCAAGGTTTACTGTGGTGGTTGTTTTCTTTCTCTGCTGTTAAATGCAGGTGTTCCACATAGCAGGAAGTTGGCACGAAGGGGTAAATTTCCAAAGTGCTGCCTCTACCATTCATAAACTAATGCCTGAAGAATTCAGCGTTGTGACGAGCCCAGCTGTGTAAAGGAGGTTGGCTGGGAGAGGAAGACAGGGGAGAGAGGAAGAAGGGGGTGGGCAAAGAGTATTTGTCACTGCCAATGGATGGAGGCACCGTGGTGAAGGTGTGAGAAATGAAAGTCAAGTAGGATCAGCCTTGATCCACTGCAGCATATGACAGCCTTGGCCCAATCCTGCCCGAGTGAAGGAGCAAATTTCTGCTGGGTTGCCATGGAGGCAGACTTAAACCCCATCATTTTCTGTAGGTCCTCTGTGGAGCAAAGCTGGCCCAGATGAAGGAGGATCTCCAGGGAGCTGTTTACCAGCCTAGAAGTGGGCTGCAAATCTGTACATGCTGCTTTGCTGATGTGGAGTGAGTGAAACACGAACCAAAGCAATATTAAAATTGTAGTGTGCTTACAGAGCCATGGGGGTGTGTGTGATGCTTTGCAGACAAATAAAATTCTGAAGGAAAAAATATACATATTTTACCCTAAATAAAATACCTTCATTGAAGCCTGCATTTGCAGAGGGAGAAGCTCCTGGAATACAGATTTTATGTGTGAATTTGACTGCCCTAGCACACTCTTTTCCCTCATCCTCCTCAGTATCCGAAATACAGTTTAATAGTGCTTAGGGATGGAGAAAATAAAGATATATTTATGGACAGTGAAACTGGCAAACCCATTATATAGCTACTTGGGGTTAAAAAGTGGATAAGAGAGAACAGCTATTGCCAGCTCAGGAGAGGTTGTGATGGTGATTTTGGATGTTACCATGGAACAGATTGAGCCCAGGTCTATGTAATATCCTCCTCCAATTTTGACATTATTTACTTCTGGAGAAAAGCAAGTGTGGGGAGTTTTTTGCAAGTGTATTTCTGGTTGCCCAAAAATCAGTCCTGTGGATGTAAAAGGGCTCTGGGCTGGTGATGCAAAAAAAGCTCCTAATGGAGAAATCAGCTTGGTGTTCATGGCTTTGTTCCACTCTGCAGCTTGTATTTCCCTGTAGAGCCTTGACCTGAAGGAAACTTGGGTGTTGCAGACCGAGGTGGCTCTGCCACAAAGCCAGGGTCCAGCCATCATATTAGATGGGCCAACAACTTCAACATCTCAGCCGTGAGATCTAAGCACCTCTCCCTGAGAGACAAAGAAATGCACCAAAGTGGAAAAAAAAAAATAGAATACTTTTGCTAGGAAATAGGTCGGTGAGCTTTGGGTTTTAACCACAAAGGTGATTGTTTTGCTATCACATCATGACTGTGTGCCCTGTACCCACTCCAACAGTTGCTCACAGGCTACCTGTGCCAACCCGAACACCATATTATGTAGCAGCGTACAAGCCCATCTTGTTGTGTTTTAATTACCCCTTGCTTGATTAAGCAGTGCCTTTTGGTTGTGCGCTTGGTGGCAGGCTAATATGATAAAAATGTGTTTATATCACACACAATTAAGCTCTGTATCAGTCAGGTGCTGTTTTCAGAGGAACACAGCAATGTCACGGGGTTAACCACCAACGGAAGCTGAAGCTTCAACAGCCTTTATTAGCTCGGCAAGTGCTTCTAACCACACTCTTCCTAGTTGCAGAAGAGGCATTTTCTTTCATGAGCCTCCTCTTGGGCTGTGGAGGTGATATTTACCAAATAAAAACTGTTGCTGCACCTGTGTAGTTCTCATGTGGCTTTCACCACCTCCTGGGTTAACCCGTTCTTCTCAGAGGTTGTTTTAGGAAGTGTCCTTGCCTTTCATTTGGGTTTGCAAGAGGGAGGATCAGTGCAGCGCCTTCCCCAGCTTGCTCCCCCGCCTTTCTCAGCAAGATTCTTGGCCAGTCAGGGCAGGAGGGGTGAATGGGGTGGTGGGTAGGTGGGAGAGGGAGTGGGAATGACTCCAGATCCGGGCAGACTTTCTCAGCCACCTTGGCTGCTATGTTGCAAAGCATACATATAAGAAAGGCCTCAAAGGGGTGAAAATGTTTGTTTGGTATTATCACCCTGCATAGGTCTGAGCATCACTGGGGTCAACGCCAATCTCTTGTTAGGCATGTGTGAAGATGGAAAGGTGAGGGAGGTGTGGGGTTTTGTGTAGGGAGTGTCTTGGTAGTATTTTACAAATACATAAACACATAAAGCAAACAATGTTGTGATTCCATACATGTTTTCTTAGGTGCAGCACTCACCCTTATCTTCATGCAGGCCCTTCACTCCTTGTTCCTGCTTTGGTGCTGCTTTTGGAAGGAGAGGAGGTGTGGGACAGACTGATTTTTTCAAACAGAGTCCAAATT
The DNA here is from genome assembly GCF_037038585.1 of Patagioenas fasciata. Taxonomy (NCBI): domain Eukaryota; kingdom Metazoa; phylum Chordata; class Aves; order Columbiformes; family Columbidae; genus Patagioenas; species Patagioenas fasciata. The sequence goes on from NC_092520.1 coordinate 210,329,921, forward strand.
GTTGCCTGATTCACATTACACCAGCCCTGGAAGCTGTATGGGCATATCTGGGGTTTGCAGTTGGAGGAGAAGGAGAGAGGACAAGAGTCCATTGTCACCTACTGCAGACCTCACCCAAGAATCATTCTTATATCAAGCTTCACATTGCCCACCTAAACAGGAGTGGTAAATAAACTCTACGTGAAACTTGGTAACTGGTTCTGTGCTGCTAGTCTCCAGAGGGACAACCCATGGGCCAGTCCTCCCATATCCAAGGGGTTGTTGGGAACATACCTTCAAGCAGATGTCTTCTGAGCGTAGGGTGCTACCAGGTGATACACCCCAGCTGCAGTAAAGCCTACAGCCTCTCTCGCTTGCTGATTCCTCATATCCAAAGCTGCTGCTTCATGAACCAGACCAGTCCTACCAGCAGCACCTGGCAGGTGAACATACACAGCGGGATGGAAGCTGCAGTGTTGGTCTCCAGAACTGAGAGTGACAGACCTTTGCAAATAGCTTACCTGGGTTGAACGAGCAGCCAGAGAAATTCATAGAAGAAAAAAAACCCAAGGGTTACTGAATACAAAAGCAGCTCCTCTGCTTCAGAGTTAAATTGCTGACATCTGGTAGGGTGTTTGAGGAAGTATCACTACATGATTATTCTCAGTTTTTTTCCAAGGATTCTATTGTTTGCCACTGTTCACAGTAACACATTCTTCTTCTCCTCAGTACCCATTTTTCTAAGCTACAGGAAGAGTGACATATTGTGACTCTCTTGTTCAATATACAAGGTTCCATATATCTGACCTGAGTTCTTTTCTGTCCTTAAAACAACCAACATACAGCTCAATATTGTGTTACAATTTCAAACAGAAAGACTTTGAGATGATGTGTAACACTAAAGGAGGGAATCCATCTCTTCAGAGTGTGACATTACCTTAGGAAAAGCATGAGATTTTACCAAGGAGCAATTTTGTTTTCATTTTTATTTGCTTTCTGATCCAGAGCATTTAGCAAACCACATCATTAAACTCATCTTCACTGCTCCGAGAGAGATGAAAACAAGCTCTTCACAGAAAAAGTGGCTTTTCTTCAGCAGTCATAGAACTTGTTCTAGGAATGTCTCACATGACATTCAGAGGACTGTGTGAGAGCAGCATGAGAGGTACAGAATACTTTTATTAGCAGAAATCAGCATCATGGAGGAAAAGGTCAGCCTGGTTGCTTCCCCAGGCTGGTCTGATCCATTCCTTGAGTCCACCAAGGATAAACAAAGGCAAAAGTGTTTCTTGCAAGCAGTTCTCCCCTCTCCCCATAACGTGTCTACAGTCATAACTGGATGAATGTTACAGCAAGAGAGGGCAGCACTGTTAAATCCAGTTATAGTTCCTGTTTTCCTTCACCAGATCACTAATTAGTCCCAGATGGGGCGAGTTACATTCCCCTAGGTGGGAAAGGTGCCACATAGGAAACCTGGTGGCAAAACCTTGTTCTCCAGAACTGCACTCAGCTGCACTACTGTGAACAGTGCCGCTCTCTCCTCATCATGTCCTACCTACTTCATCTTCCCACTTTGGCAATACCTGGACCATAAAAGCCCATTCTCCTTACTTCCCCCGACCTGAGTTACTTCACAAACTAAAGCCTCAATGTTCAGTAAAGAAAAAGTCCTGCAAAAGTTAGTTGAAAAATTAAAAAGAAAATATTTAATCCTGTCATTCAGGATTGTGTCCTGTAGCCAAGAATGCCTAAAGATGTGGAACTTAGACATGTTCTTTATAATGCAGACCTTGGAGAAAACACTGCACTGCTTTGGAAAGCAAAGGATGATAACAAGTTGTTGGAAAAAAAGACACATGGCCTCATGATATTCCCTCAAGTCCCTCAAGGCAGATGCTAGCAAGTGAGGTGTGATGGTACTCCAGAACTCCAAGACTGCAACAGAACCTTAAACAACTAATTTAAGACAAATCGTTTTAGAAATGAAACCTTTACTTAGTCATCAGCATAAAACCTCCACTCGTTAGTTGTCTATCTCTGTGAAAGTGCATTGAACATCTACCAACATTATAAATAGAACTGCTCAGTTAACAACCGCTTTGATGTCTGAAATGAAGTCCGCATTGCAATTCCCCCTGTCTACCTGTCTGTTTTTTGAGATTGTCACTGTTTAGACCAGCATTCCTGGGCTGGTAGTGAGATAGATGCAAATGAGCTCTGATGAAAGATTAATTATTTTTCATCGGAGGGCTTCTTACCACTTCCAAAACAAAACAAAACATAAACAACAACAACAAAACGCTTTCTATCTCACAAACATCCCAAAGTAGAAAAAGATTATAATGTTGGGGGGAAGACAAGTCCTCTTTACTGCCCTCTGAAAAACAAATTGTGTCTTTTAATCATGGTCCCCATTTTCCAATGCCACAGAACTTGATTATTAGGACCACTAGTCCTAATAATCTCCAGACTTTCTACTAGGATGCCTAATTTGGGTATCGTAGGCATTTCACAGTACTGATGGTTCAGCGTGTGGAGATCAGGGTGATGGTTTCTTGTTCTGAGGTATGCAGGCACATACAGAAGGTGGTCTGAATAGGACACCCAGAGCCTCTGTCTGTCCTTCGCTGAACATCTCCTCTCCTAAAATCTGAGACTTTTTACATGATGTTCTGAATCTGAGGCATCCAGATTTTACGTCAAAAACATTATCACGCCCTACTGAGAACCCAGCCCTGGGCTGGCAGGTGGGATGTGAGGGATCCTGGCAAGAACTGGATGTGCAAGCTAGCTGAAAAGGAGTCCACCCACACCTTGCTTGACTTAGACAAGTACCATCCATCGCCTCATGTTCATAATTCCTGAAGTTGCTTCCAAAATTCCATGTGTGGGACCTGAAAAACACCTATCGTGGAGGGGGTCTGAGCACAGATAAACTCCTAGACCTGTTGCCAGTACAGTGGAAGGCTGATTAAATGAATATGGCTTTCAGTAACTTCCAAGCTAAACAATTTGCCAAAGCATTCAAACTTGCTAAAAGCTGGAAATGTTTTGCCTCTATTGGCTCTGTGCTCAGGCATCGCAGGGTGGTTAGTTTTACCAATAATTCATGTACCTGCATGTTTTAATGACAACTGAAATACCCTGGCATTTCTGGGCTAGCATATGTGCTATGAGCCTACACTCCCTCTACCTTCACTTTGAACTGAACTGCTTTATTAAGCAACCCCACTACCCACCACTACCTAACATGCCAAGACCTGTGAAGTTTTCTTGTACGGTGCTGCCTTTGAATCCCTTCCAAGACCTAACCAGTAGCACCAGTATTCAGACACTGTAGGATGATACCCAGAGCCAATGAACTAAAACTTCCTTTGGGAATCTGAAGAAAACCAAGGAGCTTTTTTTTTTTTTTTTTAACAAAGCTAATGGGAAACAAGTGACACACACACAGCAATCATTAGAATGGGGAACTAGAAATGAGCATATCTGTGATAAAAAAAAAAAAAAAACAACTTTATACCTGCCTATTTCCCCAGGAGAGAAAGTTACTTGTCCTAGAGGAGCAGAACAGGGAACTCTGTAAAGAGGAATATAACAAAAAGGGGGTCCTCTCCTTATCTCTATTGTACATGAAGTTGCTTCAGAAGCCTATTTCTAAGGGTTTTTTCCTGATATTTACTCTTTCATTATTACAAAGCAAGTAAGATATAGAGTTGTAAACACCCATGATCAGATTCACAAACAAGCTCATGCATTTCAAGTAGTAGTAGATGTTCAAGCAGGAGTTTGGAATAAGACTTAGTTTATGGATTAAGGTATCCAAATTCAGGTGTTATGCATTGACCTGTGAAGTCCCACTGTGTTTAGCGGGGAGCTGGCAGTTACTTCCAAAACTTGACTCAGCTCACCTTAAAGCAAACACTTTTATTTGACCTACCAATCAGTTTTCTTGATGATAGTGACTGTGCTTTCTAGGAGTTTCATCCAGTTGGCCACATACCTGGAAGGAAACCCTAGAACATTTATAACTTTGCACCAGATTGTCAGGTATGATTCGGGATCTATGGAAGATCTATGTTCTTCTGAGCAACATCAAGAGGTAAGACAACATTCCCTAGAGCACCTCAAAAGACACTCCACACATATAGGTGGAAAGTGAACAGTGCAGAGAAGGCAAAACTGTTTGGCAACAGGGGACAGAAAGAGTCTCTATGGTTGAGTTGTTTTTGCCATTCACTGTCATGGTCATGGTCTATTTATTGTCACAGACATGTCCTTCGAGTGTAACCTTTTGACTCTCAGGCCTCTGAGTCTACTGAGTGGTTGGTTAGTATATTGGTTATACAGCCCTCTTGTACCTAACTACTGTTAAGAAGGAATAGTACAACTGAAACATAACAGGAAAAAAAGGAGAAGAAAAAATAATAACATATATATATATATATATATAAAACACTCAACATGCTTATCAGTCGGATCTAATCTCCTCTCATCTTGGGATGAAATGGCAAGGACAGCTTTGCTGCTTCTGACCACCAAACAAATGTTCTTTATGCATTTGTTTGTATATATATATATTTATTTATACTACAGCACTTCATAGAAAACTAAAACGGTTCCTGGCCAAAGTATGTACAATGTTTTTTCATTTTGGTCTCTGTGAATAGCCCCCAGAAATATTCGGACAGAGAGAGCAAAAGTTTGAAGCAACACCTACTGCTTTTACTTTGCCGGATTCTAGCAAACACAAAACAGGATGCAGAATTGGCAAGAGTCAGCAAAGCTGTGTTTTAACATCTACTGAGGTTGCCATGGGATCTCTCCTCTCCACTTCCTTTTTCTTTTTACCTGCTGATTTTCCTAGAGAAAGTCAAGGATGCGCACCATACCATGCCCCGCAGCACTGATTCCCAGGTGTCAGCATCAGGGACTATCACTCCCTCTGGTCCTCGTGTTCAGGTTTCTTTCTTGTGTGAGTAGACATGCGTGGGTTTCTGTGTACATCTCAGTCTCCCCATGAGCTGGGATCACAATGTGGTCGTGGCATGCATCCATCCCCAAGAGCCCAGAATTTCTCCTGAGTTCAGTAGTTTAAGATCATACCTATACAATTAGCAAAAAAAAAAAAAAAAAATCCCAGGAACAAGGTCTCAGTGAATTAATATACAGCTGTCTCCTTCCAGCCAACACCCCCAAGCCACTGTAGTCTAATTCCCTTCATGTCCCACGTTGGTACCTCGATACCAGCAGATCTGCTCTGATAGGTGTGAGGGAGGCAGGGAGCAGGCAAAGGATTTTATTACTTTAACTATTCTGAGATAATTAAGCAGGGCAACTTTTGGGTGTAACCAAGCACTAAGCCCCTTTTATTGCTCTGACAGAGTAAAGAAGTCATAAAAGGCATTTAAATTGCCATTACCCTCAACAGTGAAATTCGGAGTCAGTCCAAAAGAAATTCTATTCATTTCAGGCTCACTGACTTCAGTGGAGCTGAGATAGAGCCCACAATTTCACCACTTTGTAGAATGTAACCCTATCAAAACAAGACTCTTTAGCAAGCCATTACTGTAGCCTTTGAAGTAAAACACAGAGAGGGGACGCTCAGACAAACGTCAGGAGGTGGCTGCAATGCTGGCAATGAGGCTTACTTGTGTTTGCAGAGAGCAGAGATGCCTGAACACCCCTGGTTGTATGGGAAGGTGGTCTCCTTTCATCTGTCCTAAGCATTGGCATCTTCTCAGGTCATTGTTTTTGATATACCCTTATGAACTCTGCCCTTCTCCTCCGCCTCAACCTTCCAGTGGGATTTGCAGATGCTCAGCTCATCTGTTAGGCTGCAAGTTTGCTTATGGAGTCTAGTCCCTGCGGTTACTTGAGCAAGGATAGGCTGTATCATTGAATCTTCAGCATTTCCTTTATCTGTTATTTAAAATGGTGAGGCTTACCAGGGAGATGAATACAGGAACAGAGGACTTGAAAGCTTTTATATCAGTCCTGTGCAAACAAAGTTAATGTGTCTTCCTTGTGTGCAAAGATTAACTGTGATTAAGTGCTCCAATATGAAAAACGAAGACAGAAAAATAGAAAAGTGTTGCAGTGCTTAGCCGCCCTTCTTAAAATAACTACCATTGTGTTAGGCTTAAAAGGCATTTGCTAAAGATTTTGTGAAGAATTAAGCTTATTTGTTATTCTTTTAAGATAGAAACAAGAGTAAAGGAAAAGCTGTTAGTCAACATTGTCTTAGAAGATAAAGGTTTCTAGATAAGAGTATATATGGGTCAATAGAAGCTTCAGTAAATATCTTTCTTGATTGACAGGTCTCCTGAGATTTTTTTAGCTGGTTTAATGTCACCTTCTTTCTTTTTCTTTTCCTTCTTTTTTTTAAACACTCTTGCAGTAACATTAGCTGATGGGGGCGAGCAAGTTATGGCACATTTATATTTGACCAACGCTGATACCAGGAAAACAGTGAGAAGCAACCTAAGAGATGGTGTTTGGACCATATTATCCTAACTCAGGCATTTTAGCAAGAGGTTCAACTAAATGAATGAGATGGTGCCAGTCCAGACACTTACTTCAGATTATTAATGTCTCCAGTAGGGGAGACTTTTCTCTTACTTAGCTAAACTTATTTAAAATCAGGTGTCAGGGCCTGGGTATGAAAGAGCTGTGCATTGCAAACCCTGGGCCTTAGACTCACTCAGGAGACTGGGTATTGGTGCTTTAAGCTGTTTGTCTGCAAGGTGTAGCTGTCAGGTGTTAAAAATTGCAAGCCTACCTAGAATCCCTAAGGCAAAATATAACATTCAAAAATATTTTAAATTGCCTTCTGTGGCTAGCGTTGTTTTTATTCCAGTTTCCACACAGCCGCAAAGATTAAAAACAACTTATACAGAAGTGGGAAAGGAAAAAAAGAAAAAGAGGAGATTCTCAGATGATAAACTCATTCCAGCAGCTGAGTATTTGTAAGGGATTCAAAACAAAATAGGCTGAGCCAGGGTGTAGATGTGTCTGTCCCCCTGAAACTAACACCTCACTCAGTGAATATGCCCTTTGACTTCAGTGCGGTTGTCTGAGAAGTCGAGTGTTGTTCAAAGCCCTGATGCACACCACCCCTGAAATGCATCCAGCTGTGTGAGAAATAAGCTGAGATCACAGCACAGCATCCCTTGAATCTAAGCCTTAAAAGACAGACATCCCCAGAAGAGATTCCTGTGCTAAACAGTGAAAAAATAAATAGCTCTGCTTTGCATCAGGATACCGAAGTTTGGAGCATTTGAAGCTTTCCACACAGCTGTGAGAGGTAGGAGAGAGCATGCAGGCAGACAGGAGGACAGAGGAACACTGAGATTTGCCTGCAGTGTAAAAGCTGAGCCTGTTGAACTTCGTTGAATGACCAGCAAAAATATTTTTTCCTTATGGACAGACCAAGGTGGGAGTAAACATCTTCTGAATTCTATTGGGCAACCTACCACACCAAATTAAGGCTTTTAAAATGAACCTTAGACTAGTTACAGAGCATCTATACCAGGGATTCACAATAGCTTTCACCTGTGTCCCTAGGGCATGTTGGACGCAGCAGAGCCAGGTGTGTTGCCAGAAGAGATGCCCACATGTCTGGACGTTGCCTTCATCTCCATCTGTGCTCCAGAGCTGGCTCCCGGCCTGGGTCCCAGCAGGCACCTTGCTGTGCCTGTGGACAGGTTGAGACTCCCACGGTTTGTCATCCCTCAGCAAACACAGAAAGGAGCAGGTCATCTCCTTGGTTAGGGTCACTTGCTCTGCAGAGCTAAAGTCTTACATCTGGCTCCCACCATTCCACACTGATGGTTGAGAAATGCTGAAAATCATCGTGAGATGCACCAGGATGAATCCCTGGGTCCTTCAGGCAGCAAGGGACCCCAGAAATCTGACATCCACTGAAAATACTAGGATGGATGAGTGTAGGAGCTGGATGGATGTTTTCAATGCCTTCTTCTGGACAAGCAGAGCAGTGCTACTCTCCTGGAAACATTTGTCCTTCCCACTTCCCCGCATGACATCCCACAGGTCCTCATTCTGGGGCCATCATAATGCTGACGTATCAGCTGGACAGACACAGCAGAAAGATGCCCTGGGAGATACGCTACCTGGGCAGCAGAGATGGAAAGGAAATCCCTTCTGGGAAAACAGAAAAAAATACAATGACTGATAAAAACCTTTGAAATACACCATTCAGTGAGGACAAACGCAGAGAGAGAAGATGTTAAAAGAGATGCACAACACTTCCAGAAAAAATTTAACACGTTTCTACTCATGCAATTTTCAATGGGTGTTAGTGCCGAGTGTATGGAAGAAATGCACATATTAGCCCTCCTCACACACCCCACTGTTGGTGCTCGCTACAGCCAGCTCATGTGATTTGAAGTTTGATTTATCCTCAGAGCAAAGTCCTATTTAAAATTCAGTAACACGTTTATTTATTTTCCAACACAGCCTATTTCCTTAGCCTAAAGACTGTCTGAGAGGCAACAGATAGTTCTGCCTTGAAATGTGATATGGCAAAAGCCTGGGTGATTTTGGCCTGTCTCAGTATTGTGATCACTGTCAGGGAGTAAAAGTCCTTCTGCCGCAAGCTGCAGGAACACTGTACGGATTATCACATGCATTCCCAGGCTCCTCACATCCATGTTGAGTAGGAGGGGAGCAGAGAAGAGCAGCAAGAGTTTTTTTGGCTGGCAAAAGCTGCGAAAACCATGAGCAGCTCAGTGAAGAAATGACTAACTTGTGATCCAGCCCCACCCAGTCTGAAAATGTCTGAGAGGTGGGAACACTGCAAAGAAGGGGGAAATTGGCATAGGTTAGGAGAAGAAATCAGTAGAGAAAACATATGAGGTGCTATCTTGAAGGTCACAATCCAGATCTAGCTGTCTCTTAGAGGAGACAACAAACTACCTAAGCATGCTCATTGTGCAGTATGAGAGACCAAGATAGAGGGAATTGAAAAACAAAACAAAAACAAAACAAAAAAGGTGAAATGCTTATATTTTGCACAACAAAAGCAACCTGGTAGCACATGGTGACGCAAATATTTCTTCATCCTCAGTAACAGAGGATATGCATGTGACTACATAGACAAGGTGATTCAGAGCTTCAGCTCAAGCTTTAGCAGCTCCATGCTTGGTGCTACATCAGCCACCCTTCCCTAAGGTGACCAGGTCTTCCCACACATGATAACAGACCTTGAAAACGTTGAGCAGGACAATAACTAAAATGATCATGTCACTGATGATTGATAGGTAGGTAGGTAGGTAGGTAGGTAGGTAGGTAGGTAGATAGATAGATAGATAGATAGATAGATAGATAGATAGATAGATAGAAGAAAAGTAACATAAGACCAATTCAAAATTATTCTGGGACAAAACTTGGTAGATGAGTACTTCCCTCATGCATCTGCCCTGGGTTTTCATCCTGAGACATGATGTAGATCCAGATAAGGACTGGTTAAGTGCAGTGCTGAGCAGAAAACCAGTAAACCCAATATCTCCATCTCTAAACTCCCACTCCCGTTCCTCCTCTGCCATTAATAGCAAGCATCTGGTTTCAAAGTATGCCACTAGAAAATCCCCTTTTAAGTTGTGGTTTTTGTCTACCCCTCCACTATTTTTAACTCTACTTGTTGCCGCCACTTGTTGAGGAGACCTTGTTGTTTGCTCCTTTCTGCTGTTTGTTTTCCCCTTTGCTCTTTGCATGGGGGAGGATGGCAGAGGGTGAAAGCAAACATGTTCATCAACAAATGTGGGGCAGGTCGAGGTCAGCCCAGCATCAGACTCGGTGTCTGGTACAGAGCTGCATGGGCACGAGTTAGCATAAAACCAACATGGTGAGGGGAAAGAAAACAACAACATAATTTTTGTTTGGGTTTGGTATTCTTTGGTCAGTCTTGATGCCATAAAAAGTTCACTCATGTGGGTTTTCGACCTACTGGAGACCCGAGATGCAGAGGTGTGTTTAGGAGGTTTGAGTCTGTATGTGCGACATAGATGTCATTATGAAAAATAATATCCCTGGGCTGGTAAGGCTGGAGGGGATGGGGAAGAGGGGGAGGTAGAACAGGAGGAAAGCTGCTAAGCTAAGAAAGTATGAGGTAATGATAACATAATTTCCTAAACTGGCTACTAATTAACCACAACTCTGGAGCTTAGTACTGTGAACTGACTCCATCATAGCACAGAAATCGCTCTCTAACATGAAAAAGAAAAAAGAAAAAAAAGCAGTAACACATTTTTCAATGACAGTACTAGGCAAAGAAACTAAGTGTCTTTTTTAGCTTTTTTGTTTGTTTGTTTGTTTTATACCTCTCCCATACTCTTAAGTAGCAGGCCAAAACTCATGCACACAGGAGACAGGGCATGGGCATCTTTTGGTGCAAAGTAAAACATGAGAGAATGCAACTAAAGAATAGAGGAAATTCCCTTTCACTGCTGCTCTGGCAAAGCAGAGAGATAAACAGTGCCAAAACCAGCCTTTCTCAAAGGGTTACTCATGTATATGAATATGGATAACTTTCAAATGTCATCTAGCCCAACCCCCCTGCCATGAGCAGGGACATCTTCACCAGCTCAGGTTGTTCAGAGCCCTGTCCAGCCTGGTCTGGGATGTCTCCAGGTATGGGACACCCACCACCTCTCTGTGCAAATATTCAGTATATTCATTCTATTATTCAGTACACTGAAGAGTGACAGGGATTTTGTGCTGCAGCTCCTGTGGTCCTGGCAGCTTCTTGCCATGCCAGCAAGATGTCTACACAAAATACTCCAATGGGAAGAGCTGTGTAAGAGGCAGGGCAGGAGAGAGCTGACTCCTTGTTCGGTTCGCAGACATTGCCTATGGCCTGTTTTCTTCAGTAGAGGTGGAGGTTCAGTCTTCATCCTACCCCACACACTAAGTCTAGATGAAAAAAAAGTATCTTTCTAAGGAATTGCAACAGAAGAAATCTAAATTCTCAGATATCATAAGGTGCAGTGCAGCACAGCTGCAATGCAAAGTGATGCTGTGATAACAAACAGCCAAGAGCTCAGTCATGTCAAAGAGCGTTGAAGGAAAAATTCAACAGGCAAATATTTTGAGAAACATGCATGAAACTTTAGGCATTGACTTACAATATCTTGTGCATCTTGGGAGAATACAAGAGAGGAAGGGTTGTCACCCATGGCAGACCAGAAAAGGTAGAGAAAAATAGGCCTGCCAAAAGTTTCTCTTTTAATGCTGGACCCCATATATTGGCAGTGAAGTGTTGGCTGCTTCTAGCAACAGAGATGTTGAACCATAATGCATTTGTCTTGTCTCCATGCTCAATCTGTTCACCATCTCTTCCTCCCACAGCACTGCTGAGGAGAAAAACCACACAGCCAGGCTGGAAGCACAAGAGTTTCAGCCATGAAGGAAAGTAGATGGAGGCTAATGAGAACCTAAAGCCCCCTTCTTTCCTCTCTCCTTGTAAACCCACACCTGTGCGTCCCATCTGTGCTCACAGCCAGGGTTTTGACTGGAACCTTTCTCTTACGCGAGTGAAAGAACTTGCCTGGATGGCGTATTTAGGAATGTACAGATGAAATCAGCCTCATGCAGGGGAAAGTTGCCTGGCGTTAGCACACTTGAACACATGCTAATAAACCCTGCCAGTCTTCACAGCTAAGATATTTCCTCCCCATCACTCAGCACCAGCTCAGAGCTGCACAGGAGAGGGCACAGAGCTTCTGGCTCCAGCTCAACCTCCACTTTCCAAATGCTACATCCTCCACCTGAGAGGTATGTCACCACGTGCAGTGCCCCCCAGCATCCATTTCAAACTGCCCATCATACACTTAACATGAGCAAAGTGAGAGATCAAAGTGCACGAGGGGATCACCAGAGCACAGGGCTCAAGGAAGATGGAGCGTGCAGCAGATTAACGGAACTGAGAGAAAACAGCCTTGGTTTCTCTTTTTCACTTTCTACTTTAGAGACTAGTGGAAAAAGAAGTGTTTCCATACAGCAGGCCTCATTAGTGTCCTCTATGACCTTTAACATTGCCATCATGTCTATTTGTAGTGAGATCCTCAGCTGGTGTAAGTAGTCATATCTCCCCTGCCCTGACAAAATGACCTTCTCTTTTACCACAGCTTCCACCCCCAGACTCCACCTTGTCAGACTCTGCCACCACCAGTGCTTTCTGCAGCCTGACCCTTTCTCAGTTATGTCTGTAGAGATACTTTATTTATTCCTATAACTCTGATCTAGCGTTTCGGTGGTAGAGTTCTTTTTTGTTGCTGTTTGGGGTTTGTTTGGTTTTTGTTTTATTTTTGTTGCTTTTGTTTTCATTTTTCAGGTGGATTAAATACTTACTGCAGTGTTTCTGCTTTTGTTCTTGCTTTTCTTAAATCTCAAAAGCAAAATGAAAAAGAGATCACAAACAGAAGATTCAGACTCATCCCCATGTCATAGGAGAGCAGAAGTAGACTAGTTTGCAGCTCAGCCAACAGTTGCTCATTGAAAACAAATGTGGGATTCCTGGCTCTGGAAATTATTGAACTGCTTTGTATTAGCTTTGGGCTGTTCTTACCCAGAAAGGGTCCTTCTAAGCCTCAGACACCACACACAAGCTTAATTTCTTTGCCCCCTGATCCATCTTTCCCTCTAGATGTTAGACATCTCATTTTGTGTCATCCTGGCATATCTCTTCTGCCCCAGGACCAGATTTTGTCAGACACAACCCATGGGCATATCCAGCCATGTCTTGTGTAGAAGGCTTTGGAGCAGAGCAGGGGCTTCAGTCTATGCTGGAAACCTCCTCCTCAGACAGCAGAAACCCAGGAGGAGATACGTCCACCACCCGCAAACATCTCCATCACAGGCACAGTGCTCCCTTGTGGGTCAGGAAACATGAGTGGATCAGACATTAGAGCATTATTCTGGGGAATGAGAAACCTAGGCTCAAACCCATGTTCAATGGGTGAATTATATGTGCTCCTGTCAGAGGCAAACACCCCTGAAACCCTGCTAGACAGAAGTCTGTTGTATCTGTCTTCTCATAAGAGGCAAAGAAGCCCTTGGGTCCTTTAAAGGATCTGGATTCGTTTTCAGAAATAGTTTAGATATTTAGGAACTACTGGGGTTAAACAACTCTCACAAAAACTGCTTTCACTTTAACATGTCTTTTGAAAAAGAAAGATCAAAATTATTTTTCCTGAAAGCTTTTCTTTTAAATTTTGAAATAGGAAATCAGCCAAACCAGCTCATTTGCCTTTTTTTGTTGGGGTTTTTGCTTTTTTTTTTTTTGGTTTTTTTTTGGTTGTATTTTTCTTTTTCCTAAAACATCTGTTTGAATGAATAAGTGTTTTCCAAAGAAACCTCAAGTCAGAAATTTCTCAGTGGCTCTTATTCAAATTCAGAGTTGAAACTGTCATGGTGGTGTATGAAGTTCTCTCTAAAAAAGACATGGCACAGAGAAATAGGTAGACTTACTCAAGGAGGATGCTGACTCTGGAGGCTTTGGCATCAGACAGACCTGCTAAGAGACAGGACAGGTCACATTTGAAGAAAGTTTTCTTGAATGACTCAGGACTCTTCCTACTGTACTGCCAGAGTACAGCACTTAAGCAAAAGCCTTGATTCTTTCAAACAGGTAATTTTCACTGATAACAGTGGAGGGGGGAAAAATCAGACTTTGATGAGATTTGCGCCAACAGCTTCAAATAAACCTAACAGGTTGATGGACATACTAGCTTTTTATTTATGAGCAGACCAATAAATTGGCCAGCAGAGCCATATAATGGCTATAATGGGGTCAGGAAACCAGCTTTTGGAGCAAAGTCTGAAAAAAATCATTCACCACTAAAATTCAGGAGATGAAATAAAGCAGAAAATAATGCAGAAATAAGGCAGAAAACTCTCATTCTCTCTTGAGCTTGTGAAAGAATCAGAATGCCATTGATGCTGCTAAAAGCCACGTGCATCTCCCCGGTTGCCCATTAAATAGCAGGAGGTTGCCACGGGGCCAGCTGGCACTTCAGTCACACCTCATTCACGGGATCTCCTTTCAGCATGACTGTCCTCACTCCTGCTGTTCTCACCCACTGCCGAGCAGACATGTAGCTCCCGTGACATTTGCCACGTGGCCTCATTCACACGCTCCACGTTGAGATGCTGCATAATTCCCAGGGCCAGTGAAAGATCTCTGCTTTTGAAGGATGATGAAATCTCTTGCCACCGAGAGCTGCTTGACTCACCCCTTTCTCCAAGAAAGGGAAAGAGAAGAGGAAAAAAATGTTTCATACAACATCTGGCTTCACTTGGGGATGGCAGGACAGATGAACCAGGCTCTCCAGCACTCATATCCAGTTTTTCTCCCATTTTTCATGCTCCTGACTTTAGTAAGACCTAGCAAAGCAGAGCACAACCCTCCTTAACACAATAGGGTCTAAAATCATAGGGTTTTTTTCTGGTGAAGACTGTATACTAGTGGTGCCCAGCTCAGTCAGGGCTTGCATTTTAATTAAACTCTCTAATGGCAAAATAATATAAGAATAATCCCAACAAGTGCTTTGTCTCTGGCATCTGGAGATAATACTTACATTTCAGGTGTTCCCTAGTCTGTAACCATTTATTACCACTTTTTGTCCTACAGGATCAGCTAAAGGTCCTTAAACCTGGTAGACAATATCCTCATAAATAAGCATGATAAGAGAACTTCATTCCCCTGAAGAGGATATGGTTATGAGTATGTATCTCACTGTCTGTGTTTAAGGAAGTTAATGGGCAGAGGATGAATCAGTGAAGGAAGCTCTACAGGAGTTTTTCTCTCTACACACTTTGCAGGGACCCCAAGCCCCCAAATTTGGGATCAATGCTGCATACCAGGAGGTCCTGTTCTCCAAGGAAAGACCATTTTGTTCAATACTGCTATACAACTTGGAAACAAAACCTCTTTTCATCTCAGCTTTTTGGAGCAGCACCTGCCTTTGAACTGTTTTTAGACAACACTGAGCACAGTGGAGTTTTGGCCAGCAATTTGGACCACAG
The DNA here is from genome assembly GCF_037038585.1 of Patagioenas fasciata. NCBI lineage: Eukaryota > Metazoa > Chordata > Aves > Columbiformes > Columbidae > Patagioenas > Patagioenas fasciata. The sequence continues at coordinate 210,344,945 of NC_092520.1, forward strand.
GACACATGCTGAAAACACCAGCAATAACCAAAAACTCTGCTGGCCCAAAAGCACTACGGCGTTATTTAAAATACATTGAGGCTATTTCCTGTGGCTGATGTGTGTAAATGCTACTTTTAAGGCATTTCATTCTTTTGAACCCAAAGACATTTCTAAGTCTACCTTTTCATGGAGTGTGTTACCTATGGAAATCAAACCTGCATGAAGGCTAATTTTAGATATGGAACTGCCATGAGATATCGAAGCAGGAAAAAACTCATATAAGGATTTAAAACATCTGTCAATGTTAATAGAGCCATTTTCTTATGCACACAACATTACACTACTCCAAGGGAACCTACAGGAAAGATAGGAATGAGGTCTATATTGGGGAGTGTAGTGATAGGGCGAGGGGTAATGGTTTTAAACTGAAAGAGGGTAAATTAAGATTAGATATAAAGAAGAAATTCTTCACCATGAGGGTGATGAGAAACGGAAACAGTTTATCCGAAGAATGCCCCATCCTTGTAAGTGTTCAAGGCCAGGTTGGATGGGGCTTTGAGCAACCTGGTCTAGTGGAAGGTGTCCCTGCCCATGGAAGTGGGGCTGGAACTAGATGATCTTTAAGTCGCTTCCAACCCAGACCATTCTATGATTCTATGATGCTGTCCTTCCATGATTATTACTGCTTTGTTTTCTAATATGATAACATTGGATACAAGATCTAAGTATCCAGCTGGAGGAAAATAAATAAATAAATAAACAAACAAACAAACAAATAAATAAATAAATAAATAGAGCAGCCTACACAGGCACTTTAAGCAGTTGCAAGAAAAGCTTTCATCACTGGCTTAGGCCAGTCCTGCCTGTCAGTAAACTAGGCAGGACTGTGGTTTAACAGTTTTGCAGATGCTGTTAGGTAAAAAGAAAGAGCAAATGGCTCCTAAGGGGTTCTCACTGGTGGCCTCATCTCTCTCTGTCTCTCTTTCTGATCTGTCAACTGAAACCTTCAGTGGAAGGACAGAGAAGTACAGAAGTGAAGATGATTCATCAGTACCTGTGCACATAGATTGTAAAGGACCAAGTGGAGGGACTCTAAAATAAAGTTAGGTGAAGTGAGAGTGAAAACTAATCTGAGTGGGGTCATCTGTTTGAAAACGCTTGGTTATGCAGTTTAGGCTCAGGAGTATCAGAGAGGTCAACAAGTATTTCCTAGCTCTCTGGGAGTGCTGAGTTAGGCTCCCAAAGTGCAGTTCTTGATGGATTTGTCCACTAAAATCACAGGTTTCTGAAGACCTGCTGAGTGCTGGCTGACTGTTAGCTCAGCACACTACTTTCTTTGAAGGTACAAAACTGCACTAAAAGTAGTTAAAGACACAGGAAATGTTTCCTCTTCCCATTTAGGCAATCATTGTCCTTGCCCCAGCGATGTTATATGAGCACGAGTGGGAGGGACCCAGACCCACACTGTAGGAGAAAAGTTAAATAGCCCTGGAGTTGGTGAAGCATCCTGCCTCCCGTGTCAGCCAGGCGCTCCCTGTAATCTGTCAGCTGTCCACTGCCTGCCATGGACCGGCATCATTAGGTACATGAAAGGGGAAAACAAACACACACAAACCCCAAGAAAACAAAGCAAACAGGATTCATGGTCTAGTGGTTAAAAGGCAAACGCTGAGGAGTCAAGAGAACTGGCTTCTCTCACAGGCTGTGGCACTGTAATGCTCTTTGGTTAACATCTCCTCCCTGTGCCTCAGTTTACCCAGCTATAAAAAGGGAACAATTATCCTTCCCTGCGTACATTTAGAGGGCTTCACAGCCTAATCAGTGTTACAGGTTATTCCAGCCTTGGCAACCTGGGAAAAATCAAAGCTGATTTACGCAGTCAAATCTTTGCTGACACCCACAAACTGGTAGAGACAGTCCTGTCGAGTATCATGTTTTGAACATAAGGTTTGTACCATTCACTCCTGTCATTTTTTAATTCTTTTTTTGCACAATAGGAGATATGCACTTCATACGCTGATATCCCCTCTGCCTGTGAGTCAGTATGCCAAAATGAATAAAGCCAGGGAGTTTCAGCCCCAGAGAAAGGTGACAGCAGAGCATCCCATGGGTCTGCTGCCAGTGGGACCCCAATGCAGAGAAGGATGACTGGGAGGTCTGTTCACAGCTGCAGGTTCCCAATATATCTCTTCCGTTTGTGTCCCCACTATCACTAAACCTGAAACAATGCTACTTCATGTGTTAAAGGTACCATCATAGCACAGCAACTGCAGTGTAGACAAACAAAGACATCCTTGAAATGGTGGAAGAGGACATCTCATCTCTGGCACATCTCTATTGGACTTGGGATTTTTTGGTTATGTTGTTCTTTGCTCACACTCTCTAACCAAGAGAGCTAAGCCAGCAACTTTTCTCAAAAATTGAACCCTAAGCATGGTGTCTGCACAAGTCAGTTTGTCAACAGGGCTGCAACAGTCACACATCACCCTTTCCCTATCTGTGACAAGCCCAGCATCACCAGAAAACATTTGGTTTCTCCTCCAAGCATATTGTGAATTATAGTCCTAAACCCTGGCTGTTTACACCACCTGGAACTTCTGGCACTTCTGGAGCATTTCATTAAGGGACCTAAGAGATTCATTTGGGATCTATAAGCTCAAAATGAATAGGGTTCTTTATAGAGATCTCTTCTTTGGGGTGTTCCTAAAGTCTGTTCAAAACATTTCCCTCTTGACAATCACTACAGGCTGCCCAGGGAAATGGTCAAGCTACCATCTCTAGAGGTATTTAAAAGATATGCACATGTGATGCTTAGGGACATGTTTTAGTGGTGGACTCACCAATGTGAGGTTAATGATGACTTGATGATCTTAAGGTTCTTTTCAAACCTAAATAATTCTATGATTCTGAAGTGACAATGGTGCACTTGAATAAATTTTATCCAAAGAGTCATGCACCTTCTGTGGAAAACAGAAATTTTTGTCAAGAACATGAAAACCTTCAAGTTTCTTCAACAAACTCTGAAAGCATTCCATTTGAAACTCAAAACTTTCAGTTTTCAGTATTTTTTTTCCTTTTAACAGCAGAAACACATTTGCCAAAGAAGACATGGCAACGCAGTTCCTGGGAAAATTCAATTACACATTCTACAAAGGGAGCTGCAGGGAACTATTAATGTATAATGTATATAATAGTATATTAATATCTGTCTATGAGTGTTTAGGATCTTGACTAACTGAGGCAAAGGTCCAAATAGCCACTGGAAAAAGCTACTTTTTCTCTGTATGCTTACTGGAAAGACACTTGGACCTGGATTTGTCCTATCTAATAGCATGGGCATGAAGTGCCACTTGAGATACCTGGCATCATGTTTTCCAGGCTCTGGGGATGGCTCAGACACCCATGGTGTCTCAAGCAGCACATGCCCATGTGAATAAAACAGAGTGAGCCCTGGGTTTAATCAAGGTGTTAGGTATCCGCATGTCTTCAGCTCCTGCTGTAGGTAACAGAGAGGAACTTCTATTCATTACAGAGTGAGTCTTGGGTGTCTAGAAATATGTTTGATCTCAGCTAACTTTACACATCTATTGACCTCAGGAACTTGTCTAGCCTCTGCCCATTGCCATTGGAGAGAGAGAGACAGACATGTCACAGCCATTAAATACAGCTATCTTAGGTACCTTTATTAGGATGGTGGGATGCACTTTATGGAAAGAGCCAAGACAACTAGCTCCAGTTGTGATAAACCACAGAAACAATATCCGGGTATTAAAAAAAGCCTGAAGATCACTTGGTCCAACCCCTCGCTCAAAGCAGAGCTGTCCTTGAACTCAGATTGTTCAAGTTCTCATAGGATTGAGTTCTGGATATTTCCAAGGATGAAGATTTCACTCTCTTCCACTATTTGACCACCATCGAGGAGAAAAAAAAAAAAAAAAAGAAAAAAAAACCCCTAATAACATTTGAGTTTTCCTGTCTGCTGCCTTAGTCCTGTTGCTGTGCATCTCTAAGAAAAGTCTGATTTGGTTTTCTGTACACACCCTCATAAGGTAGCTGCAGTATCTAATGTCATAAGTGATCCTGAATCATCTCTTCTTAAAACTTGAGCCAACCCAGGACCCTAAACCTCTCTTATTATGCCATGTGCTCCCAGCCATCTTGGTAATCCTCTACTGGGCTTGTTCCGGTAGATCTATCAAATATTGGACATTTAATGTTAGAAGTTATACGCACTCTTAGTTTATAACACAGAAGTACTAGATAGTCTGGGCAGTTCCTACACTCACACAGCATGAACACAGACCTTAATGAGGAATGACTTTCCAAACAGGTTTCATTCAGAATAGCAACAACGCTTTAATTTACACTCTACTTCACAGCACTTGTTTTATGACCTCTGCATAGACGAGGGCACTGAAGGTCTCTTAAAAAGCTTATTTCTGTTGTAGGTACCGTAGAATTTGTGACTACTCATGAGTAAAAGCCTCTAGGGGAATATGTAGGTAGGTTTGCTCCACATCACTGATAACTGTTAAGCCTCAGAAATCTTTGGAGTGAAGACCTCACAGAGGTCACTGTAATTCTTAAAATACGATCTCTCCTGTTGTTGGTAACAGTCCAGTACTTCGTAGCTTCAAGGATAGAGGGAAACATTGCTAAAACATTTTCTGAGAAACCTGAATGTCACGACTTTTTCTCAGAAAAGGAGGTGGAAATAAACAAGCAGTGGCATAAACAGATCAATCACTTTGCATGGAAAGTGGAAGCAGAGGACCGTGAAAAAACAGTCTTTGTAATTATATAGTCATTTTACTGCTAGTAAAAAATGGGAAGGGAGAATTTTTTTTTTTAAAGATGCCTTCACTAGAGTGAAAAACTTGGTCTACTTGCCCACCTAAAGGGTAATAATAGCCATCCTGGGAGTGCTAAACTCTTTGAACTGTGTCTAAGTACCACTTCTGTTTATTTTAAGGAAGGAAACTGTCAGGTTCTGTTTGTTCGTAGTGAGCCATCCACAATGTGCCTGATGCATTCAGGACTAGTAAAACAGTGGTACATCAAGTATAGGAAACGAGGTTTATCATGGGATTAGTCTTACAGAGATAAAAGTAATCACGGACTTGCTCAGGACTTCTTGTTTGCTGTGAAACTTGACTACAGGAGGTGATGGGTCTTGTCTTTTACAGCTCTTTCTTGTTGAGAAGGGAGAGAAGTGGGGTTGAAATAAAAATCGCTCATCTCTCTTATTTTCTTCCTCCCCATCGTTTGGTTCTTTGCAAAGGGGCAACTTTTTTTTAAGGGCTCATGTTTCTACTTTGCAACAAATCCCAGTCACGATTTTTACGGACTAATGGCATTCCTGAGCAGGTCATGAACTCTGAGCTGTTTTATTTCTATTCCTGATTTTAATTTTAATTTAAAAAAAAAAAAAAAAAAAAGAAAAGTGAACTGATGCAACTAAGACTATGCTTTTACCTGCAATGCATATGTTATGAGACCAGTCATTTACTGTTTCGGGCAATCATGTGTTCTACAAACCAGCTGGCTCAGGCTATTAGCTCATCAGCTTGTGCCAGTGTTCCTTTATTTCTGGTGCAAAGAACAAAAAATTGAAAAAGAAAACTGTTTGGGGAGGAATTTTAACCTTTAATGCACAGTGGCAATGTCTCTCAGGGATTCCATCCACAAGCCAAATCATTCTTCCACAGTTTGTTTGTACCTTTCTCTTTGAGCTGCTATATCGTAGACTGGACATTTGTGGGGAAACAGTGTCTCATGGCATGTAAATGGATATCCAGCCAGTGCTTGACACTTGCATGAAGCTTTGGAATATCCAGGCACCTAGGTGAGGGGTGGGATATGTTTAGTCTTATTCTGTGCATATACCTACCTCTGAGCCAGCTATAAAAGACACTTTAGAGCCAGCAGAAAGAAATGAAGACCAAAGAGGGGGAATTAAGCTGACCTGTCTTGAGTCACTTCTCTGGGGTTTGATACAGTCTGATCCATGAATGAAGCATGGATCTGGAGAGCTGAGTTCTTATAGGTGTCTGTTCAACCACCAACATACAGTGGTGATTGAGACAAGCCTCTATTTCACACATTGAAAGATGATGCTCCAGCACTTACTGAGAGTGAAAAAAAGAAAGTATTTTTATATTTTGTACTGGTAAATGTCAGAGTGCCATTTAGTTCCAGTGATGTTTACCAGGAAGGTGACTGGGACTTCCCCTGTTTTACATTCATCCTTTCAACTCTAAAATCTCCAGTCAGAATCTGCCTATTTAATGATTTTTTTGTTGTTGGTGAGTCCTGAAGGCCTGATCACAGCAAGTGCAACACCATGCACCACAGTAATAACAAAATTACAAACATATAGATATGTTACATGTTGGATGAGTGCCTCTCATCTAAATTGAGATGAGGATTAAGTAGGTGTCCACCTCCAAGTGAATGTCTAGAATATCATTATGGTCTGAGAAGAGCTAGTCATTGCAGTCATCAGAGGAGAATATCTGTAAATCACACTCTAGACTCCACGGACCCTGTTTGCTTTTTGTCCGTTTACTAACAAGAGATTCAGTGTGATTTGCTCAAGGGCGGACATCTACTTTATAGATGAGCACTTTTTGTCTGGTAACTCCCACATTTAGTCACACAAGGTAGCAAGACACTGTAAGGTCCACCCCTTCTTGCCTCCACATCCTCTGGATGACTTCCAGAGTAAATTTCAGAGCCCCAGTGGGAAATATAAAAACGGAGTCTTAGTTGTGGCTCTGCTCACCCCGTGATCTGTCCAAGTGAGTGGAATTGGTGTGGATGAGGACTGGGGTAAATGCCTTGGATAAAGGAGTGCAGTACCTTATCTCTCTCTGCAGAAGAAATACAGAGGAAACAGGATGTTCCAACAAAATTTTGCTAAATATTGACATAGATACTTAACAAAAAAAAAAAGTGGCTTCAATAATTCAGAGAACTGTGAAAGGCCCTTAAGGGAAAGATTTTTTCAAGTCCTTTTCCTAGCACATAGAAGTTCTTTGCCTGATAATAAATGCTTTTTAACACTTCTGCAAAACCAAAACGAACCAGGGCTAAGCATTCCCATAAATCACTCCAAGTCAGCTGTCTCCGATTCTGTGAACATAAGGGGAAAAAATGTTAAAATGTAATGTTTACAAAACAATGAATTAAAGATACAGTATGAAATAAAACAATTAATCCAAAGCCAATTTGGTGTTTAGATGGCCACAATGTGAAAAGGATGGTTATGATTTCAGATATTAATATTGTGAAATAATAAATTCTTGCAATCTCCTCATCTCTGACAAAAGACAGAAAAAACAGGTAAGACAAACAATCCAAAAAGCCTCACAACTCAAGTGTCTTCTGCTCCCCACAGTCCCTCTTTGCAAAAGAATACAACAGTTGTATGACTGATGGTACAGGTAGCACTATAGCCCTCTGTTTTGAGAGAAATACAAAGTTTACTTAAGCAAATCTCCTCAGAAGTACAAAACACAAAATACACCATGCCATCCAGAAGAGTTTTTAAACTCTACTTTGTACTGCAAAGGAAAATAAATACTGAGACTAAAAAATGATTTTTTAAAACCTGTTTGGAAATGATTGTTTTTTGCATTGACTTCTTTACTTCACTCCCTACTCCAGGGCATGATCAGGTGAATAAATTTCCACAGAGTAGTATAAGTGTTGGGAAGGCATTTGTGTTATGGTCTGTCTTGTTGTACTCCAAATCAGTGGGTTCAGATTTTTTCAGCATTGTCTGAAAACAAGCTCTACTTGTAATTGGTATTCCATGAATAATTACACAAAAGCAAATAGGTGGCCAAAGGCAGGATCCTATAACCTGTGGATGAATTAACAACATCCCATCAAGTATGTATAGTATGAACCCCCAGCCCTTGTCTTATACTGGGAAAAAAGCCACTGTACCAGTCCCATCACACGGCATCATTTTCTCTTTTTATTGTCAAGAGGCTGCTTTTCTCCTGACTGTCACAGACAATAGATATAACCTTCAAGCATCACACACAAAATCAGACTTTTTTAGCTGTTCCTCTACCACAAATGCTTGTGAGTGCAGGTGACCAGGCTCCTCACCATCTCATCTCTGAAAAACACAACTCTTTTAGTTACTCAGGAGCACTGAGGAAGCCATTGGGGGTGAAATTTAGGTGGAAATATTTATGTTAAATAGATTATTTTCAGCCAAACATTCAACATATTCAGGTCATACCTGTCTGCTTCAGGAAAAATCAGTGTTCTGCAACTGGAGGGAAATCAGAAGGAACCAAAAAAAAAAAACCACCCATCTGCTGAATCAAAAGCCAAAGATGGGCCTGGTCCTTCCCTTCAGAGGCTTGAAAGAGAATGAAGGGAAAGTCTGAGACTTCCTGCCTTTGTAATGAGTTTACTAATTAAATGTTAATTGTGGGCCTCAACTGACCAACATTTAAATGAGGCCTCAGAGCCAGGAGTTGGGCTATTGTGGTCAAATTGTTTATACGGACAGGAAAATGTCTTTCTAAACATGGGATTCCTGCACGTTGGCCAAGCTCTGGCGGAAGCTCCACGTGAGGCGCTCCTGGGGATCATGCCCGAGGACTGGTCCCGTGAAGCTGCTCTATCCTCAGCCAGCAAGGGATCACACAGGCTCCTGGGTGCCTCTGGCTTCCTCCTGTTTCCTACAACAGGCTGTCTTTGATGAAGACCCAAAAAGGGAATGTCCCTGTCAGTCATCACTGGGCCAGTTGAGCAGCCGAGAGATGCTGGTTCTGCTGAGGGGCACTCTAATGTAGATGGGACATTCCTCACCTCATATGTCATGGGTGGTGATTAGATGGTATTCGTATTTTTTACTGAGATTAGAAGTGGTTTGTGGCAGGAACTCTCATTTTTTTCATCTGTGTTGAGTGCAGAAAGCAGCAGAATGGGACTGTGCCTCAAGGCAGGTACTCACAGTCCCAGTTGCTGTAAAAAGTACAAAAATCCTCCATGCTTCAATGCTGCCCTCCTTTCTTTTCTTGATAGTCTCCACATAGACAGACTGGCTGTTGAGACATGTTCCAGTCTGGGCTCTGATGCATCCTCTATAGTTTGGGTTAAGTAAATGTCCTTTGGGTTATTCAGCAGTGATTGGAAGCTATGAATCTGATTGGTTTCCTCCTTCACCTTCCTTTTTATCCTAATTTCCTTAAACAGCTAAAAGAGTGTTTTCACAGTTATCATTCACATCATTTGCTGCTCCTTTTCCAAAATCTTCCTGTTAAGGAGCAATGGGTACAGTTCAGCCCTTGGCCCACTTTGATCAGTTCAGCTCCTGTTGATCCTTCTGGCTTTGCTTCACTACACATCTCAAAATCCAATGCAAAATATGCTAAGCATCCTAGCAGCATCTATCTGCAGTATCAGAATCACATGCCTGTTAGTTTTTGAAGAATTAATGTTTTAGTCAACCTATGTGCTCTTGTATTTCCCTAGGAGCATTTCAGTACAGCAACACAATATGATGAGGGAAAAATTATTTTAGGCTGCCAGAAGCCTGGAAGTTATGCTCTGATTCGTATATATCCATTTCTCCTCCGAAGTTTTCAACCATGCTGGTTAAAATTGACCACACCACCCTAGGCTTGGTGACTGCAATTAAGACCCATCCCCACCAATACTGATAAATTTGGCCTCGTGAATTCTAGTTGAACTTTCATTGTCCTGCTGAGCTCGCCCTTCTATTTGTGTAAGTCATACCTTTGTATTGTTGGTAGTTTAGATTTGAAAATGTATTTGACCATTATATCTCAGGGGGGGAGGAAAAAAATACTCACCTGATTTACCAATTAGCCTTCTATTTTATTTTAGAAATTGATGTCAGGGAAGTGAAGTGATAGCCTAAGCCATGCTGAAAGGTTCTATTAGTTTTGGGGTAGCCGTGGTGTTAAGCAATTCCAGCTTACCTGGGAAAGGTCAGATGAGTCCCAGCGATAAAGCTCATGGCTGAATGTAGTGTTTTATTGTGGAACAGATTCAAGCTCTATTAGGTAACAGTGACTTAAATTGGTGAACTGGGTTCCCGTCAAGTTCAAATTAAACTCTTGTACCAAGACATACCATTGGATTTCAAATACTGAGAACTGCAGCAAAACCAACATTCCTGTTGTTTTTTCCCCTAAAACAAAACAAATATTCAGGTTTTGGTTTTGTTTCAGTTTTTATTCAAATTTAAGAGTGAAGGCTCAGAGCTTCTGTACCCATGGAATATGAGGAGGTAAAATGCCTCCACATTGTTCCTGCTTTTTAGAATTGTCAGGAGGCTAAAGTATCGCAGAAAGCTGAGTGTCCCTCAGCTTCGGAATTTGGTTCTGCATCAGTAGTTGTCCTGTAGTACCACACCCTGAACTCCTCTTTTATAAAACCATTCTGTCGTCATCCAACAAAAATGTGATCTGCTTCAAGGAGGTCCTCTTGGTTATTTTGCTCAGGTATATTCCAGTTTTACATGCAAATGCTCTGAGTAGTGTTTGCTGTAATATGATCTGGTCATAATGTTGGCCAGATTCTCTGCTGAGATCCATCAATGCAGCATCACTAATGCAAAGGAAGTAATTTACTGGGATTACTGGTTGTCTGCTCTCTTCTATTTAAGAAAACTTTTCTTCTGTTAAAGAAGCTGTTTCTCATGAAGCTCAGCAAGTCCAAGTGCAAGATCCTGCATACAGGTCAGGGCAATCCCAAGCACAAATATAGGCAGGATGGAGAATGGATCAAGAGCAGTTCTGAGGAGCAAGGGTGTTGGTTAATGAGAAGCTCAACATGATCTGACAATGTGCACTCGCAGACCAGAAAACCAACCATATTCTTGACCACATCACAAGGAGCGTGGCCAGCAAGTCGAGGGAGTTGATTCTGCCTCTCTACTCCGCTCTCATGAGACCCCACCTGCAGTGCTGGTCTAACTCTGGGATCCCCAGCATAAGAAGGACATGGACCTGTTAGAGAGAGTCCAGATGAGGGCCATGAAGATGATCAGAGGACTGGAACAGGTCTCCTTCAAAGGCAAACTAAGACAGTTGAGCTTGTTCAGCCTGGGGAGGACCAGGCTCTGGGAAGACCTTATAGCAGCTTTCAAGTCCTTAAAGGAGATCTATAAGAAAGCTGGAGAAGGACTTTTTGTAAGGGCATGTAGTGATAGGACAAGGGGTAATGTTTTTAAACTGAAAGAGGGTAGACTTAGATATAGATATAGATTAGATATAAGGAAGAAACTCTTCACCATGAGGGTGATGAGGCACTGGAACAGGCTGCCCAGAGAAGCTGTGAATGCCCCATCCCTAGAAGTGTTCAAGGTCAGGCAGAACAGGACTTTGAACAACCTGGTGTAGTGGGAGGTGTCCCTGCCCATGGCAGGAGGGTTGAAACTAGATGATCTTTAAGTCCCTTCCAACCCAGACCATTCTATGATCCTATTATTTCCTCCCTGTTTGAGAGTTATACATTCATTTCAGTGCAGTTACTTCTGAATGTCCAAACTGCATTAGATGAAATTAAGTACATATCTTTCAAGTGCCTCACAGTTGCTATAACATTAGAAGGTTTTAGCCCCATTTCCCAGATGAGGAACTGGGGCACAGTGAGACAGAAGATGGAGGCACAGTCCAATGCTACGTGGAAGGAGAACATCTACATCAAGACAATGCTTGAGGCAGGTCAGGGAAACCTCTGAGGAACAGGAGCATTTCTCTGGCTGGTGCAACATACTGACAGTGCTTCATGGCTTTCCATAGAGTATGGCATAGTTTGGCACCCACCTGGGTACCTTTGCATGCCTCTCTGCCTTGGCTTGACTTTTCTTCCTAGCTACCATGTCTGATGGTTGAGAGAAGATATCCTCCTACAGAAAGGTAACAAAGCAACCCTGCATCCATCTCCCATAATGATTTCCTAGCAGAACTCACAGCCATTTCCAACTAAAATCATTAAATCAAGTGCAATTGCAAGTAAATAAGCAGTTGTCACAGGACCCTTAATCTCAGGAGAAGGAGATGCCGGAAGACTGCCAAAGAGATGTTGCCTCAGCAATAGAAATTTACCTGCAGTCAGTGTAACCCTAACCCTGGAGAATTTTACTTTGGTTTGTAGACACATAAAGTCATATTCACACTGTCCACCATGAGGGCCTTATTAAAATATCTTACCTTTCAGGGAGTGTAAGGTGATCATGGTGTCCTACACATGACCCGTGGACACCATACATCTAGAATCATAGAATGTCCTGAGTTGGAAGCATCCCACAAGGATCGAGTCCAACTGCTGTCCCTCCATAAGACAACCCCAAAATTCATAGTATATGTCTGAGATCTGGGTCAGACCCCAGTCCAGCCAGCCAGCCTGTGCCCCTCTCCAGACAAATCACAAGCCAGAAGATAAGGACACCATTGGGAAGAAATAAAAACTTTCACAACAGCTATCAGTTAAGTATTCTGATTTCCACCATGCTTCCATTCTTAGTGAAAGATGGAAGAAATAATTCTCTATTAAATCTTTTTGTTACACAAAAGAACAAGTTTAAAGACCCCGAATAATTTTGAAAATTTCTTGTTACTATTGTCAAATCATTTTATTTGGGGAAAAATATCAAGAACAGAGAGAAGAAAAATAAATTTATGTGCTTTTTTTTACATTTTTTTTTTTTGGTAGTGAATGTGAAGCGACCCAGAAAATCAATTATTTGGTCTAATATAGAGCTATAATCCTCTCTAACAGCTAGAGTTCAGCTTAAGCCCTGAAGTGCAAGGTTTCATATGCCTTGCAATAGTTTTATTGTCTTTAATTGTGGTTTGTTTGTTATCCTTGCTATCTGTATAAATAACCAGTGTTGGTTTTTTTTAACATGGTTTCCTTAGGGGACAAAGTACATGAGATGACGCTATCTGTGCCTTTGCGCCTGTCTACCTGTTCCACAGTGCAAACTTCTGAGTCTAAGTCAATTTCAACTATACTTGGCAGAGAAGCAGAAATACCATGTTATTAAGTCCTGAAAAGTTTAATAGTGAGAATAGTCTGAAAGCAGAACAGTCACCGCTGAATGAATGATGTCAGGAAAGCTGCACCACTTCATAATGCTCCTAATACAACAAAGATTTGACTAACATTTGCACTTTCTAATGTATTAGACAATACGTCTGGGCAACTAAATCCACAGAGTCCTTTTTTACTTTGTTTAAGACAAGCTATTCACTTGATAATCTTGTTAAACCTTGCCCTTAGAAAGTTTTGGCAGAAAGTTGTTCTCCAAATCTGTTGCATTGGATAGTACAAGCATGATCGTACAGCATTTCAGATGCAGTCTTTCTGTCTCTATGTCTCTCACATGCCTCATGGTAAAAGATGAAGACTTTTCTGAATAGTTCTGAAAAAAAAAGCCAGATTTTTTTCTAACCATATATGGTTCAGCAGAAGTCATTTTCATTGAATGAATTTGATACATGCAGGCAGAAAGTAGTTTCTGCAGTATTTAGAATACAGAAAAATCAGATGGATTGAAGAATTTATGGAAAGATGGACTTACTTTGCATGTCCATTTGAAATCTGATTCATACCTCATGCATTTTCTTGCATGCCTTCATGCATTTCACACCTACTTCCTATGTCAGTTCCAATTGCACCTATAACATTACTGTCTTCCTTCCTTCTTGTTAACTTACTCTGTATGTCTGTTTTTAAATGCGATGCACGCATTTAGCAGGTACATGAGTAGCCTCAACAGAAGTTAATTTAAACAGCATACATTTGCATTGGAGGTCTCCCTTCCAAATACTTGTCAGGCCCAGCGCTGCTGCTTGGTTTATATGAATTAATGGCATCAATGCCTAAGGTGCAGAAGCTCTGAGAACTAATCTACTGCACTGTAATGATTCAGTTCTTATTACACTACAATGATTAAGGCCGCAAGTTGAAAAATGTGTTTAAGTGCACATTAAACATATGCTTAAGCCTTAATGGTGATGATAATAACAACACTTCCAATTTTATAGCTATAAAATAGGGGAGGGAAATCTGGATTGCCTGCTGGAATCATATATTTTTATCCTAAATCAGAGTGCAAAGAATGATAAGATGAAATGAGATGAGATGAGATAGATTTATACCAGTTTCTGTAGTACCAAGTTTTCAGTAGTAACCACAGGATAGTGTATTTTTAATTCTTGTATTTAAAAGCTATTATGAAAAAGCAAACCATTTCATTTGCCTTCATGTTCCATGTCATCCAGTTAGGTCTGTATCTAGCCAGTAGCATGTGTTGGACTAACACATTTCTCCCTGGAAGGTGACTCAATTTAAATTAAGTAGCATGCATCAGGAAATGGAAACTCCATCATTCCTTTCTGTAGTTTCTTAATCAGCCTCATTGTTAAACAGATATGTGCTTTATTTGTAGATGAACATATCTGGCTTTCATATCCATGATTCTTGTTATCTGCTTTCTGACAGATTAAACTGCTGTTTCGTATCTTGCGTTTTCTCTATTATGAAGTGTAATCAAAGCATTTCTCAGTCTTCTTTCATACAGGCTAAATAAATCAAGTTCATAATTTCTTACACCATCAGGCATTTTCTCCAAGACTCTAATCCTCTCAGTGTTTCTCTTCTGTGTCCCCTCCACATCCACAACACCCAACCCAAAATGGGAGTCTTACACCACATGCACAGACCTTCTGATATGGGGGAGATGAGACCTCCTGATCTACAGTAAAGGACTCTTCCAAAAGGTTCTGACGTGTTTTTTTGTTTTTTTTTCTCGGACAAGCTTTTTAAACCCGGGCAGTATAATATGAACAGATACTAAGGTCAGGGAGTAATGACATGAGCAGTTATGCCAGCAAATGTGAAGGTACAACAAGCATTTGAAGGAGGAGAGAAGCAGCCTTGCACCTCAGCTACAGCCAGAATGTCCCATCTGACTGTGCCATCACCCGGCTCCACCAGGGCAGCTCACCTGAGGAAAATTTGGGCTGGCCAGTTACTGTAAATTACATCAGGCTAATTAAGCTTTGATTTACAGATGTCATTTTACATAGTCATTTTATATTTGGTAGAATGTGGTTTCATTACCCCTTACTGTTGCCTTATCTTCAATAGCTACAAATGCTATTAGCAGTTGTGCAGCAACTTATTCATTTTTAACAATATAACAATAAAGCCTATACCATGGTTAACCATGCAGGAAATGTCACTTGCAAATTATCATTTCCAATTATTCAGTATTAATTTAAGGGACACGGTTATCAGTCCAGTTACAATTCTTTTCTTTATGTGACCTTTCATTTAATAGCAAAAGATTCCTTCTTCTTTCTTTTCTTTTCTTTTCTTTTCTTTTCTTTTCTTTTCTTTTCTTTTCTTTTCTTTTCTTTTCTTTTCTTTTCTTTTCTTTTCTTTTCTTTTCTTTTCTTTTTTCTTTTCTTTTCTTTTCTTTTTTCTTTTCTTTTTTCTTTTTCTTTTTCTTTTCTTTTCTTTTCTTTTCTTTTCTTTTCTTTTCTTTTCTTTTCTTTTCTTTTCTTTTCTTTTCTTTTCTTTTCTTTTCTTTTCTTTTCTTTTCTTTTTTTCTTTTCTTTTCTTTTCTTTTCTTTTCTTTTCTTTTCTTTTCTTTTCTTTTCTCTCCTCTCCTCTCCTCTCCTCTCCTCTCCTCTCCTCTCCTCTCCTCTCCTCTCCTCTCCTCTCCTCTCCTCTCCTCTCCTCTTCCCTCTGTAGAATCAGAAATCCTGTGCTTATTTCTTAAAAAAACTTCGTACAAATTGTCTAAAGGGCAAGTGTTGCAAAATCACACAAGTGGCCTAATCAAGTTTAATGAGAGGAAGCTGATGTCCATTTAGGAAAGGCTGAAAAGCATATTTCCATACAGTGGGAGATTCCAAAAATTGATTTAGCCATCTAAAGATGCCTGGCAAATAAAATGGGATTTTTTAATTTTTTTTTTTTGCACAGTACTGAATGAATGGATCTGAAAGCTCCAGTGGTTATCCAGGCAGCAGAATTGGCTGAAAAAAAACTGCTGTTATTAATAAAAACTGCCTCCAGTGACCTTCTTTCCCCATGGTACCTGCCTTCTCTCCCTAGAAGGAGTCATGAGCTTAGAGAGATGCATCTTGTTTTCTTCTATCTACACTGATTGGTGAGTGTCCCATCTTGTTCCTTATCCTCCAAGGCCTCTGGCACCACTCTGAAATTTGTTGATGATTAATCTAGTAACAAAGCTCTACCCAACAGAGCTGTAAAGTATCTAGGTCATGCTTCTAGGGGGGATAAAACCAGGCTCTCTCAGGCCTGAACTGTGAGCTTTCACTTCCTAAATGACTGTTCAAACCACTGGGCTATTAAGCAAGGGAGATAATACACTACTGGCTGGGTTTTTGAAGCAAAGCAGCTAAAACAGCATTTTGGAGGGCCCTGATCCTATTAGAATATTTTAGGGAAACTCCAAGAACAGCCACACTGTTAGAAAACCGAAGTCCCTCTCCACCTAGCCAAGGATCTCAATGGGGATTAGGCAAAGGCCAACTCTCCTGCTGCTAAATTAAGTGGCTAAGAAGAAATGGGATATTTACTATATGGAATTGCCTACCTTCCTCCATCAGCTACAGAGGGAGCCCAAACAACTGCCTTAGACCAAATGCCCAAATGCATATAACTAGATAAGATAGACCTCCGGTTTTGAGTCTCAGTTCCCTATTTATAAAATGAGAATACTAAGATTGCTTCCTTCCGTCGGGGGGTTATTATTAGGATAAACCTAACTGAGAGTTTCTTTTGTGCTCTTAGG